>NC_141364.1:20284053-20916553 GCF_057382095.1 Aulonocara sp. 'chitande type north' Nkhata Bay | reverse complement strand
TTATCAGTAGTTGGTGATTACGTTGAAGAGGTACTAGGTACTTGCACAATGCCTTTTTTTTTTATTAAGTCCCTGGTACGTAGCAAGGAGTGACAAGCACTTTAAATGTCCTGAAAAGGCTCTCAACTAAATACCTGAAAAATTTTTCCACTTCCTACTCAGAAAGAGAGCCCAATACAAGAAGGGAATGTACAGAAAGGAGATTTAGCCCCCTCTAGAGGATAAGACAAGAATATAAAATAACGCCTCATGACATGCCTCTGAACATCACTGCAATTCCAGATGCTAGCTCGTAAGATGGTCAGAGTTTGCTGACAGATTTATGAAGCCGCTGTTTTCTTTCTATATGGATGCACAGCTTTCTTTGTGCCTTTCCCTCTTTCTGGGTAACGCTTTGCATGCAAACTAAAAGACTGCAACAGGCGTGGAGTAGGTAAATGAAAAACAGCCCCCCAAAAATATTCCCATGTGCAAAGCAGCACTAGTTTCCAAACATCTCTTTAATGAGAAAAATAATGCATAGTCCTATAGGCTTGGTTTTCCCAACAAGTGTATATGCAGTATCCAGTAAGTACTGTAGAAAGTAAATACAGATAGATTTCACCCAGTGAGCAAGAATTTATAGGAGGTTTAAGTTTGAAAGGAAGCACAACCTCATTTGACGTCCGTTAAGGTTAAGAAAAACATATCCTAGGGTTGGAGTATTACATTTTCTCTTCAAAGAACCACTTCTGGTGGAGGCTATCAGAGCAGGGTTGGAGTGAGGGTGCTGGTGTCCCGTTGTCTGTATTGTCTATTGCCTCAACACACTTCTGGCTGTGGACGTGGTACAAACTCCCATCCTGAAAAATTGGCAAAGTATTTTCAAAATGGATATTAGCAATACATGTCTAAAGAACAAAGAGCAGATCTGCTGTTACTTTCATTATTCTTTATACATCAGAGTTTTAGGAGCATCAGAGCGTACAGAACACAGAGGACCTGCCCAGATTGATCTGTACTTTTATTTTTTGCTTCACTTTTCATTTTCCCTCCTTCTACTGTCCAATTTCCCCCTCCTCAAAGACATACCCCACATACCCCGTTTTACATTCATTCAATGTTTTTAGGATCCATTTACATTTAGACTGTGTCATGTCCCGACATTCAAATCACACTAACTTCCAGTATTGTGTTTTGAATCCTCAGCTTGCTACTAACACACAATAAAAAAAAAAAAATATATATATATATATATTAGGGGTGCAACATACTCGTATCGATATTAAACCGTTCGATACAGTGCTTTCGGTTCAGTTCGCATATGTATGAACAATACAAAATTTGTAATTTATTTTATCAACTTTCCTTCTGACGATGCTGTCTGTGTTGAGCGCAGATCCACTGAGCGTTCAACACAGACAGCATCTTCAGAAGGAAGAGCACAGGGCAAGCTAGCGAGACAGAAGTTAAGCTCTCCTTGCAACATGGAAAATTGAACCTCCCCCACCCTCATTCAGATCTGGCGTTTGGAATTATTTTGGTTTTCATGTGACATATGACCCTGAAGGTAAGAGCGTCATGGACTAAAGTAAAACAGTATGTTGGATGTGCCACGCAATGCTCAATTACATGGGTGGGAATTAGTGGGTTAGCGCAGTTAGCTCGTTAACGTGTTGGCCATCTAGCCCCACGCACAGGGCGATCAGGGGTAGCTCGTTAACGGAGATTTGCCGTGTTGTGGCGTTAACGTCATTTCAACGAGATTAACGCTGACAGCACTAGTGGGAACACAACGAATATGACTGCACATTTACGCCGACATCATCCTAGTGCAAAGACAAGTGGAAGCAGACAAAAACAACAAGCACGCATGCTACAAACTTTACCCGAGTCATTTAGACAGCCGTTAGCACATGATTCTCCTTATGGGGACCTGATATGTTTAATATTGTGGCGAGCTGAGACAAGGAGGAGACGGAGGTGTCGTTTGGTCTTGCTTCCCGTGAGCTAGCCAGGGAGCACAGCCGTTTATTGACATCTGCAGAAGAACACTGCCGCTAGCTAACTGCTCAGTGCGGCAACCGCACAGCAGCAACAACAACAACACACAGGGCGCCCTCTGACCCCGGAAGGACACACCGTCGCAGCGAGAGGGCGTCACCCGTCACTATGGCAACATAAACAAAACATAACTGTACAAACAGAACCCCGAACAGCCCTGACCCGCTACAATATGCTGCTAAGAATATAGCCCAGAAGAAGCGTATAGTATAGCTTTTATTTTAGAAAGAGCCATTTCTCTGTAATAAACTCTTTTCCAAAGATGAGTGATTCCTCAATCAGATACAGGGCTCGCAATATCGCTAGCCCGACGTCCCGGGGCTAGCGATTTTTCCAGTCGGGCTACCAAAATCTATCTCTGCCCTGCCCGTCGGGCTATTGTAGGAAGGAAAAATATATGTCAATGCTTTTGCATTCTTTCGGAAATGTAGCTGGGTAATTATGTCATTGGCATCGGTGAGCCACTGTCAATATGTGACATATTGAAATCGCGTTTGAATTTATTCTTATTGTATTCTAATTTTTGCCTCATAACTTTTGCACTGTCCACTTCCTGCTGTGACAAAACAAATTTCCCACGTGTGGGACTAATAAAGGTTATCTTATCTTATCTTATCTTATCTTAATTTGTGCTTGTTTTTTTCTTTCACTTTGCAATCGCGCGAACTGTGTATAGAGAGCGACAGTACTGATTGGTGAGTGATGATAATTTGCGCACCAATTCCTCTGACATCGTCTTGTCAATCGTTAGCTTACTATGCAAACATGACAAGTGAAATCTCCCGCAGCAAGCTTAAACATGTGAGAGGTTGATCGCGCAGAGAATCGCTGAGCTTATGTGAGTGCGTGTGTAAAAGCAGCGGGATATAAATTTTAGTTCTGCTGAGCCAAATAAGACAGGTCAGGGTGAAGAAGTGACAGCCAAAGAAAAGCTTACCACAAAACGGAAAAGTTATTACAAATGAGACTATAAGGCAAAAAGAAAGTGCAGCTTTATGGTTTCATGGACAAAAGAATTTCTGTGGCTGCAATATGACGAGCTATATAACCGCGGCTGCACATAAGTGGTCCGCAGGTGCGCATTCGCTGTCAAAATGGGAAAAAAAAACGCGCACAAGATATGAGGTTGCAACGCCTGTTTGCATACATAAGATTTTCTGGAGGAGGACAGACATTTGTTTAAAACTCTTAAAGATGTCGAAGAAGCTCCTTTAAGCAATTACTTTGGTGTTCCTCCACCTCCAAACAAATGTCAGAAGGAGTCCGAACCACAAAAGAAGCGCGTATTCTCGGAAAAGTGGTTGCAGGAGGTGAGCTGGCTTCAAACAAATGATGAACGCACAGAGATGTGGTGCGGAATGTGCCCACTCTAGCGGACAAAAACAGTGCTTTTTATATGGACGCAAACGCGCGTTGCAACTTCTTATCTGGTGCGCGTCTTTTATTTTGACAGCGAATGCGCACATGCGGACCACTTATGTGCACCCGTGTAAATAACATAATGTTCTGCCGGGTGTGTTGTTAGTTTTCTCTCGATTTCTGAGTCGACAAGCGCCTTTGTTACTGGGACCAGTCAAGAAAGGCCCCCATTAGAACCCATGAGAAATGCAAGAAATGCATTATTGCTCAGTCTGCAATATCTTTCCCAGAACAAACACCAATTGCAAATAACATACTAAAAATAAACCTGAAAAATCTGTTTAGAACAGCGTACTATGTTGCAAAGAGTGAACTACCACTGGCACAATTTAGCAGTCTTTGCAAACTTCAAAAAGCAAATGGCCTAGATCTTGGTTCCACTTGTCTCTTACCCGTGACTTCAGTGGAAATTTCAAATTCAGGATCTGACACAGACTGATTCATGTCCTACACAGTTCTTACAAGTTCATAGAAATTTCTGTTCAATTAGAACCAAGTATTTGAGTTCATGATTGTAATTTTTATACAATGTTGTAATTTGTTTTTCAACAATTTTTGATTAATGTTTTGTTTCCTTTACAATATTATACTTTAATGTATAATATTGTAAAGGAAACAAAACAGGAAACAAAACATCAATCAAAAAATTGCTCTCTTTTTTATTCGGGCTACTTACATTTATTTTGGGCTACCAAAAACTGAAGAGTCCCTGCCCGAAGGGCTACCAGGGATTTTGAAATTTTGCGAGCCCTGAGATATATTTATTTTTTTAATTACTTTTGTTTCAGCAACATTAAATTTAAAAACTGTACTTTTGAGTTAAAATATATATTTATAATTTTAATAAATGACAAATTAAAAAGGCATGAACATTTTTTTTGTATCGAAAAAATATCGAACCGTGACACCAAAGTATCAAACCGAACCATGAATTTCGTGTATCGTTGCACCCCTAATATCTATCTATATCTATCTATATAGATAGATATAGATAGATATATCTATATCTATCTATAGATATAGATATATAGTTATCATCTGAAACAAACATAAACATAAATTTGAATTCAGTGTGTTTTAAAAACAGAAAAAATGACATGTATTGTTAAAAGCCTAGGGCACTTTCAGAATTTGAATTGTACAGTGTGTACTACTTTCTCTCTGAAGGGATAATAGTTGATGGAACAAGAGAAACTAAGTGGCTGGTTAAAAGGTCACTGTAAGAGTGAGGAACTATAGAGTCAATCATTTAATTCAGTGTTGGGTGCTCATCTTTTAAAACATTAGTGGCAGTTCAAAAAGGAAAATAAGTAGAAATCTGAAATCAACAAAATGTAACAGAAAATTCAACAAAGAACTATATTTTAGACGTTGATTTTATATTCCACATCTTCTCTTCCAGACAGCAACTCAAAAATTAATAACATGCTGCAATTTCAGGGCCACCACATTAATTTCCTTTTTAACACTATTAGTTAAAATGTGGACTTAGATAGGGATAAACACAGAAACTCACTAGACTAAAATACTTTACATCTTACCTTTTTGAAGACAAATTTCTGGTCTGAAGGTACAGGCTGCCCTCGTTTTCTGCACAGCTGGACAGTCAAGTAGGTACTGATGCTGTCACCCGCGATGCATCCAGCAGGTTCCCTTGTGTTGTAAGAGATCTCACCATTCACAGAGTATTCAAAGAACTGTAGGATGAGACAAAACAACTGGGGTCACTGGGTCACTTTATTAGATACACCTGTTAAACTACTTGTTAATGCACATATCTAAACAGCCAATCGAGACACATAGGTTAGTCGAAGTCAATATGATCTGCTGAAGTTCAATCCGAGCATCAAAATTGGGAAAGAAACGCGATTTTAGCGAATTTGAACGGGGCATTGTTGTTGATGTCAGACAGGCTTGTCTGATTATTTCAGAAACTGCTGATCTACTGGGATTTTCCCCACGCAGCTCTCTCTAGGGTTTACAGAGAATGATATAAAAAATAGAAATTATCCAGTGAGCACTAAATCTCTGGATGAAAATGCATTGTTGATGGCAGAGGCTGCTTGAAGCTGAAGGAAAGCAGCCGTAAGTCATTACAACAAATTTATAATACAGAAGAGCATCTCTGAATGCAGAACACTTCAAACCTACAAGCAGACGAGCTACAGCAGCAGAAAACCGCACTGGGTGCAGCTCCTGTCAGCTAAGAACAGGAGACCAAGGCTACAATTCGGAGAGGCTCACCAAAATAAGATAACAGAACGTCAGAGAAACAGAAATATAAAAGCATGGATCCACCCTGCCTTGAATAAACAATTTAGGCTGTTGTTGGTGGCATATTAATAGGAGGAAATACTTTTTTGGTACCATCACAGCCTACACGAGTATCGTTTCTGACCATCTTCCTGAAGCCTGCTTTCAGCAGAATAATGTGACATGTTGAAATTCAAATAATTTCTAGCTTGCTCCTTGAACATGACAGTGAGTTCACTGTACTCAAATGGCCTCCACAGTCACCAGATCTCAATCTAATAGAGCACATTTTAGGATGTGCTGGAATGTGAGATTCACATCATGTTCCGTTGACAAATCTGCAGTAACTGTCTGATGCTGTCATGTCAATATGGAGCAAAATCTCCAAGGAATATTTCCAGCACCTTGTTGAATCTATGCCACAAAAGATTAAAGCAGCTCTGAGAGCAAAAGGCAAACCAACCAAGCATTAGCATGGTGTTCCTAATAGAAAAAAATGCAACAATTTCAGTTAGCCTAAATTCAGTTAAAACAGAAGAATGGCACTGTTAGGGATCTATATTTAGGACAGAGAGATGGCTTGAGCGTGTGTTTCGTCTCTGTAGCATGCCCAGTAGTCTCATAAGGCAGCTATCCCCACTTTCTACAATAATAACATCAGTTTGTGTCCACAGAGATGTTCTGGAATAACAATGCTAAATTTCACAGTGCTTCCTGGATTACTGAATATCACAAAGGAAAAGGCACTGGGAAATGTGAATTCCCTTTGTATCAACAAAGCCATCACATAATTTTGCAGCCTGGAATAACAGATGATATTCATTATTCCCAGGTCTGTAAGAGTACACAACACGATTCTTGTAGTCTGAGAGGAAATAGGATGACTATATGTTTAATCTGAAAGAAATTGAGATGCTATTTATATCCATGATTACCTTTGTCTACGATAAATGTAAAACAGGGAGTAGTGAAGAACAGAAGGAGAAGACATGGAAGGAGATAAATGGATCTGCCACGGAGATCAAAAGCAGTTTGTAATTATTGCTATCAAACATTAATGCCACTGGATGCAAAAGTTGTAGATAATAGTCAGGAACCCAGAAGAGTCGTTCTACAAGCAGACAAACCCATAAACTACAGTGGTCATGAAGCAATCTGATTAACTTTAACTAGTCAGTAATGCCTCCCAAAGGTGTGACAATGATCACTTAATGTTATAAAGTGCTTTACAAAACTAAATAAAACCAGACATGGGCCAATAAACTAAGAATATGGCCAAAGAACCTGAGCACAGTGGAGGCAATAAAATAAAACACTCTAAATCAAAAACATATCACACATTTCCAAAAGATTTTAAAAACAAAACTCTTTATACACAGATGGTACGAAGGCTCTTTTCACAAAAGTCTAATCAGCCTTTATTACAAGCCTTGACCTGAGAGAAATCAGCTGGGCTCCACACTCTGATCTAAAGGGTCCAGAAGGCATTTATTAGGTCAATAAATCAGAGATGTATAGCGAAGCTGTTAAAGGGCAAAAGACTGACAAACACGATTGTAAGGTCAGTTTTTAAAGCCATGAGTGTCCTCTCAATCATTAGAATTGTGCCAACTGAAGATGATGGAGACAATATTTGTTTGTTTGGAATGTTTGGAGAAATAAATGTCCGAATTGTGTTTCTCCAAACATTATTTTTCTCTTTTCAAATAGCTCAGAGGACATTCATATTAGACTGATTAATGGCAGTCTTCAAGAGTGCCAGGATTAACTGAACAAGAGTAAACAAATGATCGCCGAAGCTCACATATAAAAGGGCAAACAGTGTGCTGTGTTCAAAAACCAACATTCAATTAAAATCTAACTGAAAGCTGCGTTTCACATGATTGAAAATGGGCTGTAACCAAGTAGCTAATCAGCAAACTAGCTTGTAAACCTGTTTTAAGTTTAGTGAGCTGTTCAGCAAAGGAAGATGCAAGTGGTTTTTTTTATCACTGGCATTACTTACTTGGTTCTGGCCCATTCCATGACACAGATAGAGGATGACCCTTTGGCCCACCACTGCATTCTCATCTGTAGGGTTGTAGTCAAAACAGTAGTTGGTCTTGCCCCGGTTCTTAAGCTAGCAAAAGGCAGCAACAAAATATAATTAGGTAGTGGTACAACCTGGCTTGCAGAAGCTCATAAGGTCTTACTTTGTTCTCACCATTCCAAACATGCCTGGCCGATCATGTGGGACGTGGATATCGGGATAAATGTTATCCAAGTACCACTTGAAGCTCTTGCAGCCCAACTTCTCTCGGAGCATCCTCCGCTCCGTTACATCTCCAAAGGCCTCCTGGAGACAAACATGGCAAATGACAGTTCAACATGATTATTTTATTTTCACTTTTCTGCCTTGGCAAGCTAAAATAAAATTAAGAAGCACAGAATTGCTCTGCATTTCTAAAAAAATAAAAATGAATTACCAGTGATATCTCATATTCAAATGAAAATTTTAAGTGAGAGCGCTGTCGATGCAGCCACCATCAGACAGCTGTTGTGTCCGATGAAGTATTCATAATATACCAGTGGCCTGAAATGGAATACAATAGCACCATCTATGGTCCATTACTCTATACAAATGCAGTTCACTCCAAACAATAGCTCCCCCTCAAACAAACAGAACTTCCAACAGTCAAACAGGATACATGTGTCAATTTTACAAGAGTCTCCGTGTGTGTGCGCAAACAGTTCGTGCCTGTGTAAACACTTTTATGCATACAAAGTTACACATGTACACACCACGCTGATAAAGACTAGTTAATTAGATTATGAGAAAGAACACAGTCTCCACTTTAATGTGCCAGTGAGCATATGCTCACCACACCTTCCCTGCTGCAAGAAAGATTCAGCAGCACTGCAGGATGATGGATGATGGTGGCCTGCCCAAACACAGCTCTAATTGGCTATTCATCAGTCTATTTAGTGAGAAGAAAGATTCCCAAAGGACGCAGTGCTTTGTCAATGGCTAGGACCAGCATGGACTATCAGAACAATGAGGACTAGTCCAGGACACTTACCAGGATAATAAGACTTAAATTAAGGATCAGTAAAGGTCCTGATAAAATGCAAAGGTAAGGGCAACCAGCCCAGTGACAGTGCAACCTATATGGATGAATAAACGGTCACAGGAAACGACCTAAGGGAGCAACTAGGAACCGAGAGCACAGAGGTGCCAATTAGTGAAACAGCGGTGGAAAACAAGAGCTAATGATTCCAGAGGGCTGTACTACAAAGCAAGTTAGCCAACTTTTAAAGGCAACTCCTACAGCAACTTTGTAGCCTAAGGTATGACTTCCAGAGCTCACTGCCTAGTAACCAGTATACTCTCTTTAAAAAAAAAAATAGCATCAGCTTTCCTAGAAGATCCTGTGAAGCTTGGTGCATCTATAGGAAGATGGCCCTCTGGATTTCTCTGCGAACATCAATGAGGATTACAAATGTTCAGTGTCGGGAACTTAATTCCTTGAGTCTTTTCTATCCTGTTAGGACGAAGCAATTTCAAAGACAATCCATGGTTTGCTAGGCCTCTATATAGCAAAATACAGTAAATCCTAAAACAGACAGTGTTAAATCCTGGTAGATTACTTGCTGACCTCATAGGAGAGTTGAAGCTGAAAGATTAAGGCTAAATTTGTTGTACATGTTATTAAAATACAGCTAAGCGACACATTTAGTTTGCAGAATACACAACTATAATTACAGTCAGCATATCCATGCCTTATTAATGAGGCAGTGATTAAAAAGCCTATTAACTTTCAGTCTGCATTTTCCTTTTTTTTGCCAGCTGTCCTTTCTGGCTTTTGCTGCAACAATTGTTTTGCTGCAATTTCTCATATTTATATTTTTTAGTTATATTTAGGATATATTTGCTCTTTTTTGTGAAAAATATGCGTCTCTAGACCTGTCGTTGTTTGCAACTGATCTCTAGCAAGCTCATAACTTAAACCAAAATTTAACGACATCAATTCATATCTTAATTACGATTGCAGTACCCGGATTTTCCCCTCAATCATCCAGTGTTAATAAAGAGTGCCCCTTCAGTTGAGTACAGTTCTCAGTCATTCCTTCACCCTGCACCATTTCATATGTAGATTATTTAGGTTTTATGGTGCCTTGTTACTAATTAACAAGCTATAAAAATAGCTCACATGGACTGGCACGTAACCCATGTTGACAGCCACGCGGACCTGCCCTTCTACAAATCCTAAAAGGCTTCCAGATCTCACTGCCTGCTGGCTGTTTTTTCTTTTTTTTTGGTTTGATTTGGGGATTTCTTGCTTTGTCTGGGAGTGTCGGAGTGAAAGTGTCACAGGCTGTCAGAATGTCAGGGGAACGGCACGTTTAAAAAAAAAAAAAAAAAAGCAACCATGAATTTGTTAGTCTAAGGTTATTTTGTTCAAAATCTACAAAGCAGGGCTGCAATGATTCGAGCTCATTTCTGTAATCACCAGAAAAACCTTTACTGGGAAAAAGATGCAGGAATTCCGTTAAAAACATTCAACAAGCTCCAGTGTGAGAAGAGAACTTTGTAGCTGCTCCCATACACTCCTGCTTGTTTTAGTTAGCAAAAATCTACAGTTAAGCTACAGAAGCTAAAATTAAATATGCAGATGAACTGTTAACTTCATCTGATATGACGTTAAAATTACGCAGGTTGCAGGTGGCTTTTTCAGATTTAAAAAGAATATAAATATCATATTAATATTTATATGTTAAATTATTGATTTCTATATTGATATATTAATTAAATTGTATTAATATTTTAAAATCAAAGCAGTCATACACACACCCCTGGGTAAGCTATGACATTAATGGGCAAAGACAGACTACAGACTATAAACAGGCACAGTACATTCATCCAGGAGACTAGTATAACTTTGTGCCAAGCAAAATTGTAAAATTGTAACTTCCTTGTAAGATATGTTCGTTTATAGATATAAACCTTATCTAGTATTGTTAGTGTGTATAAACACATGTTCAGCTGTGAATCAAACAGGATGAGCAAAAACAGTGTTTGTTTGGAGGGTATGATGAATTTTTTGGCAAAGCTACCTTATCTCATGGAGATAAGTGCTACCTGATCTGTGCTTAGAGAGCATTTCCTGTTAACTACACTATCACTCACGCACACACACACAAAATCAGGGCACCCCCATGGGTCGGCACTGCTCTCACCGTGTCAAGGACAGGTGGGTGACACCCGCTGGCACCAAGTAGCACAGAAAGGTGGTAATCGCACACCGGAATGCCCTGACCCCTGTCACCTTGGGTGTCTGCTGCTCATATATCCCCCGTGTCTCTTAATCAGGTGAGCTTTTGCAGCGTGCGTGTGTGCGAGCGCGTTTTGGGAGAAGGCAGAGTATTTTTGATATTTTTTCGCATACCGAGAGTGAGTTCACTGGTGAAATGAAGGGGTTAATGAGACAGTGCTGTGGTGAATGCAGCTATTTAAAAAGAGAAAGAAAGAAATATTCTGCCTTCACATTCACATCATCTGCACACACTCACCAGGCGTGCGTGGGGATTACGATGATAGTAGATCTCCTTGTATTCATCCAGCCAGACCTCAGCTGCTCTCACGCTGTTTGCCAACGCTTTGCTCCGTGAGTAAGGTGCCTTTTTCGGGAAGACGTGACCCACGTGGGAGCACGGGTGGACCTCCAGGCTGCCCCCACACTGCCAAATCTAAGACACATCAATAACACCACCACGAGGATTTGGTTAGCCTCTCAGCCATGATTCAATCAGGAAACAAAGCACAGTCTTGTTGCGGAGGAGCTTGGGAACAGAAAAGCTAGCCTGTTGTTGGAAAATATTTTTGGTTTCTTCCCTTTGGGAAATTACAGTTATTGTAGGGAAGGGATGTTTAAATTCTTTGCTGCAATTAAAGTATTAAGCTCTTCGGCCTGCTTTCACTCCATGTTTAGTTTTATTTTCATTGCAGATTCCACATAAATTGAGCAGCTGTCATATGGTTCAACAAATCTAAAGCAGACACTCCTGCCTTTTTTAGTGGCTTGCACTATGAATTGGGCCATAATCCCAAAAGGAGTGCAAACTTAATGTCAATTTGGACATAACACGTGCTTTACCTATGTTATCATTACATAAATAATACTGTATATGTCCATGAAAACACACAGCTCTTACCCTGAAAGAGAATTCCAGGTTCTCTCCTCCCCACACCTCCATTCCTGTGTCATATGTTCCCAAATAATGGAAGAAGTCCTTCCTCACAGCAAACAGACCACCTGCCATAGTAGGAGACCTCAAGACACCAAAAAATAAAAATTATATTACAGGATAACGAGCTCCATCTTATATGAGACAGATGTAATTATCTCAGTATGAAGAAAAAAGTATGATATGTCAGCAGTGCAGTTTCTGTAATAATGTAGCTGCCACACTCAAAGTTACATTCCCAAATACTGATATGGGATTTTTTTTCTATTTTTGGGTAATAAAGAGTCCTTAAAACACACCTGATGACATCTACAGGTGAACGTCGGCGTTTCTGTTCGTAGTCTGGGATGGTGTGCCAGGTAAAGACCAACCGCCAATCAAACCCTCCGATTTGAGGTTCCCCAGCATGGCCTAAATACTGGAAGGTGTTCCAGTCTATCACGTCGATGACGGGGCACACCACGGCCTCCGGCTCCTCTTTGATCCTTGGCGAGAAAAAAGGAAAGGAGAAAAAGGCGAATGTCAGGAGGGAGCAGTGTTACAAAGCAAGCAATTTGTTTATCTATAAAAGTCTCCATACAAACGTTGGTGCTGCCCTTGTTTGAAAGGCTGGAGCACCGAGACAGTGAGTCAGACACGGCTACATAACAGTGCTCCTGCAGCTGGCTGATAGAGATTCAGAGCTTCACACTCTGTGACAGCTGGACTAAAAGACAGCCTTTCTAAAGGCCGCACTTTGACAAAATAATCAAGGAGAGAAGGCATTTCTTTTTTTCCCTGGCGGGCGCTCTCTCACCTGTGGAGCACAGGCTCTAACCAGCCGTCGTGACACTCGCAATGACAATCCAGGAAGGTCAGAACCTCGCCTGTGGTGATGGATGCCCCGAGCAACCGGGCCCGCACCAGCCCCTCCCTCTTTGTGGCCCGGATCAGACGCACCTTATTCAAACCTGAGACGTACTTGTCCAGTGGCTCCTTGAGATGAGCTTTCAGAAAATAAACAGATGAGCAGATAAACCAAAATAAACAATCAGGTTGTTTTTTTTATGTGTTTGTATCAAGAGTTGTTTCTCAAAATCACAACAAATACAAAACTAGAGAAAAATCTATCAGCTACAGCTGGAAGTTTCTTCCCATAGGTCAAATTTTTTAGCGTTTCTCGATCAGTATTCCATGTGAGGGGATAAAAAGCAAGCACAGACAGACAGTCGTTTTGTTATCTCTGAGTCCAATCACATTGTAAAATCTGAGAGGGGACAAAGCTGGCATGTGGCTCAGGTGTCAGAAGCGTCACAGCGCAACGTGAGACTGTTAGAAAAACAAGTCAGCATTGATAAAAGAAGGTGATAAGCTATCTGGCACACATTTCCAATGCATTTGGAAGAGGCTCCGAATTCCCACCTCTAGAGGAAAGAGAGTAAAACTGTTTGATACACATTTGCCATATTCACTAGAAAATGGTGAGCTTTCTTTGAAGCAGGTAAACAAGACACACCCACCAGTCTTTTTAGGATGAAATTACTTCCTTTTATGCTCTCAGCCAAATACGCATTAATCCAAAAGGCGAAAGTTACATCATTGTTTGATTTACTCAAGCTCAACACTTAGTAAGTAAATATAACCACGAGCAGATGTTAGTGTTGAGGGAGAGGTAGGCATTGCTTCATTTATACATTCATGATCGAAAACACTTTAGAAGCATTAAAAGTTTCTCAACTCGTACAAAACAAAAACCCCAACAGGAATAAACACTGCATATAGTATATTATTTACTTTTATTATAGGTTTATTTGAATATACTCATAGAAGATGTAAAAAATATAACACTGATGCAGGAGATTTCCCTTTATCTATATCTTAGTTTATAACTAAAACTACTGATTGTTTTAGTAATCAAGTATTCTGCTGATTAACCCACTGATTGATGAGAAACACTTTTTTGTCTTACTAATGAGCAATAATAATTACTTACTACTTGCTTATTTGCTCATTGATATTATTACAAATGGAAACCAATATTTTTAATAATTTAATTGGATACAACATCTGTCAAAACACTTTCATCGTGTTTATGCGGCATATTTAAGTCATATTTGCTAAAGAAAACATATTCATTAGTGCGAAAATAAATAATCACAAATGTCAAAATGTAAATAAATAAAAGGTTTACATGTCACCTAAGCTAAACTAAGGCAGAAATCAGTCTTTACTCTGTCTTCTTGGAAAGACGGAGTAAAGACCAACCCAGATTGAAGGTTTTTGCATGTATACCTTTTCATTTATTTTTGCATTAGACAAAATGTTTTCTTCAAATACAATGTGAGTTTAATACAGCACATGAACACAATGAAAGGGTTTAGTTTGTTTTTGTTTTCTTTGGTTTACAGATGTATTTTTTTAAGCTGAAGCCTGTTGAACAGGTTTGATTAAGGACTTCCACCGGCTTTTTTCCAGCGAAAGTTTTATTGGTGGTTGGAGCAACGCTTTGTGTAGTGGGACAGACTCCGCCTCCAAGTTGAACTACTTACATTGTGATGACTGAGGCTATAGAGTTGTGGATTAAACTAAAAATCAAAGCACAAAAATTTGCATCCAGTATTTTTTTATAATTCGATGAGCATATTTTCCAGTATCTCTGTTTGACTTGCCTAACTGATAACATGTCAGTATATCCTCCTCCACCCATCTAACTGCTACCTGTCTGTGTGCACCTGTAACAGCTCCTGACTGTCAGCCTGCCACCATTCTTGCCCACTGCCTGTCCATCAGTCTGTCTGTGCCTCTACCTTTGTCACTGTAGTCATCCACCAGCACCACCTCTTTCAGCAGGATGTCAGGAGACGTCTCCAGCACACTGTGAACAGTCCTCAGCAGGGTGGACCAGGCCTCGTTGTAGAAAGCAATCACCACAGAGGTCGTGGGGAAGGACCTGTAGTCATACTTCAGCTCTTTGCAGCTGGAGAGAGAGGAGACTTGGTTGTTAGAATGCAGACTAAAAAAAATTGGAGGTGAGGCTGGGTGGCTGGAATGACACTGCACAATGAGAGCTGGCTGTGTAAATTTGCATGTAAAGCTGGATCGTGGTTAACCTTCATACTTTTAAGATTTGATGACCAATAGAAGTAAACACAGAGCATTTATTATTCCATTTTAACAGCAGATGACTCAGTTTACGAGTTACACGTCCTCTGAGGTATTTACTGAGCCGTGTAATAGTGTTGCTGGGGCATCCAAACTGCAAAGGCTTCTTTTAAACTTTAGATCTGGGCTTTAACATTGCTAACAATAGACAACAGGTTACTTACAGTGGGTTCCATCTCTCTGGCAGCCTGCGGTGCAGTGATATTTTATCACTGACATAAGTGTTAATCTGGTGCGCTTTGATACTTTCCTCTTCTTTTCTTTTCTCCTCTTCGTTCAGATTCAGTTTCACGGCTCTGCCCAGTTCTCCCAGAGCGTTTAAATCCAAGGGGGGCTTCTCGTAGACTGGCTTCTTAAGGAGCTCATACTCTTCCTCTCCTGTGACTTCCCGTCGGTTCGTCAAGCTCACTTCCCCCGACTTGCGTTTGAAAAATGTAACATATCCCAGCAAAATGGCACCAACTATTAAAATAAGTAACTTGGGCCGTTTCCTCCTTCCGTATGCAGCCATCGTTTCGTTTCTTTGCAAGGCGCAAAGTTGGAGGCTCTCATGCCCCGATGAGCTGCACTGTGCTCAACCTTTGCTGTCCAAGTTGGTTTTGCTAGACTCCACAGCCGCGTCACCTTTCCGTTTGACTACTTCCAAGTTTCTCCTCCATAGTTCAGGCAAAGTGTAACTCTATCTACGTACAGAGTCCCCAAACTGGGTGAGTCTTCTCAGTCAAACGGAGAACGGTGGTCACTCCTCCTCAATTCCGTTACCCTGCCTGCTGCTGGAGTGAAGAGGGAAAGGATTAACTAACTCAGATTAGATTAGCTAACAAGTATCTCTTCGGATTAGAGAGCCACCTAACTGCTGGAGGAAAGGAAAACTAGGTCAAATCAAAAGCCTCGTATGCTGTTTCTTTCAGTTCACTCACTGAGAAAATCAAATATTATAATTAAAAAGATTTTTTTTTCGTTCTCAGTCAAGTCTTTATGAATATAGTTTGTGTCCAACCGGTTCATCAAGTGCCATCGAGGAACCGGGATTAACGACATTTACGTGAACAGCAGTAGAAGTTCAAGTCAACTTTTAGTAGCAGAATTAGCAACTAGTTTCCGGTTATCAAATTAAAACTCCGTTCCCTTTCAAACTACCCCGGAATAACGCCACGTAAAATACTGCACAGATATTATTATTATTATTTTTTTTTTTTTTTTTTTGTTCGAAGACTTCAAAAATTCGTAAAATGACTGCCAGGGGTACACTAGCTTGTATAAGTAAAATAAGTCACTTCCGCTTTCGATTTTTTTAATCATCAAAGATTGGTTCTGGTAATTTCTCAGTTTTCGAGTTTGTTGGGCACCACTGCTTTATATTATGTCACAAAGCGTTGCAAAAGTTTGTAGGCTTTTAATTTGAAAGCCTGAAAAAATGAAGTTTATGATAAGCAGTCATTTTATTTCTATATCCAAGTGATCTTTTTATAGGTTCTCATTCATACGAGGCCCCTTGTCACTCATATGAAACCGATATGAAAACTCTTGACACGAAAGATGAAATCTGACACAAAATGTATGTTTAAGCAAATTAAAATGCTAAATAATTAAGGCGATCTTTCGAGGCGAGAAGGTAATTTGAGTGGCGCACTGTTTGATCGAGTACCCATATTGTGAAAACCACAAAGAGACACGGGAAGGTAACAAGTCAGCCGGAGTGTTGTAATATACCACGGTAGACTGCCCTTGTCGTGTCTGTCAGAGACTCAACATTCATGTGAGTGCATGAATGAGGGCGTTCTCATTTAGGACGAGATGATGGATAACATTTTCCATGCAATAGATAGCCTACTGTAATAGGTGCAAATATTAAAACGGAAATTAAAACACTTATTAGTTGCACCTTTGGGGTTTGGGCTGACTTGAACAGAGGTTCCTGTAACGTGACTGGGATTAGCTCTGACCTCACCATAACTGGTCCAACTTGACTGTATTGTTGATCACCCAGTAAGCCTAGGCTATATTTAATCAGTACATTTGTGTTTTACTAGGGAGGGGCAGGAGAGAAATCGGGGAAACTTGGGCCTTCACTATGTGCAGCAGTATATACATTTCTACTTTTTAAATTTTGCAGTGATGTTAAATGGCATCATTCTGAGATAGCACTTTCCAACTCTCCTTGACACTCGTAGCGTTTTATACAACTTCAACCAAGCACTTTTTTTTGCTTTCTAACATTCCCACACATTCATACTCCAGTGAACACATCTGAGAACAAAATGTTGGGGTTCAGTATCTCATTCAAGCATACTTAAGACCGGAGGAATCAAACTACCAACCTTTCCGAGCTACAGCCACCCCATGTGATATCATGGGAGGCATCTTTTTAGCATGGTGTGTTCCTATAGGACTGGTGTGGATCCGGGCTTCCTCTCCCCCCTAGGCTACTTTTAATGATCCCACATTTTAAAATATGAATTTACTGAATAAAGTTTGTCATTTCATCTGCACTTTTTGTGGTCACACCTTGTTTTCAGGTCTGTGACAGATTAATTATTACACTATTCATAAAATTATAGTTGGGTGTATCTTGGGAATGTATCAGTCATTAAAGCGTAGGAGTAACTGGGCTTGTTTTATTCAGTACATTAGAATACAATAGGAATAACCACATGAAAACAGACTGCATATTGTTCCAGTTACAGGGGTTTTATCATGTAAGATCTGTTCAGTTGAAACACACCCTTGTCAGCCTTTCACGACACATCTTGTCATGAAAGCCAAGTGACACAAATGCCCGTGGACCTGTGGATGAAAAAACAACATAGGAACCATGACTGAGTTTTCTAATGACTAATGCATTTTTAAAAGAAAAGAAAACACAGCACCCAGCTATCACTGAACCACTAAAAGTTGCCTATCTTTGTTGCATCCTATAGCTTTATTGTGTATATTGTGTTACCTTAAAAGAGTATTCTGTTATTTTGTTAGCTTTTTTATACCACATACTTAGAATAAGTGTACTTTAGAAAGGTTTTTTTCTTAAGTAAGAAGGTCCAAGGATATATTAGTGATACATCATCTTGAATATCCAAATTTATTACATCTATAATTATAAGATCTGTTGGGCCATTGTCATCATTCAGCCTCTAAACATCAAAAACCCTCCATACACCAATGCAGATGCTTACCAATGATGTCCTCTGCATGCCTATGTAGATATCCAATTCAAAATAACTTATGATTAATGTTCGAACCATCCATTCTCTTCCGCTTATCCTTTTCAGGGTCACGGGGAGACTGGAACCTACCTCAGCTACCATAGGGCGAGAGGCAGGGTACACCCTGGACAGGGCGCCAGTCTGTCACAGGTTTCACACCCACTTTCACAAGTATGGCAATTTAGAATGACCAATTAATCTAACCCCACTAACTAATTAGTGATTAATGATTCTATGAATAATTGTAATTCCTGATCAGTTTTATATAATATTAAAACAAACGTGCTTTTCTTTCAAAAACAGGGACTTTTAAGTGATGCTGAACATTTCAGCTGTCGTGTGTTTCCTACCTCCTTTTTAAATTGTTCTGCTCCCTCTGTCTCACCCAGCATTTTGCAACAGCACTCGGCAATTAGATAAAACATACATACAGTACCAATAGATTTTTTTTTAGTGAAAATATAATGCAGTGGTTCTATGCTGTGGGGCAAAAGGTCACTCCAGGAGGCAAACCTGGCTGAGTGAATAAGATTTTTATAGAAAAAAAATAGAACAACAAAGTTTGCCGATGGCATCTTGCTGGCCTTTCCTTTGATAAAATTCAACCTGGATCAGTTTCTATTAATAACTAATAGAAAATATTGGGTGTAGGCATCGACTTTTTCTCTATTCTGAATTAGGGCATGGTAGAAAATATCTGAAAACCACTAAAACAACCCAGGTAACCAATGAATATTGTATCACCCAAACTATGAAAGATGACATTCTCACATAATATTTCTAGATTTACTGAAACATGAATTGAGAACGGAGAGAGCAAACCACATATTGTTGCTTGTGTACATTTGTGAGCCCAGAGACAGGGAGGGGGGGGGGAGTGAAAAGTAAACTAGATATTAGCCAGAACATTTAATATCATTTTGGTTTTGTTTCCACAGTTGGCAATCAAGATCCTTCTCTGTCGCCTGCCATTAGCGGTCAGTACTGATTTGCTACCAGTAGGTGGTGCCAAATTATTATGAATGCTGCAGTCCGTGAGTGCAGGGGTGAGCTGTGTGGATTGCAGGCAGCAGATTGCAATAGCAGCTTTTCAGTCTTTGGTTGTTCAAATGTGAAATGCATGTTGTCGCTTATACCATGACAACAACAACAAAAATAAAAAGTACACATTCACACCTAGTATAGCTGCAGCAGCTCACACTTTTCTCCTTTTGCTACACCTGGCATTTCATATAACGAAAAAACTTCTTCCTCATTCCTGAGTTTAACTGTGCAATGCGCTGTTTGTGCAGGCGAGTAAAACAAAAGGCATGTGTGTTTGTGGTTAGTCTTTTATTCTTTCAATCATCCCAGCAGTCATTTTATTTAGAAAAATCCTTCCCCATCCCCAACAGTCCAACCTCTTCTTCATATCAAGTAATCAACTTCCCTTTTGCCTCATCAGTAGTTTTTACTGGTCCCTTTAACCAAGCATTATTTACAAAGCTAACACACAAAAGGAGTCATCTCACAATTTATCAACTAGTTTGAATATCACATATTCATAAATTCAAATTGCCATTGAGACCAAATGTAATTCAGTGGGAATGAATAGCAAAAAAAATGCTATTCACCAGTCATTTTACCAACAGTTTCACTGAATCTCTTGGTCCTTTGATCCCAGTAGAAACACTAATGTGGTCTTGAGTGGAAAAAAAGAAGAAAAGAAAGCCTAACAGGAGTGTTTTTGATGTAGTTTCAAGTACAGCTTACACACAAGACTCTTAAGAGAACTGGCACAGAGCTGCTCCCTTTAAGGATTCTTGTGACTAAACAAAAAACAGGCTCTAGTGAGTGTTGTTTGTAGTTTTATAGAATTGAAAAAGCTCTAAATAAATACGCTGGCACTGGCACATTTCATTTCGGCACGCACGGGTTTGTGAGGGATGACAGGTTCTCAAAAGCAAAGTGACAGATGGGTTTAGAGGGTATTCTTAATTTAACACAACAGGGGAGAATAGATCACAACATCCGTGTCAACTTGATAAACCATCTGAGGCAAAATACACTTTAATAAATACTTCCAATCTCATTCAGAAGGTATTCTACCACGAAACTAGCTCCATAGACAAAAGCTAGAATTGAGAGGCAGTCTAGTATGACCACAGCTCCTTCCTCTCACATGATGGAGCACATTAGGAAGCAGCGGGTTTGGGGCAAAATGCTGCCGACCTTACATTCCTAATCCATCGTTTTCCAGCAGCCTGTTTTTTCACAATTTTTTTAAAAACAAATATGAGGACATAATAAAAATAATCAATATTAATTGCACTTTAAGGCATTATTCTATAGTGCATGGTGATTTTCCGATCATGTTTCCGATCAAGAAACTGGCTTTAATCTCTTTGAAGGCACTGCTTCGTGTGCTACACATCTCGCTGCTTTCAAGTTGTTGCAAAACCCCGAGACGGCAATGACACTTCAGGTGTGCTGTGTACTCCACTCTGGCTGTAGAGGCACTTGGATGAAAACAACAACAACAAAAAAAGTCTTAAATTCAGCTGGTGTTCTTTAAAAAAAGACCTCACCTCTGTAGGTATTCACAAAGGTTTAAAAGCACTGGACTGGGTGAGTCATTGGCTTAAAGTGACTTTCTCCAACACCTCTTTTTTTTTCTTTTTTTCCCCCCATTTCCATTCAGTGCAGACTTGAAAAGTAACAGAAATGGGAGCAGCGGGGGTCATACCTCCGCTACAGTATTTGCACTGTGGTCACGGAAGGCCACTTAAGGTTCCCTGCTACTATCTAGCTTCCTCCCACTACCACTCAAACTTCCACTGCTGGGTTTTGTCCCCTGGGACGCAGCGCCTCATCTGGGCATCCGTGCGGCCCGTCGTTGTGCGGTAGGCTGTCACGCACATGTCTGAGTGTGGATGATAGATGGTCCTGTCCTGAAAGGTTGGAAGTTGAAAGCGTGGAGTCAGTTTACAGGAAAATGTGAACCTGTGGCACACACATTCATGAATCCCTTACCTCTTTGAACTCCCAGATGAGACTGGGAGGTCTGACTTCCTCATCACGAGGGCAGTGCCTCATTCCGATGGAGGTCTGTCCTTCCAGTACTTCGGCACACAGCTCTGTCACAGAGTTGAAACGGATCTCCTTTTGAGATGTGTATTCAAAGTACTGGAGAGAGAAAGAGACAGTTATTTGGCCATTTTTTCTCCATTTACAGTTAAAATGTATTTCTTTGACACAAGCTTGTATTCACACATTTCTCTGAAAAGAAGCAGAGACTAAGAGATTAAAACTTTTCCTTCTTCTTTCTTCAGCTACATCTGTCTTTTGTTTAGAAAGCCAATTAGTGCAGTTTGGTATTTTTTTTCTTACCCACTAGGATTACAGGATGTTTTACTCTGCTGTTGCGCCACGGCTATAAATGCACTATATGATGCGTCGGCGAGTGTGTCGAGGGATCTCATGAGCAAAGACGGGGCCTTGGCCCTTTCAATCAAGCAGACATGAGCACAAACCCGACTCTTCCCCTCTGGTGTCATTTCAACAACCTGGTCCAGTGGGACAAAAGATGCAATGCTCCCTGTGCTACCCGTTAAGCGGAGGGTCAGGTAATCAATCTTTATACTTCCCCATCCTTTTCTTCACATCTCATACATCTTTCAGTTGCACTGGGGCCCCGTTATGGTCGTTTCTAATAAAAGACTTACTCGGGGTCCACTGTCTCTGGCTTCAAACTTATTTATCCAGGCTGTGCCATTCATTCTGCCCATGAGGCTCATGTATCTTTTAAATGGAACGTGATTCTTATGTGGGCCAGGGAAAGGGGCAGGAGGGAGGTGGTGAAGGGCCCTCAGGTTTTTGTTTCACCGAGAAGCCATTCAAACATTGATTTTCAGTCACACATGGCGCTTTTTGTGACTGAGGACACCTGATGAGGTGCATCAATGGGGTAATCAGAGATAACAGCCAGGTTGAAGATCCACAGAAAGAAGTTCTGCCTATTGTCTGACTCCAACATTAAATATACATCCTCGTAGATAAATAATCTGGTGCCTTCTAAACCAGCCGTTACTGGAATTGGAAAAAAAAAAAAGAAAAAAAAAAAAGCGCCTGTGATTCATGTGCACCTTTTTTTCCAGCTATCTGTGGATGCAATACCACATTCAGTTTTCCATTCATTACATTCAAGTCATGTTGGACACACCAGCAGAGAGTAATTTTCTGGTGTGAATCAACTGTGGCAGCTTGTTTTAGGGGTTAGCAGAAAGTCTTGACATTTCAAGATATATCTCCCACGGGGGCCACGAGAAGCTGTGGGATTGTGTCAAGAAAGAATAAACACTGAAATGCCTGACGTACCTGGTTGCCTCCTTGGCCGTGGCAGCCGAAAAGAGAAATCTGGGAACCTGTGGGACTGTGCTCTGGAGCGTTGTAGTCAAGGCACTCTGAATGTATTCCTGAGCTACGCACCTGGCAGGAAGAGAGCAGTAAATATTAATAACAAGTGAAATGCGGCACTGTATATCGATTCCTGTGAGGACTCTTATTTTCTTGGATTTATTCTTTGCTGGCAGGTTAGACTTTAAGGCCACGTAGGATGCAACAGCCCTGAAGATGGTGGATTCAGTCATCTGATTAAATCATTAAATGACGGTATATCACCAGGAAGCGAAAACAAATTGAACCTTTGCCATTTTGCTTATTTTCCACATCAGTACACATATATTAATCAATATGAAATAAAACTTACTTTCGCCCAGTTTCATAAGAAAATGTAAATTTTTCTTTGTCTGAGTAATGCCGTTCTTTCAGGTTTTGTCACCGTGTACCTGTAGTGTGGGTGTGCATGCAAATTTTAGACAGTTCTGACAGCAGAACATTTGAGACTTTGGACGATGCCCTCGCTGTAGCATTTGACTTCACAGCTGTCACTGGGAAATGTGTGTCGACGTGGACAGGTGGTGGATTTTTGGACATTATAACTAAAGAAGAAATCTTTGAGGGAATTTTCTTTTTCGCTTCAGAAAAAAACAGAGACATTGCTGTGGCTAAAATGTAATTGTTTTAAAATCCAACACTGAGCCAAGAGCAATTTTTCTGTAAAGCATTTTATAACAGGAGACTTCACCAGATGTCTGAATTAGAAAGGTCTTGAGCCCAGTCAAATGGATTTCAAAGCCTTCCCACTTTCAACGGAGTTTTCTCATATCACGTCTCACCCGAATACTTTTGTTTCACACTTGAATGATGAATGAAGACAGCCGCATTGCTGTCTTTTATAAATCACAACAAGATCTGCCATCAGTCCAAAAACTAAATAATTAATCTTGCACTAACAGGATCAATAACAGAATTCAGACACAGCATCTGAAAAGGAGACACTTACAGCCCCGTGCCAGCCCTCCCTGTCCTCGGGTACATGTAGTTCAGGATAGATGTTCTTCAGATACCACTCAAAGCTGTTGCATTTCAGCTTCTCCCTCAAAAGTAGCCGTTCTGAAATATTCCCATATTTCTCCTGTGAAGCAACCACACAATGCATGAGTCACTGCTGTGGGTGAAAAAGCTGGTTAGATTTAGGAGAGTTTATTAAGAATGTACATTTATGGACAGTATCGCTTTATTTATACATTGCAGCTACATTTTAATCATTAGAGCATGCACACTTTTCTTTAAATATACACTGTATGGACAAAACTACTGGGTCACTAACACATTACACCTACAGGAACTACTGGAAACCATGCAATGAAGTTCCTTGTGCAGTTTTTCTGTAGATGTTAATGCCAGAGGGTGTTTGGAGCTCAGCAGAGCATTATTTTATAAGCAAATTTGGAGCATTTTTAGGCTTCATTAGCCTTACAGTACATGTCTGCTCAACCTTGTGAGTTAAACCGATTCTCAGGGCCCATTACTTTTGTACATACAATTTACATAAGATTTTTGACAACACAATTGATGGGTGTTTTCATAAAGGACACAGTTAGACTTTTAAAGCAAATATTTACATCCTGGATTTGAGAGGTGAATCCGGCTCCTGTAACTCCAAAAATCGAGTTCAAATAAGAATCTCAGGAAGCCAACAGCATGTTTTAAATAGCTGTGTTTGCTAAGGCGTGAAGTCTACCCTAGGAGTCTAGAGTTCCTTTGGCATGTTTGAGGATGGATTATAACAAGACCGCCTAACACACACACACACACACACACACACACACACACACACACACACACACACACACACACACACACACACACTAAACGAATTCAATCATAAGATTTCTGATCTATCGAGTACTTTTTCTTTGTGATCCTTACTGCATTGTGCTCCCAATCTCAAAATTAACAAGAAAAAAATATTTAAAATAAATGAACAAAAAACAACATAAAACAATAATTCCTTATAAAAAAAACACATTTATAACAGCTATTCTTTCTTTAGAAAAGTGTAAAGAAAAGTTGGAATATCAACATGATTAAATGTATTCAATGAAAATTATATAACTCATTAATCAAACTAGTCACACGTCTATCGCTCTATAGCTGCATGACAAATTATGACAGCAACGTAATAGACTTGGAGCTGATGATCTTGGTCTGTGCTGTGTTCAATCTCCCCTGACCAGGTAATTTATTGTTTGATCAAAGATCCCTGACATTAATAATGCACTTTTTTCAGATAGTTGAAACTGAGATACATGAATCTTTGATGGTGCCCAATACTCAGAACCTGAGAGGCACAGCACTCACACCATACACACACATGTGAACAGCCTCAGTACCTCAATACACCTAACCCACTCAGTCAGATACTGATCTTATATCCACACCTACAGGGGGCAGTTAGATGAATCATCTAAATCTGACACCAAAAATAACTATTCAATTTACTGTCTACACATGGTGCTGGATAGTGTGACAACATATCAGTGCATGAAACACGCAAAGTGTCTTACCTTTCTGGCTGGAGGGTTCCTGTTGTAGAAGTGCTTTTTGTAAGAGTCCATCCAGACCTCTGCAGCTCGGACAGTATTCTGGAGGAAGTTGGGCCGCGCGTAAGGGGCTTTTTTAGGGAACACATGTCCCACGTGCGAGCAGGGATGAATCTCCAGGCTGCCCCCACACTGCCACACCTAAGGGTGGCAGATATGCAATTAAGTAAAGTAAAATGTATTTATATATCACCTTTCTAGATAACAACTGTGTCACAACAACAATTAAGAAATAAAAAAAAATACAAATATTAAAACAAACTCTTTAGTGGAGTCCACAGATCTCAAATGTTAATGTTACCTCATTTCAAGTGAAGTTTCTTCAATATGTTAACGTGTTCACAACACGAGTAAAAAAACAAACACAATCACGTTTCCAGGATTGTGTTTGTCAGGAAAATTAAGGTCAAGTACAAAGATGGCTGCTGAGCAGCCCAAGCACAAACAATGTGTAAAGTGGGCTAAAAGTAAAGTGCGACGGAGCAAGTGTCCCTCTCACCTGATGCCTCTAATTGTTTTTATTTTGTAACGTATTTCTCTCTCTCATGCAAGTATCTTTATCTAGTACTTAAACCATAGATGGGTGTGAGATGTGTGCCCCACCAGTAACACATGTTCTCAGTATTCATGGGTTATCACACCTATCTTCGAACTCAGCCTTACACACATGTCAGGCGACTGCATGCTTTGCATGCTTGTGTTACTTTTGTCTTTTCCCTAATTTATGTCTTCTCTGCCCTTCATCGTCCTGCCTGCGACCTGGAAATTAATCTCAGTATGCCTTGTTGAAGGACGCCTCAATTCCTACAGGGAAGGAAGGAAGACAGACAAGAGAGGAGGGTTGCTGGAGGAGCTATAATCAAGAATGCACAAGTGTTTTCTTTGCTAGAGTATTTTTACCTTCAATGTATAAAAAAACCCCACGCTACTCAGGTAGAATATGTAAACAATAGTAGGAAGAGGACACTTTTAAACAACCAGTCTTTTTTTATTCATACATTTCTTTCAGCGGATGATCAAACAGTCTGCCCTTCACTTCTTATGTGTGATTAAAATGAGCCATATTGCAAATTTAATCAAAAGTAGCCGGTAACATAAAACTTCATGAACACTGTTACACCTGCAGTCATAAAAATGCAGCAGCGGTTGGGCTATAACAAAACAATTTACGACCCAGCTTTGCCACATCTTGGATTAAACTGACATTGAGTTAAAATGAGGCTCCAAGGCAAGGATGTCTCATATTGTTAAAACACCTGTTGCCTCAGCTCCTTGATCCTCGTGTCCTTTCTTCCTCACATCTTTAGTGGGAAGGATTAAGATGCAAGGAAAAGGAGTCGAGAATGTAAAATTTGAGTAATGGGAAACGGAAATACCTGTCCACAGGCAGACATATAAAGATTTATCAAAGGTGCCTGTGAAGGTTGTTTCCACTGCTGAAGATTTTTCCAAAACAACATTTTGCAAAAACTCACAAAGTAAAAACATTACCAGCTTCACCTCACTGCTGGTAAACGATTATAGACCACATGGAGACCCTTCACATGTGGGACAGGGGAGGGTTGGGGGATTACTAACACTTGGGCCACCTATTTCCTGTACATTTGACCTAATGGACCTCAACCATCTTCAATCTCGGCCTTTGACACCTGTGTAAGTTTTTTCTTTTTTAGACTGCATCATCCACAATGGATCTTTTTCCCAGCAGCCATTCTGACATGAAATCATGGGCAAAGACAGCTGTTACTAATCGCCTTAATGAGGGCTCAGCACTGAAACAGATCAGAACCGTCATGACTGCAGTAGTAACAACTGTGTTTGACTACTACATTTTGTCCAATGGCTGCTGTGAAACAAGTCTATTGTGGTGTGTTTTGACAATAACACTGTGCACAGTTTTGTATCAAATATTACCAAAATGGTGATTCAGCTTCTTAACATTATTTTTAAGTCCTTATATTATAGGAACAGCTTGAGAGAGACAGGTCATGGGGAAAAAACAGAGGTGGTGGTAAGCCGCACAGTTGCTGCTGTTAGTTGGTGTAAGGTTGGTGCACTGGGCATGTGCTGTATCTGTAAGCTGTTGGTCGCCACATGATTCTGTTTAACTTTATGTGTATCGGTCCACCTTGTCTTGATGTTCCTTTTAAGCAAAGATTACAAAACAAGATCTACTACAGGTATTATCTGAATGAAGAAACTGCTTTATCAATCTTACCACAAAGGTTCAACACATACTTTTGTGAGTCATACAGCTGCATTTATACTAGAACCTACACAGACAATATCTTTTTACCTTACATTAATGGCTGGATCGTTCACCATTGATCGAACAAAAGATTAACATCCTTAAAGAAATGGTCTGGTATTGATTTAGTGCTTTTCTACACAAGTCTTATTTACATTTACCCACACATTCACCTAAGTGCTTTTTTAATTCCCACACTCGCACTCCGCATTGGGGTTCAGTTTCTTACCTAAAGATAATTTGACATGCAGGTTGGAGGTGCCAGAGATCAAAATACTGACCTTGTGATTAGTAAATGACCCACTCTACCGCCTCCTACACAAGGCAAAGCCATTATCATAAGTCCATAGGCAAACAGCTAATGCAAGACAGTCCTTTCCATCTTAATTCAGAAAGCATTTTACGCCGCACCACTATTTTTCAACACTCCAAAAAAAAGAGACCTAGAAACCAATTCACTAAATATAAATTATGTATGGGAAAAAGTCCCGGTGAGAGGCATTTTTGTTTCCACATGCATAACATATCACTCAGCTGAACAGCCCATTCTTCTTCACAATGCAGACAAATACACACTATAAATCATACACACACAATTTACATTCCTAATCTTGCATGCTCCTGCTTAAAATCTGTGCCAGCTTGATTGACGCCAGCAAGTGAAAAGTGACACCAACATCACAACAAGGTATCAGCCAATATAAGGCTGCAGTTTCACATACCCTGACTGACTGTGATCTGACACTGACTCACACCAACTACGCACCAGCGGGCACAGGATAAACATTTTCCAACTAAATTTAATGATCTTTCTCTCTGCTCTCTATCGCAGTAAAAAAAAGCTGAGTAAAGATATGGTTTGTCTGGATCTGGTAACAAAGCAACTCAGATTAGTGAGTCTTTCGCAAAATGTTTTAAAAGAACCACTCAGGTCTAATATCGATTAAGTGGCCCTGTGGGGGCTAAGCAGACACTTCACTGTGATTCTGAGTGATGGAAAATTAACTCACCCTGAAAGAGAGCTCCAGGTTTTCTCCTCCCCACACATCCATGCCCATGTCATACGTGCCCAGATACTCAAAGTAGGCCTTGCTAACAGCAAATAATCCCCCGGCCATAGTAGGAGACCTGTGAGAATACAAGAAAAACAAGATCATTTTTATCATGGCCATGTTCAATCCCGTTACACAGAAAAACTCAGCGATTCCCTCTGCGCAAGTAGTTGACGATAGTGGGGAGAAAAAAAAAAAAAACTTCCTTCAACAGGAAGAAATGTCTGGCTGAAACAGGCTTAAGGAGGGCAGCCATTTACCTTGAGCAGTTGGGGTGAAACAAAAATTACAGAAAGGGACAGAAAAAAAGATGACAGGGAGAAAAATAACAAATTATGGAACAGAAGATACAACGTTACTGAACTGTAACAGTGTCATACAAGTGAACATCGGTATGTAACCTTTCACTCAATGAATCCAATCAGTTCCAACCAAATCCATGCATACTTGCAGAGACTGACATATGGATGGTTTAGGGTTTCCTAGCAAACTATAAGGTTCAAGACACCTTAAAAGTGGAGCTAGTGCCAGTCTCTGAATTAAATAGGGAGCTGGTTCCCCAGGAAGGAGGTTTATAGTCGAAGGCTCTAAGAACCACAAGTGAACCTGCCCTCTGGCAGCAGAGTGCTCTACTGGGATAAAACGGTACCACTGTCCTTAAGATATGGTGGGGTTTTGGTTCATTAATGGCTTTATGTGTGAGGAGTATACCAATGAGGAAGCCAATGACATTAAGATAATTTGGGAGATATATCATTTCTTATGCTTTATTCTGATTATCTGAAAGCTTATAAGAGAACTGCTGCGACATCTTGATATTAACAAGTGTAAATAGTCCAACTTAGAAGTTAAAAAAAGCTATAATTAAGTCCATAAGTTTCTGGATAATGACAGGACTTTTGTAATTTTTGTAATTGCAGACTTTTAACTTTTATTCAACTGTTTTAGCAACTGTTTAGGAAATTGCGCATGTAAGACAAACTGGAAACTGATGAATACAAACTAAACTGTCCTGGTGAGGCTAATTTAATATCAGTGTTTTTTTACCTGTATTAAAATGTTGTGTCAGTGGTGCCAAATGCAGCAAAGAGATGGGAGGACGAGAATATAGACAAGTTGATTAACTGAGGCTATGAGAAAATGATAAGGTAGCAGGAAGCATAATGGATTTCCCAGTGTTTTAAAGATCAATCACACAGTGAGGATTTCTCCTGACTCAAAATGGGCATTTGGGGAATAACTATGAATACAAACACTACTGGTCTCATTAAAGTTAAAACAGTCTCTGTTACCTCACTTAACAGTGGTCTATCTAGTTTCATATTACTCTGGCCATTCAGTGTTGCATGTTAATCTTGAGTAAATGAAATCCTCCTTAAAAAAAAACATCCACGATGCTTTTTCTTTGGGGGATCTCTTCACTGACATGTGTCAAGCTGATAAAGTGATCTCTCATGACAGTAGGCCTTGGAAAGTACCATACTGTTACCTGATGGGGTCGATGCGAGACTTGCGCCTCTTGCGTTCCATTTCAGGGACAGAGTGCCACTGAAAGGTGAGTCTCCAGTCAAATCCTCCGATCATTGGCTCATCTGTTTGCATGTAAAACTCAAACGTGTTCCAGTCGATGGTGTCGATCACAGGGCACACGATGGTACTCGCATTCTCAGAAATCCTAAGAGACCATAACAGGCAGAAAGGAGGGTGGCAGGAAAAAATGAAAAGAAGGGGGGAAGAAAAGTTGATTCAATGTGAGTCTTAAAGCTTAAAAACAATTTCTTCCTTTTTCGGATAAGGTTGTTAAAAATGTATTTAGGCACCTTTCCAACAGAGGCTCAATCCAGCCAGGAACACACTCACAGTGGCAGTCAAGAAATGTCAGCACGTCACCGGTGGCATAGGTGGCGCCAATGAGACGTGCACGAACCAGCCCCTCCCTTTTGTTGGTGCGGATAAGACGCACACGTTGCAGATCACTGATGTAGTCGGCTAGCTTGGATTTCAGGTAGCCTATTTTTGTAATGCAAACACAAAGAAATCATGATATCAAATGATTTAGTATTAAAACAAGTGGACAGACACACAGGTACTTCTATATTTATGGATTATGAAGTGAAATGTTCATCAGCTCTTGACACAAAACAATCATCTTGTCACCAACTTATTACTCCTTCATTTGTGTTTTATTGGCTGCTCACCATGCGTCATTACCTACAGAACTGCATACTAGTCCCTGATGATTTGGGAAATACCAGCACTCTGTTTTATTGCACATTTATCATGTTTATTGAGGCAACGCTGGTATCAAAAATAGTAGTAGGTAGGTGATTCATGCAGTTTTAAACACACGTCAACACTAAAACTTGATATGCTAGATCCGGTTTAGCCAGCTTTAAAGGGGAAAGCTGTCACTCCTCCAGCAGCCGGCTGTCTGGTTTAGGAGTGGCATGTCTAACATTCCAATTGGTCAGAGTGGCTGGAGGAAAGGAAATGATGTCACTGCAACTCAGTGCTCACTGAGGTCATCTTTATGGTGTAATGTCTCTGATCCGCACAGACTAGACTTGCTGTGACCAAATACTAATTCCATTAAGACAGACAGACATCAAGCACCTCCTATATCCAGTTTCTAAGGTGTAGTAGTATCATTCTTAGAGTCAGCACAAGTCAGCAGACGATCCATTTACTGATGAAAACTGCAAGATGTGACTGAAAGCACCTCAAAAGCCAGGGGGCAGATGCAGAGTGTAGACTGTTTTGCTACTGTTGTGCTGTTCCTGAGGTCCAAATGTTCCTGCTTAAGTTCCCGACTTGCTTATAAAGATGCTGGCTAAAGATTTATATTGCTTTGTTCTTAAAATGACAAAATAACAAAATTTACTGGAAAAAACCCACACAATCACAATTTTAAACACAACTTTTTTTTTTAATTTAATTACCTGGACAAGTTTTAAATTTCTTATGCTTCCTGAGCAGATTTATCTGCTCTGGGAATATTTTCAGGACAGGAAATGTGTCAGGACTTGTTTCAGAGGACTGTTTTTTTTCTAATTGCTCTATTCAAAGGCATTCACTATTCATCCCACTATAGACAGCATCTTTATTTCTATATATAGCAGGCTCCTTCTTGAATCGTCTTTTGTACTTTGTCACTGTGCCAAAATCAAAGCGGCACACAAATGAGGTTTGGTTCAACTGGTTTACTAAACTAGGCCGAGCTGTCAGTCATCTTTGTTGCACAGCTCGTATGACAACATTTTACTTGTACAGAGACAAAATTACACACGCTTACAAACCTCGGTCACTGAAGTCATCGACGAGGATGATCTCTTTCAAGAGGACGGCAGGCGTGGCTTCCAGCACGCTGTGAATGGTCCTCAGCAGGGTGGACCAGGCCTCGTTGTAGAAGGCTATGATCACAGAGGTGGTAGGTAAATGTCGGTAGTCAAACTTCTTACTTCGGCATCTGAGGCATGCAAGTGTGTTTGTGTGGGTGGAGGGAGAGACAGAGTTGACACAAGCTTTAGTTTACTGTATTTTCATGGAGACACAACAGCACTGTAAATGAACTCATACGGGCATGAAATTATTTTTCATATGGCCAGAGCAGGCTCAGCGACAAGTGTGGCAGGAGGAGGCTTCTGGGCCTAATCCAGATGGCACTCATTAAAACAATAAAGAGAAGCAGAAATATGGATGGGGGTAGGGAGCGTATTACACCAATGAGCAACATACCACAGCAGCGCTCTGGGAGGGGGGGGGGGGGTGTGTGAAAAAAAAAGAAAGAAAAAATTGGGACCAAATCAAAAGCTGGAAACTGGACAAAGAGAGAGCAAAATATGACACAGAAAGTCAGGAGAAACACGAAAAACAAAAAGGGTAAAATGTTTCTGTAAGCTCAAGACTGTGAAAGCACAAAATTGGCACAGATTTTTAGCAGTTTTGTAGCCAGAGTTCCAATTTACAAATATGACATTGCTGGAAGTGAGTTGGACACAACAAATCAAATGAGCTACTTCACCCTCCCCTCAGAAGCACTGTGTTTATAGTGCTGCAGTTTCATCTCAAGAGAGCCTAAAGCTAATCCGCTAAAAAAAATAAAAAAAATAAAAACACCTGCTGGAGGAAACGGGAAAATAGTAATGGACTAGGTGCAGAACTACAACAAACATATACACCACTTCAAAATTAATAAACCTGGGAGGACATGACCCATTTGCTTACAGATTTACAAGCCCTAAAGCCAAACAAAAAGACTAGCGCATCTGGAGCAGTCTGACAAGAAGAATGAGAATTTACTGTTCTCAGATCTTACTGAGTGTAATAACAGCCAGTCGTGGCCATAATTTAGTCCTACGGCATGTTATCTGACAAGCAGCGGAAGTATATCAGCTGACATAACAACAAAACAAGTGCATAAATATATAATATGTTCATACAGAAAACACCCAGAGCACTGCTGCATCCTGCACTCGTCAAATGTCCCTCTGCCACTGCTAGGCCCACGTCACCCATCGTTACAAGGAGTTACTTTCAGCCACTGAGACATTTTCCTCCACCCGGCGAGAGCATCTTTGTGTGTGTGTGTGTGTGTCGCAGTGGTGACAAGGGTTACTCCAGTTACACCTAGGTGACCCAGGAGACTCATTTTTCCAGCTCCAGTTTAAATAACATTTAGCTTGGGGTGTTCAATGAGCATAAATAGAACAATTGTATTTAGCTGTGATTGCAAATTTGATGCTAGAAATAATCTATAATGCTTTACAAATATACTCCAGGGCATTTAAAATAAACACACGGCCTTTACACAATCGAATGACGGTTCTCGCCAAGTTGATGCTGATGCAACATCTGGGTTTCATTAGCATGAGAGGCAGTAAGCGAAGAGACAAAAGGCCAAAGGGCCGAAGGAGAAACTGCTAATAAAAGACATCACACGGTGTATTTGAGCTGCTGACAACAACCGAGGATGAAATGAATCAATTCAGCCAAAAAGCCTCTTACAACAACTTCACCAAGCCCTGCACTGGATCACACGAGCCTTCATGCTTGTCTCTAACTGTCAGTGAAAACGTGATTCCAGTAAAGAGTTCAACTTAATCTCTACTGAGTAATTTGTAACCGTTGTAGCACTGAAGATGCTCCAGGCAATATTCAAGGCCTCGTGTATTAGCAAGGAAAATAGAAAGCATTAAAAAAACAAAACAATTTAAGTGAGTTTTCTTTCGACTGGTTGTCAGATGCCGTCACTCAGTAAGTAACTAATGGATTATTCTTGTTTTTTCTGTACTCACTCTTTCATCCTGTGGTCCTGGATGTGCCGATGAAGGGAGATCTTGTCGCTGACATAAATATTGATGGCGTAGTGCTCCACACTGTCCTGCTCCTGCTTCTTTTCTTCAGGGCTCAGGTTGAGGTGTGTGGTCCGGCCCCACTCCCCTGGTGCATTGTTGTCTGGTGGTGGTTTAATGTACAGAGGCCTAGCCAGCTGCTCATCATTCCCACTCTCCTCTGAGACCAGCTGTCGTTCCTTAAGATTTTGGTCTTTAACCTCATCCTCCACAGAGGAAGAGAAAGGGAAAGAGGAGCGCTCCAACAGCAGATAGCCAAGCCACAGCACCCACAGGAGGAAACCAGCCTTGGCCAGCAAGCCCAGCTTTCGAGAAACACGCCCCCTCATGACAGGAACCACCAAGGAAGGACAGTGACAGGCTGAGCTTCAAGGTGCCCTTACAGGACACAAGCCTCTGGAGGAAAGAAAGAAATAGACAAAAGTTTATAATCACACACATTTTATGTCACATTTTAAAGCAAACCACAAAAGGAGGCGGCTGAGAAACACCGCTGACAGGAGCAGACTATCGGAACTCATCTCAACAAAGCTCTCCCATTAGATAAGGCTTAATCAAGTAAGAACCCAAGTTCTTAATCTAAACACTTACATCCACGAAAGACCGTATCTGCCTCTAAATGCACAAGTGCCCTGAGGACATCGCTCCCATTGACCAGACCAGCGGTAATCAACGCCGACATCATAAATATGCTTGAATGCTCAGGGCCACATTAAGATGCTCATTAAATACAAATTGCAAAGATGGAAGAGGCTAAATTATGGCTCACACGGCAATGTGCTGAATAAATTAAGTCTGTGATGCACTCCAACGAGAGATATGTCAGCCTGATAAAATTAATTAAAACTGAGCTGTTTTATTCCCAGTGAATCGCACTGAGTCTTACCGGAAATGTTTCTCACATCTGTGCCTCATATACAGTCAGATTTTTTCCCCCTAAATCCAAAAGTTATATCAAGTCTTTTAAACTTTCACCTTTTATAATTTTCCTTCCTTTTCATTTTTGAATACCCTAAACATATATGACACATATTTGCAGCAAAGCAGAAAACACATATTTAAAGACAGTGGTCAAACAGCCAGGTTTAAGCATGCCTTTTGTTTAGATTTGGGTTTAATTCATTGTTAACTAGGAAACCTTTTAAAAGACTTGATTTTTTAAGAACCTGGTCTTTTGAAGGATTTCTCATTTTAAGACTTGTGTTCTCTTCCACTCGGCCAAATTCAAGGCTGATTGGAAGAAACCTTAAAAAACATTAAAAAAACAAACAAACAATTGGAATAGGAAAAAAAAATTTATTTTTTGGCTTTTTTGAAAAACAGGATTTTCCCGGGTTTATCGGTACATAAAGACAGCAGTTTTGACATTTGCATTGGCTTAGCCTGCCAAAAGCTAGAAGAAGCCTGTGGTAAAAACAGACCACTTAGCTATGTTGACACTGATCTGGATGTAATCACATAATTGTGTTGCATTAATATTAGAGCAGGGTGCCATTTGCCGTAGTGCCAGCTAATGTCAGACAGGCTTAGTGGCAATAATGATTCACACACACACATACATACACAGTCCCACACACCACAGCAGGGCTTCTCCCTCCTCACAGAACAGGCTAATGATGGTTATTTCCAACTTTTACCAGAAGAAAAATGCAAATTATGAGAAAAGCTTGGCTTAAAATGGCCTTTGAGGAAACGCTTTAAAAGCAAATAGAAAAATCAAAGAGTGCACGCATCCGCAGTGCAGAGTAAAAAAGAAACTCAATTGCCAATGGGAGTCCTTCAAGGCAGCAGCGCAGCCTTTTCACTCCAGTCTGGGCTGTGGCCAGAGAACTCTGGACTCCTGAGGTTTCAAAATGGAGACGCCTGCAAACAAAACCCCCTTTTATTAGCAGTCCATCACACCTTCCACTCTCTCTGAATCTGATAGCCTTACCCAGGGCAGCTGCTTGGATCAAGCAGGATGGGGGCAGAGGGCTAAGATGCAACGTTAATCCTGACCTGCTTTTTGGTCATGAAACAAAAACACACAAAAAGAAGGGAGACGAGGGATAACATTGGTTTCCTGGGGTGCATTTTCTGCTGCATGTCCCACCCAGAGAGCAGTGAAAGGATGGGTCAATAGCTGATAAAATAAGACTCTATGTTAGAGTCACTTAAAATTCTGATGTCATGAAGCCCCGACTTCTCTCCACGGTCAGCCTGGAATGAACACTATGTACTGCATACATTGCACGCTTCATTTCCTTGTCAACCAGTCCAGAAACGACAAATAGCTGTAAATGGTGTAATATCCAAGAGGCACTAGCTGAACAGGTTACACAAACAATGCTTGACAAAGCAAAGCAACTCTTCCCCACCAACCGACTGGCTCTATTTCATTTTAAGAAGACAGGGATCACTGACTCATCGGAGCAACACAAGCAGCTCTCAGCTGCACTCTGTGTATATGGTACTGACAGAAAGGAGCCTGGGTGGGATGAGTGATGATGGCAGGCTTAATTTAACTGTTGTCTCTGACACACAAACAAACCCAAACACACTTGAAACACACTTTAAAACAACGCTTCCCCTCCTCGCTTTATTAAAGCTGATAGGTGCTCCAAATGAAAGCAAAAGTAAATCTCGAGTAAACCCCTAACACTGCCATCTCTCTCCCCACGGCCTAGCTGATGATCAAACTTTTATCTTAATTTGTATTTATGAAGAAAGGGGAGCTTTGAGGAAAAGAGAAATAGCAGTGGAGAGAGCGCCTGTCTCGAAAGCTGCAGTCGTAACACGCAAGTTCAGCAACAGGTCTCCGGATCTGTCAAACTAAATCAGTGTTTGGCTCCTAACTAGTCGTACAGTCAGCAGAGAGAGCAAAAGCCTCCGCTGACCCCCCTGGATGAAGGTCGCATTAAACACACGCATAGCACAGCAGCAGCAGCGCGCGCGCGTGTGTATGTGAATGTTTGTGTGGGAAGAATAACCTCAACTTTCTACAAAGCCTCCACTTGAATTAGCAGCTACTAGAGGCTAAATGACAACCTCTTCCTACTTTCAAAGAAAGTCCACATTAGTTGTGGTGCCAAAGTTTTTTAAGTTTAATTACTGCTAAACGAGTGAGGAGCGCAAATAGATTTTATCGACATCGTCAACAGACAAACTGTACTTTGAACTTGACGACACATTGTAGCTGGGAGAGCATTTCTGTGAAGAAAGACGAGGTTAGCTTGTGTTGAGTTTACCTTCGCAACAAGTTACATGTCTCGGAGTTACTTCGAGAGAGTTGAGGCCGTTGTCTGTCAGCCTGGCTGCGGTCTTCTCACACTCAAACCTCTGGCTTGCAGATGTCAGCATACCCACATCCTTTCCTCCACACTGGGTTTCTGACCTCTGTCAAGACAAACTGAAAAACTACAGCGGTTCCGTCGTAACCTTTCAAAATAAAAGTCCAACAATGACAGGAGTTTAACAATAAGTATACATAGGAATAAAACATTAAAAAACATCTTTATATGTACAGAAGTATATGTTTATATATGGTATCATTAACCATTAATGTACGTTACATAAACGTCAATGTGAATTTTTTTCAATAACCTAAATTATTCAATGAATAACACACGTAATTGTTCGTTTAAGCTATACGGTACCCCATGGTTTGTACTTATGTGTGTTGTCTACAATAGATTTTTACGTCTTGACATTTCGTCATATTAACTTCCTCATACAAAATCGCGGGGGGTGGGGTGGGGTTGTAGTTGGTACTTCCGGTGTTGTTAGCAACGTCTCCAGTTAAATTGACGAAGTACTTCATGCTAGCCTGTTAGCTATTCATTTGGCTCTGTCTACAACTGAAACCCCCACAGGTTTTTAATAACTTTAAACTTTGTATGTGACTGTCTTTGTATGTAACTTTGGAGTGATGACTATAAACGTTATATCCTGACTCTGTACAATGTGAAAACAATCTGACGTGAGTTTGTCTAAACTTTAATTTGTGCAAAAACTCCGATACCTTTCGAGATAAACACTCGACCTGCACTTGAAAACAATGATCTGAAGCACTTCGTCATTTTACCATGACTTTATAAGAGCCCAAAATGTTTGGCTCATGTGTCGCTGCTTTCTAAAAACAGTCATTTTACAAAACGCTACACCCACTTAGAAACTCCTGCCACGTTTGTAGTACGTTTATGAGCTGATAACATCATCTGAATGAATGAACCTTCTATCCAGATGTAAAGAGTGTCACTGTTTGCATATCATGAAGACATAGCAGACATAATGCAAGAGAAAAAAATAACATGAGCTGGTGTTTTACCACAGCAGCAACTGCAACTTTTAATCTTCTTTAAAGAGTTAATTGAATTTAATAGCAGGCTTACAGGTTTGTAATTTTGATGCAACGAGAATTGCATGGAGATCAAAAACTCCAAAGCATGCAATAAAGTCTGTTCAGTGGATTGATGTCAGGATACATGAGGCAAAAAGACTGTAGGTATTGCTTTTTGGTTTGATCGTGATGCCATGTAGTGTCTGACCCCCCAAAAGAGCAAATGAGAAACCACTGTGATGTTCACAGGAATGCCGAAAGGATCTATGCGCCCCACTGTACAAAGGGACTGTGTAATCCACACAGACACATGCACCAACAGCCCTTCCCTCTGTGCTCTCGCTATTATGAGCTTGGTTTGTTTTCTCATAGTTCCTGGTTCCTGCTCAGGCTGGACCACACTTGCCTAGAGTGTGCAAAGCGCTAGTGCAGCCTGTTTTTTAGGCAGACACCTGCACGGCTTGGTAACTTGCCAATATCCTTTATTCCTCTTGCTCTTTACTTTTCCTTTCCGTCTCCCCATTTGAAACCAATTGACACCTCTCTCTGTGAGGGTGATGTGCCCTCATCCGGAACTGAAAAGGGTCCCATTTCCCTGATAGGGATCTCAGGCTTTCACAGCTACAAGGAGGGCTGTTGTACAGGTCTTTCCTCTATTCAAGCTGTCATTTAGTTCACATATGCAACGTGCCCCATTTCCTCTTCATTCTCAAGTTAGTGGCAAAAGTGATTTAATCAGTGTGGAATCTAGTCTTGTTATGGTTTTTTCAATGTGAGGGAGCTTCAGATTTTCATCAACCTACATTTAAATTTCCTTTAAGCTTATAGCTTAACCTAATTGTGTTATTTGTTATAGGTGCACTACACTGAAATTAAAGAAAGGAGACCCATTTCTTAAGAGATTTTATTAAAATCCGGAGCAATCCCTGTGTTTTTGGCTCTGTAGGGCCTCTTGATTTATTGGTCATAGGCTGACTAAGCCTATCGCCGTCCTTTAAGATAATCTGCATTTGGACTCAGTTCAGTAGCTGCAGAGCTTATGATTGAGATCGTTCTCATTTGACAGACTTGGAGAACACAAGTCTAGGGGGTAGAAATACTGGCAACAGGATTTGACCTGGTGCCATAGGCTGCAGGATCAAATGAAAACAGTTCAAGTCAAGAGCGCCATCTAGTGACTGCAAAGAATACATCTGTTATAATTACACTTGACATTGGACTAATGCCATACCACCTTAATGCAATTAACAAACTGAATACAAAAGGTTGGTGCCCTTAAACAGCTTTGTGTTTCAAACCGTAGAGCCCATTCAGATGGAAACTAACTTGGTCCCATCACCCTTTGTGTTGCTACTCTTGTAGAATATTAAATAAGGACAACTATCCTCCCCTGTTTTTTAATAGACATAGATACCTCTGGGCGCTTCTAATCTTTTGGAGCTGAAATAGTCATGTGGCACTGATGCGTTACTTTGTCAGATTCTGTTTCCCAACTAATGAGTGCCGTTTAATTTGAGCAACTCATTTAACCTCTAAAATTAGAAGAACAGAGATGTCATACATGCTGAGTTAAATGGCTGCGGTAACTGTAGACTTATAAACTGCTAGACCTTCACAAAGGTGATTCAAAGGAATGTGTGTCTGGGCCTTTACATATCTACAGCTGTATTCAACTACTGCTCCATTCTCCTCTTAACTGGCTTAACGGTTGGGCTGATGATTTCATTAGCCGCATGTCCTTTGTGCTTAATGTTCATTTACTTTGTTCATACAATAAATCATAGTGAATAGAGGTCACATTGTGGGACCAGGCTCCTTTAATTTAATGGAGATGGATTCCAGCTCATACTCTTCCTTAGATTATTAGCTCCCCATAGAGAAGAAGACACAGTGACCTTCATCCATAAGGACAGAATATGGTTATCAATTAGTGACTGATGGTGAACGTTAGGCCTCTTTTATGACCTTGGATATGAGGGAATAGGCTATTATTGCATGAAGTAGAAAGATCTTACACATTGATTTGTGTGTGAAAGAGAATCCATTAGATATGTAACATAATGGCGATGGCACTGGTTAAAAACTAACATTTTATTCCTCAGAGAACTTGGCAGATCTGCAGTCTATTTAGGTAGTAGGCATATACAACACTAAGACACAAAAAAGAGACATCCTTGAATTTTATTAATTAGGAATGTAGCACTTCAAAATTCTAATACAACATCAAGGCTTTGCACATGAATAAGGCTGTGATCAGATACCGATGAAAATATAGCAAAAGTCTAATTAGGAAGAAATATATGCACCCACTTCTATATGAGCTTTGTTCACTTTGAAACACTCAGGAAAGCTCGGACAATAAAGTTGGCAGCAATGGGAAGACACCTTCAGCAGAACCAGACTCAGGGTTGGGCAGCCATCTGTCATGACCGATTTGGGGTGATGTATTAAATGTTCCAAAAAGAGACTTTTGAGTTAGTAACACTAACAGTTTGATTAGTTTTATTTTGTGATCACAGTTTTTGTTTGCTGTTGCAGACAGTTTGGTCTTTTTGAGGTACAGCTGGCTTGGCATCTTGTGTCACATGAAAGTGTATTACAGATCTTTTTGCGGCTGTCAAATGTTACAAATTGAAATCTCAATGGACCCTTTTTTGTGACCTTTTGACACTGAAGAAAAAGCACTGAAACAATTTTCAATTTGCTGATTTTCATTTTGCATTAGCAGTCTGTTGTTCAATTCAGTTTTATTAATATAGCCTTAATTCACTGTGACAGTTGTCTGAAAGCACTGTAGAGAGAGAAACCCTGTATGACAAAGCATTTAGCAACAGTAGGAAGGAAGAACTCCCTTTTAAGAGAAAAGAGACCACCGCCAGGACCATATGACAATCTCTGGAGCTGATGAAGACAAAAATTGCATCCACTTGAGGCTAGCTCCAATATGAAGTGAATCCCATAGGCTTATATATATTATAACCAACCCAACATTATAGCATTAAAGAAAATATTTAGAGCACAGTAAAAAAAAAAAATTGGCCTCAATGGATAGATTCTCCCTTCATAAGAACTCTAAGTAGGGTGATTTATTTTTTGCTTGTTTGTTTGTTTGTTTGTTTGTTTGTTTGTTTGTTTGCTGTTCATTTCTTTCAGGGAGAATGTACAAAATTCATTAATCACACAAAAACAGAAAAATGCTTTGTGCCAGATTTAGCTACTAGCTAATTTCCATCTTTGGTCCCTGGGCAGGTTAAAAAAAACAGTGAGATGCAATTAAAGTCCGTCAGTGGAGACACATATGCACACACTCACATACCTGCATGTGTGCAAATACACACACACACGCAAGCACAGATAATCACTAATTGAAAACAACATGCATATCAAAATGTTAATCGCAGGTATAGAATTATATAAAACAAGTAATCATGAGGAAATTAATACTCACAAGGTTAAGCATGAGAGAAGATATGGAAATCTGCACAGGTTTTCTAATTATTTGGAAGGATATTCCAAGCTTTAATTGTGTTATAGCAGAAAGCAATTAGCATTCTCGTATAAAGCAATATAGAAGCCTGATAGCAGTATCCACCTGGATAGTAGAGTTACAACCGTGGCTGCATTGATTAACAGGTGACCCAACACACACAGCAGGAGCTGAGCATCGTCCGCTAGGCCTCAGCTCAACTACTTTGAGTCAAACCAGACCTCTTTGCTGTGCCTATGTGTGTGCTCTTGGATTTTCTGAGTAATAGTATGGCTTCCTGTGTGGTACAGACCATCTTAGGAGTTTGTCCTTCAGTTCTTGGTGAGTGAGAGCCTTGTTTGTTAGTCCATTACTTCGATGTGTGCATCTGTACTTTACACTCACACAGTTTATGACTGTGTGGAGCCCAAAACCAGTGAGTCACACGATGGTGGCTACATCCATCTTTTATGCTGTGAGTGGTCAGAGTGCGGTTCATGGTGGAGCAGTCGTCTATGTGACTTGTTCAGGGGATGAGTAGAGGAGAAGAGACAAAATGAGAGCATAGCATAGATCAGTGACTCCCAAAGTGTGCACCAGGGCTCACTGGTGGGGTGCAAAGGTACTGCAGGTTGGCATTATATTGTCAATTTCACTAGTACAAAAGCCCACAATGCAATACTATTACATGATATAATCATGATTATGATCATATCACAATGTAGAGGTTATACTCTATAGCTGTGACACACCATACCTAATATCTAGAGGAGAATAGATGTCCCTAAAAAGAAACAGCAGTAATAATGTAATAATAATGATGTTGTATCATTATTTTGTTTTAATAATGTCTCATTTAGCTCTATGATTGGCTTTAAACTGCTGTCTGACATTTGCCCCAGTGATTTTCTTTTTCATCACAGGTTTAACTTCCATTCATTTCTCATTTGATAAGCAGCACAATGAGGGCTACTTGGCAAAGCAGTGACTTGGCTAAGTAAACTTAATGGAGGGAATTGATTTGGGGCAAGTTTGAATAAAATATCGGCATTAAGTGTCAATCTATCAGTAATAACAAAAGGAAGTGGATTTTTGGAGGGGATGTAGTTATTTTGTCCCACCCCAGTACCACCTGAGCTCTTCCTGATATAACAAGTAAAGGCACTGTGAAAAGATGTGGTGTGGTAAATAAGCATGTATGGATCTGAAGGCAGTGGAGGGAAAGGCCACTGTTCAAATTTGACATGTTGTTTTTACTGTCACGCAACGCTGAGCTGAAGCTGGAGCAGGAATTGTGTGATGAACTGCATTCTGATTGTGCATGGAACAAAACTGAGGTCAAGTGTGCCATTCTCATAAGTGGTTGCCCCCAAAGACTGACTGTGTTTCTGTGCATTGCTTTTTTTCGTTGAAGCGTGCATGCTGGATGATACCAAGGTTGCAGGACAAAGCGCCATCCACTTGTTTATGCAGCTGAAGTAGACCCGGAGCAGAACGTATCATCAGCATTACGGCGTGAGAGAGGAGGAAGAATAGAGGGGAGATGAGGAGAGAGGAAGATTGGAGGGTGTTGTCTATGTGCCAATCAGCCCACTCAGCAGTCAGTCCTCGGCAGCCAGGGGGGCCCAGTGGGAGTGTCTTAAAGACACATACAAACACAACCACCTCTTCATTTTTCTCCATCTCTCATCCAGCACCAGACTCCTTAGGCCTGTCCCTCCGTCACCAAGGCAACTCATCACATTCAGTCCAGTGAGCCATCTAACTTGTTTGTTTCACTTCTCATCCACAGTTTGAGGGGATTGTGTGCTAAGAAAGGGAGACAGACAGGGATCGAGAGGGGTGGAAAAGGGTGAGCAGGAAAACAGAGGAGAGGTGTATGCAGACGAAGCTGCTATGCCAGAAACGGGCGCAGAGTTTTGTGTGCCAGGCAGAATGCCACGTCTGCTCCTTTGAAACACGATCTGTTGAGAAATGAGTACGACTGTCAGATTTCTTTAATTAGCTCCTTCTTGAATAAGCGTGACGGCTGTCGGTGGTTTATTCTGACGAAAAGGAGGTTCGGGGGGGGGCTCTCTTTCTTTTGGGACATCACATGGGTAGCAAACACCCAGACTGGTAGAGTTGAAGAGAAGGCTGTTCATGCATCAGCCTAATTTGTAGGGAAATGGCGTAATATTTGCAATTAGGAGCAAGTGAGATTATCATCATAGGGAATTATCGCACAGCTGCCAAAGATAAAAGCACATGTCTTGACTTTAAATAACGATAGTGTTTGCGGTTGCACAGTCTTCAAAGGAGCTCCGCAGATCAGGCAAATAAGCCACTGCACTTATCTCGTTATATCACTTCAAAAAATTTAGAATGATGCGAACATGAGCAAGTTTCCTTAATTTTTTATTTTTTTTTTGAGATGTGGTTGGTAAAACAAATGGATTTTGACACCAAGGTCAAACCAATCAGCAGTTAAGTGCAGAGGGAGAGAGATTTTCAATCACGAGGTAAACACAGAAACACAATTCTCTCCAACCCAGCTGTGAGCACAGGAACAACAAGCACATGTAGGTAAACAGAGACATAACCCACACCAGACACTATCGGTCCAGTAGTGGGAATGGCAGCCAGGCAGCATATGGACCTGCTGATGGGGCCCCTGCTGAGCTTGAGGGCCCCTTGTTTGCCTCTGTTTGCTCCTGATAACACTGCTGGAATTGTTCCCCAGCAACCCTTCACATTAATCAAAAGCCCCAGGACAATACGATTGTTCAGAGCCGGTCCACGCAGCGGTGCTTTCACGGCCGCTGGCCTCATAAAAACATCCTCGCCCTCACAGTCGACACATAATATGTGTGTCATCAGCGGCTGTGGCACCAAAGTTCTGCTCCCAAATGAGAGACTGGCAACTGCTGGTGCATGACTGAGGATTTTTAATATCTTCCTTTCCGCTCCAGTTGGAGCAGCCATCACACGGCAGCTTCTTATCAGGTTTAGCTTTTAGAAGTTCCAGAAAATATCTGGCTCCTTTGTCTGGCACATGCATTATTTCCACCGGGATTACTTTCGATTTTAGTCTTTTTGGAGTGGTTTGGATGTACTGCGAGGTGATAAACTGAATGTATTGATAATGGTGAAGAGAATTGTGCCTTAACAGTAAATTATAATGAGTCTTACTTTACCCCTCCAAATCTTTTTTTTTTTTGACGACCTGAACACATTAAAATTGCATTTAACTGATATATGACAATCATTATGTCTTTCAATAGAAAAGCAGGCTCTGCTGAAAACACATTATCCCAGACAGATGGGAAAATGCAGCAATCCATCACTTTCGCCCTCGTCTTAGCCGTTTTTAAAAACCCTGTGCCTTTAAGGAACACCCTCATTATTGGCCTCGCATCATTTCTGAGTGAATCTGACAGGGTGTCAATATTTGCACGTTCCCTCGACTCAACTGGTGAGATTTCCCTCAGTGAATGTACACAGCAATTTTTACAGCCCAGCAAGGATTATCATACGTTGTCTTTGTGCAAGTAAAGCTTAATTTGAGTTTGCCCTGCAGGGGACCTTTTTTACCCTTTAAAGTTTTGTGTGATTTCAGAACGGATGAATAAACCATAATGACAGCATGCCAGTGGGAGCTGTGAGCTGAAAGTGAACACCTGTCACTGTCAGCAGTCTGCAGCTTCCCGCCACCAACAGACAGATCAGAAAAGGTCACCTTGTGTCTGTAGGACCTGATCGGGGGACTGGCAGTTGATAACTCAGCACTGGACTACACTCCCACTGAGGATAGAGAGGGGGACACTTATCACAGCTGACCCCTATCTGCTGTCAACTGCAGATTCATTTCTCATCTTCTGAAGCTTGAATCACTCTCTGTCCTCTGTTTCTCCTCCTCTGTCTTGTGTCTTTCTACCCCCCCCCCACCCCCACCCTAATGAACTTTTGGGCTTTTTTTGCAGTCTAGCTTTTCTTCAACATGTCAGTTTTCTTTTATGTTTCTCTGGATTTTGTTTTTCTCAAATGCACGCATTGCTTTTTCCATTTATACTGCTCCTTCTTTTCTCACTGGCTCTACTTGCCTTCCTGTGAATGGCAGCTTTCAGTGCTTCTGCTTTTTTTAACTGTATTTTACCCATTTCTTTCCACTTCACCTAACTGAGAGCCTTGCTTTTCCCTGCCTGTCTGACTGCATACACACAGCACACAGACTCCTCCCTACCACACACACCCTTGAGCTGGAGCACTTGCACTTATAGGAGGTGACATGGAGAGAAACAGTGGTCATCTAATCCATGACAGAAGATGAGAAAGGACATTTTTCTCTGATGTAGTTTATTCCTGTCGGTTGACAGCAGACTGCTGTGAATATGGCATCCAAATGAAAAACTGTTATTTACTCTGGATAAATAGCTTGGGTCTGGGAAATGAAGTTCAGGTCTATTTACTTTCAGTGCAAAGAGACATCCCCTGAAATGTCGTGCGGATTTTTAATCTGTCCCCCATAACCAAAGGGAGCATCGAATTGATTTCACCTGAGGTGTCAACACAGCGATGAAATATGGGGTTTCATTAAAATCACAAGCAAATTTTCCCAAACTACAAGCCATCAGCCCAGCGAGGCTTAGCGTATGTTGATATTTGCATTATCAAAGTCACATTCTAGCAGAATCCAGGGACACTGCAAAATGTCTGACTGCCTGTTCCTACGACACAGTCCAGTGAGTTTACAGAGGAATTTGTGATCCAAATCGCTTCATCGACTCAATGAACCTTTCAAGGGCAACCCCGAGTGTGAGTGCACGTAGACAGGTGGAAGAATCCCTGAGTTATGAAATCCTCAAATCGCTGTTGTTTCTTCTCTCCTGCTAACTCTAAAATACCTTGACTCTGAGCAAACCCCACCAAATATTTTGATGTTGAATGCAAGAGCAGCCCATCCACTCCCATTATCTGAGGATCTGGAGTGGATAGCTAGAAAAGTTTTGAATTAATTCCAATAAACCTTTGTAGGGGTGTAGAGTGGGGTTGTGTTAGCAATCCATTACATTTTGGCTTACATCATCTAAGGCCATCAAGGTCAGCTCTGTGATTTATTGGTTAAAAACTGACAAAAAGCCTTATTACTTAGAAACTATTATTCTTAGGTATGGTGTGTATTGTCCATATATAGAAAGTACTGTATAACAATTTTAAATATTTTGTCAAATTTAACCTCTGACCTCTCCTTCAAGGTTAATAGATTGATTTGAAAGTCAATTTGTAATAATGTTAAATAGCAATGTTTAAAACTATGTTCCTTACTGCTTTTGTTTGTATTGACAACATATAGACTCGATATATTGGAGATTCTAAATATCACCTCACTTTCGACCTCTGACCTCTCTTCAAAGTCAAATAAGGTCAAACTATCATAAAAATGTCCTTTATCTTTTAAAACTATACTTGAAATTCTACCACCTTAGTTTCTGTTGGCAACATTTTCAAAATGATACTGGTATATGGTGATTATAGTTTGCATCCAAATATCATGTGACATTTAACCTCACTTTTACATTTCACCACCTTTCTCTCAAGTCAACCCCAAAATGTTTTATTAAAACTGAGCTACAGACTTAAGGATGCTTAAAAAGAAGTATACACTACTCCCTTAAAAATAAATAACTCGAGAGTGGCAACTCTCGGGCAACTCACTTTCTATTAAACTTATGAGATCAGTTTGAAACCAGGCAACAAAGACTGGCCGTGGCTTTCTGTGTTTTCATTTTAGATTTTATGTTCAGCCGACTTTTAATCAACCTGTACTTCTTTGTGTTCCAACATAGTACTGTATTTTTTTTTCCAGCGAAATTTCCAATGAGAGTATTATTTCCATTTACATATTTCATATGTAACTGTTAATATAAAATAGTGAAAAAGTAGTGAGTAGCATTGTCAAAGGAGCTTGCAAAGAAAAGCATCTGGACTTCTTTAAATTACTTGAAGACCGCCTCTGTTCAAAGATGGTCGCTCACAAGAAGCCATCTATGTCCACTGTGAGCGACCATCTTTGAACAGAGGCGGGGGTTTACGACACCAACTCTCTGCCATCTATAATCCAGCTTTGAGTTCCCTCCCCAGACGCCTGAACGCCCACTCACATCCTGGGCCATCTGACCTCTGGAATTCGCATGATAAGGTGGGGCCAGGTTTCACAATGAACTCACCCGAAACCCTGGCTGATTGGGACCCACACTCAGTTTCACACCTTGGCTCAGGCGATTAGAGGATCATTAGAGGGTCCTTTTGTCCCTCTGTGGGGGGTTACTCCCACTAGGTTTATATCTGGGACTCTCCACCATTTGACCTTAGAACTGAAGAAGCTTCTCGGATGAGAGGTGAAACGTCTTCAAGTAATTTAAAGAAGTCCAGAAGCCTTTCTTTGCAAGCTCCTTTGACTACGATGACCTGGATGACTGAGAACCTTCACAGACATAGTGAGTAGCATGTTAACCACCAGTTCCTTACATGAACTGTAGTGTAAAAATCTGTAATTATAACCACGACTTTACCTGATATTCTTCTTCTTCTTCTGAGTTATGCTATACTCACACTCTGGAAAACAAAGGTCAGACTGTGTGCAGTCAACTTGCAGTCATGTTTTCTTTGAAATGCTTGCTTCAGCACCAATCTGTGACCACTCCCCTGCTGTCTTCGAAGCAACTTTGATGCGTTAAAACACCAATAAGACTGAGTCAGTCTTTTACCAGTTTGCAGTCTGTGTCAATACAATTACCTGATAAATCTTCAGAAATCTGTTGTGTCTACATACACAGAAATTCATATTAAACAAAAATTCTTGTCAACTACTTACATTCAGCCAGAACCTCGTAGAGTTGAAACAGGTATTCAGAAACTCTTCTCGAAACAGAGACATAGCTGCAGGACAATGACGTAACTGCAAAATGATATAGGTTATTTTTTACATAAGAATATAATCAGAATAAAACCAGCTGAGTCAGCACCCCTAATGCAAAGTGACTCGCAGTTGTACTCATAGACGTAGACTAACTCAGATTACTTGCACCATGTTAGGAATCTGTGCATTCATAAATTAGATGCTGATTATTTGGAAAGCTTAGCCAAACCGTCTGAGAGTGATTGCAGTCACTGTGATTCAGACTGAAATTGTTTGGACAGGTTGCCTCTGACCATACGACCGTGCAGTCACCTTTCAATCCGGTTGTTCAGTCTGACGTCACTAGCCGTGTCTGGACCTAAACTCCGCTGCAGGTCCATATATCAAACGATCACTATGGCATTACTGAGAGTTGAAAAACTGTCTAAAGTCTTTCATCTTTAATAAAATGATCAGCGTTCTGCTCTACCAGGTGTAACAATTGAGTTTAACATCCAGGCATCCATGAAAACGGAATTTATGACATTTAACGGAGTTAGAAGTTAGCAGGAAGTTAGCTCGCTAGCTTCTATCTAAATACAACATAACATGTCCTGACTGCGGGGTTTTGGAAACAAATTAAAACATACAGCTCTGCTATCACTTCCAGCATAAATGAAGACAGAAAACTAAAAAGCAGTGACGTTTGTAGGGTTACTGAAGTTGGGCTAGCTGGTATATAATGATGTGCTACGTGACCGCTAGTGACACAGCTATGTTAGCATAATATAAACAAGCTAACTTTTTTTCCACTCGATAAAAGTTAACGTGAGTGTTGTCGGTGGTCAGGAACAAATGTAATCGCATGGCAGGATGCTGTAAAAGGACCAAACTTCAGCCAGGAGAACAACTGAGATAATCCATCCACAATACAAGGTTAGTCATTCATATACTGCAGCATGGGCTGGGCTGTAGTTACGTCCTAAGGTTTTAAAAACTGAGCTTAAATAAATGATTAGCGGTAATAAAAGCCGAGGGAGGTCAACAGTGATCACTGACTGTTTTAGGAGCTTTATGAGATCAAATAGAAGAAAATACAAAACATTAAACATGTTAACAACACAAAAGCCATATTAAACGCAGACTACTTTAGGCCCGGAAGTAGGATTCATCGTGTCATCACTGAACAACCGGATTGAAATTGGTTGAGCGTGATGTACGCTCAAACTCTTGGTGAATGGTTGCTGGAAATCAATCACTAAAAGTAGAAATAGAATTCAAGTTTTACTTGTCACAAGTAGCTTGGCATCTGATTTTTACTCTACACTGACTGAGCCATTCAGCTTGTTGTCTTGAGTTATTTGTTATTCAAGCTCCTTTTACACAGTTCTTGGTGTTTTATTATGTATTCTAACATTGAAGATATTCCACCAGTTCGGAGTGGGTCCCTGCTGCCCCGGCCAATTGAATGTGCTATGCTGCTGTCACTGGCTTCTATTCTCCATCACTCACCTCTTCCTAGATGTCAGCAGCTGCAGTTCAATTTAAAGTTAAGACACTGAAACAGCCCATTTGGAGCAGGGCTAAAGGTGAGGGACCTGTGAGATGTCTTGAGCTAAAACTTGGAAAGCACATTTTACTGCTTTAACATCTTATAACCAGCCTATGTGGTGCTGTTTATAATTCTCAGTAAGATGCTACAAAATCTATTATCCACTGTGTTTTTATTTTGTGGGAAAGATAAATACCACGCAATTTCAGAAGGCTTATGGTGGCAATGGTTGTTTTGTGCCCTGCCGATGCTGCGCTGGTTCAAAATGTTTCCTGGCTATTCCTCCTCTCGAGCTGCTTATTGCACTTCAGAATGACTGGGAGAGTCTCTTTGCTTGCATTGAGATTTTTGCCTGTTTTCTCAGCAGTGGGTAAACACGCTCATTGAAAACACAGGGAACACAAAATTGGAAAAGGTGTGTGCTGGCGGTCGAGCCCTCACTCTTCTTTGTATACCGACTACTACAACACCACTGGGATATATAAAGAATAATTTTGTGTCTTTGTGTTTTCTGGTTGTGTACAGCATCAAAGACCTCCACTGCCAGATAATTGTACATTGTTCAGAAGTTTCTTTCATTGAAGACTTGGGCACAGTTTTTGTTTCTATTGACTGATGTGTCACTCTCAGTCACCCTGTCTGAAACTCATTGAAAAGTAGCGACAGTCTCTGAAGGGCTGCCTCACTCAGTTTTAATAAATCATCCCCAGCTACTCTATTCTCCACTTTCTCTCTGAGACCGGAGAGTCTGCCTCTCTAACTTCGTCCCTTTCACTGCTTATCTAGGCCTGCTGCCTTTCCTTCCTTGCCACTCACTATCTCTGTTTTGCCACTCTCTTTCCCTTCATTTACTTTCCCCTTTCTGCTTGTCTGTCTTTATCTCTCTCAGCTGCCAATCTTTTTGTCCCTTTCCTACCATCTCTCACTCTAATGTCTCTGCTTTAATAGTTAGTTTCCTCTTCCCGCACTCTCTCTCTACTTTACAGTGTCTCTTTAGAACCTCTTATCAATGCTAAGTTTCTCTGAAAGACTCCCTCCTGTGTCATCTCCCCAGCGAGTGTTGGCACATTGTTCTAAAAGCTCGAGAAGCGTCCGCACTAATTTGTTGTTGTTTTCGACAACAAAAATGGTGCTTTAAGATGAAACTGATCTTTGCCCAGACAAACCGTTTACCATTCCAGAAATAATCCCAAGCCTATGTTAACAGGCCTCTAAGTACAGCACGGTAACCACCTTGTTGCCCATGTAAACAGGTAGCAGATCGGTTGCATGTAGGAATTTTCTCTGATAAGGGTGTACAAGTACAAGGCAGTCATAGCTATGGAAAACATGGCAACTGGAAAACTGCCTGACTCAGATGATGAAAAGGATCTTAGAGTCGTACCAGAAAGATTATGCTTCACCAGAAATGGAGAATGGAGAAAAAAATAACTACGAAGACAGAATCAATCATCTAAAATTTAAGGTCTAGCCATTAATGTTGCTTGATGTTGGTGCTGGTGACTCATAAGAACCAGTCAGAAAAGAAATTGGGGGGTCTGCATCATAAATTTCCAGAAGTCTCGATTTTAGAGGTCCTAAAACACCAGAGTAATTTGGATGTTGGGTGTAAATGCAGTAGCTTCTGCCTTTAGGGGTCACCACAGCAGATCATTTGTGTCCATCTCACCCTATCCCTTGCATCTTCCTCTGTCACACCAGCCTTTTCCATGTCCAAACTTGCTCCGAGGTCTTCCTCTTTTCCTCCTGCTTGTACTCCAGCTCCACCACCTCTCTCTTTGTCAGTGCAACTGTCTCAAAACCATACATGATGGCCGGTCTCAATACCATCATGTAAAACTTCCCTTTAATTCAGGCTGCTGTCAGTCACAAGTAAAACGTGTATGTCTTATAGCTAAAAAAGTAGCTCAGCTGTATCGCCAGGGTTGAAGGAGCCCAAGATGTGGCTGTCTCACATTTTGTAAAGTAACAACAGAAGCATATAATTAATAGAGGACTAGCTCTCTGCTGCACACTCTGCCCTTTCTTCAGTATGTTTTCTCTCCTTTTATTGCTTTTTATTCCCCACCTCTCCTCCTTTGGCTTTCTCACCCTTTGTAATGGGCATTACATGTGTGTGTGTGTGTGTGTGTGTGTGTGTGTGTGTGTGTGTGTGTGTGTGTGTGTGTGTGTGTGTGTGTGTGTGGATCTTCAGCTCCTGGAATAGACTGAGGAATTGATTTCGTGGCCACATACTCCATCTCGTAAATGAGCCTGATCTGTATTGACAATGCTTTATCACAGTGAGCAAGCTTGACTTTATGAGTCCTCGTTGTCCACTCTTTTGTCTTTGGCAATATTTAACACACTATAATTGATTATATGATTATTATCACTATATCACTTGGAGTATACCTACAATTCAGTGTTCCTGCACATAGCCATTTTTATTACCAGAAATTCACCTGAAGTAAATAAGAGGGAGGCATAGATAACTTACTGTTTATTTTGTGATAAAACCCACAAAACTGGTACATGTACGGCTCAATATTTTACCTCTTAGAATATTACCTTGCGATTTTTGGCCCTGCACAGGAGCTTAATACACATGTGGACTGCATGATGATGCTGAAAGTCCCCAATAGCTTTTTAGGCTTCTTTTGAATACAAAATATTCACAAGTATTAATTTAAGTTTTTTATGTTGTAAATATTTTTCAAAATTGTCTTTAAATGTTATATTTTCCTAACGTGTCTACTGACAACAGTACAGGATAGAATGAAAAGAGGTTTAATGTCCAATGTTGTTGATGTCATGATGCTGCACTGCACTCACACAGTGGTGTTGGCGCTTCAGCAGCCTGACTTGCCATTAATAGACTAATAAGACTAATGTTGCTGCGGCCAAAAGAAGACGAAGAGGTAATTTCATAACACAAATCAGTAGTGCAGATTTAAAACACAATTTAACCAAAACACAGCAAAAGTTCAAACTGTTCTGATAATGTGGGGACATCGCTGTGACTTCTAAAGTCTAAAGTTTATTTGTTCTCTAAATAGCATCAATAACGTTTGCTAATGTAGCTTAAATCACTAAATATTAACTTTTCAACCACCAGTCTGCTGGGATATCGTGGGTTTCCAGCCAAGAAAATGTTGGTCAAAATTTCTAGTCCTATTCTGGTCGAATTGGGCTTCGGGAGTTTGTTCACAGTACAACTCCAGATCCAGGTGACTGTAAGTCAAAATGATGTTACCTGTCTATGTCCAGCTGTAGTCTGTAATCAGGTTGGATATTGCTATAAACTGATATATCTTTTATTGACTGTAACATTTAACTTTTGGGTGATGGCACAAAGCTTGAGAGTGGACATGTGGTCAACATCACCAAAAAAGATAAAACTGTAGTTTCTGTTTTACCCACATTCGTTGATGATGAGTTCACATAACTGAGCAGTTTCCTGTACTGCTCAGTACTCTATGTGATTAAGAGACAGAAATAATTTTGTGCATATTTGTCATCTTATCTGCTTTGCCACAAATAGTTCTTTAACTTCTTTAATGGCTGAGCCTTTGCCTCAGGTTTGATAACCAAAGGCTCCGGCCTAAAATGGGTGGAAATCTCTTATTCACTCTGAATTATTCTTAGACATTTTGAAATAATAGATGCCACGACCACAAGTGTGAAAGATCGCGATTGCCAAACAGTTTTGTCATCAAAATATCAGTCAACACGTGCTAAATTTGCTGATATTTATCACAATATGAACAACACAGCAACCGTTAGCATGACCTGAGCTGTGCCGCAGCAGATGTGATGAAACTCATTTTTTCTTACTTTATCACTCCCACTTAAATTCTGTTTTCTTTTACTTTGAGCGCAACCCTGGCTTTATTTCACCTCATGTCATCATCAATCAAATGTCAGTGTCTTAACCCGGTGCCGTGACATTCAGCCAGGGGTGCCTACCACTGCACAAATATCTAATATAACACAAAGTGATAAGACACCTGTGACAAGACCTTTCAACTCCTGATCCTGCTTTCAGACCCCGTCTCCATCTCTCCTGCTGTGAACTGAATGCATTTCTTGACTCGATATTGTTGCCGTGGCATTACCATACCAAGTCGGCTGTTGGATGGGGAGTTTAGACCACAGTGGGAGGGGAATAGCTCTCTCGTTCAAGCTGTAACTGCTGATTGCAGACACAAAGTATACTGATGTAGAAAAATCTGTAGCACAGCAAATCCAACCTTAAGACCTGGCAATCTGTTAGAACAGATCTGCTCTTCTGCCTCTCTTACTTCTTCTTTGTGTGCAGGTTTTTCCTTTTTTTCATTTAGTTATCTGGCTTCAGCGTTAGCTTTCGGTTACAGTTGTGTTTTAGTGCTTTAGACTGTGTGTTTTCAGTCAAAGATGAGGGAAAAAAACATTCCAGTACAACTTTAGGCTCACAAATTAGTATATCGTATCTTCTTCATATAATCTATACAAACAATTTTTTACCCAAGGCAGGTAACAAACAGATCATGCAGGAAAACGTCACTCCCAAACTTGAAATAGTTCAGCAATGTAACAAAACTTACAGACATATAAACTGCACATTTTTAGTGCTGCTGGTAGGTGAATCTTCTCACAATTAAAGTCAGATTTGCCGTTTTCCCCCGTTGCTCAGTGAAGCCGACATGCTGCTGCTAGAAGCTGCTGTAACAGCGCTTTCATATTTTACAGAGCATATTTTCCAGGATGTTAAACTTTTCTTTCATTTAGTCTTCAGAAAGAGCGTGCTGAGCTCATTTGCATTCAATTAGTCAGCTATAAACAGTGAATCCAAGCAGAAAAAAAAGTTCCCTGGGCAGTGAAAATAAGGAGTCATTTCCCTTTAAGGCTACTTTATGATCAGGTCATTGAAGGTATGTTAAATATATTTTTTAATCTGTATACTTCTGAGACGTGTATGAACGCAGGGTAAACACAGTCAGCCAATATCAGCTCGCGCAGCATTCAGCACACAGCCTCCTTTCAATCCCTCTGGTAAACAATCCGTGTGGGGGGAGATTGAAAAACAGCAAGAGCCCGCGTCCAGATTTACATTCTAATCAGGTGACACCCCCTGTCTACTCTGAAGCACACGCACTCTCGCACACTTTCCATTATTACAAAGTTGCACACACAGAAACCCAGAACACCCGATGTGCACAAACACTTCCTTTCACCCCACTATCTCTCTATTTTTCTGTCTCCCACAAACACACACACACGCTGACCAAGTCTGAGTGACAGCACAAGGTGAGTGGATATATCTGGTAGCAGGAGGCACTGTACAGCATGTCTGTCCTTTTCCTGCTGCCTTTGCTTCTTTATCTCTCACTTCTGGAGTCGTCTCTGCTCTATCTAATTTTCAGCTATACTGTTCATTTACATGTGGGGAACAGAGGATGCATTTAAAGGGGCTCAGACACCCTGTGCGTGCATCCACAGCATCTGCCCGTCTCGCATAGAGGAGCACCACTGTTGACCTTGTCAAGAGCTACTGCTTCATAATAACATTTCTTCCCTGGAAATGCCAGAAGTGCTGCTTCATTTGATGCGAGACACAGATTAATAAAAAGCTATTTGGCTTGCCTCGTGTTTATAGTTTGAAAAGTATAATAATCTTGATGGCTCTAGCTCTGCTTCCGATGTCACAGTGCAAATGTTAACAGGGAGCTGTTCTCAATGGACTGCAGCTGTACGCTTGGTGAGACATCCCATTATGATGCAAAAAACACTCCACTGTTATCATGACAAACACAACGAGGAACATTTCTGCTGAAGTAGTTTATTTGCTTTAAACTGTGGGAGAGAACATATTTAGATATGGGATAACTACACAGAATGACAGTGATTAGGCTCAAGCTAGCGGTAAGATGGGGAGCTGTGTCGGCAGGTCCACGGCTGATAAGATCGTCCACTCCTGGAGCTCACGCGTCATCAGTGGGCAGACAGGCAGCTCCACTGGCTGCAACACAAGACACGAGCGGGGAGGAGAGGCAGGACCCATGTCCTGTGTTGCAGCCGTTGGCCCAGCCAGCAAGTCACCTTCAGCTCTGGCCAGCAACAGCTGATCCACTGTGGAGATAAAGACTAGGAGACACAGGGGAAGAAAATTTGAGGGAAGGGGCGGGGTGGGGGGTGGGGTGGGGTAGGGGGTGGGGATAAAGTCAGTTACAATCCATTCTGTGTGAGCGACATAAGGAGCAGATGGGAGAAAATGAGAGGAGGAGGGCGATAGAGAGCGGTGGGACCAGAGAATAAAGCGGTGACCTGAGGGGAAAATGAATGGGAGCAATAGAATGAAGGAAAATACTAATGGAGTGCAAATGAGAGCAAGAAACAGAGGCACAAGGACGATGTGCCACACCGCGGACACCGAATTTATCAAACGGCCGATAAAAATGTCCCTTTTCACCTTGTAAAGAAGATGTTGGCCTTCCTGTCTACAAGTCACATCCAGCTTGCTGGAAGAGAAACACTCCTCTGCCCCAAATTGCCTGACTAGAAGGTTAATGACTGCTAGTGCCATGGGCCCACAGAGAAAGATCTGTGCGAGGTGTCCTTATATAGATGCCCCGTGGTAGAATTGGCGCACGTCATTCGGAATAAACGTAATCACTACTTTAGCTGTGCATTGCACAGTGAAAAGAAATTTAATCTGTTGGGTGTGACTGAGGGGGAAGAATTACACATGCATGCCAGCAAACCAAATATTTATTCCATGTATTGGTCTCATGGGTAAGTGGTTTGTCATCAGAAAGGCAGAAAGCATGCAATCAATTCCCAAACTACCCCCAAGCTCCAGATATTCTCGATCATTTTCTGCTCTTCTCTCTCTGGGAGTCTGCCATGTAACAGGCATTAAAAGGTCAAACCTGAGCAAACTCTAAGCGGCGTGTAACACAAAGGTCTGAAAATGTCACGGTTTCACAGATATGTCCTCATATCTGCGTCAGCAGGCAAAACAACAAAAAATAATCAAGGGAAGCCTTTTTTCAATGACATTTCTTCTAAATTTCTGATGTGCTGTGTTTCCTGTCAGGTTAAATCTCCGGTCTCCTAACCCTTTCAAAGATGCTTACATCAGCCTCACCGGTTACACCAGGCTCCTGCTTTGGTGATGCACTATGGTTTGGCAATTACACGATTATCTTTCCCTCGCCTAGTTCCGCGTATGAAAATGGGTCCAACCTAGATTCAAAACTTCAGGGAGATGAACTCAGAGGACACATGAAAGGAGCTGAAGGACGAAGCAAGCAAAGAAAGTAATAGAAAGCCAGGGGCAGAATTCAATTCATTTAACCTTTTTTTTCTATTCTGAATAAAAAAGCACGTAAGAAGAAAAGTAGAATACCATGCAACTGGGACTCTGAATATTTTGAGGGAGGTAGAGGTTTTGAAGTTTGAAAGTTTTAGAGGTAACAATGTCAAATATAATTGCACAGATATTTTTTTAGGAAGACAGAAATGGCTTCCATTAACACTTGAGAACAATCCTTTTTAAGTGTGTTTTCATGAATATCTGACTGCCTACAAGTATGTATGGCATTACTGGGCACCAGCTCCTTTTCTAATCAAGACTGCAGGGCATTAATAAGACATATGACAAAAACGGTGACTACTAATGGTTGACATACTACTGGAAACTGCCCAAGGCAACTTGGCTTTGGTGAGAAAGAAGCCACCCTGATTCTACATTTAATCATTTACGTGAATTGCCTTTCATTACGGCAGCAACAATGGGTTCTGGCACTACTGAAATGACTTTGCCAGACAAAAATCCTGCAGACACAGAGTGCAGTTATTTGGAATTGTAGGTGAAATATTGATTATAGGTAATAAGTGCCATTTATTCTCCATAAACAGAACAATGATCGCGCAGAGCGTCGTCTATCCCTTCACCAAAACCTCGCCATTGGAAAAGATCCTACACTATTGAACGATTCACACAAAAGGAGGCTCTACAATGCTGTATTGTGCCAGCGCTAACAATGGTCTGGCTATTCTGATCACTCTCTGATAGGGAGACAGAATCCTTGCCGGAAGATCATGAGGAAATGGTACGAGGAAAATCTGCATACTCGATATCCTAATTTACATAATGCTAGTGCCCCTTTCTTGCCCCTGCTCAATAGACGGTTTATGCTCATTAACAAAATTGCTGTATAAACTTGCTTATGACAAGAAAAAAAAGTCAGGGCATAGCTGAAAAAATTCTGATACAGATATCAGATTAAAAATGTCAATTACCCAGTCTGTTTAATATCACATCAGCAAAGGTCATCATCACTGAGTCCACAGTGTAGCACAGATTCCCTTATGTGCATGTGTAACATGCCTGTGTACATGTACAACTGTGTCTGTATGCGTGAGGACCTTGAGAATGTAGACTGGCTCTTCAACCACCCTTTGCTTATCTAGGCTTTGACTTAAAAGAGAAAAAAAAAACACACTGAAAACCACTCCGAATATGACACAGCACAGCCAAAGGTAAAAGAAAAAAGAAAAAAGAAATATGAGACGTGTGATGTTTTCATAAGATATCACACCATGTACATACAAAGTGGTACTATTCTGCTTTTCCTTTCATATGTTAAAAAAAAAAAAAAAAAAGTATAGAACCAACCCTCATTTCTTTTTATCTTGCTAGGAAAAATGAGGAGAACGCGCAGCAATTTATTCAAACATGCAAACATCCATGACTGATAGTGTTCCATTCTGTGTTTTTCTATCCAGATATGCTTTTACTGCACTAGCAGTACATTTGGGATCATTGTCATGCTGAAAAATGAAACTGTTGCCAATCAGTTGCTTTCCAGATGGTATTACATGGTGGATTAAAATCTGATGGCACTGTTCTCTCTTCATAATGCCACTGGTTTTGACAAGATCTCCAACACCACTGGCTGGCATACAGCCCCAAACCCTGACAGAGCATCCACGATGTTTACAGACAGCTGACAAATCAGAAATCTTACATTTGGATTCATTACTCCATCAGACCTGTTCCCACTGATTTACAGCCCAGTTCTTGTATTGTTTGACATACCTCAGCCTTTTCTTCCTATTTCCCTTCATTAAGAACGGCTTGTTGGAAGCCACCCTTCCACTGCGACTATTTCTAATGAGGCTTTACTGAACAGTAGATGGATTGTGATGACATCAGCCACACATAGGTAAAACGAGTCCATTCGTTCACTTTATTAGTTTGGTTTGCAGTTGCTTCACTAATATAATTCACCATTTTACTTGAACCTAACACTGATATTATGAAGCGCACGGATAGTAGCATTGTGTGGTTTTTCTAAAAATGTTTTCTGTTATATTAATTATGTTTCTCTTTCTTTGAGTTACCTGGTTTGGGATGGTGGCTGTTTCCTGTCTGGGCAAAAGGTGTGGCTGAGGACTTTAAGAACAAAATGCCTGCTCAGCAGGACCAACCATGTGCTTATCAGAAACAGGGGTGTTTTAGGTTTACTTCTGTTATTCTGTGCTTAGTTAGTATTAGTATTTATTTTTGTTTCCCCCCTATTGTGTGTAATAGGGTTTGGCCGAACCACTATAAAAGCTACCCTCTTGTGTCTTTGTAATTAGGTCAGTTTGTGAGCTAAGTTGCCCACTTTGTTTGTTTAAGTTTCTGGAAATTACTTTTTGCAGAGTTATATTTAGTTGACCTCTTTTATGGGCCCACTAATTATATTTTAGAATTTTGTCTTTTTGAACTGTTTTCGAGGGTTAAAATATAGAAAACCCATTTTGAAGAAAAGTTTTTCTGTGTCCTCTATGCCTTGGCTGCTTGGTCCCTCACATGGATCAATTGAAGGTCTAGGTGTAACTCTCAAGTCCTGTGTCTGGTTTTTGCTGGATTTTTTTCTTACTTTGCTTGGACAAAAACACAACTTTGTGCCCATCAAAACTGTTTTAACTTAGACATTTTTCACGTAAAGAGACTGTCAACAAATGATGTGTAACAAAGTGCCTTAAGATCAAATATGAAGTTGATTCTTTGCTGAATGTTGATGTGTTCATACAACACTTGTTCATCCCTTGAGTTAGGAGCATTATATATGATTGGATGATTAATAGATCAGTGTTAAATGGCTTAACAGACCAACAAAAAATAACTGAAGGTCTTTCACAAAACAACCAATGTGAAAGACCGTCAGAAAGCCTGGTGAAAACTGTTGCTGAAGACCACTTTTAAAAAAAACTACCAGAAAGTGGAGCTTCTTGAAAAATGAAGGAAAAGGCAAAGAAATGAGGGCTGGTTCAAAAAGGGATATTCCTTCTGTGACCACAGCAGCTCCATCCACCTTCTGTTTACAAGGGGCATCTAGCCAAAGACAATTTTCCCAAACAGAGAGGAGCTAAAACAGCTTGTTTCAGGCAGATGAACATAGGGGCTGCAGTAAAGCTCAGTATAACATCAGTAAGGCTTATTCTGAACTCTCAATCAAGCAAAGCTACTTTAGTTTCTGAGCTGAAATAAAACACTATATTGCCAAAAGTGTTCACTCACCCATCCAGTGACTTCCATGGTGCATAAAATCAGGCACCAAGCGTTGCAGACTGATTCTACAAACATTTTTGAAAGGATGAGTTGCTCTCAGGAGCTCAGTTAATTCCAGTGTGGTACTCTGTTAACTCTTGTAGGATGCCACATGTGCATCAAATCCATTCCTGAAATATCGAAATATTCTAAATAATATAAAGCCACTAAATATTCCACAGTTAGTGTTATTTAAACAAAGTAGAAGTTATTGGTCAAGACAGCAATTCAGTCATGAAGCAGTAGGGTATGTAAAAATCACAGAGCAGGGTCAGCAGATGCTGAGGCGCATAGTGTGTGTGAGGTCACCAACTGGTGGCAGACCTCCTTCAGGTTAGCTGAAGAACAGTGCGTATAGAACTTCATGGAATGGGTTCCCATGGCACGCTGCCACTGGACTCGGAACAGTGGGGAAGTTTTCTCTGGAGTGACGAATTACGCTTCTCCGTCTGGCAATCTGATGGATGAGTCTGGGTTTGGCGGTTGCCATGAAAACGGTGCTTGTCTAATTCCATTGTGCCAAGTGTAAAGTTTGGTGGAGGGGGCATTATGGTGTGGGTTTCTTTTTAAGAGGTTGGGCTCAGCCCCTTAACTTCCAGTGAAAGGAACTCTTAATCCTCCAGCGACAATTTCATGCTCCCAAGTTTGTGGGAACAGTTCTGGGATGGCCCCTTCCTGTTCCAACATGACTGTGTGCCAGTGCACAAATCGAGATAAAGACAAGAAGGAGTTAATTTGGTGTAGAAGAACTTGCCTGGCCTGCACAGAGTCCTGACCTCAACCCAACAGACCACCTTTGAGATGAATTAGGGAGGAGACTGCAAGCCAGGCCTTCTCATCCAACATCAGTGTCTGACCTCGCAAATGTCAGTCTGAGTGAATGATAACAAATTCCTATGAGCACACTCCACAACCTTGTGGAAAGTCTTTCCAGAAGAGTCGAAGCTATTATAACTGCAAAACTTGGCCCAATATATTAAACCCAATGGACTAAGAATGGGATGTCACTCAAGTACATCTGCAAATGAGTGAATACTTTTGGGACTATTGTGTATTTGCAAACATATTAACATATTAAAATTAAAATTAAACATATTAAAAGGCAACATGTTTGGTAATATGTAAAGAGGTTTAAATGATTATCATTTTACCAGGGAAGTTTTGTTTACCTATAAGAAGGATTCTAGTGTTTTTCCAGGCATGTCTTTGAAGAGAAACTGGCTACAAATCCCTTTTATTATGAACAGCACATAATGGACGAAGGCTTTTCTATTCCTCACTTTTCCTCTCCTTGTTATTCTCTAGGGATACACAACCTTTATAAAAAGACCTTAGCTGGTCCCTGCTCTGGGTCCCTTCTCTTGATGTTGTGTGAATGAGCCACTGTTCTCTCGGGTTCTGGATGCTGGGATCGTCCTGATTCAAACAAACAGTGTTTGTAGAACATCTTTGTTCTCCTCAACCAGATTTGCATGGTGCAGTATTCTGTACCAGCAGCTTTGGCTCACAAACAAACACACACACACACACCAGCCACAGCGCTTATATACACAAACACATACAAATATACACATGCATGCACACACTTACAATGATGTTCTGCCTCTGGCTTGTACACAGAAAGCACACATGCTCTCATTGTCTAAAAATGGACATCAATAAATGATTATGCTGTAAGGCAATGTTTAAAAAAAAGTTGATATAAGAGGAATACGTAACAAGGTCAGATAACCAGATCACCTCCTTTTAGGTTTTCCCGTCTACAAGCGTAGTATAAGCGATGAGAAGGTTGGTTGAAAATAGCACAAGAAGAAAGTCTGTTGGCCTGTACAAGTGCAGCTTCCAGTAACAGTTAAGTGACTCAGCCTTCTTCACAAATAATCTCAGCGGAGGAAATAATCACTTCAAAAAAAACTTAATTTTTTCATTTCAAAGCAGCTTTATGAAATAGCATTTCAAAGCCACCAGACTATTGATTGTAAATGAAGCCGAATGAGCTGCCATCCTTGAAGTAATGTGTGTGCGAGTGTGTGATAATTCCCAGAAAAGCACCAACAACATCCAGCTTGCGTTCAAACCAAATTCTTGAGCAAGTGAGGCTGTGACCTTGATCTTCTTTTTCTCTCGCTCTGTTTTTCTGCAGACTATTCATCTACACTGTGGATTGCGATAAAATGCATCACAAGCTGGGTGTGTTTGAAGAGCTCACACTCTGAACGATGCATTTACAAAGGAAATGCTTCCATAACTCGAAGACAGGGTCTGCCTGCACATGCATCCGTGTTTGCACTGATACAAAAAGAGAAAACCAGAAGCACTTGCTGATTAAAAAGTAGCAAATAAGCTCAGTTTTAACAAGACTGCACTGACAAGATGACTGCACACAGAACATTTAAACAAACGCAGCCAGTTATAAGGATGCAGCATACAAACTGACTCTCTGAGTGACCTTAACACTATTAATTTTTAATTCAAGTATATAATTAGCCTTGTTACTGAATGGGCTGTTCAAGTCAGCAGAATTCCAGCTTGAGACATGTTTAGTCAAATGTCTGCAGGGGAATGCCCTCATATAACAACTGCAGACCAATTAATATCAGTAATATGCATCACTGTGTAGGGGGAAACTGCTTAAAGTAGACTCTTGAGTTGTGACCACTCTGTAGCTGACATGTGCATGCATTTTAAGCACACGTGCATTTACAGTAGCACAGCGCATTGTGCCTTTTCTCTTGAGCTATCTCAGCACTATTGGAGTTGGTGTTGCATTTCAGAAGCGATAGCTGGCTCGATAGCTCATGCCGATGCTGCTGCTGCTGCTCGGATTGGCGTTTCCCTGCAGATGCTGACAGAACACTTTGGGGGGTGTCTCTGCTCCCCACTGCGAGGTCCATACGTGGAAGAAAAGTCCCTCTGGCACCAGACCTGCCTCACCACTGCATTACGGAGACAGGTGTGGTTCTACATGGCTCAACGAGTAGTGCATCAGTGCCGTCAGGGCTGCAGGTTCCATCCTCTGTGAGTCAGCAGAGCACAGACAATTTCAACTACCTTCTGGTGAAACTAATTCTAACAGTCTGCAAAAATGTATGCTGAAAAGCTGCCGGCAATATGTTTTCTAATGTTCTCCTGCAAATATAAATGTCCTCACTTTCACACCGCCTTCAGAGACTTGCTAACACCACAATACTGCCTGGCAGTTATGTGATCACTCTCTATAGGCTTCAGGTTTCCTGTGCCCTGCAGGAAAATTGTTACTGTTCAGGTCAGGGGAGAAGTATTCCACAAGTCTTTGATCGTTCAAGCTGAATTTATTTGGCTCATCACAGCAGCAACATTCATCTCTGCCAATTTACTGCTACATTTCAGTGTTAGTGAAAATGAAAGCAAAATGCCTACCTTCCCATCCCCGTCCAGGTCCAATTTTATTTCTGCTGCACGCCTGTAAAGAGGGGATGAGGATGTAGTCGTACTTTATAGCACCATATCAACCTCTCTGACTGTCTTTGTGTCGCCCAGTCTGACTCTCCCTCGGACTCGCGAGTCAATTTAGTCCTGCAGTGAGAGGAGAATCCCTTTATCCGTGGACTACACTTTACGCGGAAGGCACCGACTTGAACATTTCATTCTTGCGTGGAGGCGCCTGCCTGCCGGACCCTGATAAAGTGGAGATTTACTCGCGCACCAAGTGAGGAGCTATCCCTCACACTCCAGCTTACTCGGTCAGTTTCTGAAAGCTCTATGGCCCAGTGATTTAATGTCGTTTCAGCGTCTGGTGGCAGACCTCCTAGCCCCCCACTTGCCTCCCTAAACGAACGAATGCAAGCGCGCACACGCACGCGTGACCACAACCTGTGAAGATAAATAACTTCTGTGTTAATGGGCCGTCAAATTCACAACAGAAAGAAAATTGAAAAATAAAACTGAATATCTAAAACATCCGCAATGGCCGAGATAGTAATCGGTGGCTGATATAAATTCAAAGTCAAATAAAAAAAAAAATAGACACTGTAAGATGATGCCCCAAACTCTACATTATACTGTAATATTAAAATTAAACTTCTTCAAGGGAAATGATGTTGAACTTATCAGCTGAGGGGATGTCGTCAGAGGTTATTGCGCCTTTCAGGTTCACGTGGGACCGTGATAATTTAGAGAAGGCTAAACAGTATTCCTTTGACTTGAATGTCAGTATTTGTACAACACGAAGGCTTGGAAACCTACCGAGAGACCGAATCGACATACCTGAAAAGGATATGCGTAAAACGCATCGGTCCGACAGTCAGTGCTTGGACACGCTGGGACGAGAGGGAGACTGTGTTGTCGCTGGTGGTGAATAAAATCTCTTATGTCGTGTAAAACCTCCTTGTAAACTTCTCTCTTGTCATCTTCGGTCTGTGTTCTGTTCATCAAGCGTTATATCTGACTGACCGGCTCGCTTCTTTTGATGTCGGTGGTAGGAGGGTACCCAGAGGCGCGCACTGGGGAGATTCTTCCTCCCCTCTGCCGCTTCAAAATATCCAATTTCACACACTGACTCTTTTTTTCTCCCCGCATAATTCCCTTCTGGAGCAGGTGCAATAATTTCACTGGATCCACCCGGAGTTTTATCAGAGTTAAGAACCCGAATCCATGTCGCATATATGTGTGGTTTCTTTCATGGTTTTGCAAGGTTTGCTATTGCTTTGGTAAGCTCTGAACACAGAAAAAGGGGATATTAACATATCTCATGGCCATTTAACGTTGGTAAGTCATGATATCCAATAAGCTTCAAGGAATGATGACATCAAAGGGTATCTGTTCAGTACTGGGATGACTGCACTTGCGCAATTACGTTTTGGGTTTTTGTTTTGTTTTTTACCTTAGTTAATGACATTTAACTCAGTAATTGTTGACTCCAAACAGGGCCATTACAGTCATTGATGATACCTTAGACTAAATAGCCTTTATCGTTTAAACTTCGAATTTTAACATTCAATTAATTCCCAGTGTCAAGTGATATGCGATTATTTTTTTATTGTAGTTTTTTAGTTTTAGTCTTCTTCTTCTTTTTTTTTTTGCAATATCAAATGAGAGAATGGTGTTGAAATCAATACGCTCCGCCATGTGTTCCCTAACTACTCCGTTTCCCATAATCCAATGCAAGTAACGTCAGAATCTCGCGACCGGAGGTGGCTAACTGGAACGCTAGTTAGCTCAATGCAGACTTGATGAGAATTAGAATTTTCTACAGTCGTTCCGCTGCAGCTTCTCCAGTAGTGGAAAGGACGCCTGTCTAGTCTCCACTTTGTACTTGTTAAGCCGGCTAATCATTTACGGAGGAAGTTTTTATTTGCATTCGCAGGAGAGTTTCCGTTTTCTCACGTGCATCATCAGAAAAATGGAGATTTCTCCTGAGATAAAATCAAACAGCTTTCTGCTGGACGCTTCTCTGCTGTATAAGGATAGCTGCCCGGAGTTATCGCGCTTCTACATGTAAGATACTTCACTATAACCAAACACGAATACCACTTAAAAGTATATTTTACTTGCAGTCCTTTATTGTTGTGATGCTAGCAAGTGGACGCTAGGTGGAGGTGTTCGCCCAGTGTGACCGGGAAAGTTTCTAGCTCGACGATGATGTCAGGGAAAATTATGATTGTAGCCCCCATTATAGTTCCTTATTACTCAGGCTATAGTTTCGCAGTTATAAGGAACTATAGCTTTGTAACTGATGTCCTGTCAATCATTTTGGGATTGGTTGAGCTCTGACGTCTAACATATTAAGCCACTGTTTAATTCTCATTCTTTTTTCACACGTTAATTTAAATAAGAATGGGTTATCTGCTCGTGCTTTCATTGCTTTTTTATAACTTTTTGTGTTACAGTCACCTCGAGGATAATCGGATCACTGGTGGCTACAGTGAAACTGCAGAAACACATAATACAGTGAAGTCTAAAAATAAGATGTGGCTGCTGCTTACGTTGGTCTTTAGTGGTGCCTCAGGTGTCAATAGTGTTGAAGTTTTGGAGCATGAATTGTTGTACTTTTCCACTGAAGTTTAGCCTGCTGTAGTTCTTCTACAACAGTGACTTACTGTAGCTGGACATGAGCCCATGTGAGAGTCCCAGCCGTGGCTGCTCGTGTTTGTGGGCAAGTTTGCAATGCCTCAGTGATAGTTTCAATTTAAATGAATTACAGTTTGGTGAAATGGTTTCAATTGGTGAGAACGAGACACCTTCCTAACAAGCTCTGAAATCAAAGCACAAGGAAGTAAACAAAGTGGTGGTGGTGGTGCAGACAGTCCCTCTAATCATCGGGTAAGAGAGCCAGGCAGTATGTAAGCCTCAGCCTCATCCTTGTATGGTTGGTAAACAAACCCAAACAGAGCCCTGATCCAGCATTCCCAAGGTGTCTTATTCTTTTTAGATTCCTGTAATTAAGTCTTTGAATTTTTACTCAGAATTAAACACATTAGTTATTATAGCCACTTTATGATTTTATTCATCATTTACAGTTCACTTCTTGAACTTCAAAATTTTGGTGTCTGATAGCCGTTCCAGACATTGGTGATTGCCGTGTTGTGGTGAAAGCTGGAAGTAATTTCAAGAGAAATCCTCTTAAGCCTTTGTCTGTATGTGTGTGTGTGTGTGTGTGTGCGCGCGCTCATGCATGCGCTCAGGCTGTGCCCACTTGCTGGTATACAGACTTTTCTTCTTTATTAGGGTTTAAATTGAGCATTAATGCATCTAAAATGTTTTAAAATGTGCATATGTCTGTGTAGGCTCTTTCCACAATCCTTAGACTGTGCATATATGTGTGGACTCCTGCGATTCGTGCATTAGTTGGGTTTCAGCCATGTCCCTGTGTCCTTTGGCTTGTCTTCTCTCTTACCTGAGCCAGGAAATTTGTGGGCAGAACCATGAATGGAAAGAAAAACAGAGGTTTTAATGGTGAAAACCCCAGTCCGGGTCGTTTTCCGGATGTGTGTGAACCCACTGCTGCTTTAATAACATTGATCTGTTCCCCAGATTCCCCGGCTATGATTACCTGTGGTATTTGAGAACATTTTGAACACGTTTAACTCTGACCAGCTGTCCAGCAGGCAGGACACAAATCTAAATGTTTGGCTTTGTAACTCAGAGACCTCACTGGTTTTATGCCAAAGTGCCTGGCAGAGAAGACACAATGAACAGCCACTGCCAAAATGTACACTTAGCGCCATGAGCTAATTAAGTGATCCGAGTGATAATATGAGAGGCAGCATACAGGAAGGAACTCATGCTACGAATGAAAGCCTCAGACGCATGCTTTGAATGCACAACTGATCAAACCGTGCACCCGCGACAGGAGAGGAACTGAAAATATTTGAGTCGGCATACATTGGTGTACGTGATCAGAGTGCATTGATGTTCTGAATCCTGAGGAATTACGACCATGTCCATGTGTTCCTTTGGGGGTTTCCACTGTCTCCACTTTCTGCAGGCCAATGCGTCACTGGAGTGTTTGTTCTGTGGGTGCGCAATTACTCATACGCTCATACTCCGCATATTTGTAGGAGATGGTGCCTTCTGGCACAGTCTTCACCTTCTGCCAGGCCAATGACTGAATGAGTTAGTATGTATGTTTGCATGGGGCATTACACCTATTGTTGAATTCGATGTACAAGTACTTGGTGTGCTTATTGTGGCTCACGTTGTTGAATCAGTGAAGCTTTTTCCAGTAAGTTCGTAATCATAGTTGCGTGTCTGGTAACTAGACCTTGACTGGCTGTTCTGATTACCAAAACAAATATGCATGTCGTCTGCTGGACAAACAATTTGGAAACTTGTTTTGGTTTCTTGTTTTGTCTTTTATTGTCCTCACACAGGCCTCACATGGTTTTCAGTCTAGAAGTACAGCTGCAATTGCTGTGTGTTGGTTAATATTATTGGAACTCTTGAGTAATTAGTGTGGGAGAAATATATAGCAAAAGCAAGAGGGCTTCAAGGCATGATTGTTCCTTAATAACTTCTGATTGTTTTCTTCATTTTGGCTGTGACATACCACATTCCCAAAAGAAATCACCTACTTAGTCGGCCTAACAAACCTAATTCAGGACCAATGTAGTCAAAAGAAGGTTAATATTTCCATCTGCAGTAGTTTATATTTGGTGGCGTGGCTCTGTTTTGGGACCTCCCTGCCTCTCCATGTGAATATGTGGAGTGCATAAGGCAACTGAGTGTAGGCTGAGGTATCTTTTGATAGAATGCCCTATATCAGATTTACACGTAGATTTGTAGAAGGATATCAGCCACGTGTTGTCAGCTCACCCTGGGATCAACTTATATGCCACATTTGCAAAGTAAACAGAGAAATCTAACCCTCTTGTTTGCTAGCTTGAAGCAATGATTTTGTTGCCTTTTTTTGTTTTTTGTTCACCAGTTGACCTGCCAACAAAGCATTTTTGTTATTTTTATTTCAACTCATATCTGCCATTTCTTGATGTATGCTCTATCATCAAGGTAAGGAAAGGTAAGTCGATTCTGGTCATCTGGACACTGTTTTTAGCGGGAGAAAACGTCTTCAGTGTGGATCTCTTCAGCCTCTTCAGAGCCTCAGCCCCAGTAAGCTGTGTAGGCAGAGATCATCCTCACCGATCTTTGATGCCCACCCAGTCATTTCGTTCTAGAAGCAGGCCTGAAATATGACAAACCTCTCATTAAAAAAAAGAATTATCCAAAGGGCAAAGAATTAAAGGTTAATCCAGATATGCTTGGATTGCATTCTCTTAAGCCTCTTTTTCATTAGTACCTACTCAACTTGACTCCAATATGCGTAGGGCCATTACAGCAAGGAGGTCGAAAGTCCTCTGACATCATTTGTATACGACACAGGCTATATTTATTGCTTTTTTTCCAGACTCGGTTACCACGGTGTTGTTTTTTATGTAGCCATTTCCCTCATCGCTGCGTTTCAACAGTACCAGTTTTGATTTTTGTCACTCTTATGAGTCCTCGAGTAACTCCACTGACTAGCCAATGCTGATGGACGCCCATGGAACTCCGGGCAAGTGGCTACAAAAAAAATATTTGGTCCTAGGTATTACCACCTAATGGGAAACCATAAAAACAGAGTTGCGTCAAGCCAAGCCGAGCTATTGCTGACTGTCCTCACTGACCACTCGAGTGCTTAAGTCAAAAAGCTACATTTATTCAAAACACTTTATGAAGCTCACATCCAGAACCGATTCTAGAATCACCAGTTATCCTAACATGCATGTCTTTGGATTGCGGCATGAAGTTCAAATTCAACCATCCAGGAGATTTGAACCCAGTCTTCCTCCTGTAGGGCAGCATCACTAAGCATGGCATCGCTGTCTTGTTAAATTTGTCACTGCATTTTTTTCCTGCTGTTTGTCACCACCTTTTAAAGGCCTTTTTCCCTCTTCCGTTCCCTTTATCCAACACTTGCCCTCATTTCCTCTCGTACTGTATCACTCCTGTTACATCTTCTCTCAGCAGGAGCAAATGATCCTCAGACTGAGAAGGACCTGCTGGCCTCTTTCGCTGTAAGGTCCAGGTGATGAATGAAACCATGTGAATCGGTGCTGTAGAGGGGCATACTTTCTAGACTATTTCAAGGACTGATTGTGAAGCTGCTACCTGTGCTAGGCCTTTGTGTCTAAATATCTGAATGAGTTACAATCTCCGGTGAAGGTTTTTCAAGACATGCCAGCGGCCCTGTTGTTTTCCCTGATGGTAGCAATAAAATATTCATAATGCTTTTCATTTCATGCTGCAGACAGCACTTCTGTCTATAATCACATTATTACCTTGTAGCCGACACATAATTTCCCCTCACTGCCCTACTGCATCCTCTAGCGCTTCGTTGATCTCCCAGCTGTCAGCAGTTCATCCGTAGGACGCGTATCTTCAGCGTTTATCGCCACAACCGAGCATGCACTTAAAAGGAGATGCATGACAAGTATGTTAATAAGATTTGCACACTGGAAGCAGTCTTTGCGGTGCAGCCTTTCGGAGAGCTGGCTCATTCAGGAAGCTGTGGTAAGGGAGAAAAAGATTCCCTAAAAACATTCCTCGTCTCCGAACTTGAGTCATTCAGTTGTTTTTAGCAGGCTGGTTGTTGGAGGATTGTCTTTCATCTCATGCCAACAAACAGCTCTTGCTTTTGTTATCAATATGTATACTGTATAGTGGTGATGTGAACTACCATGGGAAATGTAAATCAACTAACTTCCTGAAAAGGATTTTTTTTTTTTTTTTAAATGTCAGCAGAGAATGATTAAATAGCTTTCCGAACAACTAACTGCATTTCTGGAATTGTTCAAGGTCCATGAGTCATTATCACTTCACAACAGAGTGACAATCCACCACATCGGCCTCATACAGTTTCTCTTCATTTCCTGTATTATCTGCTGACAGGTCGTCTATATAATCTGACAGCTTAATCCAGTCACTGATTATTAAATTGGGGGTAGTATCTAGAGACAGTGATTCAGACTGTGCAGTGACTGATGACAGATATGTTGCAAAGCCCACAGCGTGCTCAGCTGTATCTGAAATCATCCATCAGTACGATGCACCGTTTCACATATGGCGCGGTTGAGAATGCCGGCGGAGCGTATAAACAAACGTCTGCCACCAGACGCCGCGGCAAAGGCCCGTAGGTTAACTCCAGATTAAAGCCGACCCCGCGCGCCCTCCTCCCTTTCCATAAGCAGACAGCCCTATTTCTGTCTGTCCCTGACACACATGCAGCCGGACAATAAATGTCCCTTTATCGATTTAAGCCCTGAGCTAATTTTAGTGTGGCTTAGTTGTGACTCAGTTAAAATATCTCATTGCGAGTGTTCCCAAAGCGGGGGCAGCTGCATGGGCGGTGAAGCCACTGAATTGGTTTGGAAAGCTGCCCCGTATTGTTTGGGAGAGACCAGTTTTTCCGGTTGCATATTTTCCACTCCACATAATGGGAATAGATAGTCTTTTTTTCTTTTTTTTTCCCGTCCCCAAAAATTGTTTCCATCTTGTAATTTGTGTGTTTGCAAACATCTATTTTATGCAAATATGCAAGCAATAAACGTATTTATTTCAATATTTTCCATCACACTGTCTCTTACCTTGTTTCTTTCACTGGTCCAGCGTTACAGGAGTTGTTGTGATGTAAATTGAGAGGAGCATTTCAGGATACATGCACGTTAAATGACAAATAAAGTATTTTAAAAATGCACATATACAAGATGTACATTATTAAAATGATGCCTCATGATCGTGTTGTTGTGTTTTGACATAAACTCGGTTATAATTGAAGTCTCAAACTCGTCTCCTCTTTCTCATTCCCAGGCAGGGGTCTTTGAAGGCTAACGGTAAGTTCACGGAGACGTGAGTCCTTGAACGAACTCCCGTTTCATTAAAATTTCTTCTTCCTGTTTCACTTTTGCATGTTTTCATCAGTTCTGCCCCAGAGTGTAATAAGCACGCACAGAATGCAGTAGTAAGTAGGACCTTGTCACTGGCTTGTCAAGGTTGATAAAACTCACTAAATCCTCCGCCAAATACTCAGAGGCAGCCAGCTGTCTCAAACAGACTGCCCAGTGGAATCAAACACCCACACATAGACACTCACAGACACACAAACTCTCAGACCCATGCCAGCCGAAACCACATAAAACGGGAGTGGTGCCATTTAGTAAGACTCCTCAGACTTTTCTCCTTAAATAGCACAAAGACTCGTCCCAAACTAAGTAACGTGGTGTTTGTTTGGAGTTCTATTAAAATGATCACATTTTTCTATGGAAATAGAAATATCGACTATTAAATGATAATTCCAAGATCAAACTATCACCTTTCTGTTATAAATCTCATTTCCTCGTTGTTTAAATTGTAAGGGGCCAGTCTCACGCTTGCATATAGTATTGTGCAAAAACCTTGAGCTACCCCTCGCTTCTTTATATTTGGAAATGTTTGTACAATTCTAACGAGTCTGAAAGTCAATATCTGGTGTGATCTCCTTTATTCTTTAACACAACCTGAACTCTCTGAGATAGCTTTCATTTTTTTTAAGTAGTCTTCAGGAATAAAAACCAAAAAAACAACTAGTTATTGGCCAAAGAAAAACCTTGAAAGACCTTAAGCAAGCCTGGAGAACTATTGCTCAAGAGCACTTTCAAAATTCCAAGAAAATCTAGTTACTTGGAAGATAATGTAAGACAAAAAGGAGGGTGGCTCAAGACTTTCAATTCAATTTATTCAATTCAATATTTATATAGCGCCAAATCACAACAACAGTCGCCTCAAGGCGCTTTATATTGTAGTGTGGACCCTACAATAATACATACAGAGAAAAACCCAACAATCAAATGATCAAAAGACTTTTGTGCAGTACTGTCCATTTCAGCAATTTTTGGTTGTTTGATTGTTATTTTGTTCAAAAGATACGTTTTAGATTGTCTGTGTCTTTCATTTGCTTTCAGGACCTCTGAAACAAAAGTTCTCCAGTATGCTGCACAACACTGGGGTGTGTCCGTACTGTTGCCAGTGGCTCCACCCTGACAATCACCATGTGCGGCTGAGGCCCAAGCAGCGTCCATCAGCACGGGTGCAAAGTGTCCTGCTCAGGAAGGCCAGAGGCAAACGGCTCAGCCTGGTGCAGAAAAATCTGCTGTGCCGCTTCCAGAAGTCCTCGTCGGTACTGGTGAGAAGGCAAACAAACTACAAATCTAAGCACCTGATTATGTGTTTTACTGCACTGCAGCATATTGTTCAGGAGTACAATGGAAGTGACAATTCAAAACCAAGGCAACACAAGGTGCTTTACATAAAACATGCAGGGCCAAAGGAACATAAAAGAAAGGCACACATGTATTTACAAAGAATAAAAAATAAGATAGCACCAAACACAAGAGTAAACATCACGGACGAGTCCAGTGCAGTGCGAGATATAAAGAAATCTCTCCAAAAAAGGAAGCAACGCATGGCAAACATGGATTTAAAAGAGCAGAGCACACCTCTGGTTATGTCTGGGAGTTTGTTCTGGTTATATGATGCATGCTTCTCCGTGTTGAGTCTTTACTCGGTTTAACCAAGTAATCCCAGCTTTAAGGCTGAACAGTTTCCTCAGCTGTAGTGATGTTAAACTAAAGGTCAGTAGTTATTTTGTGATATGTGGGATAGCTGCTGATATGTGATTTATTTGTGAAATCTGTATTTTTTTAATTGTTGGTAATACGGCTGCTTCTGATAACCCGCCATATTCTAATGATTGTATTCTCTTAAATATCACTTGGACTTTAGTGTGGACTTGACTGCTTATTCTGTAGCTATTATTGACCTCAGAGCATAAATGAGCCAGGGGAGATCTACACTGCCCTGCCTCTCGCTTTTGTAGAGCGAGAGGCAGGGTACACCCTGGACAAGTCATCCGTCTGTCACAGGGCTAACACAGAGGGACAGACAACCGTTCATCCTCTCATTCACACCTACAGCCAATTTAGCATCACCGGGTTTCCTAACATGCATGTCTTAAGATTGCGGGAGGAAGCCAGAGTATCTGAAGAGAAACCTCACAGACACATGAAGTACAGGAAAACTCCACAAGAAAAGCAGAAGCCTGGATGCAAAAGAAAAAGAAGAAAAAGAATGATCAGTTTATTATAACTTAACTAGTCCTGAATTGTCTCATAATCTATTTTTTGAGCCATTTTTGCCATTTAAATCGATGAAGTCATTAGTATTCATTCCACAGAAAGTGTCTGGTATCATTATGGCGCTCCACTTACTGCTCCAGCCTTACAGTTGTCCCATTAGGCTTAACTGTAAGAGCTAATGTTGCTAGAGAGTGCTTTGTCAACATTCACTCTGTTCACCCCACAGTCCTCTCCCAAATTGTTATAGTGGTCCCCTTTGTCTGTCGTCTTAATGGATGGCACCAAGCAAGAATAAAATGTAAAAACAGATTTTGGCCAGCACACACCCACTCTACTGATAAACCCATTTAGATGAGGAAGCTAGTGATGGAGCATGCAGCTATAGGGTCATTTTCCCCAGCACCGGTGATAGCACTGAAGAGCCCCTCTAGCGATCTGACATCAGCCTAATGAAGAGCAGCTTTAGTGGAAATGCTGCTGCATCATTAAAATCTGGTCTGGTTCATTTAGTATGCAGGTATTCACGACACAAAGCACTTTGAACCCACTCTCCACTTTGTATCTGTTGACTCTGAGGGCTAAGAGGTAGATAGAGAATGAGAGCGGTAGCAGGATTTAAAAAAAAGAAAGATAGTGAGAGGAATAAATGCAGAATGAAGTTCGAAATATTAAAAGGGGCAAGAGGGAGAAAGGCAGGTAGATGAGGTGAAAGGAGTCAAATCATGGACTGCAAAAAGAGCTGGGACCTTGTGTTATAATTTCTAATGCAGCACTTCTACTTTTAAGGGCTGTTGTGAAGGTGAGATTGGGGGTCTGATAAAGAGATTTATCAGATCCTGGATCAAGGAAGGATACACAACATGATAGTAAGGTGAACAAGCTATACTTGCTATACTTGTTAGATAAAATAACAACAAAGAAATAAAGGGCTGGGCACAATGTCTGTGTAGGTTTCTGCGGTAGTGTCTGTGGTAGTCTTAGGAGCTTGAAAAGAACTATCACGCCATGTTAAAAAGCTCAAATCAAACTCAAGTCATGCTCAAACTGGTTTCTTTAACATGACAATTAGTTCACTGTATTTTAATGGCCTCCAAAGCCAGCGCATGGGTCGTGGGATCATGGATCTGCTGTCACACATGTGGTCCAATCAGTCCCAGACATCCTGTCCTTAAGCGTGTGTGGCTCCCCTGTTATTAAACTCGTAGCTAAACAGAACTATGCTGTGTGTTTTATACTGAAGGCCACTCTTAAAGACATTGAGCCGTGATTATTCACGTTTCCGCCGACTCATTTGTCAACAATCATCACGATGAACAGTGTGGATGTTTGTCCATCACATGACTTCCTCGTAAACCAATATGGCGCCAAGAATGTCCTCCAAGGTATTTTTAACCTCTGTTTTCATGGTCACTAGCCTGCCCAATGTTCAAAAGACAGCAAGTCAAGCCACACATGCGGGTCATGATAGACTTGTGCTCAGTAAAAGGGCGATAGCAAGCTGATATGCTTAAAATGCACATTGATAGAGTCGTGACGATAAGAGGTGGAATGTGAAAAGCTTCCTTTGCTTTTCCTCCTTGACACGACGCTGATGAAAAGAGCAAAGCAGCTCTGACAGGAAGAAGGGCTCAGCACGAGCTTGGATAAAAAGATTGGCATCCACTTGGTTTCATAGTTAGAGCATAAAAGGGGAATCATTATTTTATTATTTTCCAAATGCATGAAAAATAATCCACAGAATGAGAAATGAAATGTGTCACAGTGACCATTGAATTTGGCACCTGTTGTTGTTGTTGTTGTTTCATTTTTTAATTGCTTCATTTCAGTGGGCCAGAGTCAAGTGTTATGGCTGTGTACACAGTATATTAGTCTCCTCTTACGGTCAGCCACGTAAGTCTGTTGTGTAAATTTACCTTTGTGTGTTTTTTTTATCTTGAGCAGGAGACAGGTGTTTATTTTAAACAACGTATGACTATTTGTAGATGCAAAGACTCATTTCTCTTGTGCGCTCATTTGTTTTCAGAAGCATCAGAACAGTTACGGGGCCTTTTTGTGGATGAGATTTGTTGTCAATAATGTCAATATTTTTATCGATCTTTTATAGTTTCATATTTGCATTTCTCTCACTTACCTGCATTTAGAAAGTCTTTGCACGAATTATCAGTTAAACTCTTTAACATTGAAGCAGTGTGAATAATCTTGAACATGCACGCTATATGCATGCTCCACCCTATATGCATGCTCCACCCTATGTGCATGCTGCACCCTATGTGCATGCTGCACCCTATGTGCATGCTCCACCCTATATGCATGCTCCACCCTATGTGCATGCTCCACCCTATGTGCATGCTCCACCCTATATGGATGCTGCACCCTGCTGTAATAGGTGCCATTTTCAATGCACATGCCTTAAAACAGTGTATTTTTGCAGTAAATTTAAAAGAGCAGCTTTTCTAGCTAAAATGTAAGCATGCAAACATCAGAAGGGACCACTGGACCAGTAAATACAAATTTATAGTCATGCACACAAGCGATTTGCAGCGTTTATACTCCAGGGTGTAAATCCCCTTGATTTCACACTGTATTGCTATTGCCGTTTGGTGTGTGTGTGTGTGTGTGTGTGTGTGTGTGTGTGTGTGTGTGTGTGTGTGTGTGTGTGTGTGTGTGTGTGTGTGTGTGTGTGTGTGCTGCCCTTATGGTGGGATGCCAGTGCATGACAGGCTTTCCTCAGCCCTGTGAAGTTGTCTTAGTGCTGCGATAAATCACTTTGTTTATGCGTGCTGAGCGGGTTATCCAGCAGTGGATCTGGGAATAGGTTGGATGCAGCGCCACAAAAGAGGCAGAGACCCTAAATGGAGCGAAGAATAGCCTATTGTCCTCCTGCATTCTTCTCTTCTTCCTCCTTGAGTTTAGTTTTAGACTTTCTATCAGAGTTGCTTGTCACAAGGAAAATGTATTCTGTGCTTTCATGTTTTTTCAGGTGATTAGTGCATGTCTGCATTAGGAAAAATATTTCTGTTGGTCCTTTTATTCATTCTCATTCAGTTCGTTTTCAGAATACAAGATGAACCAGATATGAAGGAGCAAAGTGACAGACCATAGGTTGTTCTGTTTTTGGCACATTACACACGGAGCCATCTTTCTGATGCGACTCAAATCTGTGATTTATTTTTTAAGTCACCACTTCTTCTTGACCTCACTGACCAGCTCTCATTCTAGTACCTTTACACACTCCAGTCTCTCTTGTTACTTCTCTCTTAAGTTCTATCTCAGCTCATCTACCCGACCACAATCTGACCTCTCACATTATGCTTTCTCCATTTCTCCTTCCTTTCTTGGCCATGTCTTCACCACATTTCGCTTTCATTTATCTTTAGTGGAAAATGTGCCGCTTGAGGCCATGACAGGAAACAGGAGGCAGCGATGTCTAGCTGGTGTTTTGCCTGTTTGCTGTCAGGGAGCAGAAAAGGTTCCGCTGAGGGGGAGCAGGATTACAAGAGGGGAAAAAATATTGGGAAAGACAGATGATTAGAGATGAAAGCATTTTTTCGATACAAACAGAGGAGTCACAGTGGGAGGTGGAAACACTCACTCTTGTGCCACGTGTGTGGGTATTTAAGTAAAGCATTTGAAATATGTTAACATCTACATACTGTACGTAGCAATGGCAGGAGTCACGGGAAACTGATGCCAGCTGAACTTGACATCCTTGAAGAGCAAACGAAAACCAAAATATGCATAATGTAACATACAGTTTAATTATTTTAAGCATCCACACTTTCTTCTCTCCACTGTCATCATGTCTGTAGTTGAGTAGACATGCGGGATAAACCCCATATAGAGAACTTAAAGTGGTACCACTGCAGCATGTCATCTCTCAATTAACGTCTTGATGCAACTATTAAAAAGTCTGCTTTGGAACTTGGCGTTCCCTCTGTTCGGCTTTCGCATCCTCACTCACCAGCATTTGAATCATACGCTTTCTGAAATTGAATCTGTCAGCACGTGTGTGCATTAATGGCATTCGCTGCATGTCTTCTGTAAAGCCAAGTACGGGCCATTCGTCATCTCTATAATAATCAGGGCAGAGTTCTAAATCCAGATCTGTCTCTGGGCTCTTTTCTTTATTCCTCAGCCTCAAAACTTCACCTGTGTTTTGAACAGCCTGATGGGTGGAGATATATCTCCAAGGTAAAGATTTTTGTAAATTTAAATGCAGACTGTACTCTGTGGTTGTGTTTGTTTGTTTGTTTGTTTTAAACTTACAAATGCAGACAGCTCTAGGTCATCAAATGTTGCTATTGTATTCTCAAACTACTCAGAACTGCATGATTTTATAAATATATTAAAAGTATGTAGTGCCTGGTTTGCATAAACTTCAACAGATAATGTCTGAGGGACTTTGACAAGTATTTCTGTCACTTTTTATTATTATTATTATTTATTCAGAGCTCTTTTTGAATGTTGGCTGCCTTTTCTTCTGTTCTCTGTCTCTCATGCTGCTTTAATAATATTGTGTTCTGGGCTGTTGGTAGGCCTGCCCATGACTGATGGTGTTCCATTATGTGTTTTTATATCCAGCTATGCTTTTATTGCATTAGCAGTATGTTTGGGATACCTGGATTTAAAGGGATCATGTATTGTTGGAAAATGGGAGTCGTTGCCAATTAGATCCTTTCCAGGTGGTTTTTCATGGTCTAGCAAACTCTGACGGTACTTTTCTGTTTTCATAATTCTTGTTTTGACAAGATGTCCAACACCACTGGCTCAAACGCAGCCCCAAGCCATGACAGAGCCTCCACCATGTGTTTATAGATGGCTGTAGACACTCACTGTTGTACGTCTCTCATAACCAGTGTTGGGCAAGTTACTTTGAAAAAGTCATTAATTATAGTTACTAGTTACTTCTTCAAAAGAAAAACCTGAGTTACAAGATACAAGTAATTAATTACTTGAAAAGTAACTATTGCTTTACTTGAAAAATGAGGGTATAATTGGCCATTTTTGACTACTTTTGATTTTCCCTCTACATTTCACCTTTAAAAACTATTTACTTTGTCAGCTTCAACCGTCTGTTTGTTGAAAAATAGTAACGCGACCGCACCGCATTGTCTTGTTAGTAACGGTAGCGGCCTTGTAAAGATAGGTATAGTAATTAGTTAGATTACTCATTACTGAAAAAAGTAACGCCGTTAGTAACGCCATTACTTGTAACGCCGTTATTCCCATCACTGCTCATAACCACCTCCCTACAAGAGCTTTTCTTTTATACATATAAACAAAAAGAAAAGGATTACAGATGATCTGTACATTCAGGGTAATTAGCCCGTACCTTTAAGGCTGTGAAATAAAAGGAAAAAAGAAGGAAAAAGGGAAATGAAGAGAAGCAAAAACGAGAAATATAAACATTTGTATGATATTTCCCAAAGAAACATAATCGCTGCAAAATAATCCCATTCATTTACTGACTACAATTCAAAAATTTCAAGTTAGGATTCATCACTCCATCAGATCTGTTGCCACTGATTTTCAGTCCAGTTCTTGTGTCATTTGTCATACCTCAGCCTTCTCTCCTTGTTCCCCTTTCTCCAGAATGGCTTCTTGACAGCCACTCTTCCACTGAGACCATTTCCAATCCGGGTTGAGGTAGTAGATAGATTTAAGTGAATGTCCAGATGGATCTCTCAGGTCCTGTGACACGTTTGCTGGATTTTTTCTGTCAGCACACACTGCACACCGTGCCCAGATTTTCATTTTTGCCATGTGTTTTTGTGACGGGATGATAGTGCCTAAAACTACAATTTGGGTTCTCTGCTGTGTGTTATGTGTAGATGCAACATTGGGCTGTCCCTTGAGTTAGCTGCTTGTGTTAAAGATTCACAGGTCAGTGTTAAGTGGCTTCATGAATAAGAAAACAGTCCTCTTAGAAAAACAACAAATGTCTAAAGAAAAGCTTTGAAAGACGCTCGAAAGCCTGCAGAACTATTGTTTAAGACCACTTTAAAAGTTACAAGAAAGTCTGGCACCTTGGAAGCAAAATATAAATAAATCAGGCATGCCTCAAGACTTTATACATTACTGTAGTTTTTTTTCCTCTCCATATCTAAAAGAACCTGCAAACACTTTTCACTCTGGAGTATTAGAAATCAGATTAGCATAGGCAGCAGATGTTGATAAAAACTCACATGGGAGTTATTATGAAGAATTAGAATGTCTTTTTTTTTTCTTTATCTAATCTGGCTGACTGGAAATAAGTTTGTTGAGGACTGCGGGTAAACCATCATTTCACGTCTTTGAAGCTGTTTCCCAGCGTTTGCTGTTTTTGGCTCTTGAGGCTGACCGGCTTGTGCGACGCAGGACAAAATGTGACCTTTATCACTGACAAGAGAGCGAGAAAGAAAGAGAGAAACAGATATGTTTTTATGGCAGCATGCAGGAGATCTGCATTCAGATCAGGTGTCTGTGTATTTACCAGCCTGCCTGCCTCCAGACAGTGTGACTAAGTGGCTGCATGCACCCAATCACAGAGCAAGGCCATGGCGAGAGGAAAGTTTATACTTCTTACCTCGTATTGATCCCCAACTGCTCTTCTGCTTTCAGCTTTATTGCGTTGTATTGATGCGGTCTCGAATGACTTTCACACACAGCGTATGTGGATAATCATACTTTGATGTTCACAAAAACAGAACCATCTCATCACACGATAGACATTTAGCACTGATAAACAATTATATGACTTATATTTCTACTTTAGGAGTCCTAACAGACGCTTCATTCTGTGACTCACTCTGCTACTCTACTCATCTTCCTCCTCTTGGGCAGTATTGCACTGCTGAGGTCAGATTAATCAACCAAAGCTGACCTCTGACAGCAGAGAGAAAGCTAGGAAGGGAGGTATTTATGGAGCAGAGGCTATTATTAGCAGGAAAGGTCCATCTGCAGAATTGGTGTGTGTGTGTGTGTGTGTGTGCGTGCGTGCGTGCGTGCGTGCGTGCGTGCGTGCGTGCGTGCGTGCGTGCGTGCGTGTGTGTGTGTGTGTTGCAAACAATGTTGACTGCAAACAATGTTGACTACTTATAATCATGAAAATGAGCAATTGCAAAGTGCAGGAATGTTTGTCGTATGCTGGGAGAGAAGAACAGTATGCTCTGGAAGAGAAAATAAAAGTTCTGGCCGATTATTTGATTCGATTTTTTGTTTTAGACTCAGAGAATGTTAAACTCTGTTCTCATTTGTCACAGTATTGGGTTACACACAACAGTCAGCTTGCCAGAGATTGAACTACAAGAATTACAGCTGCAGGATCTCATTGATCTCAGGTTATTTAAATTGAAAGTTTTCACCTTTGTGAACTATCTAACAGTCTATTTGCTCATTTAAAGTTCAAACCATTACACCGTTCGTAACTTAGACCTGCGTTCTTTCGTTCAGGAAGTCGTGCATTAATCTATGACTTGAGCTTTATTATTTTTATATGCAGAAAGAGCCGCTGCAAGACTGCACAGTTTAGAGGCAATTACACACTCCTGGCAAGTATTAAAATCATGGCATGAAATTGAACGGGAACCTTACTTTCTGCAAAAAAATAAATAAATAAAATGCTTAATATCCCTTGGGGTGTATATAGGTGGTTGTTTATCCGCATTAGCCTTATGCTTGGTTGGCCAATGCGCTGGTTTGTCTGCTGCCAGAATGCCAAGATGAGGAAATCAGATCTCTCTCTGCCACCGATTCACGTGTGGCTCTGCAAGTGCATACGCCGCATGTCGAAGGATTAGCGTAAATTAAACAGGTACACGTGACTAGGATTGCGTTTTAGGTTGTCATGATTTCTTATCACTATGCAACAACCTTACCGTCACTGTCGTCTGAGAGTGGACAGCGTCATTTCCTAGGCACTTTCCAGTTGCTGATTAGCATCTCCGCTGTGCACTTACATGCACACACTTTTTTATTAGGGAAAGATTTTTAGATCCTGTCATATCAGCGCTTCATTCGAGCTGGCTAATGACAGCGAGGCCAGGAGAGGATAAACAGCATGAGGTCATCCTAGTTGTAAACATCCATCTGCAACCAGCTGTCTCTCTGTGTTTGATCTAGCCCACCATTAACTATGTGCACCCCTCCCTCCCCTGGAGTAATCATTTGAAGAAATCATAGTCGTCAAAAGTTGAAACACGAAAATCTGCGTTGTCACCTAAATGTCTCGAGCTCTTATTACTTACAGCATGTGTTACAATTGAAGCTATATCATCTATAACAGAACAGCAATTAGTTTTCTGCTTAATGATATACCCCCATACCCCCTGTTATGATTTGGTTAGATAAAAATTTAATGATGTATGGGAAGAAATTGTTTGATCATTGCAGAAACAGGAAGTGGTGATGGAAAGATTATATGAAAGTGCAATAAAGCAAACGGTACGCATCACAACATTTATGTAAGTGGATAGGAGGAGGTTAAAACTGGAACTATCCACATTGAATTTGGCGGTTTCACATCCCGTAACTCAAACACGATTGGAGGTCACTGCCAGGAATCTGCCAAAACTTACAACCCTCTATTCAAGTGCATCACAGTAATGATGCAACTGCATGCAAGGAGTGTTTATGAACTATTTTACATTGCTGCAAAAAAACTATGTTATTTAAAAAGTCAGTTACTCCAACTCCAACCAAATATTGTTTTCAGTGGTTTGTGCCATGCAAATATTTTAACTGTGAAAACGAAATTCATAACTAATCAGATCTAATCTGTTTGGCCTGAGGGGAAAAAGCAGGATGGATTCTTCCTGCAAAACTAATATAACTATTTTATCCATTTGTCTAAAATGTCTCTATGTGACCAGAAACTAGTTCCAGTATAACATCTTTATACACCTGCACCTTTTTAATATTAGTGCATTACTTTGCTTATAGATACTCCAGACTTTGTGTGCCTACTTTACTGAACAGCACCAGTTATTCCAAGTTTGGAATACTTTGTTTGAGGAAAGGTTTTTTTTTTCACTGTTGAATGTCCTCTCTCAGCTGAATGTGCCTTTCTACATTTATTTTAGACTCCTTATAAGATAACTGCAGTTTAGGAGATATCCATCCATCTATCCATCGAGGGCTGGAGCCTGTCTGAGCTGTCATACAGCAGGAGGTGGCGTACACTCAGAAGAGGTCACCAGTGCATCACAGGGCTACTCAAAAACCATCAATAATAAAATCTTCATATTCAAACCACATACAATGCATAGATTAGAAATTCCACATTTCTAAAATACTGACCCAAGATAACTTCTTAAAAGGCAGCCAGTTATGCCTTTCCTTATTTTTGTGTCCTACATGTACTGCTACAATGGTGAGTGCTCATACTAAACATGGATTAATGTTTCAATTAGTGAGCACACGCACAACGCATGTGCTTTGCCTCATCTCGGGGTACAGAGTTATATCTAAGCACAGTTGACGTCAGATTTAAACCTTCAGTTTGCAAGAGGCAGCCAGTCAGAAGAAAGGTGGCTTAAAGGCCAGAGGAAACTACCTAAAATGTCTTATTTCAATCAGATCCAGCCCGTCATGTCAATCAGATGACGTGATGGGCCACACCAAGCACATTTATTTAAACAGAAATAATGATTATAGTGCACTATTATTGTGCTTTATTAATTGCTGCATGTTAGGTGTGTTTATGCAAAGCTACTCCTGTTCAGTACAGGTTTTTTATTTATATTATTTTTTATTTTTGCTTGAACACAAAATTCTTTGTGGTTTGAATCTGTTTCACGTTACATCTAGAGTACAAGTAAATAATAAACAGCATTTAAATTATCAGTTATTCAGCAGTATTTACTAAATGCAAGTGTTCTGAGTTTGGATCTTTTGTTAACAAATAGACTTAATCAAAAGATCTTGCATGCACTAGTAACACTGCGATCCATCCTCTAGAGAAAGTCTGGGGTTATTTAGTCCATCTGCTTCACAGAGCATTGGTCAGTCCTCATTGAGCCACACCCCTATGCACAGATGGGTGGGTCAGTTGCTTGGCTTTGTCACTATAAAGCGGGACTGGCAGGCTCCTTTAGTAAACACTTCTCTAACGGTGCGGTAAAAACGAAGAGGAACCCAGAACTAAGTGCTGGTTCACTGAAACCCAACTCTCCAACACTCGGCAGTAGACACCTGTCAGAATCTGAAATGGCTACATTTGTGTCGGTGAGTTTTCCATCTCCTCAGCATTCAGGACTGTCAACAGTTTGGCTCAGATTTGCTGACCTCTGCAGCGGTGGTCTGTTCAAACCAGTTCTAATGTTGTGGCAACTCTGGATAGCTTCTGTCACTACTGGGATTTTTTTATGCTTAGATTTTGGAGGGATATTGAGGTTTTATTGAACACTGTGCACTGCATTTGCTACTTTAAATAAAGTTTTACTTAAGAGGAAAAAAAGTGTAAATGGCTCTTCTGTTCAAGATTTTTATTTTTCCTGTGCTGGAGTTAGCTGAAGTTATTTGACATTTGTTAAAACAGCAGAAAAAAATGGCATATCTTATAATTATAGCAGGGTCATGATGCTGGGATGATTTTCTATATTGTTACCATCACTCAGTTCATTCTGTGGTGTCTTATAATGGGCTGCAATTGATAAGAAGTCCTGCCTAATACTGAAGAGTATATATAAAGTAATTGTGGCTTACAATAGCAGTCAGTTGTTTTGTTTTTTATCTGTTTGTCCGAGTCACATTATGATTCCATAACTTATTTGATTAATCATTGATGGTTTATTAACAGCCTGTGTGCACACCATGACATGTACTGCTGTTTCATGCACCATTTCACTTGGACACACAGTCATAGGCCAAGAGTTATTATGCATGTTGTCTTAAATTGCAAGGATCTCCTGACCTGTAGTTCTACCTTGCAACTTTCCTGCTACTTGTTTTGCCTTACATGGAGTTTATATTTTATTTGAATGCAGTGTGTCTTATTTTGAATTACATAAAACAGTAGGCTCAGCTCAAGCATCAGAGAAGTTGTAGGGGAAAAAATGTTATAGAGTTAAACTAGAAAGAACTAGCCAACAGCTCTGATAGCATCTGCGAATCATGCACAGCTACACCTTTAAATCACAGAATAAGAATATGAAGCTGAATGTGAGCATGGTACATCTAATTTATTGATTAGTACAGTTTTGTTTTTCTTGAGCACAAAGTTCTGCGAGTCTTTGATCTGTTACCCGTTGTAACCTTTCCACATTGCAGTGTACCCTGAATAGGCGAAATTGCATGGCAACAGCCCCACCTTGCCGTCTCATAGGCTAAACACATTGTTTTCCCATCCTGCTTCAAGCAGTCCAACTATTTTCATATCTGCAATGTTCATTGGTAAAATTATCTTTGGCACAGCCAGTGGGAAGAGCCTCAGCTGTTAAGTGAATCTCCTGTCATTAGTAAGCTTCCTCTACCTCATTGTAAACTTTTCCTCAGCTTTGAGATGTCAGTACGTGTCCCTGACATCTGTGAGGCTTGCGGGTTGGCCTGCGTCACCTGTGGCATGTGCACCATTTTTATTACAGCTAGTCAGGCCCAAGTCCACACCAAACTGTTGTGCGTCCCAGAGAAAGCCATTAAACTGTGGAAATGGTGAGTTTTGATGAAAAATAATAGCTAGAATGACAAAAAGCTTCACCTTCCTCTCTAGGATTTACATAATTTGTTGAAATTATACACAAGAAGTTTCAACGGATTTCCTTCCAAGTACTCCTCTGGGGATGCCATGTATGCCTTCACCTCAAAACCTCATTGTGTATGAGCGCAGTGTAGACGCAGAGCATGCATTATTAATGGATATGTTCCTTTCCTTCTCCTTATCCCAGATGGCCACCTGCCATGCCTGCAATAAGACATCCAGGTACAAGGGGGTGAACAGGGATTTTATAGCTACCTTCGCTAAGACCCACAACATACCAGGGAGTGCTGGCAAGCACAAAACCCCACAGTCAACCAGCAGATCCAGCATGAATGCCCACAAGACTCCTGGCAAGGACAGGGCGCCTGCTCATACACCGAGGTAAGTTTATTTTGGTTTGCTGTTACTAATATGCGCAGAGCCAAAAGTTTAGTTACAGCCTTGCTTGATTAAACTTAGTTGGTTCTGCAGACATATGAGACAGTGATGTGTCAGGCATGTTGGGATTTGAGTGATTGAGTTTCTATTAAGTCAGCATTAAGGGAACAAGATGTGCGGGCGGCACGTGTTGGTTCCACGTTTTTCGGATCGTGTCGCTGGTGATAGCTTGCTTTTAACATTTCCTGCTAACCAACAAAATCTTAAGTTACTGTAACTCTTAACTGAACTCTTCCTTCTCTCTAGATCCTCCTCCTCCACCTCCACTACTACCACTTCAGGATCAGGCTCAGGCTCAGCTTCCTCCAAGCCTCCTAAAATTAGAAACTGGTTTGTCCGACATCTAAGCAAGATTCTCCAGCGAGAGGACAACCAGGGCACCAAGAAGGGGGGCTTGAAAGATTTTCTCTCCTCACTTTGAGCATCTTAAGATTATATGCGCTTTATCTTTGTGAATACTCTTAAAAAACAAAGAAATGGGAGGAGGCCCGTGTCGTAATCTGTGTAATCCAGAGCATCAGAACTTGAGAAACTAGTTGAGTTTCCAAGCCAGTGAAAAGGCACACAGTTTGTCCAACAGCGCGACAGTTGCTGGGCGGATTGGAGCGGCGCTCCTAGAATCCTGAATTGTAACCGGGGGCACCGAGGTCGCTATTTCAGCTGTCAGTCAGTTTCTGCATCTTCTGCACAGTCAGAAAGATGGGCGGACTTCTTTTCATCTAATTTAACACATCCCCCGTTTGTAAACTCCCGAACTGTGGATGTTGAAGGATTATAAAGTATTTATTTATCAAATTGCCGAAGCATCACAGGAAATCCGGCTTTTCTCTGTGGTGGCATTTGTGGCATGACGAGCTGGTTTACATATATATTTTCTCCATTTTCTAATGTTACAAAAATAGATTTATATAGAAAATATATACCTTTAACTACAATTCATGCTATTTGATGTTCAAACTTTTGTATTTGATTTATTTACTTATTTCAGCTTTCAGTTCTCTCCAGTGGGAACATTTTTCTGTTTGTTTGTTTTTTTATTACAAAGTTGAAATATAGAAGTGATAAATGTAAATATCTCATTGTTACATATTTGTAAATGCATACAAATCAATCACCAATGAAACTAGAAAGTGCATTTTCTGAAGAAACTGCAGTGTGAATGCTTGAATCTGAATGTATGCACTGAAATGAATTAATTGCTGAATTTTGAGTTAAAAATATTGAATGAGATTAAAAAAAAACAAAAAAAAAACGAATTTAACCTGAAAACAAAGGTGCTGAACTGCTAAAAGCTGAAGGTTACACAGAAGAAGGAGTTGGAAAAAAACTGAAAATGTTTTAAATGTAAATTAGAAAACCCTAAGAAATGAGAAAAGAACATTTAGAGTCAGAAAACATCTGAATGAATATTAAAAGGTCATATTCTTTGAATCACTGAATGACTCAAATGTGATCCCTCCACTTTGATCCACACAGTTTAAAAAGTTTAAATGCCTGAGCTTTGAAAGATACGGTGTTGGAAAGAGAACAATAATGGCGACAATTTGAGGGTAAAATGATGGCTGTAACACTGTGGACACAGCAGCAGTTGAAAGAGAAGTGCTTAAGATGAATCTTGGTACAGTGGCAGGCAGAGCTCGTTAAGCAGGCAGGTGTGAGCCTGGTTGCTATAGTGACCGCACCCAATGGCTCCATACACACGTACACAGACATGCGCCTCACTTTTGCTGCTTAAAATGAACAGAAAAGTCAGGCCGAAACAAATCGTTCCCAAATGAAAAGTAAAAGTCGTATTGACAAAATTCTTTCACCGTGAGCGACAGCAGCTTCTAGTCTACTGAATTCTCAGTTTTCATGCCTGTGGAGTTTATTATATGGACGTGGTGACAGTGGAAAGACACCATGCTCTTCTGATTTTCAAACGAACCTTCTGAGCCATTTTAACATTAGAGTCTATGGAAGAGTTGGAGGGAGGAGGCTGTGCATTGGTGACATTTATGAAAGAACCATAACACCTAGTACAATAGTAAACACATTGGATGAAAGAGGACAGCCATGGCTACGTTTTGAGGGTAAAATCATACCTGTAGAGCAAACGCTGCGGACACAGCAGCAGTTTTAAAAAATATTTTAAGATTAATTTTTTTGCTCCTCTCACTCTAGCAGTTGAGCTGCCTCACTCTAGCCCCAACATTCCGTCCCATACACACCCATTATAAACTCTGAAACGGGTGAAAAAACATCATGAAACTTAAACTGGAACTGAAGAAAAAGTATAATAGATATTGAAAAGATAAATACAAGTTGAATAGTTGAATGTCTTGTCTTCGTTTTAAAGTTTGAATGGTGGCTCTATGTGAACGTATGTTGAAGTAGTAAGAGTTTAAAAATGAGTAAGTTGAATGAGAATTTGAAGGGTCTCCCCATTGAAATACATGGGAAATTTTTGTTGAATAAAGTTGAATAAAATTAAAAATATAAATGTTAAAAATGAGAAAAATAGAAGCAATGTTGTCCAAAATAATAGGAATCTAACGATGTTTGAATGGTTTTTCTAAGTTGAACGGTTTTGAAGGAGTAGGCTTTCAAAAAACGTACGGAAAAATAAAATATAACTAGAAAGTGCATTTTCTGAAGAAACTGCAGTGTGAATGCTTGAATCTGAATGTATGCACTGAAATGAATTAATTACTGAATTTAAGTTAAAAATTTTGAATGAGATAAAAAAAACAAACCCAAATTTAACCTGAAAACAAAAGTGCCAAAAGGTGAAGGTTACACAGAAGAAGAAGTTGGAAAAAAGCTGAAAATGTTTTAATTGTAAATTAGAAAAACCTAAGAAATGAGAAAAGAACATTTAGAGTCAGAAAACATCTGAAAGAATATTAAAAGGTCATATTCTTTGAATCACTGAATGACTAAAATGTGATCCCTCCACTTGGATCCACACAGTTTAAAAAGTTTACATCTCTGAGCTTTGAAAGACAAGATGTTGGAAAGAGAACAACGATAGCGACGTTTTGAGGGTAAAATGATGGCTGTAACATTGTGGACACAGCAGCAGTTGAAAGAGAAGTGCTTAAGATGAATCTTGGTACAGTGGCAGGCAGAGCTCGTTAAGCAGGCAGGTGTGAGCCTGGTTGCTATAGTGACCGCACCCAATGGCTCCATACACACGTACACAGACATGCGCCTCACTTTTGCTGCTTAAAATGAACAGAAAAGTCAGGCCGAAACAAATCGTTCCCAAATGAAAAGTAAAAGTCGTATTGACAAAATTCTTTCACCGTGAGCGACAGCAGCTTCTAGTCTACTGAATTCTCAGTTTTCATGCCTGTGGAGTTTATTATATGGACGTGGTGACAGTGGAAAGACACCATGCTCTTCTGATTTTCAAACCAACCTTCTGAGCCATTTTAACATTAGAGTCTATGGAAGAGTTGGAGGGAGGAGGCTGTGCATTGGTGACATTTATGAAAGAACCATAACACCTAGTACAATAGTAAACACATTGGATGAAAGAGGACAGCCATGGCTACGTTTTGAGGGTAAAATCATACCTGTAGAGCAAACGCTGCGGACACAGCAGCAGTTTTAAAAAAGATTTTAAGATTAATTTTTTTGCTCCTCTCACTCTAGCAGTTGAGCTGCCTCACTCTAGCCCCAACATTCCGTCCCATACACACCCATTATAAACTCTGAAACGGGTGAAAAAACATCATGAAACTTAAACTGGAACTGAAGAAAAAGTATAATAGATATTGAAAAGATAAATACAAGTTGAATAGTTGAATGTCTTGTCTTCGTTTTAAAGTTTGAATGGTGGCTCTATGTCAACGTATGTGGAAGTAGTAAGAGTTTAAAAATGAGTAAGTTGAATGAGAATTTGAAGGGTCTCCCCATTGAAATACATGGGAAATTTTTGTTGAATAAAGTTGAATAAAATTAAAAATATAAATGTTAAAAATGAGAAAAATAGAAGCAATGTTGTCCAAAATAATAGGAATCTAACGATGTTTGAATGGTTTTTCTAAGTTGAACGGTTTTGAAGGAGTAGGCTTTCAAAAAACGTACGGAAAAATAAAATATAACTAGAAAGTGCATTTTCTGAAGAAACTGCAGTGTGAATGCTTGAATCTGAATGTATGCATTGAAATGAAATAATTACTGAATTTAAGTTAAAAATTTTGAATGAGATTAAAAAAAAACCCCGAATTTAACCTGAAAACAAAAGTGCTGAACTGCTAAAAGCTGAAGGTTACACAGAAGAAGAAGTTGGAAAAAAGCTGAAAATGTTTTAATTGTAAATTAGAAAAACCTAAGAAATGAGAAAAGAACATTTAGAGTCAGAAAACATCTGAAAGAATATTAAAAGGTCATATTCTTTGAATCACTGAATGACTCAAATGTGATCCCTCCACTTGGACCCACACAGTTTAAAAAGTTTACATCTCTGAGCTTTGAAAGACAAGATGTTGGAAAAAGAACAACGATGGCGACGTTTTGAGGGTAAAATGATGGCTTTAACACTGTGGACACAGCAGCAGTTGAAAGAGAAGTGTTTAAGATTAATTTTGGCAGAGTGAGAGAGAGAGCTCGTTAAGCAGGCAGGTGTGAGCCTGGTTGCTATAGTGACCGCACCCAATGGCTCCATACACACGTACACAGACATGCACCTCACTTTTGCTGCTTAAAATGAACAGAAAAGTCAGGCCGAAACAAATCGTTCCCAAATAAAAAGTAAAAGTCGTATTGACAAAATTCTTTCACTGTGAGCGACAGCAATGTCTAGTCTACCAAATTCTCAGTTTTCATGTCTGTGGAGTTTATTATATGGACGTGGTGACAGTGGAAAGACACCATGCTCTTCTGATTTTCAAACGAACCTTCTGAGCCATTTTAACATTAGAGTCTATGGAAGAGTTGGAGGGAGGAGGCTGTGCATTGGTGACATTTATGAAAGAACCATAACACCTAGTACAATAGTAAACACATTGGATGAAAGAGGACAGCCATGGCTACGTTTTGAGGGTAAAATCATACCTGTAGAGCAAACGCTGCGGACACAGCAGCAGTTTTAAAAAAGATTTTAAGATTATTTTTTTTGCTCCTCTCACTCTAGCAGTTGAGCTGCCTCACTCTAGCCCCAACATTCCGTCCCATACACACCCATTATAAACTCTGAAACGGGTGAAAAAACATCATGAAACTTAAACTGGAACTGAAGAAAAAGTATAATAGATATTGAAAAGATAAATACAAGTTGAATAGTTGAATGTCTTGTCTTCGTTTTAAAGTTTGAATGGTGGCTCTATGTGAACGTATGTTGAAGTAGTAAGAGTTTAAAAATGAGTAAGTTGAATGAGAATTTGAAGGGTCTCCCCATTGAAATACATGGGAAATTTTTGTTGAATAAAGTTGAATAAAATTAAAAATATAAATGTTAAAAATGAGAAAAATACAAGCAATCATGTCCAAAAGAATAGGAATCTAACGATGTTTGAATGGTTTTTCTAAGTTGAACGGTTTTGAAGGAGTAGGCTTTCAAAAAACGTACGGAATAGATAAAATATAATAACTAGAAAGTGCATTTTCTGAAGAAACTGCAGTGTGAATGCTTGAATCTGAATGTATGCACTTAAATGAATTAATTACTGAATTTTGAGTTAAAAATTTTGAATGAGACAAAAAAAAAAAAAACAACCTGAATTTAACCTGAAAACAAAAGTGCTGAACTGCTAAAAGCTGAAGGTTACACAGAAGAAGGAGTTGGAAAAAAACTGAAAATGTTTTAAATGTAAATTAGAAAACCCTAAGAAATGAGAAAAGAACATTTAGAGTCAGAAAACATCTGAATGAATATTAAAAGGTCATATTCTTTGAATCACTGAATGACTCAAATGTGATCCCTCCACTTTGATCCACACAGTTTAAAAAGTTTAAATGCCTGAGCTTTGAAAGATACGGTGTTGGAAAGAGAACAATAATGGCGACAATTTGAGGGTAAAATGATGGCTGTAACACTGTGGACACAGCAGCAGTTGAAAGAGAAGTGTTTAAGATGAATCTTGGCACAGTGGCAGGCAGAGCTCGTTAAGCAGGCAGGTGTGAGCCTGGTTGCTATAGTGACCGCACCCAATGGCTCCATACACACGTACACAGACATGGGCCTCACTTTTGCTGCTTAAAATGAACAGAAAAGTCAGGCCGAAACAAATCGTTCCCAAATGAAAAGTAAAAGTCGTATTGACAAAATTCTTTCACCGTGAGCGACAGCAGCTTCTAGTCTACTGAATTCTCAGTTTTCATGCCTGTGGAGTTTATTATATGGACGTGGTGACAGTGTAAAGACACCATGCTCTTCTGATTTTCAAACGAACCTTCTGAGCCATTTTAACATTAGAGTCTATGGAAGAGTTGGAGGGAGGAGGCTGTGCATTGGTGACATTTATGAAAGAACCATAACACCTAGTACAATAGTAAACACATTGGATGAAAGAGGACAGCCATGGCTACGTTTTGAGGGTAAAATCATACCTGTAGAGCAAACGCTGCGGACACAGCAGCAGTTTTAAAAAATATTTTAAGATTAATTTTTTTGCTCCTCTCACTCTAGCAGTTGAGCTGCCTCACTCTAGCCCCAACATTCCGTCCCATACACACCCATTATAAACTCTGAAACGGGTGAAAAAACATCATGAAACTTAAACTGGAACTGAAGAAAAAGTATAATAGATATTGAAAAGATAAATACAAGTTGAATAGTTGAATGTCTTGTCTTCGTTTTAAAGTTTGAATGGTGGCTCTATGTGAACGTATGTTGAAGTAGTAAGAGTTTAAAAATGAGTAAGTTGAATGAGAATTTGAAGGGTCTCCCCATTGAAATACATGGGAAATTTTTGTTGAATAAAGTTGAATAAAATTAAAAATATAAATGTTAAAAATGAGAAAAATACAAGCAATGTTGTCCAAAAGAATAGGAATCTAACGATGTTTGAATGGTTTTTCTAAGTTGAACGGTTTTGAAGGAGTAGGCTTTCAAAAAACGTACGGAAAAATAAAATATAACTAGAAAGTGCATTTTCTGAAGAAACTGCAGTGTGAATGCTTGAATCTGAATGTATGCACTGAAATGAATTAATTGCTGAATTTTGAGTTAAAAATATTGAATGAGATTAAAAAAAAACAAAAAAAACCCGAATTTAACCTGAAAACAAAGGTGCTGAACTGCTAAAAGCTGAAGGTTACACAGAAGAAGGAGTTGGAAAAAAAACTGAAAATGTTTTAAATGTCAATTAGAAAACCCTAAGAAATGAGAAAAGAACATTTAGAGTCAGAAAACATCTGAATGAATATCAAAAGGTCATATTCTTTGAATCACTGAATGACTCAAATGTGATCCCTCCACTTTGATCCACACAGTTTAAAAAGTTTAAATGCCTGAGCTTTGAAAGACACGGTGTTGGAAAGAGAACAATAATGGCGACAATTTGAGGGTAAAATGATGGCTGTAACACTGTGGACACAGCAGCAGTTGAAAGAGAAGTGCTTAAGATGAATCTTGGCACAGTGGCAGGCAGAGCTCGTTAAGCAGGCAGGTGTGAGCCTGGTTGCTATAGTGACTGCACCCAATGGCTCCATACACACGTACACAGACATGCACCTCACTTTTGCTGCTTAAAATGAACAGAAAAGTCAGGCCCAAACAAATTCTTCCCAAATGAAAAGTACATGTCGTATTGACAAAATTCTTTCACCGTGAGCGACAGCCATGTCTAGTCTACCTAATTCTCAGTTTTCATGCCTGTGGAGTTTATTATATGGACGTGGTGACAGTGTAAAGACACCATGCTCTTCTGATTTTCAAACGAACCTTCTGAGCCATTTTAACATTAGAGTCTATGGAAGAGTTGGAGGGAGGAGGCTGTGCATTGGTGACATTTATGAAAGAACCATAACACCTAGTACAATAGTAAACACATTGGATGAAAGAGGACAGCCATGGCTACGTTTTGAGGGTAAAATCATACCTGTAGAGCAAACGCTGTGGACACAGCAGCAGTTTTAAAAAAGATTTTAAGATTAATTTTTTTGCTCCTCTCACTCTAGCAGTTGAGCTGTCTCACTCTAGCCCCAACATTCCGTCCCATACACACCCATTATAAACTCTGAAACGGGTGAAAAAACATCATGAAAGTTAAACTGGAACTGAAGAAAAAGTATAATAGATATTGAAAAGATAAATACAAGTTGAATAGTTGAATGTCTTGTCTTCGTTTTAAAGTTTGAATGGTGGCTCTATGTCAATGTATGTGGAAGTAGTAAGAGTTTAAAAATGAGTAAGTTGAATGAGGATTTGAAGGGTCTCCCCATTGAAATACATTATAAATTTTTGTTGAATAAAGTTGAATAAAATTAAAAATATAAATGTTAAAAATATGAAAAATAGAAGCAGTGTTGTCCAAAAGAATAGGAATCTAACGGTGTTTGAATGGTTTTTCTAAGTTGAACGGTTTTGAAGGAGTAGGCTTTGAAAAAACGTACGGAAAAATAAAATATAATAATAATAATAATAATAATAAAGATTCGAATAACAATACTGTGAATGCTTTTCAAGCATTCACACTAATAATAAAGATTAGAAGAACAATACTGTGAATGCTTTTCAAGCATTCACACTAACTAGAAAGTGCATTTTCTGAAGAAACTGCAGTGTGAATGCTTGAATCTGAATGTATGCACTGAAATGAATTAATTACTGAATTTTGAGTTAAAAATATTGAATGAGATAAAAAAAAAAACAACCCGAATTTAACCTGAAAACAAAAGTGCTGAACTGCTAAAAGCTGAAGGTTACACAGAAGAAGTTGGAAAAAAGCTGAAAATGTTTTAATTGTAAATTAGAAAAACCTAAGAAATGAGAAAAGAACATTTAGAGTCAGAAAACATCTGAATGAATATTAAAAGGTCATATTCTTTGAATCACTGAATGACTAAAATGTGATCCCTCCACTTTGATCCACACAGTTTAAAAAATTTAAAAGTGTGAGCTTTAAAAGACACGGTGTTGGAAAGAGAACAACGATGGCGACGTTTTGAGGGTAAAATGATGGCTTTAACACTGTGGACACAGCAGCAGTTGAAAGAGAAGTGCTTAAGATGAATCTTGGCAGAGTGGCAGGCAGAGCTCGTTAAGCAGGCAGGTGTGAGCCTGGTTGCTATAGTGACCGCACCCAATGGCTCCATACACACGACACAGACATGCACCTCACTTTTGCTGCTTAAAATGAACAGAAAAGTCAGGCCGAAACAAATCGTTCCCAAATGAAAAGTACATGTCGTACTGACAAAATTCTTTCACCGTGAGCGACAGCCATGTCTAGTCTACCAAATTCTCAGTTTTCATGCCTGTGGAGTTTATTATATGGACGTGGTGACAGTGGAAAGACACCATGCTCTTCTGATTTTCAAACGAACCTTCTGAGCCATTTTAACATTAGAGTCTATGGAAGAGTTGGAGGGAGGAGGCTGTGCATTGGTGACATTTATGAAAGAACCATAACACCTAGTACAATAGTAAACACATTGGATGAAAGAGGACAGCCATGGCTACGTTTTGAGGGTAAAATCATACCTGTAGAGCAAACGCTGCGGACACAGCAGCAGTTTTAAAAAAATATTTTAAGATAAATTTTTTTGCTCCTCTCACTCTAGCAGTTGAGCTGCCTCACTCTAGCCCCAACATTCCGTCCCATACACACCCATTATAAACTCTGAAACGGGTGAAAAAACATCATGAAACTTAAACTGGAACTGAAGAAAAAGTATAATAGATATTGAAAAGATAAATACAAGTTGAATAGTTGAATGTCTTGTCTTCGTTTTAAAGTTTGAATGGTGGCTCTATGTCAATGTATGTGGAAGTAGTAAGAGTTTAAAAATGAGTAAGTTGAATGAGAATTTGAAGGGTCTCCCCATTGAAATACATGGGAAATTTTTGTTGAATAAAGTTGAATAAAATTAAAAATATAAATGTTAAAAATGAGAAAAATAGAAGCAGTCATGTCCAAAATAATAGGAATCTAACGATGTTTGAATGGTTTTTCTAAGTTGAACGGTTTTGAAGGAGTAGGCTTTCAAAAAACGTACGGAATAAGAAAATATAATAATAAAGATTAGAAGAACAATACTGTGAATGCTTTTCAAGCATTCACACTAATAAAGATTAGAAGAACAATACTGTGAATGCTTTTCAAGCATTCACACTAACTAGAAAGTGCATTTTCTGAAGAAACTGCAGTGTGAATGCTTGAATCTGAATGTATGCACTGAAATGAATTAATTGCTGAATTTTGAGTTAAAAATATTGAATGAGATTAAAAAAAAACAAAAAAAACCCGAATTTAACCTGAAAACAAAGGTGCTGAACTGCTAAAAGCTGAAGGTTACACAGAAGAAGGAGTTGGAAAAAAACTGAAAATGTTTTAATTGTAAATTAGAAAAACCTAAGAAATGAGAAAAGAACATTTAGAGTCAGAAAACATCTGAAAGAATATTAAAAGGTCATATTCTTTGAATCACTGAATGACTAAAATGTGATCCCTCCACTTGGATCCACACAGTTTAAAAAGTTTACATCTCTGAGCTTTGAAAGACAAGATGTTGGAAAGAGAACAACGATGGCGACGTTTTGAGGGTAAAATGGTGGCTTTAACACTGTGGACACAGCAGCAGTTGAAAGAGAAGTGTTTAAGATGAATCTTGGCAGAGTGGCAGGCAGAGCTCGTTAAGCAGGCAGGTGTGAGCCTGGTTGCTATAGTGACTGCACCCAATGGCTCCATACACACGTACACAGACATGCACCTCACTTTTGCTGCTTAAAATGAACAGAAAAGTCAGGCCCAAACAAATTCTTCCCAAATGAAAAGTACATGTCGTATTGACAAAATTCTTTCACCGTGAGCGACAGCCATGTGTAGTCTACCTAATTCTCAGTTTTCATGCCTGTGGAGTTTATTATATGGACGTGGTGACAGTGTAAAGACACCATGCTCTTCTGATTTTCAAACGAACCTTCTGAGCCATTTTAACATTAGAGTCTATGGAAGAGTTGGAGGGAGGAGGCTGTGCATTGGTGACATTTATGAAAGAACCATAACACCTAGTACAATAGTAAACACATTGGATGAAAGAGGACAGCCATGGCTACGTTTTGAGGGTAAAATCATACCTGTAGAGCAAACGCTGCGGACACAGCAGCAGTTTTAAAAAAGATTTTAAGATTAATTTTTTTGCTCCTCTCACTCTAGCAGTTGAGCTGTCTCACTCTAGCCCCAACATTCCGTCCCATACACACCCATTATAAACTCTGAAACGGGTGAAAAAACATCATGAAACTTAAACTGGAACTGAAGAAAAAGTATAATAGATATTGAAAAGATAAATACAAGTTGAATAGTTGAATGTCTTGTCTTCGTTTTAAAGTTTGAATGGTGGCTCTATGTCAATGTATGTGGAAGTAGTAAGAGTTTAAAAATGAGTAAGTTGAATGAGGATTTGAAGGGTCTCCCCATTGAAATACATGGGAAATTTTTGTTGAATAAAGTTGAATAAAATTAAAAATATAAATGTTAAAAATGAGAAAAATAGAAGCAGTCATGTCCAAAATAATAGGAATCTAACGATGTTTGAATGGTTTTTCTAAGTTGAACGGTTTTGAAGGAGTAGGCTTTCAAAAAACGTACGGAAGAATAAAATAGAATAAAGATTAGAAGAACAATACTGTGAATGCTTTTCAAGCATTCACACTAATAACTAGAAAGTGCATTTTCTGAAGAAACTGCAGTGTGAATGCTTGAATCTGAATGTATGCATTGAAATGAAATAATTACTGAATTCAAGTTAAAAATTTTGAATGAGATAAAAAAAAAAACCCGAATTTAACCTGAAAACAAAAGTGCTGAACTGCTAAAAGCTGAAGGTTACACAGAAGAAGAAGTTGGAAAAAAGCTGAAAATGTTTTAATTGTAAATTAGAAAAACCTAAGAAATGAGAAAAGAACATTTAGAGTCAGAAAACATCTGAAAGAATATTAAAAGGTCATATTCTTTGAATCACTGAATGACTAAAATGTGATCCCTCCACTTGGACCCACACAGTTTAAAAAGTTTACATCTCTGAGCTTTGAAAGACAAGATGTTGGAAAAAGAACAACGATGGCGACGTTTTGAGGGTAAAATGATGGCTTTAACACTGTGGACACAGCAGCAGTTGAAAGAGAAGTGTTTAAGATTAATTTTGGCAGAGTGGCAGAGAGAGCTCGTTAAGCAGGCAGGTGTGAGCCTGGTTGCTATAGTGACCGCACCCAAGGGCTCCATACACACGCACACAGACATGCACCTCACTTTTGCTGCTTAAAATGAACAGAAAAGTCAGGCCGAAACAAATCGTTCCCAAATGAAAAGTAAAAGTCGTATTGACAAAATTCTTTCACTGTGAGCGACAGCAATGTCTACTCTACCAAATTCTCAGTTTTCATGTCTGTGGAGTTTATTATATGGACGTGGTGACAGTGGAAAGACACCATGCTCTTCTGATTTTCAAACGAACCTTCTGAGCCATTTTAACATTAGAGTCTATGGAAGAGTTGGAGGGAGGAGGCTGTGCATTGGTGACATTTATGAAAGAACCATAACACCTAGTACAATAGTAAACACATTGGATGAAAGAGGACAGCCATGGCTACGTTTTGAGGGTAAAATCATACCTGTAGAGCAAACGCTGCGGACATAGCAGCAGTTTTAAAAAAGATTTTAAGATTATTTTTTTTGCTCCTCTCACTCTAGCAGTTGAGCTGCCTCACTCTAGCCCCAACATTCCGTCCCATACACACCCATTATAAACTCTGAAACGGGTGAAAAAACATCATGAAACTTAAACTGGAACTGAAGAAAAAGTATAATAGATATTGAAAAGATAAATACAAGTTGAATAGTTGAATGTCTTGTCTTCGTTTTAAAGTTTGAATGGTGGCTCTATGTGAACGTATGTTGAAGTAGTAAGAGTTTAAAAATGAGTAAGTTGAATGAGAATTTGAAGGGTCTCCCCATTGAAATACATGGGAAATTTTTGTTGAATAAAGTTGAATAAAATTAAAAATATAAATGTTAAAAATGAGAAAAATACAAGCAATCATGTCCAAAATAATAGGAATCTAACGATGTTTGAATGGTTTTTCTAAGTTGAACGGTTTTGAAGGAGTAGGCTTTCAAAAAACGTACGGAATAGATAAAATATAATAATAAAGATTAGAAGAACAATACTGTGAATGCTTTTCAAGCATTCACACTAATAAAGATTAGAAGAACAATACTGTGAATGCTTTTCAAGCATTCACACTAACTAGAAAGTGCATTTTCTGAAGAAACTGCAGTGTGAATGCTTGAATCTGAATGTATGCATTGAAATGAAATAATTACTGAATTTAAGTTAAAAATTTTGAATGAGATAAAAAAAAAACCCCGAATTTAACCTGAAAACAAAAGTGCTGAACTGCTAAAAGCTGAAGGTTACACAGAAGAAGAAGTTGGAAAAAAGCTGAAAATGTTTTAATTGTAAATTAGAAAAACCTAAGAAATGAGAAAAGAACATTTAGAGTCAGAAAACATCTGAAAGAATATTAAAAGGTCATATTCTTTGAATCACTGAATGACTAAAATCTGATCCCTCCACTTGGATCCACACAGTTTAAAAAGTTTACATCTCTGAGCTTTGAAAGACAAGATGTTGGAAAGAGAACAACGATGGCGACGTTTTGAGGGTAAAATGATGGCTGTAACACTGTGGACACAGCAGCAGTTGAAAGAGAAGTGCTTAAGTTGAATCTTGGTACAGTGGCAGGCAGAGCTCGTTAAGCAGGCAGGTGTGAGCCTGGTTGCTATAGTGACCGCACCCAAGGGCTCCATACACACGTACACAGACATGCGCCTCACTTTTGCTGCTTAAAATGAACAGAAAAGTCAGGCCGAAACAAATCGCTCCCAAATGAAAAGTAAAAGTCGTATTGACAAAATTCTTTCACCGTGAGCGACAGCAATGTCTAGTCTACTGAATTCTCAGTTTTCATGCCTGTGGAGTTTATTATATGGACGTGGTGACAGTGGAAAGACACCATGCTCTTCTGATTTTCAAAAGAACCTTCTGAGCCATTTTAACATTAGAGTCTATGGAAGAGTTGGAGGGAGGAGGCTGTGCATTGGTGACATTTATGAAAGAACCATAACACCTAGGACAATAGTAAACACATTGGATGAAAGAGGACAGCGATGGCTACGTTTTGAGGGTAAAATGGTGGCTGTAGAGCAAACGCTGTGGACACAGCAGCAGTTTTAAAAAATATTTTAAGATTAATTTTTTTGCTCCTCTCACTCTAGCAGTTGAGCTGTCTCACTCTAGCCCCAACATTCCGTCCCATACACACCCATTATAAACTCTGAAACGGGTGAAAAAACATCATGAAACTTAAACTGGAACTGAAGAAAAAGTATAATAGATATTGAAAAGATAAATACAAGTTGAATAGTTGAATGTCTTGTCTTCGTTTTAAAGTTTGAATGGTGGCTCTATGTCAATGTATGTGGAAGTAGTAAGAGTTTAAAAATGAGTAAGTTGAATGAGAATTTGAAGGGTCTCCCCATTGAAATACATGGGAAATTTTTGTTGAATAAAGTTGAATAAAATTAAAAATATAAATGTTAAAAATGAGAAAAATAGAAGCAGTCATGTCCAAAATAATAGGAATCTAACGATGTTTGAATGGTTTTTCTAAGTTGAACGGTTTTGAAGGAGTAGGCTTTCAAAAAACGTACGGAATAAGAAAATATAACTAGAAAGTGCATTTTCTGAAGAAACTGCAGTGTGAATGCTTGAATCTGAATGTATGCACTGAAATGAATTAATTGCTGAATTTTGAGTTAAAAATATTGAATGAGATTAAAAAAAAACAAAAAAAAAAAACGAATTTAACCTGAAAACAAAGGTGCTGAACTGCTAAAAGCTGAAGGTTACACAGAAGAAGGAGTTGGAAAAAAACTGAAAATGTTTTAAATGTAAATTAGAAAACCCTAAGAAATGAGAAAAGAACATTTAGAGTCAGAAAACATCTGAATGAATATTAAAAGGTCATATTCTTTGAATCACTGAATGACTCAAATGTGATCCCTCCACTTTGATCCACACAGTTTAAAAAGTTTAAATGCCTGAGCTTTGAAAGATACGGTGTTGGAAAGAGAACAATAATGGCGACAATTTGAGGGTAAAATGATGGCTGTAACACTGTGGACACAGCAGCAGTTGAAAGAGAAGTGCTTAAGATGAATCTTGGTACAGTGGCAGGCAGAGCTCGTTAAGCAGGCAGGTGTGAGCCTGGTTGCTATAGTGACCGCACCCAATGGCTCCATACACACGTACACAGACATGCGCCTCACTTTTGCTGCTTAAAATGAACAGAAAAGTCAGGCCGAAACAAATCGTTCCCAAATGAAAAGTAAAAGTCGTATTGACAAAATTCTTTCACCGTGAGTGACAGCAATGTCTAGTCTACCAAATTCTCAGTTTTCATGCCTGTGGAGTTTATTATATGGACGTGGTGACAGTGTAAAAACACCATGCTCTTCTGATTTTCAAACGAACCTTCTGAGCCATTTTAACATTAGAGTCTATGGAAGAGTTGGAGGGAGGAGGCTGTGCATTGGTGACATTTACGAAAGAACCATAACACCTAGGACAATAGTAAACACATTGGATGAAAGAGGACAGCGATGGCTACGTTTTGAGGGTAAAATCATACCTGTAGAGCAAACGCTGCGGACACAGCAGCAGTTTTAAAAAAGATTTTAAGATTAATTTTTTTGCTCCTCTCACTCTAGCAGTTGAGCTGCCTCACTCTAGCCCCAACATTCCGTCCCATACACACCCATTATAAACTCTGAAACGGGTGAAAAAACATCATGAAACTTAAACTGGAACTGAAGAAAAAGTATAATAGATATTGAAAAGATAAATACAAGTTGAATAGTTGAATGTCTTGTCTTCGTTTTAAAGTTTGAATGGTGGCTCTATGTCAATGTATGTGGAAGTAGTAAGAGTTTAAAAATGAGTAAGTTGAATGAGAATTTGAAGGGTCTCCCCATTGAAATACATGGGAAATTTTTGTTGAATAAAGTTGAATAAAATTAAAAATATAAATGTTAAAAATGAGAAAAATAGAAGCAGTCATGTCCAAAAGAATAGGAATCTAACGATGTTTGAATGGTTTTTCTAAGTTGAACGGTTTTGAAGGAGTAGGCTTTCAAAAAACGTACGGAAAAATAAAATATAACTAGAAAGTGCATTTTCTGAAGAAACTGCAGTGTGAATGCTTGAATCTGAATGTATGCACTGAAATGAATTAATTGCTGAATTTTGAGTTAAAAATATTGAATGAAATAAAAACAAAACAAAAAAAACAACCAAATTTAACCTGAAAACAAAGGTGCTGAACTGCTAAAAGCTGAAGGTTACACAGAAGCAGAAGTTGGAAAAAAGCTGAAAATGTTTTAAATGTAAATTAGAAAACCCTAAGAAATGAGAAAAGAACATTTAGAGTCAGAAAACATCTGAATGAATATTAAAAGGTCATATTCTTTGAATCACTGAATGAAGAAAATGTGATCCCTCCACTTGGACCCACACAGTTTAAAAAGTTTACATCTCTGAGCTTTGAAAGACAAGATGTTGGAAAAAGAACAACGATGGCGACGTTTTGAGGGTAAAATGATGGCTTTAACACTGTGGACACAGCAGCAGTTGAAAGAGAAGTGTTTAAGATGAATTTTGGCAGAGTGGCAGAGAGAGCTCGTTAAGCAGGCAGGTGTGAGCCTGGTTGCTATAGTGACCGCACCCAATGGCTCCATACACACGGACACAGACATGCACCTCACTTTTGCTGCTTAAAATGAACAGAAAAGTCAGGCCGAAACAAATCGTTCCCAAATGAAAAGTAAAAGTCGTATTGACAAAATTCTTTCACTGTGAGCGACAGCAATGTCTAGTCTACCAAATTCTCAGTTTTCATGTCTGTGGAGTTTATTATATGGACGTGGTGACAGTGGAAAGACACCATGCTCTTCTGATTTTCAAACGAACCTTCTGAGCCATTTTAACATTAGAGTCTATGGAAGAGTTGGAGGGAGGAGGCTGTGCATTGGTGACATTTATGAAAGAACCATAACACCTAGTACAATAGTAAACACATTGGATGAAAGAGGACAGCCATGGCTACGTTTTGAGGGTAAAATCATACCTGTAGAGCAAACGCTGCGGACACAGCAGCAGTTTTAAAAAAGATTTTAAGATTAATTTTTTTGCTCCTCTCACTCTAGCAGTTGAGCTGTCTCACTCTAGCCCCAACATTCCGTCCCATACACACCCATTATAAACTCTGAAACGGGTGAAAAAACATCATGAAACTTAAACTGGAACTGAAGAAAAAGTATAATAGATATTGAAAAGATAAATACAAGTTGAATAGTTGAATGTCTTGTCTTCGTTTTAAAGTTTGAATGGTGGCTCTATGTGAACGTATGTTGAAGTAGTAAGAGTTTAAAAATTAGTAAGTTGAATGAGAATTTGAAGGGTCTCCCCATTGAAATACATGGGAAATTTTTGTTGAATAAAGTTGAATAAAATTAAAAATATAAATGTTAAAAATGAGAAAAATACAAGCAATCATGTCCAAAATAATAGGAATCTAACGATGTTTGAATGGTTTTTCTAAGTTGAACGGTTTTGAAGGAGTAGGCTTTCAAAAAACGTACGGAATAGATAAAATATAATAATAAAGATTAGAAGAACAATACTGTGAATGCTTTTCAAGCATTCACACTAATAATAACTAGAAAGTGCATTTTCTGAAGAAACTGCAGTGTGAATGCTTGAATCTGAATGTATGCACTGAAATGAATTAATTGCTGAATTTTGAGTTAAAAATATTGAATGAAATTAAAAAAAAAATCAAAAAATCAAATTTAACCTGAAAACAAAGGTGCTGAACTGCTAAAAGCTGAAGGTTACACAGAAGAAGAAGTTGGAAAAAAGCTGAAAATGCTTTAAATGTAAATTAGAAAACCCTAAGAAATGAGAAAAGAACATTTAGAGTCAGAAAACATCTGAATGAATATTAAAAGGTCATATTCTTTGAATCACTGAATGAAGAAAATGTGATCCCTCCACTTTGATCCACACGGTTTAAAAAGTTTAAATGCCTGAGCTTTGAAAGACAAGATGTTGGAAAGAGAACAATAATGGCGACGTTTTGAGGGTAAAATGATGGCTGTAACACTGTGGACACAGCAGCAGTTGAAAGAGAAGTGCTTAAGATGAATCTTGGTACAGTGGCAGGCAGAGCTCGTTAAGCAGGCAGGTGTGAGCCTGGTTGCTATAGTGACCGCACCCAATGGCTCCATACACACGTACACAGACATGCGCCTCACTTTTGCTGCTTAAAATGAACAGAAAAGTCAGGCCGAAACAAATCGTTCCCAAATGAAAAGTAAAAGTCGTATTGACAAAATTCTTTCACCGTGAGCGACAGCAGCTTCTAGTCTACTGAATTCTCAGTTTTCATGCCTGTGGAGTTTATTATATGGACATGGTGACAGTGGAAAGACACCATGCTCTTCTGATTTTCAAACCAACCTTCTGAGCGATTTTAACATTAGAGTCTATGGAAGAGTTGGAGGGAGGAGGCTGTGCATTGGTGACATTTATGAAAGAACCATAACACCTAGTACAATAGTAAACACATTGGATGAAAGAGGACAGCGATGGCTACATTTTGAGGGTAAAATCATACCTGTAGAGCAAACGCTGCGGACACAGCAGCAGTTTTAAAAAAGATTTTAAGATTAATTTTTTTGCTCCTCTCACTCTAGCAGTTGAGCTGCCTCACTCTAGCCCCAACATTCCGTCCCATACACACCCATTATAAACTCTGAAACGGGTGAAAAAACATCATGAAACTTAAACTGGAACTGAAGAAAAAGTATAATAGATATTGAAAAGATAAATACAAGTTGAATAGTTGAATGTCTTGTCTTCGTTTTAAAGTTTGAATGGTGGCTCTATGTCAATGTATGTGGAAGTAGATACAGTTTAAAGAGGATGAAGTTGAATGAGAATTTGAAGGGTCTCCCCATTGAAATACATTATAAATTTTTGTTGAAAAAAGTTGAATAAAATTAAAAATATAAATGTTAAAAATGAGAAAAATAGAAGCAATGTTGTCCAAAAGAATAGGAATCTAACGGTGTTTGAATGGTTTTTCTAAGTTGAACGGTTTTGAAGGAGTTGGCTTTCAAAAAACGTACGGAATAGATAATAATAATAAAATATAATAATAAAGATTAGAAGAACAATACTGTGAATGCTTTTCAAGCATTCACACTAATAATAAAGATTAGAATAACAATACTGTGAATGCTTTTCAAGCATTCACACTAACTAGAAAGTGCATTTTCTGAAGAAACTGCAGTGTGAATGCTTGAATCTGAATGTATGCACTGAAATGAATTAATTGCTGAATGTTAAGTTAAAAATTCTGAATGAGCTGGAAAATACAGAAATTTTCACCTGAAAACAAAAGTGCAGAACTTTTGAAAGCTGATGTTCACACAGAAGAAGTTGGAAAAAAGCTAAACATGTTTAAAATGTAAATAATAAAAAGATGAGTAATGACAAAAGAAAATTTAGAGTCAGAAAACCTCTGAATGAATATTAAAAGTTCAAATTCTTCTAATTGAAATGAACTTAAAAGATGAACAAAAATTCTGGAGAAAATACAAACTTTAATATACAGCATAATGTTTTTCAGACATATACACATGTGTATATCATGTTTAATAGTATTACATACATCAATTTGTTTTGTATGTCATAGAAAATAACATAAAAATCTTAAGTCATATTTTACAGCTTCTTTCTGAAAAGGACTAGTAGAATAAATAAAAATAACTAAATTAAATAACTAAATAAAAAATAATAAGCAAGATATGAAATACATGAAAATTCAACTTTTAAAACCACAATCCTGAACCTTTAAATTGTGTTGGTTTCTTAGAACATGGCTGAACAGCTGTTTCTATCGGTCTACTTAATCTGTCTACACATCTTTTTATTACTCATTCTTCTTTATGTTTTAATGTAAACAGAGTCCACACAGTGGTAAAAGAGAACTGTACAGAGATTTTTGAGTAAAGTCAAATGAAAGCGTAAGGTGGTGACACAGTTTAACACATGCAAATAATCAAATAAACACATTAGTCCTTTTTGTGAACATGGATAAATAAGTATCAATACAGCATTGTTCAGCCATGCCACTAAATGCTTTTTTACACATTGTTTTAACCTGGGCTCAGACACAAAGTCCCAAAATTAGTTAGTCCCTGACTTTGAGTTGTGGTTATGACTAATTATTATACACAAGGCTTTATCTATCTGAACTCTAAGGACACAAATATGAAAAAAAAAACCTATACTTACCAGCTGATACCCCACACTACACACTAGGTGTGCCATGTGACCTGAAACTTTGGTACAAAATCATCATAATCATTCTGTTAACACTGTTTTTTAACGCTGTTTGTGTTGCTGTTCAGCAGTTTAAAATGTTTTAGATTGGATTACATGGAATGAATTTGAATTTTCTTGGGGGGTTTTGTGTGTGTTTTGTTCTTAGCAGATTTTTTCTTCCATACTGTTGAATTCCAGTTACCACATTTCTGGTCATATGACATCCCGAGTGCCCACTTAAAAAAAATCCCCACAGTTAATTCAACATTAGAACAAAATAAAAATATCCATCCATCCCTCCATTCGCTTCCGCTTATCCTTTCCAGGGTCGCGGGGGGCGCTGGAGCCTATCCCAGCTGTCATAGGGCGAAAGGCGGGGTACACCCTGGACAGGTCGCCAGTCTGTCACAGGGCCAACACACAGGGACAGACAACCATTCACACTCACATTCACTCGCACATTCACACCTAGTGACAATTTGGATTAATCAATTAACCTATCCCCACAAAAAAAAAAAAAAAATATGTTAAAGAAAAAAAGGTTTGCTCTGTGATGAAATACTAAATAAGCATACATTGTACAGAGCACTAACAATGACAACAATCCTTTAGCCTGTTGATCCGAGAGAGGCAGTCATTATGTCCATTTAAAACCTGTAATCACAGAGCACATCGTTTCTGTGAAACTATAAAGTCCCATATGATCCTCATCATGTCCAGTGACTTCAGAGTGGATCCTCCCTGTCATCCGGCCAGTGTTTGATGTGTGGCAAGCAGCACAGAAGCAGGATAGCTGAGGACTTTAAAAGAAGAGCAGAAAACAGGAATATGTAGTTGTAAATGTAAATATCAGTGATACTTGTCTTGTCAAAGGGAATAAAATAATGAAAATGTTAACTTACACACTCATTTAGGGAGGATCTTGACACTGCACAGAGGAGGCACAGTCAGTCTGACAATGATGGTGATCTCCAGGGATGTTTTCCTGCAGCAACATTCCTGCCAACTGGCCATATGATCCAGAGTAGTGGGTTTGTAATGAACAGAAAGGTGTATATGTTAGGTAGTGTGCACTCAGAGCTGGTCCTAAGAAACAAACACATCCTGTAATAAACTGAATACCTGTAGTAGTGCTGCTGCAAATATAAAGCCCTTCTATCATGAGTGGTTTCAAAGAAGGTGTTTTGGAGGCTCAGTCACAGAAACTGTGCCGTCTGTTCAGTCCTGAGTGTCTCAGCTCTGAAGGGGATGGATCACAGAGGGAAACACCTGAGTACAGACATTACAATACACTCTAACACTCCTAAGGTCAAGTGAAAACACAATTTAAACACTTCACAAAGAATGAATACATGTTTTCATGGAAATTATGTCATTAACCCTTTTTGTTGTGAGTAAATCTCACCGGCTGCTTGTGGGACAAGCTAGAAGGAGGACTTATCACAGAATCTCTCCTGTGCTCCAGATGTGAAGTCTCACGCTCTGATCGTATGGCGATGAAGATGGTGATCATGAAGTTTCTCTGATCTGTGGCATTACAGTTTCTGGCTGCTATGTGCTTCACATTGTTGGATTTTACATGTGAAGCTTGGAGAAGACACAGGAGGACTGTGTCTTGCTTTAAAAAAAAAAAAGAAAAAAAAAGGAAACCTAACAGGAAAGGAAACCCCCCCCCTCAACTCCCACCGTACCCTCCCCCCCCCTCCCACTCAACTCCCCAACCTCACACCATCCAATGTCTATACAAATGTAGGGTATCAGCTGGTAACAGAAAGCAAGTGTAACATATGCACTACATATGTAACACTGCTGAAACATTTCTGGCCAGAAATGTGCAGTTATCAACCCAGACCCACCCTGATGATTGCACTGGCCAGAAACATGATAAAAGCTCATAAAAATTTATGTTTCATAGTAAAATTGGTCCAAAAATATAATCGTATACTTTTGAAAAAGTTTAAAGTTTATAACAAACCAAAATAATAACATTTTTGTAAATAGTATTTCAAAATAGAGGCACACATAAAGTGGCTTAACTGTCATTATTGCTGTAATTAGGTTTGTTTGTTTGTTTGTTTGTTTGTTTTTTTAAAAAGCAACCTTTAGTCATTATTGTTCTCTCAGAAACAATGAAGAAGCTGTTGAACATTTATGTGTTGTGTAGGCAATCCTCTGGTCCACCCTCCCTCCCTCCCAGCCACAGTGAGACTGGGGCAGCCTGGCAGGATGTTGAAGCCTGGCTGCAGAGAGGATATGCCTACACTATTCATTTTAAACTGCTATATTTGATTTTTCTGACATTTATAGGTTACTGTTAGTGAATTTTAGATTTTTTATAATAAATAAAATTGTCATCTTTTACTGATATCATTACTTAATTCATGTAATTGTATTTTATGTAAACAATTCAAACATTATACTGCAATGCAGGGCGTCAACTTTTAAATATCGCTCTACTTTATGTCTGTGAAGGTTCTCAGTCATCCAGGTCATCGTAGTCAAAGGAGCTTGCAAAGAAAAGCGTCTGGACTTCTTTCTGGAGTTCAAGCATCGCTCTACTTTCTTAAGTCATTCAAAAATATAGATATTACTTACTGTATTCAAAGATCTAGATCATGAATCATCACAGGACAATACACAGTATACTGGGTCATGGTAACTATGGTAGGTCTTCATGACTCCAGAATGGAGACATCGATCTGACTGAGAAATGAAAATTAGGTCAAGCAGTGTGTTCTTCTCTGTGGTAGGGGCAGTGATGACCTGTGCGTATCCCCTAGACTCAAACAGCTCCAGGATTGGTTTGTTTGCACTGGATAAAACATTCTCATTAAAATCACCACAAACTATGATGGGATGACAGTCCATGATCTCCAATGAGTCTAATAGGCTTACCAGGTTTTTCAGGAATGGCCTCAGAGTGTAGTCTGGAGGTCTGTATACAACTGCAATCAGAGCACTGACTGGTGCTTCAACCTTTAAAGCCAGAAATTCAAGGTCAGTTACATTATGGATGTACTGTTTTTCATGCACTTGAATGTCACTTTTCACATAAACAGCAACTCCACCACCACTTCTGTTTGCCATCTGGGGAAAGTTTGTGTAGGACAGGTGTCTGTTGCGTTTGAACAAATTGTAATTTTCCAAGTGGAGACTCTCTGCGACAAAAGAGCCCCGCAGGTGTGTTTCTGTTAGGCACAAAACATCTGCTAGACACAATTCATGGTGACTTTTGATGTCATTAATGTGAGCTGGCAGTCCCTCTGTATTATGATGAACAATGGTGAAAACCTCTGACCTGCTCAGTGTTTGCCTCACGTGTAGAAGAGGCATCATGTCATCAAGGTTGGCTTGTCTCATGTTCTCAAGCGCTGCAGTGATTTCTGGGTTGGTGAATATTTTTTTCTCCTCCATATCAAGAAGATACAGTCCACTGAGAGACGTCACTCTACTGACAGCTACGTAGGCCATGCCGGGCTCAAAAATGCTCTTAAGAGAGACAACAGCTGATGTAGTTGTCATACCCTGTACCTTATGTATTGTACATGCAAAGGCCAGCTTCACTGGGAACTGTCTTCGTACCACTCCTTTCTGCTTCAGATTCTCCTCTGCTCTCTCAATGTACACCATGTCGTCTGCTGGTGTGCGGTTATTCTTTCCAGATGTCTCATTATCCATTTTAAGTCCAAGCTTGATGATGTGTTGGTCGTTTTCAGAGTGAACTACTCTAAGTAGTATTCCAAAAGCTCCATTAACCAAACCATTTTGTATGTCAATGTTTCTGGTGAGCATGACACGAGCTCCTTCTGCAACTTTCAGTGTGTCTGGTAACTCGTTTTTACCTCCTTTCAACGGTCTGTCTTGAAGTGCCATTCTGCCAGTTCTAGGATCTTTTCTATAATCATCTGCATGGATGTCAATGATATGAGTGTGGAGCAGAGCCAGTGTTGCAGAGTTGTGTGCATCCACTTCTTTATTAGTTGCAAAAATGTGCAACGCATCAGTTGGACAAAGGGCTGGTTCAGTTATGGCCTGTGACAACAAATTTCTATCTGCTTCGCAAAGCTCATCCAACTTTCCTTTCACACGAATTCTGTTCAGCATCTCTGCAAAGACAACATCATCTTTCTGACGCATAATCTCAGTCAGAGTGATCATCTGAAAATGCTCCCGCCACAGGTCGATCTCGGACGGGTCGTGCACACAGAGAGGTTTAGACTGTCGCACTGGGGGTAGCTGATAGAAGTCTCCGACAGCAATGACTGACATGCCTCCAAAGGGTCTCCGAGTCCCTTTGATCTGTTTGAGTCTTGCATCTACATATGCAAACAGATGTCTTGACACCATAGACACTTCGTCAATGACGATTATTTCAGCATTCAAAAGTTCTGATCTGACTTCATCCAGCTGATTGCCAAGTCCCTGAATGGGAGGTTTTAAGCTTCTAGGCAGCTTGAGAAGAGAATGCAGTGTTGTTCCAGAAATGTTAAAAGCTGCAGTCCCAGTGAAAGCAGTTAACAGGACAGTGGGTTTTGATATGTCAACGTCGTCTGCATATCTGGGCACTTTGCTCAGTATCTTAGATGCTTCTGAGTAGATGCATTTGATAAGATGTGATTTTCCTGTTCCAGCACCACCATTAATATAAAAGAAAAACTGCTCTGGATTTAGAGCACAGACTCTTTTAATGCACCAGTCTCTAACTGCATAAAATATGCAGGCTTGCTTCTTGTTCAGATTCTGAAACATCTGACGTAACAATGTGGGATCAATAGCAGGGGGTTCCCTGATGGCTCTGACTTCTGTTGAAGCATCAGCCTGACGGCTGTAGTCGGGCACATCTTCCTGTTCATTTTCATTGTCTCGCTCTCTTTCTTGTTCAACAAGTGGCAACCTTACGAGATCTGATTCAGGTGCCAGATTACACCATTCGTCAGTCACACCTCTGTTCTGCTCATATTCCTCAACAGCGCTCTCGATCTCCTCACTGTTTTTCTCATATTTTTCTCTGTTTCTTTTGACAATGTGTTGCACGTACTCAAGACGGTCAGTACCTGGCAGCTGTACACAGCCAGCACCATAGAAAGCCTGATAGGTTGGCAACGATGGTGTTTTCAGTTCGTGGTCTGAACGATGAGGAAGGTACAGTTTAAGCAGTCTTCCGTAATATTGCTCTGGATGTTTTTCTTGTGAGCAGCGGTGAAATCTGATGATAGCAGGCTTATTGTTTTTGCGCCTTTGCACAAACCCCATCTCATTGAGAAGGGGCAAAACATCTTTACCTTTTTTCTGTTGGCCATAGACAATCCTGCAAGTAGCAGCAAAGTCTGCCATGCACATCTCCTCATACTCTGGTGTTTCAGGTCTGGCTTTGTATTTGTCATTCAAAGATGTCATCCAAACATTGGAAGACTCAGGTGTTGTGTTGTCCAGAACTGACAGGGGACGACTCATTTTCACAGGATTATCATCAGTTGGAATGAATATTACAGCACGTGAGCATTGCTTCATGTGAAGACCACATGCACGAGCAACACACTCCTGTGCACTGATCTCTCGCTTCTTTGAATATGCCTGCATGACGGCTCTCATTTCATCGCACTCATTTACACTGTCCTTATGGGAGTTCTCAATGACAGTTTTCAGGTACTCAGATAGCCCGCCCTCTTTTTTTGATATATATTTCATTAAATAATTTGCAGCACCAAAAGCATCTAAAACAAAGCTTATGTCGATATTACTGTTCCAGGCTTCAAGCAGATGTGGATTATAGCCGTTTATCCAAGAGTCTTTTGGATCACGCTTTAGTATGATCGTACTCCTCATGTTCATTTTATTCAGGTATCTCTCATATTCTGCATGTGTCAACTTGCATCTTTCCAAGAGCTGCTCTAAACTCATGGAAGCAGTTTCAGGTTCATTCAGCAGCTGGTTCAGTGGTCTGAGCTTGTTCTTTGCCGTTTCTACTTCCAGTGCATCATCCTCACTGGGTCTTGTGATCATTGTCTCATTGCAGGGTGGTTTGGGAAAACCAAAACGGCACCCGGAGCTTAAACTCCTAAAGCACGTCTTTGTGTGGTTCTTACTGTGTTTTTGCACTTCTGTTACTTTTTTGTACAGTTCAGGTTGTTTATGTGGATCAGGCAGCTGAGCTGTGATGTATTTGTTTATAAAATCAAGAACAGTTTGCTCATCATCCTCCTCAAACACAGGAGCACCTTCTACCCACAGGAGGCAGTGTATGTGTGGGCTTCCTCTGTGCTGAAACTCAACTCTGTAAAAGTAGTCAATGACTTTGCCAAGTGGCTCTGCGGGAGATAAGAGTAAATCTCTGAATAATGCTTCAACTCTCTTGTCAAACATGCGCATTGTTGTGACAGGATTGCTTCTCAGGATGTCACACTTTGCTGACCAGTCGAGTCCTTCAAAATTCACTTGTTCACCTTGCTGCCTTGTTATTGCCTCGATCACTTCAGGCCAGCGCATTTCAGCAGCTGAAAATGTGCAAAAGAACGTGGGAGTTCCCAACTGTCTGATCATGGCAAAAAGATCTCTTGTTGTTTTCTCCCAATAGGCTGGGGTTCCTCTCAGAGGCTGCATGAATCTCACTGCATCTTTATTTCGCACCAGTTTCTCCACCTCATGTTTATCTTGTAACATGCCTGAGGTTATTTTTCTACCATCTCTGGTCAGAGGCTTTGCCTTCCTTAACTGTACTGTCATGCTGGATGTAGCCAAGTGTATTTCAGTCACAAACTGTGCAAAGAATAAATAGTTTGTGTCTTTGGCAAAACGATCATCAATGCAGAAAAGTCTTGATTTGAAATACCCACTGGGGGATACTTTGATCAGCCTTCTTTCATCAAGTGTGTTTTGGCCTGTAGGAAACTGCACAGGGAAGGCCATGGCCTCCAGTTTAGGTGTTTTGAAAAAACTTATTGGATTGTTTCTCTCTGCAGGAGCAACAGAGTAGATTCCTTCACTGAAACATAATATCTCCTCAGCCACATCAGGGGGCTGCAAACAGGACTCGAGTGCAAAACCACCATTAGTCAGTCCATCTGCTTGCTCTGAATCATCTCTCATCTGTTCATGCGATTGTTCACCATCACAGGGTAACATGTCAATGTCCTGTTCATTTATATTTTGTGCTTCACTCAGTGCATTTTTCTCACAGCTGTCAATTTCCATTAAATCAGCCTCATCATAATCGTCCTCATTCATGTTTTCATCATCATCATCCTCATCATCTTCATCAGGAAGAGTTGGATCACACAGCTCAGCATCATCTCTGATGCTCACATCCTTATACTGTGGATGAATCTGCTTGAGTTTATGCAGTGCTTGCACAAGTTTAGACCAGCTTACAGTCTGAAACAGCTGATGACCTTTGTAAGACAAGCGTCTCTTCAATTTTACTCTGATCACCTGAGAATTAATTCTCAGTCGAGGTAGTGTTTCAACAGTTTCCTGTACCTCTGATGGGACACAGACCACATTTCCTCTAATTGCTCTTTGTCTGCCTTTGGGAAGAGGAATGATCTTGGCAAATGGTATGCACTTGGCTATGAGATGTCTCTCCAGTATGTTGAGATCAGAAAGTTCAGCTGGAATATCAGCAAGATCCAACTTATTGGCAACAGCAAGTGCTGGCATGGATCCATTTTTAAGATGATCGTGGCAGGTGTGACATATCCACTCTCTCTTTCTCTCATCAGGCACTTTGCACTGCTCATTTCTGCAGTTTTCATCACAAACATGAACAAACTTTCCTGTCAAACATGTTGCAACTACATGTGGGTTTTTGACATACTTTGACCTTGTGCAGGGTCGCACTTGGTTTGGAAATGAAGCCTTGAAGCATACAGTACATGGGTATGATGGTCCAGCTTTGATTTGTGATTTGAACACAGATATGGCCTCGTTGATCACACTGTTGTCACTCTCTTGGGTTTGTCTGTTCACCCATCTGTATTTCCTTTTTATTTTCATTGCACATCTCATGTTGTGCATAATCCTGAATGCAAGATTACTTTGATACCTGTCTCGCATTAGTTGTTTCATTAGTTGTCTGTGTCTTACTCTGAATGCATTGTCACGTGCATAACGCTGAGTCACTCGAGATCTCTGTCTCTCTCTGAATTCAGGGTTTTCTTGATACCTTTTAGTTATATAGTTTTTTTGTTTTTGTCTAAAGTCAGCATTGTCACAGTAGCGTCTTTTAATATATTGTTGTTGTTTCTTTCTGAATTCATCGTTCTCACAGTAGCGTCTTTTAATATATTGTTGTTGTTTCTTTCTGAATTCATCGTTCTCACAGTAGCGTCTTTTAATATATTGTTGTTGTTTCTTTCTGAATTCATCGTTCTCACAGTAGCGTCTTTTAATATATTGTTGTTGTTTCTTTCTGAATTCATCGTTCTCACAGTAGCGTCTTTTAATATATTGTTGTTGTTTCTTTCTAACTGTAGCATTCTCAGAAAAACGTTTTTTAACATATTGTTTTTGTTTCTTTCTGAATTCATCATTTTCACAGTAACGTCTTTTCATATACTGTTGTTGTTTTTGTCTAACTTCAGGATTGTTTTTATATGTCTCGCTTGCGCAAGATTTTTTCTTTTCTTTGTAATCTTTATTTGAAGCATACTTTTGTTGTTCTCTCCTTTTTTGGTTTTCTTTTCTCTGATTTCTGGGTTTCTCTGATGCCATTAATCTTCTTTTCATTTTGTGCCTTTGTTGTTTATTAACTTTTTTCAGTTTTTGTAAAACTATATCAGAAAGGTCACAGGCAGCAACATTTGTTATGGCAGCATTTGATTGACATGAAAAAGCATCACTTGATGGAAGGAAACTTAATTCACTGCATAGTTCTTCAGTTGGTATATTAGGAGGTTCATTCTGATCTTCATATGATGTGAACTGAGTCACGTGAACTTCTTTTTGTTTCACCGGTGGCGTACAAATGGACATTTGACAAAAGATGTTCTCAGTCAGATCAGTCGTTGTGTTTCTCCTTGGAGTAGAGGAGTTTGCTTCATCAACAGTTGTATCAGAGTGAGTAGATGCCACAGCAGTGGCAGCTGTTGGTCTGCAGACTGTGTCTGTGATAGTATCACTCAGGTTGACTGTGCTCATACTGTAGAACTGCACAGGCTTCAGTTCATAGTTACAAGAGGGTGATATCTCCATCATTTCATAAGAATCTTGGATCCTCTTAATCATGTCACTGAGGAGTGTGAATTTCAGCATCACAGCTGTACCACGATTACGTGACTGTAGTAATAGAGGAAGACCACTGGGTGTTCTGGAGTGTGGATCAAAGAAACCATATTTGCCTGATGTGGATCTGAACACTGCGATACACAATCCACTCATAATCAATAAGGCATACTGCACATCTGACAACAGGCAGCTCAGTCCTGCTTCTAAGCTGAGAAAGGTATCTACTGCCTCCTCTGGAGGTTCTTCAAATGTCCCATACCGGGAAGGCTGTGTCATGTCGACATCATACATAGACCAGCGAGCATCAACTTTGTCTGGCAGCTCATCGGTTGCCAAATGAATATTTTTAGGAAATCTTTTCTTGGCCTCTTTGTACATCACATCACCTTTATCCAAGACCAGATTAAGGTCAGCTGTAGTCATGTTTTCATTCTCATGAAGGAAAGCAAGAAATGTGAGTGAGTTACATGTGCACTGCTTGTTTCTGGAGTCTCCATATTTAGGATGAGCCTGGCTGCGAGATGCACAGACATGTATAACAGAGGGCTGGTTTTCAAGGTTCACTCTTTCTGCATGAGATGGTCCTGCCACATCACTGTGACAGCCTCTTTTCAAAAAGTCAGCATAACCCACCTGTGGGGCACTTGACACCTCATGTTGTTCATTAACTTTATGCTGCAGTCCACTCTTTACAGCATCAGCATAAGATACCTGTTGTACATGTGCAGGAACATGTTGACCTGCCTGTTTGACACTGTCAGAATTGGTCTTTGTAGACACACTGTCTTCTGCAGAGCTCTGAGGAAAATCAAACTCAGCTTGTTCACATGTTGGTACTTTGTGAAACTCATGAAACTTTTTCCAGCGTTGTTTTGCAGCTTGTGACTTTTTCTGCTTCCTTGGCATTTTCACACACCTGCAAGTGTTTCTTAGTCTTTAGAAAATATGTTCACAAGATAAGAGTGGCACACACCAGGAGATGTTGTCTTTGTTTTTATATTTCAGTTTTTATTTGTCTTAAACAGTTGTCTTTCGTTTGACAGTTTGTTCTTCAGTTGAGAGAATATTATGCACTCTCTTTATTGGCTTGGCATTTTTCAGCAGCAAGCCAAGAGTGAAAAACAGGTAGAGAGAAAATTTAGAAGAGAGAACAGGCAGAGCAGGAGAGACACGGCTGGGAAATCACAATCAAACCGTGAATTAGTTTTCTTTGTTCAGTTTGTTCTCAGGTAGAGGCAATATATGCACTCTTTATTGCTTTAATGGCTTGGCGTTTTTCAGCAGCAAGCCAAGAGTGAAAAACAGGTAGAGAGAACATTTAGCAGTGAGAACAGACAGAGCAGGAGAGACACGGCTTTAAATCAAACCGCAGATTTTTCTTTGTTTGTTCAGTTTGTTCATAGGTTGAGGCAAAATATGCACTCTTTATTGCTTTGTTGGCTTGGCGTTTTTCAGCAGCAAGCCAAGAGTGAAAAACAGGTAGAGAGAAAATTTAGCAGAGAGAACAGACAGAGCAGGAGAGACACGGCTTTAAATCAAACCGCAAAAGGATTGTTGGTTTGGCAAAATTTCTCACAAACCACAGAGTGAAATACAGATGGAAAGAAGGCAGAGACAATAGGTGGAGCAGGACAGAGGATAGAGGGGTTGGGGGGTTGGGATGTGAGAGAGAAGACTGGAGATCTGGTCCTTGTTCTTCTTCTTCTACACACTCTGAACAAAAAACAAGAAAAAAAAATAATTTTATTAAAATTATATCACATGGTAATTGTATGAACTAAATGTGACTACTGCAAAAGGACAAAACAAATATTCAAGCTAAACTGTTGTCGGCTGCCATGTGCAAAAAGTTGCATAATTGGGCACTTTTTAAAAGAATAAATATTTAATTAAATTCAGCAATAATATTTTTAAATACAAATATGATTGAGTGAATCATTAATTAATCACATGTAGTGTGACTACAAAAATGTACGAAAAAAATATTTTAGCCCAATTGTTAAGCTGCACTTATGTGTATTTATTATAAAATTGTGTTTAAAAGGTCTAGCACAAAGTTTGAACCCATCACTTTACAGCTTATATTAGTCATATAATTTTTTTATTTTGGTCTACTTCTCTTACAGTATGTGCACACCTACCAGGCAAAGCACAGTGTCAGTCAGGTTCCTGAAAGAAACGAGAAATAATACGTTAGTTGTCTGTACAGTGTTATCAGACTAACAGAAATACAAAGCCCACACGACATGATACACTGAACTTCTAGTCAGCAGGGTAATTATAGAGTAATATAGCACACCAACTGATACAGCAGTCATTTTACAATTCAAACTAGTTAACTGAAGTATTGCCACTTATGTAAGGCTACTGTTAGACTGTTACTAGCCTTAGCATTGCTGCTAGCGCTAGCATTCTGGCTAGCATTAGCACTTCAGTTAGTGTTAGCATTGCAGCTAGCGTTAGCATTGCAGCTAGCGTTAGCATTGCAGCTAGCGTTAGCAATGCTGCTAGCGCTAGCAATGCTGCTAGCGCTAGCACTCTTACTGTTAAAACTGAGCCACAATGGCAATAATAAAGCTAATTTCTTACTTTTGTCTCACTGACCGGCAAGAAATATCACAGGAATATTATTTTTGTCAGTTAACAACTGCTAAGGCTAGTGTTAGCACTATAGCTAGCGTTAGCATTGTTGCTAGCATTAGCATTGAAGCTAGCGTTAGCACTGCTGCTAACAGCAAAACGTAATAAACGTATATAAATGATAGCGAAGGTTATTCTTTTTTCTTTCTTTCTTCTTTGAATTGTTTTTAACTCTGTTGGACTTGATATGTGAGTTTAAATGTCAAACATGTATTTTTTCCATCATAAAAATAAAACACTGCAGTACTGAGTGTACTGTACTTACCACAGCAGAGAGCAAAGCGGAATGACGACAGTTGGTCCAGTGATAGGTTAAAAACAGATGAGGCGTTCAGGTGGTGCTTGGAAATTTGACCATCAGTTTGAACAGCAATAATGAGCATATACATGTCTGTGTGTTGGTCTCTGTGTGTGACAGACATAGAGAGATAGAGGGAAAAAATACACTATACTAGTGTAAAAATTGGTCCTTTTTGCCCAAGTATAAGCGAATGAGTGACATACAGAAAAACAGGGCAACTGGCATTAAATGAGCAAATAAAAAGTATTAAATCTTGAACTGTTTTGTGGGTTTTATTTTAAGACTACTTTGAGTATATTCGTGGGGAGATAAACTATACAGACTATAAACAGAGACATTAAATGAGATTAGGTTAGTGAAACGTTAGTTAAAAGGTGGGGAAATTAACTACAGACCGATAGATGCTGAGAGCTTTAATTATCCAGTCAGAAAGGATGATTTTGAAGTCATCAACTGACTCCAACTGCCCAGATCTGAAAAACCTTTGTGCCAATCACAATGCTCTACTTAGTTGGCATATACTAACTAGTGACAAACTATTAATCTGTGGCAAAACCCTGTCAAATCTGTCTTATTGTACTTTTGAAAAAGTTAATCTTACTACAATCTAACATTTTTAGGTTTAACCTTGGCAGAGTGAGAGAGAGCTCGTTAAGCAGGCAGGTGTGAGCCTGGTTGCTATAGTGACAATGGCTCCATACACACGACACAGACATGCGCCTCACTTTTGCTGCTTAAAATGAACAGAAAAGTCAGGCCGAAACAAATCGTTCCCAAATTAAAAGTACAAGTCGTATTGACAAAATTCTTTCACCGTGAGCGACAGCAGCTTCTAGTCTACCAAATTCTCAGTTTTCATGCCTGTGGAGTTTATTATATGGACGTGGTGACAGTGTAAAGACACCATGCTCTTCTGATTTTCAAACGAACCTTCTGAGCCATTTTAACATTAGAGTCTATGGAAGAGTTGGAAGGAGGAGGCTGTGCATTGGTGACATTTATGAAAGAACCGTAACACCTAGGACAATAGTAAACACATTGGATGAAAGAGGACAGCCATGGCTACGTTTTGAGGGTAAAATCATACCTGTAGAGCAAACGCTGTGGACACAGCAGCAGTTTTAAAAAAGATTTTAAGATTAATTTTTTTGCTCCTCTCACTCTAGCAGTTGAGCTGTCTCACTCTAGCCCCAACATTCCGTCCCATACACACCCATTATAAATTTTGAAACGGGTGAAAAAACATCATGAAACTTAAACTGGAACTGAAGAAAAAGTATAATAGATATTGAAAAGATAAATACAAGTTGAATAGTTGAATGTCTTGTCTTCGTTTTAAAGTTTGAATGGTGGCTCTATGTCAATGTATGTGGAAGTAGTAAGAGTTTAAAAATGAATAAGTTGAATGAGAATTTGAAGGGTCTCCCCATTGAAATACATGGGAAATTTTGGGAAATTTTTGTTGAATAAAGTTGAATAAAATTAAAAATATAAATGTTAAAAATATGAAAAATAGAAGCAGTGTTGTCCAAAAGAATAGGAATCTAACGGTGTTTGAATGGTTTTTCTAAGTTGAACGGTTTTGAAGGAGTAGGATTACAAAAAACGTACGGAATAGATAAAATATAATAACTAGAAAGTGCATTTTCTGAAGAAACTGCAGTGTGAATGCTTGAATCTGAATGTATGCACTGAAATGAATTAATTACTGAATTTAAGTTAAAAATCTTGAATGAGATAAAAAAAAAAACCCGAATTTAACCTGAAAACAAAGGTGCTGAACTGCTAAAAGGTGAAGGTTACACAGAAGAAGAAGTTGGAAAAAAGCTGAAAATGTTTTAATTGTAAATTAGAAAAACCCTAAGAAATGAGAAAAGAACATTTAGAGTCAGAAAACATCTGAAAGAATACTAAAAGGTCATATTCTTTGAATCACTGAATGACTAAAATGTGATCCCTCCACTTGGACCCACACAGTTTAAAAAGTTTACATCTCTGAGCTTTGAAAGACAAGATGTTGGAAAGAGAACAACGATGGCGACGTTTTGAGGGTAAAATGATGGCTTTAACACTGTGGACACAGCAGCAGTTGAAAGAGAAGTGTTTAAGATTAATCTTGGCAGAGTGGCAGGCAGAGCTCGTTAAGCAGGCAGGTGTGAGCCTGGTTGCTATAGTGACCGCACCCAATGGCTCCATACACACGACACAGACATGCGCCTCACTTTTGCTGCTTAAAATGAACAGAAAAGTCAGGCCGAAACAAATCGTTCCCAAATGAAAAGTAAAAGTCGTATTGACAAAATTCTTTCACCGTGAGCGACAGCCATCTCTAGTCTACCTAATTCTCAGTTTTCATGCCTGTGGAGCTTATTATATGGACGTGGTGACAGTGTAAAGACACCATGCTCTTCTGATTTTCAAACGAACCTTCTGAGCCATTTTAACATTAGAGTCTATGGAAGAGTTGGAGGGAGGAGGCTGTGCATTGGTGACATTTATGAAAGAACCATAACACCTAGGACAATAGTAAACACATTGGATGAAAGAGGACAGCCATGGCTACGTTTTGAGGGTAAAATCATACCTGTAGAGCAAACGCTGCGGACACAGCAGCAGTTTTAAAAAAGATTTTAAGATTAATTTTTTTGCTCCTCTCACTCTAGCAGTTGAGCTGCCTCACTCTAGCCCCAACATTCCGTCCCATACACACCCATTATAAACTCTGAAACGGGTGAAAAAACATCATGAAACTTAAACTGGAACTGAAGAAAAAGTATAATAGATATTGAAAAGATAAATACAAGTTGAATAGTTGAATGTCTTGTCTTCGTTTTAAAGTTTGAATGGTGGCTCTATGTCAATGTATGTGGAAGTAGTAAGAGTTTAAAAATGAGTAAGTTGAATGAGGATTTGAAGGGTCTCCCCATTGAAATACATTATAAATTTTTGTTGAATAAAGTTGAATAAAATTAAAAATATAAATGTTAAAAATATGAAATTTAGAAGCAGTGTTGTCCAAAAGAATAGGAATCTAACGGTGTTTGAATGGTTTTTCTAAGTTGAACGGTTTTGAAGGAGTAGGCTTACAAAAAACGTACGGAAAAATAAAATATAATAATAACTAGAAAGTGCATTTTCTGAAGAAACTGCAGTGTGAATGCTTGAATCTGAATGTATGCACTGAAATGAATTAATTGCTGAATTTTGAGTTAAAAATATTGAATGAGATTAAAAAAAAACAAAAAAAACCCGAATTTAACCTGAAAACAAAGGTGCTGAACTGCTAAAAGCTGAAGGTTACACAGAAGAAGGAGTTGGAAAAAAAACTGAAAATGTTTTAAATGTCAATTAGAAAACCCTAAGAAATGAGAAAAGAACATTTAGAGTCAGAAAACATCTGAATGAATATCAAAAGGTCATATTCTTTGAATCACTGAATGACTCAAATGTGATCCCTCCACTTTGATCCACACAGTTTAAAAAGTTTAAATGCCTGAGCTTTGAAAGACACGGTGTTGGAATGAGAACAATAATGGCGACAATTTGAGGGTAAAATGATGGCTGTAACACTGTGGACACAGCAGCAGTTGAAAGAGAAGTGCTTAAGATGAATCTTGGCACAGTGGCAGGCAGAGCTCGTTAAGCAGGCAGGTGTGAGCCTGGTTGCTATAGTGACTGCACCCAATGGCTCCATACACACGTACACAGACATGCACCTCACTTTTGCTGCTTAAAATGAACAGAAAAGTCAGGCCCAAACAAATTCTTCCCAAATGAAAAGTACATGTCGTATTGACAAAATTCTTTCACCGTGAGCGACAGCCATGTCTAGTCTACCTAATTCTCAGTTTTCATGCCTGTGGAGTTTATTATATGGACGTGGTGACAGTGTAAAGACACCATGCTCTTCTGATTTTCAAACGAACCTTCTGAGCCATTTTAACATTAGAGTCTATGGAAGAGTTGGAGGGAGGAGGCTGTGCATTGGTGACATTTATGAAAGAACCATAACACCTAGTACAATAGTAAACACATTGGATGAAAGAGGACAGCCATGGCTACGTTTTGAGGGTAAAATCATACCTGTAGAGCAAACGCTGTGGACACAGCAGCAGTTTTAAAAAAGATTTTAAGATTAATTTTTTTGCTCCTCTCACTCTAGCAGTTGAGCTGTCTCACTCTAGCCCCAACATTCCGTCCCATACACACCCATTATAAACTCTGAAACGGGTGAAAAAACATCATGAAAGTTAAACTGGAACTGAAGAAAAAGTATAATAGATATTGAAAAGATAAATACAAGTTGAATAGTTGAATGTCTTGTCTTCGTTTTAAAGTTTGAATGGTGGCTCTATGTCAATGTATGTGGAAGTAGTAAGAGTTTAAAAATGAGTAAGTTGAATGAGGATTTGAAGGGTCTCCCCATTGAAATACATTATAAATTTTTGTTGAATAAAGTTGAATAAAATTAAAAATATAAATGTTAAAAATATGAAAAATAGAAGCAGTGTTGTCCAAAAGAATAGGAATCTAACGGTGTTTGAATGGTTTTTCTAAGTTGAACGGTTTTGAAGGAGTAGGCTTTGAAAAAACGTACGGAAAAATAAAATATAATAATAATAATAATAATAATAAAGATTCGAATAACAATACTGTGAATGCTTTTCAAGCATTCACACTAATAATAACTAGAAAGTGCATTTTCTGAAGAAACTGCAGTGTGAATGCTTGAATCTGAATGTATGCATTGAAATGAAATAATTACTGAATTTAAGTTAAAAATTTTGAATGAGATTAAAAAAAACAAAAAAAAAAACCCGAATTTAACCTGAAAACAAAAGTGCTGAACTGCTAAAAGCTGAAGGTTACACAGAAGAAGGAGTTGGAAAAAAACTGAAAATGTTTTAAATGTAAATTAGAAAACCCTAAGAAATGAGAAAAGAACATTTAGAGTCAGAAAACATCTGAATGAATATTAAAAGGTCATATTCTTTGAATCACTGAATGACTCAAATGTGATCCCTCCACTTTGATCCACACAGTTTAAAAAGTTTAAATGCCTGAGCTTTGAAAGATACGGTGTTGGAAAGAGAACAATAATGGCGACAATTTGAGGGTAAAATGATGGCTGTAACACTGTGGACACAGCAGCAGTTGAAAGAGAAGTGCTTAAGATGGATCTTGGTACAGTGGCAGGCAGAGCTCGTTAAGCAGGCAGGTGTGAGCCTGGTTGCTATAGTGACCGCACCCAATGGCTCCATACACACGTACACAGACATGCGCCTCACTTTTGCTGCTTAAAATGAACAGAAAAGTCAGGCCGAAACAAATCGCTCCCAAATGAAAAGTAAAAGTCGTATTGACAAAATTCTTTCACCGTGAGCGACAGCAATGTCTAGTCTACCTAATTCTCAGTTTTCATGCCTGTGGAGTTTATTATATGGACGTGGTGACAGTGGAAAGACACCATGCTCTTCTGATTTTCAAACGAACCTTCTGAGCCATTTTAACATTAGAGTCTATGGAAGAGTTGGAGGGAGGAGGCTGTGCATTGGTGACATTTATGAAAGAACCATAACACCTAGTACAATAGTAAACACATTGGATGAAAGAGGACAGCCATGGCTACGTTTTGAGGGTAAAATCATACCTGTAGAGCAAACGCTGCGGACACAGCAGCAGTTTTAAAAAAGATTTTAAGATTAATTTTTTTGCTCCTCTCACTCTAGCAGTTAAGCTGCCTCACTCTAGCCCCAACATTCCGTCCCATACACACCCATTATAAACTCTGAAACGGGTGAAAAAACATCATGAAACTTAAACTGGAACTGAAGAAAAAGTATAAAAGATATTGAAAAGATAAATACAAGTTGAATAGTTGAATGTCTTGTCTTCGTTTTAAAGTTTGAATGGTGGCTCTATGTCAATGTATGTGGAAGTAGTAAGAGTTTAAAAATGAGTAAGTTGAATGAGGATTTGAAGGGTCTCCCCATTGAAATACATTATAAATTTTTGTTGAATAAAGTTGAATAAAATTAAAAATATAAATGTTAAAAATATGAAAAATAGAAGCAGTGTTGTCCAAAAGAATAGGAATCTAACGGTGTTTGAATGGTTTTTCTAAGTTGAACGGTTTTGAAGGAGTAGGCTTACAAAAAACGTACGGAAAAATAAAATATAATAATAATAATAACTAGAAAGTGCATTTTCTGAAGAAACTGCAGTGTGAATGCTTGAATCTGAATGTATGCACTGAAATGAATTAATTACTGAATTTAAGTTAAAAATCTTGAATGAGATAAAAAAAAAAAAACCCCGAATTTAACCTGAAAACAAAAGTGCTGAACTGCTAAAAGCTGAAGGTTACACAGAAGAAGAAGTTGGAAAAAAGCTGAAAATGTTTTAATTGTAAATTAGAAAAACCTAAGAAATGAGAAGAGAACATTTAGAGTCAGAAAACATCTGAAAGAATATTAAAAGGTCATATTCTTTGAATCACTGAATGACTAAAATGTGATCCCTCCACTTGGACCCACACAGTTTAAAAAGTTTACATCTCTGAGCTTTGAAAGACAAGATGTTGGAAAAAGAACAACGATGGCGACGTTTTGAGGGTAAAATGATGGCTTTAACACTGTGGACACACCAGCAGTTGAAAGAGAAGTGTTTAAGATGAATCTTGGCAGAGTGGCAGAGAGAGCTCGTTAAGCAGGCAGGTGTGAGCCTGGTTGCTATAGTGACCGCACCCAATGGCTCCATACACACGCACACAGACATGCACCTCACTTTTGCTGCTTAAAATGAACAGAAAAGTCAGGCCGAAACAAATCGCTCCCAAATGAAAAGTAAAAGTCGTATTGACAAAATTCTTTCACCGTGAGCGACAGCAATGTCTAGTCTACCTAATTCTCAGTTTTCATGCCTGTGGAGCTTATTATATGGACGTGGTGACAGTGTAAAGACACCATGCTCTTCTGATTTTCAAACGAACCTTCTGAGCCATTTTAACATTAGAGTCTATGGAAGAGTTGGAGGGAGGAGGCTGTGCATTGGTGACATTTATGAAAGAACCATAACACCTAGGACAATAGTAAACACATTGGATGAAAGAGGACAGCCATGGCTACGTTTTGAGGGTAAAATCATACCTGTAGAGCAAACGCTGCGGACACAGCAGCAGTTTTAAAAAAGATTTTAAGATTAATTTTTTTGCTCCTCTCACTCTAGCAGTTGAGCTGCCTCACTCTAGCCCCAACATTCCGTCCCATACACACCCATTATAAACTTTGAAACGGGTGAAAAAACATCATGAAACTTAAACTGGAACTGAAGAAAAAGTATAATAGATATTGAAAAGATAAATGCAAGTTGAATAGTTGAATGTCTTGTCTTCGTTTTAAAGTTTGAATGGTGGCTCTATGTCAATGTATGTGGAAGTAGATACAGTTTAAAGAGGAGGAAGTTGAATGAGAATTTGAAGGGTCTCCCCATTGAAATACATGGGAAATTTTTGTTGAATAAAGTTGAATAAAATTAAAAATATAAATGTTAAAAATGAGAAAAATACAAGCAATCATGTCCAAAAGAATAGGAATCTAATGGTGTTTGAATGGTTTTTCTAAGTTGAACGGTTTTGAAGGAGTAGGCTTTCAAAAAACGTACGGAATAGATAATAAAATATTATAATAATAAAGATTACAACAACAATACTGTGAATGCTTTTCAAGCATTCACACTAATAAAGATTCGAATAACAATACTGTGAATGCTTTTCAAGCATTCACACTAACTAGAAAGTGCATTTTCTGAAGAAACTGCAGTGTGAATGCTTGAATCTGAATGTATGGACTGAAATGAATTAATTGCTGAATTTTGAGTTAAAAATATTGAATGAGATTTAAAAAAAACAACAAAAAAAAACGAATTTAACCTGAAAACAAAGGTGCTGAACTGCTAAAAGCTGAAGGTTACACAGAAGAAGAAGTTGGAAAAAAGCTGAAAATGTTTTAATTGTAAATTAGAAAAACCTAAGAAATGAGAAAAGAACATTTAGAGTCAGAAAACATCTGAAAGAATATTAAAAGGTCATATTCTTTGAATCACTGAATGACTAAAATGTGATCCCTCCACTTGGATCCACACAGTTTAAAAAGTTTACATCTCTGAGCTTTGAAAGACAAGATGTTGGAAAGAGAACAACGATGGCGACGTTTTGAGGGTAAAATGATGGCTTTAACACTGTGGACACAGCAGCAGTTGAAAGAGAAGTGTTTCAGATGAATCTTGGCAGAGTGAGAGAGAGAGCTCGTTAAGCAGGCAGGTGTGAGCCTGGTTGCTATAGTGACCGCACCCAATGGCTCCATACACACGGACACAGACATGCACCTCACTTTTGCTGCTTAAAATGAACAGAAAAGTCAGGCCGAAACAAATCGTTCCCATATGAAAAGTACAAGTCGTATTGACGAAATTCTTTCACCGTGAGCGACAGCAATGTCTAGTCTACTGAATTCTCAGTTTTCATGCCTGTGGAGTTTATTATATGGACGTGGTGACAGTGGAAAGACACCATGCTCTTCTGATTTTCAAAAGAACCTTCTGAGCCATTTTAACATTAGAGTCTATGGAAGAGTTGGAGGGAGGAGGCTGTGCATTGGTGACATTTATGAAAGAACCATAACACCTAGGACAATAGTAAACACATTGGATGAAAGAGGACAGCGATGGCTACGTTTTGAGGGTAAAATCATACCTGTAGAGCAAACGATGTGGACACAGCAGCAGTTTTAAAAAATATTTTAAGATTAATTTTTTTGCTCCTCTCACTCTAGCAGTTGAGCTCTCTCACTCTAGCCCCAACATTCCGTCCCATACACACCCATTATAAACTCTGAAACGGGTGAAAAAACATCATGAAACTTAAACTGGAACTGAAGAAAAAGTATAATAGATATTGAAAAGATAAATACAAGTTGAATAGTTGAATGTCTTGTCTTCGTTTTAAAGTTTGAATGGTGGCTCTATGTCAATGTATGTGGAAGTAGTAAGAGTTTAAAAATGAGTAAGTTGAATGAGGATTTGAAGGGTCTCCCCATTGAAATACATTATAAATTTTTGTTGAATAAAGTTGAATAAAATTAAAAATATAAATGTTAAAAATATGAAAAATAGAAGCAGTGTTGTCCAAAAGAATAGGAATCTAACGGTGTTTGAATGGTTTTTCTAAGTTGAACGGTTTTGAAGGAGTAGGATTACAAAAAACGTACGGAATAGATAAAATATAATAATAACTAGAAAGTGCATTTTCTGAAGAAACTGCAGTGTGAATGCTTGAATCTGAATGTATGCATTGAAATGAAATAATTACTGAATTTAAGTTAAAAATTTTGAATGAGATAAAAAAAAAAACCCGAATTTAACCTGAAAACAAAAGTGCTGAACTGCTAAAAGCTGAAGGTTACACAGAAGAAGAAGTTGGAAAAAAGCTGAAAATGTTTTAATTGTAAATTAGAAAAACCTAAGAAATGAGAAGAGAACATTTAGAGTCAGAAAACATCTGAAAGAATATTAAAAGGTCATATTCTTTGAATCACTGAATGACTAAAATGTGATCCCTCCACTTGGACCCACACAGTTTAAAAAGTTTACATCTCTGAGCTTTGAAAGACAAGATGTTGGAAAGAGAACAACGATGGCGACGTTTTGAGGGTAAAATGATGGCTTTAACACTGTGGACACAGCAGCAGTTGAAAGAAAAGTGTTTAAGATGAATTTTGGCAGAGTGGCAGAGAGAGCTCGTTAAGCAGGCAGGTGTGAGCCTGGTTGCTATAGTGACCGCACCCAATGGCTCCATACACACGGACACAGACATGCACCTCACTTTTGCTGCTTAAAATGAACAGAAAAGTCAGGCCGAAACAAATCGTTCCCAAATGAAAAGTAAAAGTCGTATTGACAAAATTCTTTCACTGTGAGCGACAGCAATGTCTAGTCTACCAAATTCTCAGTTTTCATGTCTGTGGAGTTTATTATATGGACGTGGTGACAGTGGAAAGACACCATGCTCTTCTGATTTTCAAACGAACCTTCTGAGCCATTTTAACATTAGAGTCTATGGAAGAGTTGGAGGGAGGAGGCTGTGCATTGGTGACATTTATGAAAGAACCATAACACCTAGTACAATAGTAAACACATTGGATGAAAGAGGACAGCCATGGCTACGTTTTGAGGGTAAAATCATACCTGTAGAGCAAACGCTGCGGACACAGCAGCAGTTTTAAAAAAGATTTTAAGATTAATTTTTTTGCTCCTCTCACTCTAGCAGTTGAGCTGCCTCACTCTAGCCCCAACATTCCGTCCCATACACACCCATTATAAACTTTGAAACGGGTGAAAAAACATCATGAAACTTAAACTGGAACTGAAGAAAAAGTATAATAGATATTGAAAAGATAAATGCAAGTTGAATAGTTGAATGTCTTGTCTTCGTTTTAAAGTTTGAATGGTGGCTCTATGTCAATGTATGTGGAAGTAGTAAGAGTTTAAAAATGAGTAAGTTGAATGAGGATTTGAAGGGTCTCCCCATTGAAATACATTATAAATTTTTGTTGAATAAAGTTGAATAAAATTAAAAATATAAATGTTAAAAATATGAAAAATGGAAGCAGTGTTGTCCAAAAGAATAGGAATCTAACGGTGTTGGAATGGTTTTTCTAAGTTGAACGGTTTTGAAGGAGTAGGATTACAAAAAACGTACGGAATACAGAATAAAATATAATAATAATAACTAGAAAGTGCATTTTCTGAAGAAACTGCAGTGTGAATGCTTGAATCTGAATGTATGCACTGAAATGAATTAATTGCTGAATTTTGAGTTAAAAATATTGAATGAAATTAAAAAAAAACTAAAAAAAAAACAACCAAATTTAACCTGAAAACAAAGGTGCTGAACTGCTAAAAGCTGAAGGTTACACAGAAGCAGAAGTTGGAAAAAAGCTGAAAATGTTTTAAATGTAAATTAGAAAACCCTAAGAAATGAGAAAAGAACATTTAGAGTCAGAAAACATCTGAATGAATATTAAAAGTTCATATTCTTTGAATCACTGAATGAAGAAAATGTGATCCCTCCACTTTGATCCACACAGTTTAAAAAGTTTAAATGTCTGAGCTTTGAAAGACACTGTGTTGGAAAGAGAACAATAATGGCGACGTTTTGAGGGTAAAATGATGGCTGTAACACTGTGGACACAGCAGCAGTTGAAAGAGAAGTGCTTAAGATGAATCTTGGTACAGTGGCAGGCAGAGCTCGTTAAGCAGGCAGGTGTGAGCCTGGTTGCTATAGTGACTGCACCCAATGGCTCCATACACACGTACACAGACATGCACCTCACTTTTGCTGCTTAAAATGAACAGAAAAGTCAGGCCGAAACAAATCGTTCCCAAATGAAAAGTAAAAGTCGTATTGACAAAATTCTTTCACTGTGAGCGACAGCAATGTCTAGTCTACCAAATTCTCAGTTTTCATGTCTGTGGAGTTTATTATATGGACGTGGTGACAGTGGAAAGACACCATGCTCTTCTGATTTTCAAACGAACCTTCTGAGCCATTTTAACATTAGAGTCTATGGAAGAGTTGGAGGGAGGAGGCTGTGCATTGGTGACATTTATGAAAGAACCATAACACCTAGTACAATAGTAAACACATTGGATGAAAGAGGACAGCCATGGCTACGTTTTGAGGGTAAAATCATACCTGTAGAGCAAACGCTGCGGACACAGCAGCAGTTTTAAAAAAGATTTTAAGATTATATTTTTTTGCTCCTCTCACTCTAGCAGTTGAGCTGCCTCACTCTAGCCCCAACATTCCGTCCCATACACACCCATTATAAACTCTGAAACGGGTGAAAAAACATCATGAAACTTAAACTGGAACTGAAGAAAAAGTATAATAGATATTGAAAAGATAAATGCAAGTTGAATAGTTGAATGTCTTGTCTTCGTTTTAAAGTTTGAATGGTGGCTCTATGTCAATGTATGTGGAAGTAGTAAGAGTTTAAAAATGAGTAAGTTGAATGAGGATTTGAAGGGTCTCCCCATTGAAATACATTATAAATTTTTGTTGAATAAAGTTGAATAAAATTAAAAATATAAATGTTAAAAATATGAAAAATGGAAGCAGTGTTGTCCAAAAGAATAGGAATCTAACGGTGTTGGAATGGTTTTTCTAAGTTGAACGGTTTTGAAGGAGTAGGATTACAAAAAACGTACGGAATACAGAATAAAATATAATAATAATAATAATAATAATAATAAAGATTACAACAACAATACTGTGAATGCTTTTCAAGCATTCACACTAATAACTAGAAAGTGCATTTTCTGAAGAAACTGCAGTGTGAATGCTTGAATCTGAATGTATGCACTGAAATGAATTAATTGCTGAATTTTGAGTTAAAAATATTGAATGAGATTAAAAAAAACCAAAAAAACCCCGAATTTAACCTGAAAACAAAGGTGCTGAACTGCTAAAAGCTGAAGGTTACACAGAAGGAGGAGTTGGAAAAAAACTGAAAATGTTTTAAATGTAAATTAGAAAACCCTAAGAAATGAGAAAAGAACATTTAGAGTCAGAAAACATCTGAATGAATATTAAAAGGTCATATTCTTTGAATCACTGAATGACTCAAATGTGATCCCTCCACTTTGATCCACACAGTTTAAAAAGTTTAAATGCCTGAGCTTTGAAAGACACGGTGTTGGAAAGAGAACAATAATGGCGACAATTTGAGGGTAAAATGATGGCTGTAACACTGTGGACACAGCAGCAGTTGAAAGAGAAGTGCTTAAGATGAATCTTGGCACAGTGGCAGGCAGAGCTCGTTAAGCAGGCAGGTGTGAGCCTGGTTGCTATAGTGACTGCACCCAATGGCTCCATACACACGTACACAGACATGCACCTCACTTTTGCTGCTTAAAATGAACAGAAAAGTCAGGCCCAAACAAATTCTTCCCAAATGAAAAGTACATGTCGTATTGACAAAATTCTTTCACCGTGAGCGACAGCCATGTCTAGTCTACCTAATTCTCAGTTTTCATGCCTGTGGAGTTTATTATATGGACGTGGTGACAGTGTAAAGACACCATGCTCTTCTGATTTTCAAACGAACCTTCTGAGCCATTTTAACATTAGAGTCTATGGAAGAGTTGGAGGGAGGAGGCTGTGCATTGGTGACATTTATGAAAGAACCATAACACCTAGTACAATAGTAAACACATTGGATGAAAGAGGACAGCCATGGCTACGTTTTGAGGGTAAAATCATACCTGTAGAGCAAACGCTGTGGACACAGCAGCAGTTTTAAAAAAGATTTTAAGATTAATTTTTTTGCTCCTCTCACTCTAGCAGTTGAGCTGTCTCACTCTAGCCCCAACATTCCGTCCCATACACACCCATTATAAACTCTGAAACGGGTGAAAAAACATCATGAAACTTAAACTGGAACTGAAGAAAAAGTATAATAGATATTGAAAAGATAAATACAAGTTGAATAGTTGAATGTCTTGTCTTCGTTTTAAAGTTTGAATGGTGGCTCTATGTCAATGTATGTGGAAGTAGTAAGAGTTTAAAAATGAGTAAGTTGAATGAGGATTTGAAGGGTCTCCCCATTGAAATACATTATAAATTTTTGTTGAATAAAGTTGAATAAAATTAAAAATATAAATGTTAAAAATATGAAAAATAGAAGCAGTGTTGTCCAAAAGAATAGGAATCTAACGGTGTTTGAATGGTTTTTCTAAGTTGAACGGTTTTGAAGTTATAGGCTTACAAAAAACGTACGGAAAAATAAAATATAATAATAATAATAATAAAGATTCGAATAACAATACTGTGAATGCTTTTCAAGCATTCACACTAATAACTAGAAAGTGCATTTTCTGAAGAAACTGCAGTGTGAATGCTTGAATCTGAATGTATGCACTGAAATGAATTAATTGCTGAATTTTGAGTTAAAAATATTGAATGAGATTAAAAAAAACCAAAAAAACCCCGAATTTAACCTGAAAACAAAGGTGCTGAACTGCTAAAAGCTGAAGGTTACACAGAAGGAGGAGTTGGAAAAAAACTGAAAATGTTTTAAATGTAAATTAGAAAACCCTAAGAAATGAGAAAAGAACATTTAGAGTCAGAAAACATCTGAATGAATATTAAAAGGTCATATTCTTTGAATCACTGAATGACTCAAATGTGATCCCTCCACTTTGATCCACACAGTTTAAAAAGTTTAAATGCCTGAGCTTTGAAAGACACGGTGTTGGAAAGAGAACAATAATGGCGACAATTTGAGGGTAAAATGATGGCTGTAACACTGTGGACACAGCAGCAGTTGAAAGAGAAGTGCTTAAGATGAATCTTGGCACAGTGGCAGGCAGAGCTCGTTAAGCAGGCAGGTGTGAGCCTGGTTGCTATAGTGACTGCACCCAATGGCTCCATACACACGTACACAGACATGCACCTCACTTTTGCTGCTTAAAATGAACAGAAAAGTCAGGCCCAAACAAATTCTTCCCAAATGAAAAGTACATGTCGTATTGACAAAATTCTTTCACCGTGAGCGACAGCCATGTCTAGTCTACCTAATTCTCAGTTTTCATGCCTGTGGAGTTTATTATATGGACGTGGTGACAGTGTAAAGACACCATGCTCTTCTGATTTTCAAACGAACCTTCTGAGCCATTTTAACATTAGAGTCTATGGAAGAGTTGGAGGGAGGAGGCTGTGCATTGGTGACATTTATGAAAGAACCATAACACCTAGTACAATAGTAAACACATTGGATGAAAGAGGACAGCCATGGCTACGTTTTGAGGGTAAAATCATACCTGTAGAGCAAACGCTGTGGACACAGCAGCAGTTTTAAAAAAGATTTTAAGATTAATTTTTTTGCTCCTCTCACTCTAGCAGTTGAGCTGTCTCACTCTAGCCCCAACATTCCGTCCCATACACACCCATTATAAACTCTGAAACGGGTGAAAAAACATCATGAAACTTAAACTGGAACTGAAGAAAAAGTATAATAGATATTGAAAAGATAAATACAAGTTGAATAGTTGAATGTCTTGTCTTCGTTTTAAAGTTTGAATGGTGGCTCTATGTCAATGTATGTGGAAGTAGTAAGAGTTTAAAAATGAGTAAGTTGAATGAGGATTTGAAGGGTCTCCCCATTGAAATACATTATAAATTTTTGTTGAATAAAGTTGAATAAAATTAAAAATATAAATGTTAAAAATATGAAAAATAGAAGCAGTGTTGTCCAAAAGAATAGGAATCTAACGGTGTTTGAATGGTTTTTCTAAGTTGAACGGTTTTGAAGTTATAGGCTTACAAAAAACGTACGGAAAAATAAAATATAATAATAATAATAATAAAGATTCGAATAACAATACTGTGAATGCTTTTCAAGCATTCACACTAACTAGAAAGTGCATTTTCTGAAGAAACTGCAGTGTGAATGCTTGAATCTGAATGTATGCACTGAAATGAATTAATTACTGAATTTAAGTTAAAAATCTTGAATGAGATAAAAAAAAAAAAGAAAAACCGAATTTAACCTGAAAACAAAAGTGCTGAACTGCTAAAAGCTGAAGGTTACACAGAAGAAGAAGTTGGAAAAAAGCTGAAAATGTTTTAATTGTAAATTAGAAAAACCTAAGAAATGAGAAAAGAACATTTAGAGTCAGAAAACATCTGAAAGAATATTAAAAGGTCATATTCTTTGAATCACTGAAGAACTAAAATGTGATCCCTCCACTTGGACCCACACAGTTTAAAAAGTTTACATCTCTGAGCTTTGAAAGACAAGATGTTGGAAAAAGAACAACGATGGCGACGTTTTGAGGGTAAAATGATGGCTGTAACACTGTGGACACAGCAGCAGTTGAAAGAGAAGTGCTTAAGATGAATCTTGGTACAGTGGCAGGCAGAGCTCGTTAAGCAGGCAGGTGTGAGCCTGGTTGCTATAGTGACCGCACCCAATGGCTCCATACACACGTACACAGACATGCGCCTCACTTTTGCTGCTTAAAATGAACAGAAAAGTCAGGCCGAAACAAATCGCTCCCAAATGAAAAGTAAAAGTCGTATTGACAAAATTCTTTCACCGTGAGCGACAGCAATGTCTAGTCTACCTAATTCTCAGTTTTCATGCCTGTGGAGCTTATTATATGGACGTGGTGACAGTGTAAAGACACCATGCTCTTCTGATTTTCAAACGAACCTTCTGAGCCATTTTAACATTAGAGTCTATGGAAGAGTTGGAGGGAGGAGGCTGTGCATTGGTGACATTTATGAAAGAACCATAACACCTAGGACAATAGTAAACACATTGGATGAAAGAGGACAGCCATGGCTACGTTTTGAGGGTAAAATCATACCTGTAGAGCAAACGCTGCAGACACAGCAGCAGTTTTAAAAAAGATTTTAGGATTAATTTTTTTGCTCCTCTCACTCTAGCAGTTGAGCTGTCTCACTCTAGCCCCAACATTCCGTCCCATACACACCCATTATAAACTCTGAAACGGGTGAAAAAACATCATGAAACTTAAACTGGAACTGAAGAAAAAGTATAATAGATATTGAAAAGATAAATACAAGTTGAATAGTTGAATGTCTTGTCTTCGTTTTAAAGTTTGAATGGTGGCTCTATGTCAATGTATGTGGAAGTAGTAAGAGTTTAAAAATGAGTAAGTTGAATGAGAATTTGAAGGGTCTCCCCATTGAAATACATGGGAAATTTTGGGAAATTTTTTTTGAATAAAGTTGAATAAAATTAAAAATATAAATGTTAAAAATATGAAAAATAGAAGCAGTCATGTCCAAAAGAAGAGGAATCTAATGGTGTTTGAATGGTTTTTCTAAGTTGAACGGTTTTGAAGGAGTAGGAGTACAAAAAACGTACGGAATACAGAATAAAATATAATAACTAGAAAGTGCATTTTCTGAAGAAACTGCAGTGTGAATGCTTGAATCTGAATGTATGCACTGAAATGAATTAATTGCTGAATTTTGAGTTAAAAATATTGAATGAGATAAAAAAAAAACCAAAAAAAAAAAACGAATTTAACCTGAAAACAAAGGTGCTGAACTGCTAAAAGCTGAAGGTTACACAGAAGAAGGAGTTGGAAAAAAACTGAAAATGTTTTAAATGTAAATTAGAAAACCCTAAGAAATGAGAAAAGAACATTTAGAGTCAGAAAACATCTGAATGAATATTAAAAGGTCATATTCTTTGAATCACTGAATGACTAAAATGTGATCCCTCCACTTTGATCCACACAGTTTAAAAAGTTTACATCTCTGAGCTTTGAAAGACAAGATGTTGGAAAGAGAACAATAATGGCGACAATTTGAGGGTAAAATGATGGCTGTAACACTGTGGACACAGCAGCAGTTGAAAGAGAAGTGCTTAAGATGAATCTTGGCAGAGTGGCAGGCAGAGCTCGTTAAGCAGGCAGGTGTGAGCCTGGTTGCTATAGTGACCGCACCCAATGGCTCCATACACACGTACACAGACATGCGCCTCACTTTTGCTGCTTAAAATGAACAGAAAAGTCAGGCCGAAACAAATCGCTCCCAAATGAAAAGTAAAAGTCGTATTGACAAAATTCTTTCACCGTGAGCGACAGCAATGTCTAGTCTACCTAATTCTCAGTTTTCATGCCTGTGGAGCTTATTATATGGACGTGGTGACAGTGGAAAGACACCATGCTCTTCTGATTTTCAAACGAACCTTCTGAGCCATTTTAACATTAGAGTCTATGGAAGAGTTGGAGGGAGGAGGCTGTGCATTGGTGACATTTATGAAAGAACCATAACACCTAGGACAATAGTAAACACATTGGATGAAAGAGGACAGCCATGGCTACGTTTTGAGGGTAAAATCATACCTGTAGAGCAAACGCTGCGGACACAGCAGCAGTTTTAAAAAAGATTTTAAGATTAATTTTTTTGCTCCTCTCACTCTAGCAGTTGAGCTGCCTCACTCTAGCCCCAACATTCCGTCCCATACACACCCATTATAAACTCTGAAACGGGTGAAAAAACATCATGAAACTTAAACTGGAACTGAAGAAAAAGTATAATAGATATTGAAAAGATAAATACAAGTTGAATAGTTGAATGTCTTGTCTTCGTTTTAAAGTTTGAATGGTGGCTCTATGTCAATGTATGTGGAAGTAGTAAGAGTTTAAAAATGAGTAAGTTGAATGAGGATTTGAAGGGTCTCCCCATTGAAATACATTATAAATTTTTGTTGAATAAAGTTGAATAAAATTAAAAATATAAATGTTAAAAATATGAAAAATAGAAGCAGTGTTGTCCAAAAGAATAGGAATCTAACGGTGTTTGAATGGTTTTTCTAAGTTGAACGGTTTTGAAGGAGTAGGCTTACAAAAAACGTACGGAATACAGAATAAAATATAATAATAATAATAAAGATTAGAAGAACAATACTGTGAATGCTTTTCAAGCATTCACACTAATAATAAAGATTCGAATAACAATACTGTGAATGCTTTTCAAGCATTCACACTAACTAGAAAGTGCATTTTCTGAAGAAACTGCAGTGTGAATGCTTGAATCTGAATGTATGCACTGAAATGAAATAATTACTGAATTTAAGTTAAAATTTTAAATGAGATTTAAAAAAAAAAACCCCGAATTTAACCTGAAAACAAAAGTGCTGAACTGCTAAAAGCTGAAGGTTACACAGAAGAAGGAGTTGGAAAAAAACTGAAAATGTTTTAAATGTAAATTAGAAAACCCTAAGAAATGAGAAAAGAACATTTAGAGTCAGAAAACATCTGAATGAATATTAAAAGGTCATATTCTTTGAATCACTGAATGACTCAAATGTGATCCCTCCACTTTGATCCACACAGTTTAAAAAGTTTAAATGCCTGAGCTTTGAAAGATACGGTGTTGGAAAGAGAACAATAATGGCGACAATTTGAGGGTAAAATGATGGCTGTAACACTGTGGACACAGCAGCAGTTGAAAGAGAAGTGCTTAAGATGAATCTTGGTACAGTGGCAGGCAGAGCTCGTTAAGCAGGCAGGTGTGAGCCTGGTTGCTATAGTGACCGCACCCAATGGCTCCATACACACGTACACAGACATGCGCCTCACTTTTGCTGCTTAAAATGAACAGAAAAGTCAGGCCGAAACAAATCGCTCCCAAATGAAAAGTAAAAGTCGTATTGACAAAATTCTTTCACCGTGAGCGACAGCAATGTCTAGTCTACCTAATTCTCAGTTTTCATGCCTGTGGAGCTTATTATATGGACGTGGTGACAGTGGAAAGACACCATGCTCTTCTGATTTTCAAACGAACCTTCTGAGCCATTTTAACATTAGAGCCTATGGAAGAGTTGGAGGGAGGAGGCTGTGCATTGGTGACATTTATGAAAGAACCATAACACCTAGTACAATAGTAAACACATTGGATGAAAGAGGACAGCCATGGCTACGTTTTGAGGGTAAAATCATACCTGTAGAGCAAACGCTGTGGACACAGCAGCAGTTTTAAAAAAGATTTTAAGATTAATTTTTTTGCTCCTCTCACTCTAGCCCCAACATTCCGTCCCATACACACCCATTATAAATTTTGAAACGGGTGAAAAAACATCATGAAACTTAAACTGGAACTGAAGAAAAAGTATAATAGATATTGAAAAGATAAATACAAGTTGAATAGTTGAATGTCTTGTCTTCGTTTTAAAGTTTGAATGGTGGCTCTATGTCAATGTATGTGGAAGTAGTAAGAGTTTAAAAATGAATAAGTTGAATGAGAATTTGAAGGGTCTCCCCATTGAAATACATGGGAAATTTTGGGAAATTTTTGTTGAATAAAGTTGAATAAAATTAAAAATATAAATGTTAAAAATATGAAAAATAGAAGCAGTGTTGTCCAAAAGAATAGGAATCTAACGGTGTTTGAATGGTTTTTCTAAGTTGAACGGTTTTGAAGGAGTAGGATTACAAAAAACGTACGGAATAGATAAAATATAATAACTAGAAAGTGCATTTTCTGAAGAAACTGCAGTGTGAATGCTTGAATCTGAATGTATGCACTGAAATGAATTAATTACTGAATTTAAGTTAAAAATCTTGAATGAGATAAAAAAAAAACCCGAATTTAACCTGAAAACAAAGGTGCTGAACTGCTAAAAGGTGAAGGTTACACAGAAGAAGAAGTTGGAAAAAAGCTGAAAATGTTTTAATTGTAAATTAGAAAAACCCTAAGAAATGAGAAAAGAACATTTAGAGTCAGAAAACATCTGAAAGAATACTAAAAGGTCATATTCTTTGAATCACTGAATGACTAAAATGTGATCCCTCCACTTGGACCCACACAGTTTAAAAAGTTTACATCTCTGAGCTTTGAAAGACAAGATGTTGGAAAGAGAACAACGATGGCGACGTTTTGAGGGTAAAATGATGGCTTTAACACTGTGGACACAGCAGCAGTTGAAAGAGAAGTGTTTAAGATTAATCTTGGCAGAGTGGCAGGCAGAGCTCGTTAAGCAGGCAGGTGTGAGCCTGGTTGCTATAGTGACCGCACCCAATGGCTCCATACACACGACACAGACATGCGCCTCACTTTTGCTGCTTAAAATGAACAGAAAAGTCAGGCCGAAACAAATCGTTCCCAAATGAAAAGTAAAAGTCGTATTGACAAAATTCTTTCACCGTGAGCGACAGCCATCTCTAGTCTACCTAATTCTCAGTTTTCATGCCTGTGGAGCTTATTATATGGACGTGGTGACAGTGTAAAGACACCATGCTCTTCTGATTTTCAAACGAACCTTCTGAGCCATTTTAACATTAGAGTCTATGGAAGAGTTGGAGGGAGGAGGCTGTGCATTGGTGACATTTATGAAAGAACCATAACACCTAGGACAATAGTAAACACATTGGATGAAAGAGGACAGCCATGGCTACGTTTTGAGGGTAAAATCATACCTGTAGAGCAAACGCTGCGGACACAGCAGCAGTTTTAAAAAAGATTTTAAGATTAATTTTTTTGCTCCTCTCACTCTAGCAGTTGAGCTGCCTCACTCTAGCCCCAACATTCCGTCCCATACACACCCATTATAAACTCTGAAACGGGTGAAAAAACATCATGAAACTTAAACTGGAACTGAAGAAAAAGTATAATAGATATTGAAAAGATAAATACAAGTTGAATAGTTGAATGTCTTGTCTTCGTTTTAAAGTTTGAATGGTGGCTCTATGTCAATGTATGTGGAAGTAGTAAGAGTTTAAAAATGAATAAGTTGAATGAGAATTTGAAGGGTCTCCCCATTGAAATACATGGGAAATTTTGGGAAATTTTTGTTGAATAAAGTTGAATAAAATTAAAAATATAAATGTTAAAAATATGAAAAATAGAAGCAGTGTTGTCCAAAAGAATAGGAATCTAACGGTGTTTGAATGGTTTTTCTAAGTTGAACGGTTTTGAAGGAGTAGGATTACAAAAAACGTACGGAATAGATAAAATATAATAACTAGAAAGTGCATTTTCTGAAGAAACTGCAGTGTGAATGCTTGAATCTGAATGTATGCACTGAAATGAATTAATTACTGAATTTAAGTTAAAAATCTTGAATGAGATAAAAAAAAAAACCCGAATTTAACCTGAAAACAAAGGTGCTGAACTGCTAAAAGGTGAAGGTTACACAGAAGAAGAAGTTGGAAAAAAGCTGAAAATGTTTTAATTGTAAATTAGAAAAACCCTAAGAAATGAGAAAAGAACATTTAGAGTCAGAAAACATCTGAAAGAATACTAAAAGGTCATATTCTTTGAATCACTGAATGACTAAAATGTGATCCCTCCACTTGGACCCACACAGTTTAAAAAGTTTACATCTCTGAGCTTTGAAAGACAAGATGTTGGAAAGAGAACAACGATGGCGACGTTTTGAGGGTAAAATGATGGCTTTAACACTGTGGACACAGCAGCAGTTGAAAGAGAAGTGTTTAAGATTAATCTTGGCAGAGTGGCAGGCAGAGCTCGTTAAGCAGGCAGGTGTGAGCCTGGTTGCTATAGTGACCGCACCCAATGGCTCCATACACACGACACAGACATGCGCCTCACTTTTGCTGCTTAAAATGAACAGAAAAGTCAGGCCGAAACAAATCGTTCCCAAATGAAAAGTAAAAGTCGTATTGACAAAATTCTTTCACCGTGAGCGACAGCCATCTCTAGTCTACCTAATTCTCAGTTTTCATGCCTGTGGAGCTTATTATATGGACGTGGTGACAGTGTAAAGACACCATGCTCTTCTGATTTTCAAACGAACCTTCTGAGCCATTTTAACATTAGAGTCTATGGAAGAGTTGGAGGGAGGAGGCTGTGCATTGGTGACATTTATGAAAGAACCATAACACCTAGGACAATAGTAAACACATTGGATGAAAGAGGACAGCCATGGCTACGTTTTGAGGGTAAAATCATACCTGTAGAGCAAACGCTGCGGACACAGCAGCAGTTTTAAAAAAGATTTTAAGATTAATTTTTTTGCTCCTCTCACTCTAGCAGTTGAGCTGCCTCACTCTAGCCCCAACATTCCGTCCCATACACACCCATTATAAACTCTGAAACGGGTGAAAAAACATCATGAAACTTAAACTGGAACTGAAGAAAAAGTATAATAGATATTGAAAAGATAAATACAAGTTGAATAGTTGAATGTCTTGTCTTCGTTTTAAAGTTTGAATGGTGGCTCTATGTCAATGTATGTGGAAGTAGTAAGAGTTTAAAAATGAGTAAGTTGAATGAGGATTTGAAGGGTCTCCCCATTGAAATACATTATAAATTTTTGTTGAATAAAGTTGAATAAAATTAAAAATATAAATGTTAAAAATATGAAATTTAGAAGCAGTGTTGTCCAAAAGAATAGGAATCTAACGGTGTTTGAATGGTTTTTCTAAGTTGAACGGTTTTGAAGGAGTAGGCTTACAAAAAACGTACGGAAAAATAAAATATAATAATAATAATAACTAGAAAGTGCATTTTCTGAAGAAACTGCAGTGTGAATGCTTGAATCTGAATGTATGCACTGAAATGAATTAATTGCTGAATTTTGAGTTAAAAATATTGAATGAGATAAAAAAAAAAAAAACCAAAAAAAAAACCAATTTAACCTGAAAACAAAGGTGCTGAACTGCTAATAGCTGAAGGTTACACAGAAGAAGAAGTTGGAAAAAAACTGAAAATGTTTTAAATGTAAATTAGAAAACCCTAAGAAATGAGAAAAGAACATTTAGAGTCAGAAAACATCTGAATGAATATTAAAAGGTCATATTCTTTGAATCACTGAATGACTCAAATGTGATCCCTCCACTTTGATCCACACAGTTTAAAAAGTTTAAATGCCTGAGCTTTGAAAGATACGGTGTTGGAAAGAGAACAATAATGGCGACAATTTGAGGGTAAAATGATGGCTGTAACACTGTGGACACAGCAGCAGTTGAAAGAGAAGTGTTTAAGATGAATCTTGGTACAGTGGCAGGCAGAGCTCGTTAAGCAGGCAGGTGTGAGCCTGGTTGCTATAGTGACCGCACCCAATGGCTCCATACACACGTACACAGACATGCGCCTCACTTTTGTTGCTTAAAATGAACAGAAAAGTCAGGCCGAAACAAATCGTTCCCAAATGAAAAGTAAAAGTCGTATTGACAAAATTCTTTCACCGTGAGTGACAGCAATGTCTAGTCTACCTAATTCTCAGTTTTCATGCCTGTGGAGTTTATTATATGGACGTGGTGACAGTGGAAAGACACCATGCTCTTCTGATTTTCAAACGAACCTTCTGAGCCATTTTAACATTAGAGTCTATGGAAGAGTTGGAGGGAGGAGGCTGTGCATTGGTGACATTTATGAAAGAACCATAACACCTAGGACAATAGTAAACACATTGGATGAAAGAGGACAGCCATGGCTACGTTTTGAGGGTAAAATCATACCTGTAGAGCAAACGCTGCGGACACAGCAGCAGTTTTAAAAAAGATTTTAAGATTAATTTTTTTGCTCCTCTCACTCTAGCAGTTGAGCTGCCTCACTCTAGCCCCAACATTCCGTCCCATACACACCCATTATAAACTCTGAAACGGGTGAAAAAACATCATGAAACTTAAACTGGAACTGAAGAAAAAGTATAATAGATATTGAAAAGATAAATACAAGTTGAATAGTTGAATGTCTTGTCTTCGTTTTAAAGTTTGAATGGTGGCTCTATGTCAATGTATGTGGAAGTAGTAAGAGTTTAAAAATGAGTAAGTTGAATGAGGATTTGAAGGGTCTCCCCATTGAAATACATGGGAAATTTTGGGAAATTTTTGTTGAATAAAGTTGAATAAAATTAAAAATATAAATGTTAAAAATGAGAAAAATAGAAGCAGTCATGTCCAAAAGAAGAGGAATCTAATGGTGTTTGAATGGTTTTTCTAAGTTGAACGGTTTTGAAGGAGTAGGAGTACAAAAAACGTACGGAATACAGAATAAAATAGAATAAAGATTAGAAGAACAATACTGTGAATGCTTTTCAAGCATTCACACTAACTAGAAAGTGCATTTTCTGAAGAAACTGCAGTGTGAATGCTTGAATCTGAATGTATGCACTGAAATGAATTAATTGCTGAATTTTGAGTTAAAAATATTGAATGAGATTTAAAAAAAACAACAAAAAAAAAAAACGAATTTAACCTGAAAACAAAGGTGCTGAACTGCTAAAAGCTGAAGGTTACACAGAAGAAGAAGTTGGAAAAAAGCTGAAAATGTTTTAATTGTAAATTAGAAAAACCTAAGAAATGAGAAAAGAACATTTAGAGTCAGAAAACATCTGAAAGAATATTAAAAGGTCATATTCTTTGAATCACTGAATGACTAAAATGTGATCCCTCTGCTTGGATCCACACAGTTTAAAAAATGTAAAAGTCTGAGCTTTGAAAAACAGTGTTGGAAAGAGAACAATAATGGCGACAATTTGAGGGTAAAATGATGGCTGTAACACTGTGGACACAGCAGCAGTTGAAAGAGAAGTGCTTAAGATGAATCTTGGTACAGTGGCAGGCAGAGCTCGTTAAGCAGGCAGGTGTGAGCCTGGTTGCTATAGTGACCGCACCCAATGGCTCCATACACACGTACACAGACATGCGCCTCACTTTTGCTGCTTAAAATGAACAGAAAAGTCAGGCCGAAACAAATCGTTCCCATATGAAAAGTATAAGTCGTATTGACGAAATTCTTTCACCGTGAGCGACAGCAGCTTCTAGTCTACTGAATTCTCAGTTTTCATGCCTGTGGAGTTTATTATATGGACGTGGTGACAGTGGAAAGACACCATGCTCTTCTGATTTTCAAACGAACCTTCTGAGCCATTTTAACATTAGAGTCTATGGAAGAGTTGGAGGGAGGAGGCTGTGCATTGGTGACATTTATGAAAGAACCATAACACCTAGTACAATAGTAAACACATTGGATGAAAGAGGACAGCCATGGCTACGTTTTGAGGGTAAAATCATACCTGTAGAGCAAACGCTGCGGACACAGCAGCAGTTTTAAAAAAGATTTTAAGATTAATTTTTTTGCTCCTCTCACTCTAGCAGTTAAGCTGCCTCACTCTAGCCCCAACATTCCGTCCCATACACACCCATTATAAACTCTGAAACGGGTGAAAAAACATCATGAAACTTAAACTGGAACTGAAGAAAAAGTATAAAAGATATTGAAAAGATAAATACAAGTTGAATAGTTGAATGTCTTGTCTTCGTTTTAAAGTTTGAATGGTGGCTCTATGTCAATGTATGTGGAAGTAGTAAGAGTTTAAAAATGAGTAAGTTGAATGAGGATTTGAAGGGTCTCCCCATTGAAATACATTATAAATTTTTGTTGAATAAAGTTGAATAAAATTAAAAATATAAATGTTAAAAATATGAAAAATAGAAGCAGTGTTGTCCAAAAGAATAGGAATCTAACGGTGTTTGAATGGTTTTTCTAAGTTGAACGGTTTTGAAGGAGTAGGCTTACAAAAAATGTACGGAAAAATAAAATATAATAATAATAATAATAAAGATTAGAATAACAATACTGTGAATGCTTTTCAAGCATTCACACTAACTAGAAAGTGCATTTTCTGAAGAAACTGCAGTGTGAATGCTTGAATCTGAATGTATGGACTGAAATGAATTAATTGCTGAATTTTGAGTTAAAAATATTGAATGAGATTTAAAAAAAACAACAAAAAAAAACGAATTTAACCTGAAAACAAAGGTGCTGAACTGCTAAAAGCTGAAGGTTACACAGAAGAAGAAGTTGGAAAAAAGCTGAAAATGTTTTAATTGTAAATTAGAAAAACCTAAGAAATGAGAAAAGAACATTTAGAGTCAGAAAACATCTGAAAGAATATTAAAAGGTCATATTCTTTGAATCACTGAATGACTAAAATGTGATCCCTCCACTTGGATCCACACAGTTTAAAAAGTTTACATCTCTGAGCTTTGAAAGACAAGATGTTGGAAAGAGAACAACGATGGCGACGTTTTGAGGGTAAAATGATGGCTTTAACACTGTGGACACAGCAGCAGTTGAAAGAGAAGTGTTTCAGATGAATCTTGGCAGAGTGAGAGAGAGAGCTCGTTAAGCAGGCAGGTGTGAGCCTGGTTGCTATAGTGACCGCACCCAATGGCTCCATACACACGGACACAGACATGCACCTCACTTTTGCTGCTTAAAATGAACAGAAAAGTCAGGCCGAAACAAATCGTTCCCATATGAAAAGTACAAGTCGTATTGACGAAATTCTTTCACCGTGAGCGACAGCAATGTCTAGTCTACTGAATTCTCAGTTTTCATGCCTGTGGAGTTTATTATATGGACGTGGTGACAGTGGAAAGACACCATGCTCTTCTGATTTTCAAAAGAACCTTCTGAGCCATTTTAACATTAGAGTCTATGGAAGAGTTGGAGGGAGGAGGCTGTGCATTGGTGACATTTATGAAAGAACCATAACACCTAGGACAATAGTAAACACATTGGATGAAAGAGGACAGCGATGGCTACGTTTTGAGGGTAAAATCATACCTGTAGAGCAAACGATGTGGACACAGCAGCAGTTTTAAAAAATATTTTAAGATTAATTTTTTTGCTCCTCTCACTCTAGCAGTTGAGCTCTCTCACTCTAGCCCCAACATTCCGTCCCATACACACCCATTATAAACTCTGAAACGGGTGAAAAAACATCATGAAACTTAAACTGGAACTGAAGAAAAAGTATAATAGATATTGAAAAGATAAATACAAGTTGAATAGTTGAATGTCTTGTCTTCGTTTTAAAGTTTGAATGGTGGCTCTATGTCAATGTATGTGGAAGTAGTAAGAGTTTAAAAATGAGTAAGTTGAATGAGGATTTGAAGGGTCTCCCCATTGAAATACATTATAAATTTTTGTTGAATAAAGTTGAATAAAATTAAAAATATAAATGTTAAAAATATGAAAAATAGAAGCAGTGTTGTCCAAAAGAATAGGAATCTAACGGTGTTTGAATGGTTTTTCTAAGTTGAACGGTTTTGAAGGAGTAGGATTACAAAAAACGTACGGAATAGATAAAATATAATAATAACTAGAAAAATTTGCATTTCCTGCGAAAATGCAGTGTGGATGCTTAAAGCTGAAGCTGCATGCAAAAAGTAGCTGAAAAAGCTGAAAAGTTGCAGAAATTGTAAAATCTTTGCAGAAGCAAAAGAAGTTTGCTAAAATGGAATAACTTAGCAGAACTGCAATATCTTAGAGGAAACATAATACTTGGCAGAAATACAATAACATAGCAGAATTTAGCAGAAATATTGTAACTTACCAGAAACATGATAACTTCTCAAAAATACAAGAATTTAGGAGAAATAGTATAAGATAACAGAAAGAATATATTTAGCCAAAAATACTTAAACATTACAGAAACACTATGATTTAGAAAAATAGTACAACAGAGCAGAAATATTGTGATTTACCAGAGACACTGTGATGAACTATGAATATTGTAATTTTAAATTAAGACTATGTTTTAGCACAAATATTATAATTTGGCAAAAATACTATAATTTAGCAGAAATACTATATTAAGCACAAATCCTATAAAAAGCAGAAATGGTATGATTAAGCATAAATACTACATTTAGTAGAAATACTTTGTTTTAGCAAAAATCCCATAAAAAGCAGAAATACTATATTAAGCACAAATCCTATGAAAAGCAGAAATAGTATGATTAAGCATAAATACTACATTTAGCAGAAATACTATATTAAGCACAAATCTTATAAAAAGCAGAAATACTATAATTAAGCATAAATACTACATTTAGTAGAAATACTATATTAAGCACAAATCTTATAAAAAGCAGAAATAGTATATTAAGCACAAATCCTATAAAAGCAGAAATAGTATATTAAGCACAAATCTTATAAAATAGCAGAAATGGTATGATTTAGCACAATAGTAATAAGTTAAACAGAAAAATCGGAAAGGCAAAATGGACAGCTGAAAAAATGCTGAACATGCTGAGGTTCCCTCAAATATACTTGTTAAATGACAAAAATCTGCAAAAAAATTTATGACAGCCACACAATTATAAATATGTACACATGAGGAAACACACATGCACAGAGAGACACACACACAAGATCCAATTCAGTCAACCAGTCTAAATATATTGAATTTGAATCTTACAATGAGATCATCCCATTAAAAGGCTTTCTCTCTCTCTCTCTCTCTGTCACACACACACACACACACACACGTACACACAAACAAAAAGAGGGAGAGAGCTGCTGAATTTGAATCCACCAATCAGAGTGGCTGTGTACTTTTTCCCGCCAAAACAGGTTTTTCTGTTTACACACGCAGCACAGAGAGACACAGGATTATTGCAGTCTATTTCTCATAGTGAGGACTCCCCTCAAACAAATGACCATAATTTCCTAACTGTAGGGGATAGAGCGGTCATTCTTACACCGTTTTGTTCAGAAGTGATTGGGGAATCTTCAAGTGTTGACAATTTATCATTAAAATATGAATTTTTAGAGATATATGACATGGATGACTTATTGACTTAGAAGCCACGAATTCCCCAATATGCAAATTTGAATGGCTGAGGCCACATATATGATTGGCTGGCTGGGAAGCCGTGCAGGCCCTGATTTGTGGATTTGAATTCCTCAGCCCTGATATGATTGGCTGGCTTAGAAGCCATGAAGGCCCCAATATGCAAATTTGAATGCCTCAGGACACATATATGTTTGGCTTGGAAGCCGTGCAGGCCCTGATTTGAAAATTTGAATTTCTCAGTCCTCACAGAGGATTGGCTGCCTGGGGACCTGGCAGAAATATATAGAAATACTATGATTAAGCATAAATACTACATTTAGTAGAAATACTATGTTTTAGCACAAATACTATAAAAAGCAGAAATACTATAATTTAGCAGAAATACTATATTAAGCACAAATCCTATAAAAAGCATAAATACTATATTAGGTACAAATCCTATAAAAAGCAGAAATACTATATTAGGCACAAATCCTATAAAAAGCAGAAATACTATATTAGGCACAAATAGTATAAAAAGCAGAAATACTATAATTTAGCAGAAATACTATGTTAGGCACAAATCCTATAAAAAGAACAAATACTATAATTTAGCAGAAATACTATATTAGGCACAAATCTTATGAAAAGCAGAAATAGTATGATTTAGCAGAAATACTGTATTTAGCACAAGTACCGAAAAGTACCAGAAATACTATGATTTAGCAGAATAGTAATAACTTATTGAAACACAAATGCACAGAGGGACACACAAACACAGGCTCTAATCCAGTCAACCAGTCTAACTATGTTCAATTTAAATCCTACAATGACATGCTGTCAAATAAGGGCAGGGTCCTCTCTCTCCCACTAAACACACACACACACACACACACACCCACACACACACACACACACACACACACACACACACACACACACACACACAGGGAGAGAGAAGTAAGTTTCTAGGTCAGCCTGGGAGCTGCTGAATTTGAATCCACCAATCAGAGAGGCTGTTTACGTTTTCCCGCCAAAACAGGTGCATCTTTTTACACACGCAGCACAGAGACATAGACCTGCTTCTTTCAGTTTATTTCACATAGTGAGGATTCCCCTCAAACAAATGACCATAATTTCCTAACCGTAGGGGCTAGAGCGGTCATTCTTACACCGTTTTGTTCAGATGAGATGGGGGAATCTTCCAGTGTTTACAATTTATCATTAAAATATGAATTATTAAAGATATTTGACTTGTAATGCACCATAACTGAGCAGAGCGAAGCAAAAACTGCCTTGACTTGCCCTCAAACAACGCTTTGTAACTTGAAATCTGTTTGGAGTATCGATATCATTCTTTCACCGTAAGAGACAGCAGGCTTTGGTGAACAATCATGGAAATTTTCAGGTCTCTGTGGAAATCCAACAAAAAGTTATGACGAGAGAAAAAAGTGGTTCATTTCCACAGTTTGAAATCTGAAGAAATCTGAGCGAAGGACGAATTTCCTACCCTCAAACAAGTCCAACTCATTTCAGAACGGTAATAGGTGAGAAAGAAATTCTTGAATTGTGAGCGTCAGGGGTGTCTGAAGATATTCGGGGACAAGCCTCATGTCTTAACTTTGCTTCGTTAAGGAGATATGACGATTCGAATATGCCTCTCATTACAGAAATCCAGCGGTGATTTTGAACAAGCTCTCCATTCACTTTATATGGAGAGTTTTCTGACCTTGTGTTAGTCTGAGGAGATTTGCAAAAATTCTATAAATCCCACAACAATGATGGTGACATTTTCTGAAAGCCAGCAAAAATACCTACGTTTTGATGTATAATTTGTGGAAGTTGAGTGAAAATTGAGCAAGTAGCAGGAAGTTGTTCGGACATGAAGTGAAAATTGCAAAACCTTCAGTGGCACACTGGAAGCCAAGAGCATAGCAACCATAACAACACATGTATTTTGTGAAAAATCACAATTTTGCAACTCAAAACTTTAAGAGGCATAAAAGTAAAACAGTAAAAGATTTGAAAAAGCTGAATCATACCTGAATAGCCCAATAATTTGTGAACATTTTAAAGTTTGAATGGTTGTTCTAGGTGAAAATATGAGGAAGTAGTTAAGTTTCAAAAACAAGCAAATTTTAGCAGAATTGCTGAAGTTTCCCATTCATTTCAATGGGACAAATTAAAGGAAAAAAGTGGAATATTTTAAAAAGTATAATAGTTAAAAATACCAAAAGATATAGCAGGAATTAGCAAAAATAGCTGAATAGTTTAAAGTTTGAATGGTGAAAATAGCACAAAAATTGTGGAAGTAGTTAAACGGCGAAAAGTGTACGGAAGTCCTAAGAATAATAATAACTAGAAAAATTTGCATTTCCTGCGAAAATGCAGTGTGGATGCTTAAAGCTGAAGCTGTATGCAAAAACTAGCTGAAAAAGCTGAAAAGTTGCAGAAATTGTAAAAACTTTGCAGAAGCAAAAGAAGTTTGCTAAAATGGAATAACTTAGCAGAACTGCAATATCTTAGAGGAAACATAATACTTGGCAGAAATACAATAGCATAGCAGAATTTAGCAGAAATATTGTAACTTACCAGAAACATGATAACTTCTCAAAAATACAAGAATTTAGGAGAAATAGTATAAGATAACAGAAAGAATATATTTAGCCAAAAATACTTAAACATTACAGAAACACTATGATTTAGAAAAATAGTACAACAGAGCAGAAATATTGTGATTTACCAGAGACACTGTGATGAACTATGAATATTGTAATTTTAAATTAAGACTATGTTTTAGCACAAATATTATAATTTGGCAGGAATACTATAATTTAGCAGAAATACTATATTAAGCACAAATCCTATAAAAAGCAGAAATGGTATGATTAAGCATAAATACTACATTTAGTAGAAATACTTTGTTTTAGCACAAATCCTATAAAAAGCAGAAATACTGTACTATGATTTAGTAGAAAAACTATAATTAATCAGAAATACTAAATTTAGCAGAAATACTATATTAAGCACAAATCCTATAAAAAGCAGAAATACTGTACTATGATTTAGTAGAAAAACTATAATTAATCAGAAATACTAAATTTAGCAGAAATACTATATTAAGCACAAATCCTATAAAAAGCAGAAATACTGTACTATGATTTAGTAGAAAAACTATAATTAATCAGAAATACTAAATTTAGCAGAAATACTATATTAAGCACAAATACTATGAAAAGCAGAAATAGTATGATTAAGCATAAATACTACATTTAGTAGAAATACTATATTAAGCACAAATCCTATAAAAGCAGAAATAGTATGATTTAGCACAATAGTAATAAGTTAAACAGAAAAATTGGAAAAGCAAAATGGACAGCTGAAAAAATGCTGAACATGCTGAGGGTCCCTCAAATATACTTGTTAAATGACAAAAATCTGCAAAAAAATTTATTACAGCCACACAATCACAAATATGTACACATGAGGAAACACACATGCACAGAGAGACCCACACACAAGATCCAATTCAGTCAACCAGTCTAAATATATTGAATTTAAATCTTAGAATGAGATCATCCCATTAAAAGCCTTTCTCTCTCTCTCTCTCTCTCTCTCTCTCTCTGTCACACACACACACACACACACACACACACACACACACACACACACAGGGAGAGAGAAGTAAGTTTCTAGGTCAGCCTGGGAGCTGGTGAATTTGAATCCACCAATCAGAGAGGCTGTGCACTTTTCCCCACCAAAACAGGTGCATCTGTTTACACACGCAGCAGCACAGAGAGACACAGGATTTTTGCAGTCTATTTCTCATAGTGACGACTCCCCTCAAACAAATGACCGTAATTTCCTAACCGTAGGGGCTAGAACGGTCATTCTTACACCGTTTTGTTCAGAAGAGATGGGGGATTCTTCAAGTGTTGACAATTTAATATTAAAATATGAATTTTTAGAGGTATATGACATGGATGACTTGTTGACTTAGAAGCCACGAATTCCCCAATATGCAAATTTGAATGCCTGAGACCACATATGTGATTGGCTGGCTGGGAAGCCGTGCAGGCCCTGATTTGTGGATTTGAATTCCTCAGTCCTCAGATATGATTGGCTGGCTTAGAAGCCACGAAGGCCCCAATATGCAAATTTGAATGCCTCAGGACACTTATTTGATTGGCTGGGAAACTGTGCAGGCCCTGATTTGAAAATTTGAATGTCTCAGTCCTCACAGAGGATTGGCTGCCTGGGGACCTGGCAGAAATATATAGAAATACTATTATTAAGCATAAATACTACATTTAGTAGAAATACTATGTTTTAGCACAAATATTATAAAAAGAAGAAAAACTATAATTTAGCAGAAATACTATATTAAGCACAAATCCTATAAAAAGCAGAAATACTATAATTTAGAACAAATAGTATAAAAAGCAGAAATACTATAATTTAGCAGAAATACTATGTTAGGCACAAATCCTATAAAAAGCAGAAATACTATAATTTAGCAGAAATACTATGTTAGGCACAAATCCTATAAAAAGCAGAAATACTATAATTTAGCAGAAATACTATATTAGGCATAAATCCTATAAAAAGCAGAAATACTATAATTTAGCAGAAATACTATATTAAGCACAAATCCTATAAAAAGCAGAAATACTATAATTTAGAACAAATAGTATAAAAAGCAGAAATACTATAATTTAGCAGAAATACTATGTTAGGCACAAATCCTATAAAAAGCAGAAATACTATAATTTAGCAGAAATACTATATTAGGCATAAATCCTATGAAAAGCAGTAATAGTATGATTTAGCAGAAATACTGTATTTAGCACAAGTACCGAAAAGTACCAGAAATACTATGATTTAGCAGAATAGTAATAACTTATTGAAACACAAATGCACAGAGGGACACACAAACACAGGCTCTAATCCAGTCAACCAGTCTAACTATGTTCAATTTAAATCCTACAATGACATGCTGTCAAATAAGGGCAGGGTCCTCTCTCCCCCACTAAACACACACACACACACACACACACACACACACACACACACACACACACACACACAGGGAGAGAGGACTAAGTTTCTAGGTCAGCCTGGGAGCTGCTGAATTTGAATCCACCAATCAGAGAGGCTGTTTACGTTTTCCCGCCAAAACAGGTGCATCTTTTTACACACGCAGCACAGAGACATAGACCTGCTTCTTTCAGTTTATTTCACATAGTGAGGATTCCCCTCAAACAAATGACCATAATTTCCTAACCATAGGGGCTAGAGCGGTCATTCTTACACCGTTTTGTTCAGAAGAGATGGGGGAATCTTCAAGTGTTGACAATTTATCATTAAAATATGAATTTTTAGAGATATATGACATGGATGACTTGTTGACTTAGAAGCCACGAATTCCCCAATATGCAAATTTGAATACCTGGAGCCCACATACATGATTGGCTGGCTGGGAAGCTGTGCAGGCCCTGATTTGTGGATTTGAATTCCTCAGCCCTCAGATATGATTGGCTGGCTTAGAAGCCATGAAGGCCCCAATATGCAAATTTGAATGCCTCAGGACACATATATGATTGGCTGGGAAGCCGTGCAGGCCCTGATTTGAAAATTTGAATTTCTCAGTCCTCACAGAGGATTGGCTGCCTGGGGACCTGGCAGAAATATATAGAAATACTATGATTAAGCATAAATACTACATTTAGTAGAAATACTATGTTTTAGCACAAATAGTATAAAAAGCAGAAATACTATAATTTAGCAGAAATACTATATTAAGCACAAATCCTATAAAAAGCAGAAATAGGATGATTAAGCATAAATACTACATTTAGTAGAAATACTATGTTTTAGCACAAATAGTATAAAAAGCAGAAATATTGTAATTTAGCAGAAATACTATATTAGGCACAAATCTTATAAAATAGCAGAAATAGTATTATTTAGCACAATAGTAATAAGTTAAACAGAAAAATTGGAAAAGCAAAATGGACAGCTGAAAAAATGCTGAACATGCTGAGGGTCCCTCAAATATACTTGTTAAATGAAAAAATCAGCAAAAAAATGCACAGGGCGAGAGAAGTAAGTTTCTAGGTCAGCCTGGGAGCTGCTGAATTTGAATCCACCAATCAGAGAGCCTGTGTACTTTTTCCCGCCAAAACATGTGCCTCTTTTTACACACGCAGCACAGAGAGGCACAGGATTATTGCAGCCTATTTCTCATAGTGAGGACTCCCCTCAAACAAATGACCATAATTTCCAAACCGTAGGGGCTAGAGCGGTCATTCTTACACCGTTTTGTTCAGAAGAGATGGGGGAATCTTCCAGTGTTTACAATTTATCATTAAAATATGAATTATTAAAGATATTTGACTTCTAATGCACCATAACTGAGTAGAGCGAAGCAAAAACTGCCTTGACTTGCCCTCAAACAACGCTTTCTAACTCGAAATCTATTTGGAGTATCGATATCATTCTTTCACCGTAAGAGACAGCAGGCTTTGGTGAACAATCATGGAAATTTTCAGGTCTCTGTGGAAATCCAACAAAAAGTTATGATGAGAGAAAAAAGTGGTTCATTTCCACAGTTTGAAATCTGAAGAAATCTGAGCGAAGGACGAATTTCCTACCCTCAAACAAGTCCAACTCATTTCAGAACGGTAATAGGTGAGAAAGAAATTCTTGAATTGTGAGCGTCAGGGGTGTCTGAAGATATTCGGGGACAAGCCTCATGTCTTAACTTTGCTTCGTTAAGGAGATATGACGATTCGAATATGCCTCTCATTACAGAAATCCAGCGGTGATTTTGAACAAGCTCTCCATTCACTTTATATGGAGAGTTTTCTGACCTTGTGTTAGTCTGAGGAGATTTGCAAAAATTCTATAAATCCCACAACAATGATGGTGACATTTTCTGAAAGCCAGCAAAAATACCTACGTTTTGATGTATAATTTGTGGAAGTTGAGTGAAAATTGAGCAAGTAGCAGGAAGTTGTTCGGACATGAAGTGAAAATTGCAAAACCTTCAGTGGCACACTGGAAGCCAAGAGCATAGCAACCATAACAACACATGTATTTTGTGAAAAATCACAATTTTGCAACTCAAAACTTTAAGAGGCATAAAAGTAAAACAGTAAAAGATTTGAAAAAGCTGAATCATACCTGAATAGCCCAATAATTTGTGAACATTTTAAAGTTTGAATGGTTGTTCTAGGTGAAAATATGAGGAAGTAGTTAAGTTTCAAAAACAAGCAAATTTTAGCAGAATTGCTGAAGTTTCCCATTCATTTCAATGGGACAAATTAAAGGAAAAAAGTGGAATATTTTAAAAAGTATAATAGTTAAAAATACCAAAAGATATAGCAGGAATTAGCAAAAATAGCTGAATAGTTTAAAGTTTGAACGGTGAAAATAGCACAAAAATTGTGGAAGTAGTTAAACGGCGAAAAGTGTACGGAAGTCCTAAGAATAATAATAATAAAGAATAAAGAGAAACAGGAACTCAATAGTGTGGATGCTTAAAGCATCCACACAATAAAGAATAAAGAGAAACAGGAACTCAATAGTGTGGATGCTTAAAGCATCCACACAATAATAATAACTAGAAAGTGCATTTTCTGAAGAAACTGCAGTGTGAATGCTTGAATCTGAATGTATGCACTGAAATGAATTAATTGCTGAATTTTGAGTTAAAAATATTGAATGAGATAAAAAAAAAAGTCCGAATTTAACCTGAAAACAAAGGTGCTGAACTGCTAAAAGCTGAAGGTTAGACAGAAGAAGAAGTTGGAAAAAAGCTGAAAATGTTTTAATTGTAAATTAGAAAACCCTAAGAAATGAGAAGAGAACATTTAGAGTCAGAAAACATCTGAATGAATATTAAAAGTTCATATTCTTTGAATTACTGAATGACTAAAATGTGATCCCTCTGCTTGGATCCACACAGTTTAAAAAAATTTAAAAGTCTGAGCTTTGAAAGACACGGTGTTGGAAAGAGAACAACAATGGCGACGTTTTGAGGGTAAAATGATGGCTGTAACACTGTGGACACAGCAGCAGTTGAAAGAGAAGTGCTTAAGATGAATCTTGGCAGAGTGAGAGAGAGAGCTCGTTAAGCAGGCAGGTGTGAGCCTGGTTGCTATAGTGACCGCACCCAATGGCTCCATACACACGTACACAGACATGCGCCTCACTTTTGCTGCTTAAAATGAACAGAAAAGTCAGGCCGAAACAAATCGTTCCCAAATGAAAAGTAAAAGTCGTATTGACAAAATTCTTTCACCGTGAGTGACAGCAATGTCTAGTCTACTGAATTCTCAGTTTTCATGCCTGTGGAGCTTATTATATGGACGTGGTGACAGTGGAAAGACACCATGCTCTTCTGATTTTCAAACGAACCTTCTGAGCCATTTTAACATTAGAGTCTATGGAAGAGTTGGAGGGAGGAGGCTGTGCATTGGTGACATTTACGAAAGAACCATAACACCTAGGACAATAGTAAACACATTGGATGAAAGAGGACAGCCATGGCTACGTTTTGAGGGTAAAATCATACCTGTAGAGCAAACGCTGCGGACACAGCAGCAGTTTTAAAAAAGATTTTAAGATTAATTTTTTTGCTCCTCTCACTCTAGCAGTTGAGCTGCCTCACTCTAGCCCCAACATTCCGTCCCATACACACCCATTATAAACTCTGAAACGGGTGAAAAAACATCATGAAACTTAAACTGGAACTGAAGAAAAAGTATAATAGATATTGAAAAGATAAATACAAGTTGAATAGTTGAATGTCTTGTCTTCGTTTTAAAGTTTGAATGGTGGCTCTATGTCAATGTATGTGGAAGTAGTAAGAGTTTAAAAATGAGTAAGTTGAATGAGAATTTGAAGGGTCTCCCCATTGAAATACATGGGAAATTTTTGTTGAATAAAGTTGAATAAAATTAAAAATATAAATGTTAAAAATGAGAAAAATAGAAGCAGTCATGTCCAAAATAATAGGAATCTAACGATGTTTGAATGGTTTTTCTAAGTTGAACGGTTTTGAAGGAGTTAGATGCCAAAAAACGTACGGAATATGGAATAATAATAAAGATTTGAAGAACAATACTGTGAATGCTTTTCAAGCATTCACACTAATAAAGATTCGAATAACAATACTGTGAATGCTTTTCAAGCATTCACACTAACTAGAAAGTGCATTTTCTGAAGAAACTGCAGTGTGAATGCTTGAATCTGAATGTATGCACTGAAATGAAATAATTACTGAATTTAAGTTAAAATTTTAAATGAGATTTAAAAAAAAAACCCCCGAATTTAACCTGAAAACAAAAGTGCTGAACTGCTAAAAGCTGAAGGTTACACAGAAGAAGGAGTTGGAAAAAAACTGAAAATGTTTTAAATGTAAATTAGAAAACCCTAAGAAATGAGAAAAGAACATTTAGAGTCAGAAAACATCTGAATGAATATTAAAAGGTCATATTCTTTGAATCACTGAATGACTCAAATGTGATCCCTCCACTTTGATCCACACAGTTTAAAAAGTTTAAATGCCTGAGCTTTGAAAGATACGGTGTTGGAAAGAGAACAATAATGGCGACAATTTGAGGGTAAAATGATGGCTGTAACACTGTGGACACAGCAGCAGTTGAAAGAGAAGTGCTTAAGATGAATCTTGGTACAGTGGCAGGCAGAGCTCGTTAAGCAGGCAGGTGTGAGCCTGGTTGCTATAGTGACCGCACCCAATGGCTCCATACACACGTACACAGACATGCGCCTCACTTTTGCTGCTTAAAATGAACAGAAAAGTCAGGCCGAAACAAATCGCTCCCAAATGAAAAGTAAAAGTCGTATTGACAAAATTCTTTCACCGTGAGCGACAGCAATGTCTAGTCTACCTAATTCTCAGTTTTCATGCCTGTGGAGCTTATTATATGGACGTGGTGACAGTGGAAAGACACCATGCTCTTCTGATTTTCAAACGAACCTTCTGAGCCATTTTAACATTAGAGCCTATGGAAGAGTTGGAGGGAGGAGGCTGTGCATTGGTGACATTTATGAAAGAACCATAACACCTAGTACAATAGTAAACACATTGGATGAAAGAGGACAGCCATGGCTACGTTTTGAGGGTAAAATCATACCTGTAGAGCAAACGCTGTGGACACAGCAGCAGTTTTAAAAAAGATTTTAAGATTAATTTTTTTGCTCCTCTCACTCTAGCAGTTGAGCTGTCTCACTCTAGCCCCAACATTCCGTCCCATACACACCCATTATAAACTCTGAAACGGCTGAAAAAACATCATGAAACTTAAACTGGAACTGAAGAAAAAGTATAATAGATATTGAAAAGATAAATACAAGTTGAATAGTTGAATGTCTTGTCTTCGTTTTAAAGTTTGAATGGTGGCTCTATGTCAATGTATGTGGAAGTAGTAAGAGTTTAAAAATGAGTAAGTTGAATGAGAATTTGAAGGGTCTCCCCATTGAAATACATGGGAAATTTTTGTTGAATAAAGTTGAATAAAATTAAAAATATAAATGTTAAAAATGAGAAAAATAGAAGCAATGTTGTCCAAAAGAATAGGAATCTAACGATGTTTGAATGGTTTTTCTAAGTTGAACGGTTTTGAAGGAGTAGGCTTTCAAAAAACATACGGAAAAATAAAATATAACTAGAAAGTGCATTTTCTGAAGAAACTGCAGTGTGAATGCTTGAATCTGAATGTATGCATTGAAATGAAATAATTACTGAATTTAAGTTAAAAATTTTGAATGAGATTAAAAAAAAAACCCAAATTTAACCTGAAAACAAAAGTGCTGAACTGCTAAAAGCTGAAGGTTACACAGAAGAAGAAGTTGGAAAAAAGCTGAAAATGTTTTAATTGTAAATTAGAAAACCCTAAGAAATGAGAAAAGAACCTTTAGAGTCAGAAAACATCTGAATGAATATTAAAAGGTCCTATTCTTTGAATCACTGAATGACTAAAATGTGATCCCTCCACTTTGATCCACACAGTTTAAAAAGTTTACATCTCTGAGCTTTGAAAGACAAGATGTTGGAAAGAGAACAACGATGGCGACGTTTTGAGGGTAAAATGATGGCTGTAACACTGTGGAGACAGCAGCAGTTGAAAGAGAAGTGTTTAAGTTGAATCTTGGCAGAGAGAGAGAGAGAGCTCGTTAAGCAGGCAGGTGTGAGCCTGGTTGCTATAGTGACTGCACCCAAGGGCTCCATACACACGTACACAGACATGCGCCTCACTTTTGCTGCTTAAAATGAACAGAAAAGTCAGGCCGAAACAAATCGCTCCCAAATGAAAAGTAAAAGTCGTATTGACAAAATTCTTTCACCGTGAGCGACAGCAATGTCTAGTCTACTGAATTCTCAGTTTTCATGCCTGTGGAGTTTATTATATGGACGTGGTGACAGTGTAAAGACACCATGCTCTTCTGATTTTCAAACGAACCTTCTGAGCCATTTTAACATTAGAGTCTATGGAAGAGTTGGAAGGAGGAGGCTGTGCATTGGTGACATTTATGAAAGAACCGTAACACCTAGGACAATAGTAAACACATTGGATGAAAGAGGACAGCCATGGCTACGTTTTGAGGGTAAAATCATACCTGTAGAGCAAACGCTGTGGACACAGCAGCAGTTTTAAAAAAGATTTTAAGATTAATTTTTTTGCTCCTCTCACTCTAGCAGTTGAGCTGTCTCACTCTAGCCCCAACATTCCGTCCCATACACACCCATTATAAATTTTGAAACGGGTGAAAAAACATCATGAAACTTAAACTGGAACTGAAGAAAAAGTATAATAGATATTGAAAAGATAAATACAAGTTGAATAGTTGAATGTCTTGTCTTCGTTTTAAAGTTTGAATGGTGGCTCTATGTCAATGTATGTGGAAGTAGTAAGAGTTTAAAAATGAATAAGTTGAATGAGAATTTGAAGGGTCTCCCCATTGAAATACATGGGAAATTTTGGGAAATTTTTGTTGAATAAAGTTGAATAAAATTAAAAATATAAATGTTAAAAATATGAAAAATAGAAGCAGTGTTGTCCAAAAGAATAGGAATCTAACGGTGTTTGAATGGTTTTTCTAAGTTGAACGGTTTTGAAGGAGTAGGATTACAAAAAACGTACGGAATAGATAAAATATAATAACTAGAAAGTGCATTTTCTGAAGAAACTGCAGTGTGAATGCTTGAATCTGAATGTATGCACTGAAATGAATTAATTACTGAATTTAAGTTAAAAATCTTGAATGAGATAAAAAAAAAAACCCGAATTTAACCTGAAAACAAAGGTGCTGAACTGCTAAAAGGTGAAGGTTACACAGAAGAAGAAGTTGGAAAAAAGCTGAAAATGTTTTAATTGTAAATTAGAAAAACCCTAAGAAATGAGAAAAGAACATTTAGAGTCAGAAAACATCTGAAAGAATACTAAAAGGTCATATTCTTTGAATCACTGAATGACTAAAATGTGATCCCTCCACTTGGACCCACACAGTTTAAAAAGTTTACATCTCTGAGCTTTGAAAGACAAGATGTTGGAAAGAGAACAACGATGGCGACGTTTTGAGGGTAAAATGATGGCTTTAACACTGTGGACACAGCAGCAGTTGAAAGAGAAGTGTTTAAGATTAATCTTGGCAGAGTGGCAGGCAGAGCTCGTTAAGCAGGCAGGTGTGAGCCTGGTTGCTATAGTGACCGCACCCAATGGCTCCATACACACGACACAGACATGCGCCTCACTTTTGCTGCTTAAAATGAACAGAAAAGTCAGGCCGAAACAAATCGTTCCCAAATGAAAAGTAAAAGTCGTATTGACAAAATTCTTTCACCGTGAGCGACAGCCATCTCTAGTCTACCTAATTCTCAGTTTTCATGCCTGTGGAGCTTATTATATGGACGTGGTGACAGTGTAAAGACACCATGCTCTTCTGATTTTCAAACGAACCTTCTGAGCCATTTTAACATTAGAGTCTATGGAAGAGTTGGAGGGAGGAGGCTGTGCATTGGTGACATTTATGAAAGAACCATAACACCTAGGACAATAGTAAACACATTGGATGAAAGAGGACAGCCATGGCTACGTTTTGAGGGTAAAATCATACCTGTAGAGCAAACGCTGCGGACACAGCAGCAGTTTTAAAAAAGATTTTAAGATTAATTTTTTTGCTCCTCTCACTCTAGCAGTTGAGCTGCCTCACTCTAGCCCCAACATTCCGTCCCATACACACCCATTATAAACTCTGAAACGGGTGAAAAAACATCATGAAACTTAAACTGGAACTGAAGAAAAAGTATAATAGATATTGAAAAGATAAATACAAGTTGAATAGTTGAATGTCTTGTCTTCGTTTTAAAGTTTGAATGGTGGCTCTATGTCAATGTATGTGGAAGTAGTAAGAGTTTAAAAATGAATAAGTTGAATGAGAATTTGAAGGGTCTCCCCATTGAAATACATGGGAAATTTTGGGAAATTTTTGTTGAATAAAGTTGAATAAAATTAAAAATATAAATGTTAAAAATATGAAAAATAGAAGCAGTGTTGTCCAAAAGAATAGGAATCTAACGGTGTTTGAATGGTTTTTCTAAGTTGAACGGTTTTGAAGGAGTAGGATTACAAAAAACGTACGGAATAGATAAAATATAATAACTAGAAAGTGCATTTTCTGAAGAAACTGCAGTGTGAATGCTTGAATCTGAATGTATGCACTGAAATGAATTAATTACTGAATTTAAGTTAAAAATCTTGAATGAGATAAAAAAAAAAACCCGAATTTAACCTGAAAACAAAGGTGCTGAACTGCTAAAAGGTGAAGGTTACACAGAAGAAGAAGTTGGAAAAAAGCTGAAAATGTTTTAATTGTAAATTAGAAAAACCCTAAGAAATGAGAAAAGAACATTTAGAGTCAGAAAACATCTGAAAGAATACTAAAAGGTCATATTCTTTGAATCACTGAATGACTAAAATGTGATCCCTCCACTTGGACCCACACAGTTTAAAAAGTTTACATCTCTGAGCTTTGAAAGATACGGTGTTGGAAAGAGAACAATAATGGCGACAATTTGAGGGTAAAATGATGGCTGTAACACTGTGGACACAGCAGCAGTTGAAAGAGAAGTGCTTAAGATGAATCTTGGCACAGTGGCAGGCAGAGCTCGTTAAGCAGGCAGGTGTGAGCCTGGTTGCTATAGTGACCGCACCCAATGGCTCCATACACACGTACACAGACATGCGCCTCACTTTTGCTGCTTAAAATGAACAGAAAAGTCAGGCCCAAACAAATTCTTCCCAAATGAAAAGTACATGTCGTATTGACAAAATTCTTTCACCGTGAGCGACAGCCATGTCTAGTCTACCTAATTCTCAGTTTTCATGCCTGTGGAGTTTATTATATGGACGTGGTGACAGTGTAAAGACACCATGCTCTTCTGATTTTCAAACGAACCTTCTGAGCCATTTTAACATTAGAGTCTATGGAAGAGTTGGAGGGAGGAGGCTGTGCATTGGTGACATTTATGAAAGAACCATAACACCTAGTACAATAGTAAACACATTGGATGAAAGAGGACAGCCATGGCTACGTTTTGAGGGTAAAATCATACCTGTAGAGCAAACGCTGTGGACACAGCAGCAGTTTTAAAAAAGATTTTAAGATTAATTTTTTTGCTCCTCTCACTCTAGCAGTTGAGCTGTCTCACTCTAGCCCCAACATTCCGTCCCATACACACCCATTATAAACTCTGAAACGGGTGAAAAAACATCATGAAACTTAAACTGGAACTGAAGAAAAAGTATAATAGATATTGAAAAGATAAATACAAGTTGAATAGTTGAATGTCTTGTCTTCGTTTTAAAGTTTGAATGGTGGCTCTATGTCAATGTATGTGGAAGTAGTAAGAGTTTAAAAATGAGTAAGTTGAATGAGGATTTGAAGGGTCTCCCCATTGAAATACATTATAAATTTTTGTTGAATAAAGTTGAATAAAATTAAAAATATAAATGTTAAAAATATGAAAAATAGAAGCAGTGTTGTCCAAAAGAATAGGAATCTAACGGTGTTTGAATGGTTTTTCTAAGTTGAACGGTTTTGAAGTTATAGGATTACAAAAAACGTACGGAATAGATAATAATAACTAGAAAGTGCATTTTCTGAAGAAACTGCAGTGTGAATGCTTGAATCTGAATGTATGCACTGAAATGAATTAATTGCTGAATTTTGAGTTAAAAATATTGAATGAAATAAAAAAAACAAAAAAAACAACCAAATTTAACCTAAAAACAAAGGTGCTGAACTGCTAAAAGCTGAAGGTTACACAGAAGCAGAAGTTGGAAAAAAGCTGAAAATGTTTTAAATGTAAATTAGAAAACCCTAAGAAATGAGAAAAGAACATTTAGAGTCAGAAAACATCTGAAAGAATATTAAAAGGTCATATTCTTTGAATCACTGAATGAAGAAAATGTGATCCCTCCACTTTGATCCACACAGTTTAAAAAGTTTAAATGTCTGAGCTTTGAAAGACACTGTGTTGGAAAGAGAACAATAATGGCAACATTTTGAGGGTAAAATGATGGCTGTAACACTGTGGACACAGCAGCAGTTGAAAGAGAAGTGTTTAAGATGAATCTTGGTACAGTGGCAGAGAGAGCTCGTTAAGCAGGCAGGTGTGAGCCTGGTTGCTATAGTGACTGCACCCAATGGCTCCATACACACGTACACAGACATGCACCTCACTTTTGCTGCTTAAAATGAACAGAAAAGTCAGGCCGAAACAAATCGCTCCCAAATGAAAAGTAAAAGTCGTATTGACAAAATTCTTTCACTGTGAGCGACAGCAATGTCTAGTCTACCGAATTCTCAGTTTTCATGTCTGTGGAGTTTATTATATGGACGTGGCGACAGTGGAAAGACACCATGCTCTTCTGATTTTCAAACGAACCTTCTGAGCCATTTTAACATTAGAGTCTATGGAAGAGTTGGAGGGAGGAGGCTGTGCATTGGTGACATTTATGAAAGAACCATAACACCTAGTACAATAGTAAACACATTGGATGAAAGAGGACAGCCATGGCTACGTTTTGAGGGTAAAATCATACCTGTAGAGCAAACGCTGCGGACACAGCAGCAGTTTTAAAAAAGATTTTAAGATTATTTTTTTTGCTCCTCTCACTCTAGCAGTTGAGCTGCCTCACTCTAGCCCCAACATTCCGTCCCATACACACCCATTATAAACTCTGAAACGGGTGAAAAAACATCATGAAACTTAAACTGGAACTGAAGAAAAAGTATAATAGATATTGAAAAGATAAATGCAAGTTGAATAGTTGAATGTCTTGTCTTCGTTTTAAAGTTTGAATGGTGGCTCTATGTCAATGTATGTGGAAGTAGTAAGAGTTTAAAAATGAGTAAGTTGAATGAGGATTTGAAGGGTCTCCCCATTGAAATACATTATAAATTTTTGTTGAATAAAGTTGAATAAAATTAAAAATATAAATGTTAAAAATATGAAAAATAGAAGCAGTGTTGTCCAAAAGAATAGGAATCTAACGGTGTTTGAATGGTTTTTCTAAGTTGAACGGTTTTGAAGTTATAGGATTACAAAAAACGTACGGAATAGATAATAATAACTAGAAAGTGCATTTTCTGAAGAAACTGCAGTGTGAATGCTTGAATCTGAATGTATGGACTGAAATGAATTAATTGCTGAATTTTGAGTTAAAAATATTGAATGAGATTTAAAAAAAACAACAAAAAAAAACGAATTTAACCTGAAAACAAAGGTGCTGAACTGCTAAAAGCTGAAGGTTACACAGAAGAAGAAGTTGGAAAAAAGCTGAAAATGTTTTAATTGTAAATTAGAAAAACCTAAGAAATGAGAAAAGAACATTTAGAGTCAGAAAACATCTGAAAGAATATTAAAAGGTCATATTCTTTGAATCACTGAATGACTAAAATGTGATCCCTCCACTTGGATCCACACAGTTTAAAAAGTTTACATCTCTGAGCTTTGAAAGACAAGATGTTGGAAAGAGAACAACGATGGCGACGTTTTGAGGGTAAAATGATGGCTTTAACACTGTGGACACAGCAGCAGTTGAAAGAGAAGTGTTTCAGATGAATCTTGGCAGAGTGAGAGAGAGAGCTCGTTAAGCAGGCAGGTGTGAGCCTGGTTGCTATAGTGACCGCACCCAATGGCTCCATACACACGGACACAGACATGCACCTCACTTTTGCTGCTTAAAATGAACAGAAAAGTCAGGCCGAAACAAATCGTTCCCATATGAAAAGTACAAGTCGTATTGACGAAATTCTTTCACCGTGAGCGACAGCAATGTCTAGTCTACTGAATTCTCAGTTTTCATGCCTGTGGAGTTTATTATATGGACGTGGTGACAGTGGAAAGACACCATGCTCTTCTGATTTTCAAAAGAACCTTCTGAGCCATTTTAACATTAGAGTCTATGGAAGAGTTGGAGGGAGGAGGCTGTGCATTGGTGACATTTATGAAAGAACCATAACACCTAGGACAATAGTAAACACATTGGATGAAAGAGGACAGCGATGGCTACGTTTTGAGGGTAAAATCATACCTGTAGAGCAAACGATGTGGACACAGCAGCAGTTTTAAAAAATATTTTAAGATTAATTTTTTTGCTCCTCTCACTCTAGCAGTTGAGCTCTCTCACTCTAGCCCCAACATTCCGTCCCATACACACCCATTATAAACTCTGAAACGGCTGAAAAAACATCATGAAACTTAAACTGGAACTGAAGAAAAAGTATAATAGATATTGAAAAGATAAATACAAGTTGAATAGTTGAATGTCTTGTCTTCGTTTTAAAGTTTGAATGGTGGCTCTATGTCAATGTATGTGGAAGTAGTAAGAGTTTAAAAATGAGTAAGTTGAATGAGGATTTGAAGGGTCTCCCCATTGAAATACATTATAAATTTTTGTTGAATAAAGTTGAATAAAATTAAAAATATAAATGTTAAAAATATGAAAAATAGAAGCAGTGTTGTCCAAAAGAATAGGAATCTAACGGTGTTTGAATGGTTTTTCTAAGTTGAACGGTTTTGAAGGAGTAGGATTACAAAAAACGTACGGAATAGATAAAATATAATAATAATAATAATAATAAAGATTCGAATAACAATACTGTGAATGCTTTTCAAGCATTCACACTAACTAGAAAGTGCATTTTCTGAAGAAACTGCAGTGTGAATGCTTGAATCTGAATGTATGCACTGAAATGAAATAATTACTGAATTTAAGTTAAAATTTTAAATGAGATTTAAAAAAAAAACCCCCGAATTTAACCTGAAAACAAAAGTGCTGAACTGCTAAAAGCTGAAGGTTACACAGAAGAAGGAGTTGGAAAAAAACTGAAAATGTTTTAAATGTAAATTAGAAAACCCTAAGAAATGAGAAAAGAACATTTAGAGTCAGAAAACATCTGAATGAATATTAAAAGGTCATATTCTTTGAATCACTGAATGACTCAAATGTGATCCCTCCACTTTGATCCACACAGTTTAAAAAGTTTAAATGCCTGAGCTTTGAAAGATACGGTGTTGGAAAGAGAACAATAATGGCGACAATTTGAGGGTAAAATGATGGCTGTAACACTGTGGACACAGCAGCAGTTGAAAGAGAAGTGCTTAAGATGAATCTTGGTACAGTGGCAGGCAGAGCTCGTTAAGCAGGCAGGTGTGAGCCTGGTTGCTATAGTGACCGCACCCAATGGCTCCATACACACGTACACAGACATGCGCCTCACTTTTGCTGCTTAAAATGAACAGAAAAGTCAGGCCGAAACAAATCGCTCCCAAATGAAAAGTAAAAGTCGTATTGACAAAATTCTTTCACCGTGAGCGACAGCAATGTCTAGTCTACCTAATTCTCAGTTTTCATGCCTGTGGAGCTTATTATATGGACGTGGTGACAGTGGAAAGACACCATGCTCTTCTGATTTTCAAACGAACCTTCTGAGCCATTTTAACATTAGAGCCTATGGAAGAGTTGGAGGGAGGAGGCTGTGCATTGGTGACATTTATGAAAGAACCATAACACCTAGTACAATAGTAAACACATTGGATGAAAGAGGACAGCCATGGCTACGTTTTGAGGGTAAAATCATACCTGTAGAGCAAACGCTGTGGACACAGCAGCAGTTTTAAAAAAGATTTTAAGATTAATTTTTTTGCTCCTCTCACTCTAGCAGTTGAGCTGTCTCACTCTAGCCCCAACATTCCGTCCCATACACACCCATTATAAACTCTGAAACGGCTGAAAAAACATCATGAAACTTAAACTGGAACTGAAGAAAAAGTATAATAGATATTGAAAAGATAAATACAAGTTGAATAGTTGAATGTCTTGTCTTCGTTTTAAAGTTTGAATGGTGGCTCTATGTCAATGTATGTGGAAGTAGTAAGAGTTTAAAAATGAGTAAGTTGAATGAGAATTTGAAGGGTCTCCCCATTGAAATACATGGGAAATTTTTGTTGAATAAAGTTGAATAAAATTAAAAATATAAATGTTAAAAATGAGAAAAATAGAAGCAATGTTGTCCAAAAGAATAGGAATCTAACGATGTTTGAATGGTTTTTCTAAGTTGAACGGTTTTGAAGGAGTAGGCTTTCAAAAAACGTACGGAAAAATAAAATATAACTAGAAAGTGCATTTTCTGAAGAAACTGCAGTGTGAATGCTTGAATCTGAATGTATGCATTGAAATGAAATAATTACTGAATTTAAGTTAAAAATTTTGAATGAGATTAAAAAAAAAACCCAAATTTAACCTGAAAACAAAAGTGCTGAACTGCTAAAAGCTGAAGGTTACACAGAAGAAGAAGTTGGAAAAAAGCTGAAAATGTTTTAATTGTAAATTAGAAAACCCTAAGAAATGAGAAAAGAACCTTTAGAGTCAGAAAACATCTGAATGAATATTAAAAGGTCCTATTCTTTGAATCACTGAATGACTAAAATGTGATCCCTCCACTTTGATCCACACAGTTTAAAAAGTTTACATCTCTGAGCTTTGAAAGACAAGATGTTGGAAAGAGAACAACGATGGCGACGTTTTGAGGGTAAAATGATGGCTGTAACACTGTGGAGACAGCAGCAGTTGAAAGAGAAGTGTTTAAGTTGAATCTTGGCAGAGAGAGAGAGAGAGCTCGTTAAGCAGGCAGGTGTGAGCCTGGTTGCTATAGTGACTGCACCCAAGGGCTCCATACACACGTACACAGACATGCGCCTCACTTTTGCTGCTTAAAATGAACAGAAAAGTCAGGCCGAAACAAATCGCTCCCAAATGAAAAGTAAAAGTCGTATTGACAAAATTCTTTCACCGTGAGCGACAGCAATGTCTAGTCTACCTAATTCTCAGTTTTCATGTCTGTGGATCTTATTATATGGACGTGGTGACAGTGGAAAGACACCATGCTCTTCTGATTTTCAAACGAACCTTCTGAGCCATTTTAACATTAGAGTCTATGGAAGAGTTGGAGGGAGGAGGCTGTGCATTGGTGACATTTATGAAAGAACCATAACACCTAGGACAATAGTAAACACATTGGATGAAAGAGGACAGCGATGGCTACGTTTTCAGGGTAAAATGGCGGCTGTAGAGCAAACGCTGCGGACACAGCAGCAGTTTTAAAAAAGATTTTAAGATTAATTTTTTTGCTCCTCTCACTCTAGCAGTTGAGCTGCCTCACTCTAGCCCCAACATTCCGTCCCATACACACCCATTATAAACTCTGAAACGGGTGAAAAAACATCATGAAACTTAAACTGGAACTGAAGAAAAAGTATAATAGATATTGAAAAGATAAATACAAGTTGAATAGTTGAATGTCTTGTCTTCGTTTTAAAGTTTGAATGGTGGCTCTATGTCAATGTATGTGGAAGTAGTAAGAGTTTAAAAATGAGTAAGTTGAATGAGAATTTGAAGGGTCTCCCCATTGAAATACATGGGAAATTTTTGTTGAATAAAGTTGAATAAAATTAAAAATATAAATGTTAAAAATGAGAAAAATAGAAGCAATGTTGTCCAAAAGAATAGGAATCTAACGATGTTTGAATGGTTTTTCTAAGTTGAACGGTTTTGAAGGAGTAGGCTTTCAAAAAACGTACGGAAAAATAAAATATAACTAGAAAGTGCATTTTCTGAAGAAACTGCAGTGTGAATGCTTGAATCTGAATGTATGCATTGAAATGAAATAATTACTGAATTTAAGTTAAAAATTTTGAATGAGATTAAAAAAAAAACCCAAATTTAACCTGAAAACAAAAGTGCTGAACTGCTAAAAGCTGAAGGTTACACAGAAGAAGAAGTTGGAAAAAAGCTGAAAATGTTTTAATTGTAAATTAGAAAACCCTAAGAAATGAGAAAAGAACCTTTAGAGTCAGAAAACATCTGAATGAATATTAAAAGGTCCTATTCTTTGAATCACTGAATGACTAAAATGTGATCCCTCCACTTTGATCCACACAGTTTAAAAAGTTTACATCTCTGAGCTTTGAAAGACAAGATGTTGGAAAGAGAACAACGATGGCGACGTTTTGAGGGTAAAATGATGGCTGTAACACTGTGGAGACAGCAGCAGTTGAAAGAGAAGTGTTTAAGTTGAATCTTGGCAGAGAGAGAGAGAGAGCTCGTTAAGCAGGCAGGTGTGAGCCTGGTTGCTATAGTGACTGCACCCAAGGGCTCCATACACACGTACACAGACATGCGCCTCACTTTTGCTGCTTAAAATGAACAGAAAAGTCAGGCCGAAACAAATCGCTCCCAAATGAAAAGTAAAAGTCGTATTGACAAAATTCTTTCACCGTGAGCGACAGCAATGTCTAGTCTACCTAATTCTCAGTTTTCATGTCTGTGGATCTTATTATATGGACGTGGTGACAGTGGAAAGACACCATGCTCTTCTGATTTTCAAACGAACCTTCTGAGCCATTTTAACATTAGAGTCTATGGAAGAGTTGGAGGGAGGAGGCTGTGCATTGGTGACATTTATGAAAGAACCATAACACCTAGGACAATAGTAAACACATTGGATGAAAGAGGACAGCGATGGCTACGTTTTCAGGGTAAAATGGCGGCTGTAGAGCAAACGCTGCGGACACAGCAGCAGTTTTAAAAAAGATTTTAAGATTAATTTTTTTGCTCCTCTCACTCTAGCAGTTGAGCTGCCTCACTCTAGCCCCAACATTCCGTCCCATACACACCCATTATAAACTCTGAAACGGGTGAAAAAACATCATGAAACTTAAACTGGAACTGAAGAAAAAGTATAATAGATATTGAAAAGATAAATACAAGTTGAATAGTTGAATGTCTTGTCTTCGTTTTAAAGTTTGAATGGTGGCTCTATGTCAATGTATGTGGAAGTAGTAAGAGTTTAAAAATGAGTAAATTGAATGAGAATTTGAAGGGTCTCCCCATTGAAATACATGGGAAATTTTTGTTGAATAAAGTTGAATAAAATTAAAAATATAAATGTTAAAAATGAGAAAAATAGAAGCAGTCATGTCCAAAATAATAGGAATCTAATGGTGTTTGAATGGTTTTTCTAAGTTGAACGGTTTTGAAGGAGTAGGATTACAAAAAACGTACGGAATAGATAAAATATAATAATAATAAAGATTAGAAGAACAATACTGTGAATGCTTTTCAAGCATTCACACTAATAATAATAACTAGAAAGTGCATTTTCTGAAGAAACTGCAGTGTGAATGCTTGAATCTGAATGTATGCACTGAAATGAATTAATTGCTGAATTTTGAGTTAAAAATATTGAATGAGATTAAAAAAAAACAAAAAAAAAAACGAATTTAACCTGAAAACAAAAGTGCTGAACTGCTAAAAGCTGAAGGTTACACAGAAGAAGGAGTTGGAAAAAAACTGAAAATGTTTTAAATGTAAATTAGAAAACCCTAAGAAATGAGAAAAGAACATTTAGAGTCAGAAAACATCTGAAAGAATATTAAAAGGTCATATTCTTTGAATCACTGAATGACTCAAATGTGATCCCTCCACTTTGATCCACACAGTTTAAAAAGTTTAAATGCCTGAGCTTTGAAAGATACGGTGTTGGAAAGAGAACAATAATGGCGACAATTTGAGGGTAAAATGATGGCTGTAACACTGTGGACACAGCAGCAGTTGAAAGAGAAGTGCTTAAGATGAATCTTGGTACAGTGGCAGGCAGAGCTCGTTAAGCAGGCAGGTGTGAGCCTGGTTGCTATAGTGACCGCACCCAATGGCTCCATACACACGTACACAGACATGCGCCTCACTTTTGCTGCTTAAAATGAACAGAAAAGTCAGGCCGAAACAAATCGTTCCCATATGAAAAGTATAAGTCGTATTGACGAAATTCTTTCACCGTGAGCGACAGCAGCTTCTAGTCTACTGAATTCTCAGTTTTCATGCCTGTGGAGTTTATTATATGGACGTGGTGACAGTGTAAAGACACCATGCTCTTCTGATTTTCAAACGAACCTTCTGAGCCATTTTAACATTAGAGTCTATGGAAGAGTTGGAGGGAGGAGGCTGTGCATTGGTGACATTTATGAAAGAACCATAACACCTAGGACAATAGTAAACACATTGGATGAAAGAGGACAGCCATGGCTACGTTTTGAGGGTAAAATCATACCTGTAGAGCAAACGCTGCGGACACAGCAGCAGTTTTAAAAAAGATTTTAAGATTAATTTTTTTGCTCCTCTCACTCTAGCAGTTGAGCTGCCTCACTCTAGCCCCAACATTCCGTCCCATACACACCCATTATAAACTCTGAAACGGGTGAAAAAACATCATGAAACTTAAACTGGAACTGAAGAAAAAGTATAATAGATATTGAAAAGATAAATACAAGTTGAATAGTTGAATGTCTTGTCTTCGTTTTAAAGTTTGAATGGTGGCTCTATGTCAATGTATGTGGAAGTAGTAAGAGTTTAAAAATGAGTAAGTTGAATGAGAATTTGAAGGGTCTCCCCATTGAAATACATGGGAAATTTTTGTTGAATAAAGTTGAATAAAATTAAAAATATAAATGTTAAAAATGAGAAAAATAGAAGCAGTCATGTCCAAAATAATAGGAATCTAACGATGTTTGAATGGTTTTTCTAAGTTGAACGGTTTTGAAGGAGTAGGCTTTCAAAAAACGTACGGAATAAGAAAATATAATAATAAAGATTAGAAGAACAATACTGTGAATGCTTTTCAAGCATTCACACTAACTAGAAAGTGCATTTTCTGAAGAAACTGCAGTGTGAATGCTTGAATCTGAATGTATGCACTGAAATGAATTAATTGCTGAATTTTGAGTTAAAAATATTGAATGAGATTAAAAAAAAACAAAAAAAACCCCGAATTTAACCTGAAAACAAAGGTGCTGAACTGCTAAAAGCTGAAGGTTACACAGAAGAAGGAGTTGGAAAAAAAACTGAAAATGTTTTAAATGTAAATTAGAAAACCCTAAGAAATGAGAAAAGAACATTTAGAGTCAGAAAACATCTGAATGAATATTAAAAGGTCATATTCTTTGAATCACTGAATGACTCAAATGTGATCCCTCCACTTTGATCCACACAGTTTAAAAAGTTTAAATGCCTGAGCTTTGAAAGACACGGTGTTGGAAAGAGAACAATAATGGCGACAATTTGAGGGTAAAATGATGGCTGTAACACTGTGGACACAGCAGCAGTTGAAAGAGAAGTGCTTAAGATGAATCTTGGCACAGTGGCAGGCAGAGCTCGTTAAGCAGGCAGGTGTGAGCCTGGTTGCTATAGTGACTGCACCCAATGGCTCCATACACACGTACACAGACATGCACCTCACTTTTGCTGCTTAAAATGAACAGAAAAGTCAGGCCCAAACAAATTCTTCCCAAATGAAAAGTACATGTCGTATTGACAAAATTCTTTCACCGTGAGCGACAGCCATGTCTAGTCTACCTAATTCTCAGTTTTCATGCCTGTGGAGTTTATTATATGGACGTGGTGACAGTGTAAAGACACCATGCTCTTCTGATTTTCAAACGAACCTTCTGAGCCATTTTAACATTAGAGTCTATGGAAGAGTTGGAGGGAGGAGGCTGTGCATTGGTGACATTTATGAAAGAACCATAACACCTAGTACAATAGTAAACACATTGGATGAAAGAGGACAGCCATGGCTACGTTTTGAGGGTAAAATCATACCTGTAGAGCAAACGCTGTGGACACAGCAGCAGTTTTAAAAAAGATTTTAAGATTAATTTTTTTGCTCCTCTCACTCTAGCAGTTGAGCTGTCTCACTCTAGCCCCAACATTCCGTCCCATACACACCCATTATAAACTCTGAAACGGGTGAAAAAACATCATGAAACTTAAACTGGAACTGAAGAAAAAGTATAATAGATATTGAAAAGATAAATACAAGTTGAATAGTTGAATGTCTTGTCTTCGTTTTAAAGTTTGAATGGTGGCTCTATGTCAATGTATGTGGAAGTAGTAAGAGTTTAAAAATGAGTAAGTTGAATGAGGATTTGAAGGGTCTCCCCATTGAAATACATTATAAATTTTTGTTGAATAAAGTTGAATAAAATTAAAAATATAAATGTTAAAAATATGAAAAATAGAAGCAGTGTTGTCCAAAAGAATAGGAATCTAACGGTGTTTGAATGGTTTTTCTAAGTTGAACGGTTTTGAAGTTATAGGATTACAAAAAACGTACGGAATACAGAATAAAATATAACTAGAAAGTGCATTTTCTGAAGAAACTGCAGTGTGAATGCTTGAATCTGAATGTATGCACTGAAATGAATTAATTGCTGAATTTTGAGTTAAAAATATTGAATGAGATTAAAAAAAAACAAAAAAACAAAACAAATTTAACCTGAAAACAAAAGTGCTGAACTGCTAAAAGCTGAAGGTTACACAGAAGAAGAAGTTGGAAAAAAGCTGAAAATGTTTTAATTGTAAATTAGAAAACCCTAAGAAATGAGAAAAGAACATTTAGAGTCAGAAAACATCTGAATGAATATTAAAAGGTCATATTCTTTGAATCACTGAATGACTCAAATGTGATCCCTCCACTTTGATCCACACAGTTTACAAAGTTTAAATGCCTGAGCTTTGAAAGACACGGTGTTGGAAAGAGAACAATAATGGCGACAATTTGAGGGTAAAATGATGGCTGTAACACTGTGGACACAGCAGCAGTTGAAAGAGAAGTGCTAAAGATGAATCTTGGTACAGTGGCAGGCAGAGCTCGTTAAGCAGGCAGGTGTGAGCCTGGTTGCTATAGTGACTGCACCCAATGGCTCCATACACACGTACACAGACATGCGCCTCACTTTTGCTGCTTAAAATGAACAGAAAAGTCAGGCCCAAACAAATCGCTCCCAAATGAAAAGTATAGGTCGTATTGACGAAATTCTTTCACCGTGAGCGGCAGCAATGTCTAGTCTACCTAATTCTCAGTTTTCATGCCTGTGGAGTTTATTATATGGACGTGGTGACAGTGTAAAAACACCATGCTCTTCTGATTTTCAAACGAACCTTCTGAGCCGTTTTAACATTAGAGTCTATGGAAGAGTTGGAGGGAGGAGGCTGTGCATTGGTGACATTTATGAAAGAACCATAACACCTAGTACAATAGTAAACACATTGGATGAAAGAGGACAGCGATGGCTACGTTTTGAGGGTAAAATCATACCTGTAGAGCAAACGCTGCGGACACAGCAGCAGTTTTAAAAAAGATTTTAAGATTAATTTTTTTGCTCCTCTCACTCTAGCAGTTGAGCTGCCTCACTCTAGCCCCAACATTCCGTCCCATACACACCCATTATAAACTCTGAAACGGGTGAAAAAACATCATGAAACTTAAACTGGAACTGAAGAAAAAGTATAATAGATATTGAAAAGATAAATACAAGTTGAATAGTTGAATGTCTTGTCTTCGTTTTAAAGTTTGAATGGTGGCTCTATGTCAATGTATGTGGAAGTAGTAAGAGTTTAAAAATGAGTAAGTTGAATGAGAATTTGAAGGGTCTCCCCATTGAAATACATGGGAAATTTTTGTTGAATAAAGTTGAATAAAATTAAAAATATAAATGTTAAAAATGAGAAAATTAGAAGCAGTCATGTCCAAAATAATAGGAATCTAACGGTGTTTGAATGGTTTTTCTAAGTTGAACGGTTTTGAAGTTATAGGATTACAAAAAACGTACGGAATACAGAATAAAATATAATAATAATAATAATAATAATAAAGATTAGAATAACAATACTGTGAATGCTTTTCAAGCATTCACACTAATAATAATAATAATAATAATAAAGATTAGAAGAACAATACTGTGAATGCTTTTCAAGCATTCACACTAATAATAACTAGAAAGTGCATTTTCTGAAGAAACTGCAGTGTGAATGCTTGAATCTGAATGTATGCACTGAAATGAATTAATTACTGAATTTAAGTTAAAAATCTTGAATGAGATAAAAAAAAAAAAAACCCGAATTTAACCTGAAAACAAAAGTGCTGAAGTGCTAAAAGCTGAAGGTTACACAGAAGAAGAAGTTGGAAAAAAGCTGAAAATGTTTTAATTTTAAATTAGAAAAACCTAAGAAATGAGAAAAGAACATTTAGAGTCAGAAAACATCTGAAAGAATATTAAAAGGTCATATTCTTTGAATCACTGAATGACTAAAATGTGATCCCTCCACTTGGACCCACACAGTTTAAAAAGTTTACATCTCTGAGCTTTGAAAGACAAGATGTTGGAAAAAGAACAACGATGGCGACGTTTTGAGGGTAAAATGATGGCTGTGACACTGTGGACACAGCAGCAGTTGAAAGAGAAGTGTTTAAGATGAATCTTGGCACAGTGGCAGGCAGAGCTCGTTAAGCAGGCAGGTGTGAGCCTGGTTGCTATAGTGACTGCACCCAATGGCTCCATACACACGACACAGACATGCACCTCACTTTTGCTGCTTAAAATGAACAGAAAAGTCAGGCCCAAACAAATCGTTCCCAAATTAAAAGTACAAGTCGTATTGACAAAATTCTTTCACCGTGAGCGACAGCAGCTTCTAGTCTACCTAATTCTCAGTTTTCATGCCTGTGGAGTTTATTATATGGACGTGGTGACAGTGGAAAGACACCATGCTCTTCTGATTTTCAAACGAACCTTCTGAGCCATTTTAACATTAGAGTCTATGGAAGAGTTGGAGGGAGGAGGCTGTGCATTGGTGACATTTATGAAAGAACCATAACACCTAGGACAATAGTAAACACATTGGATGAAAGAGGACAGCGATGGCTACGTTTTGAGGGTAAAATCATACCTGTAGAGCAAACGCTGCGGACACAGCAGCAGTTTTAAAAAAGATTTTAAGATTAATTTTTTTGCTCCTCTCACTCTAGCAGTTGAGCTGTCTCACTCTAGCCCCAACATTCCGTCCCATACACACCCATTATAAACTCTGAAACGGCTGAAAAAACATCATGAAACTTAAACTGGAACTGAAGAAAAAGTATAATAGATATTGAAAAGATAAATACAAGTTGAATAGTTGAATGTCTTGTCTTCGTTTTAAAGTTTGAATGGTGGCTCTATGTCAACGTATGTGGAAGTAGTAGGAGTTTAAAAATGAGTAAGTTGAATGAGGATTTGAAGGGTCTCCCCATTGAAATACATTATAAATTTTTGTTGAATAAAGTTGAATAAAATTAAAAATATAAATGTTAAAAATATGAAAAATAGAAGCAGTGTTGTCCAAAAGAATAGGAATCTAACGGTGTTTGAATGGTTTTTCTAAGTTGAACGGTTTTGAAGGAGTAGGATGACAAAAAACGTACGGAATACAGAATAAACTAGAAAAATTTGCATTTCCTGCGAAAATGCAGTGTGGATGCTTAAAGCTGAAGCTGTATGCAAAAAGTAGCTGAAAAAGCTGAAAAGTTGCAGAAATTGTAAAAACTTTGCAGAAGCAAAAGAAGTTTGCTAAAATGGAATAACTTAGCAGAACTGCAATATCTTAGAGGAAACATAATACTTGGCAGAAATACAATAGCATAGCAGAATTTAGCAGAAATATTGTAACTTACCAGAAACATGATAACTTCTCAAAAATACAAGAATTTAGGAGAAATAGTATAAGATAACAGAAAGAATATATTTAGCCAAAAATACTTAAACATTACAGAAACACTATGATTTAGAAAAATAGTACAACAGAGCAGAAATATTGTGATTTACCAGAGACACTGTGATGAACTATGAATATTGTAATTTTAAATTGAGACTATGTTTTAGCACAAATATTATAATTTGGCAGAAATACTATAATTTAGCAGAAATACTATATTAAGCACAAATCCTATAAAAAGCAGAAATGGTATGATTAAGCACAAATACTACATTTAGTAGAAATACTTTGTTTTAGCACAAATCCCATAAAAAGCAGAAATACTGTACTATGATTTAGTAGAAAAACTATAATTAATCAGAAATACTAAATTTAGCAGAAATACTATATTAAGCACAAATCCTATAAAAGCAGAAATAGTATATTAAGCACAAATCTTATAAAATAGCAGAAACAGTATGATTTAGCACAATAGTAATAACTTAAACAGAAAAACTGGAAAAGCAAAATGGACAGCTGAAAAAATGCTGAACATGCTGAGGGTCCCTCAAATATACTTGTTAAATGAAAAAAATTAGCAAAAAAATCTATAACAGCCACACAATCACAAATATGTACACATAAGGAAACACACATGCACAGAGAGACACACTACCAAGATCAAATTCAGTCACCCAGTCTAAATATATTAAATTAGAATCTTAGAATGAGATCATCCCATTAAAAGGCTTTCTCTCTCTCTCTCTCTCTCTCTCTCTCTCTCTCTCTCTCTCTCTGTCACACACAGACACACACACACACACACAGACACACAGGGAGAGAGAAGTAAGTTTCTAGGTCAGCCTGGGAGCTGCTGAATTTGAATCCACCAATCAGAGTGCCTGTTTACGTTTTCCCGCCAAAAGAGGTGCACCTTTTTACACACGCAGGCACAGAGAGGCACAGGATTATTGCAGCCTACTTTTCATAGTGACGACTCCCCTCAAACAAATGACCATAATTTCCTAACCGTAGGGGCTAGAGCGGTCATTCTTACACCGTTTTGTTCAGAAGAGATGGGGGAATCTTCCAGTGTTAACAATTTATCATTAAAATATGAATTATTAAAGATATTTGACTTGTAATGCAGCATAACTGAGTAGAGCGAAGCAAAAACTGCCTTGACTTGCCCTCAAACAACGGTTTGTAACTTGAAATCTGTTTGGAGTATCGATATCATTCTTTCACCGTAAGAGACAGCAGGCTTTGGTGAACAATCATGGAAATTTTCAGGTCGCTGTGGAAATCCAACAAAAAGTTATGACGAGAGAAAAAAGTGGTTCATTTCCAGACTTTGAAATCTGAAGAAATCTGAGCGAAGGACGAATTTCCTACCCTCAAACAAGTCCAACTCATTTCAGAACGGTAATAGGTGAGAAAGAAATTCTTGAATTGTGAGCGTCAGGAGTGTCTGAAGATATGCCGGGACAAGCCTCATGTCTTAACTTTGCTTCGTTAAGGAGATATGACGATTCGAATATGCCTCTCATTACAGAAATGCAGCGGTGATTTTGAACAAGCTCTCCATTGACTTTATATGGACAGTTTTCTGACCTTGTGTTAGTCTGAGGAGATTTGCGAAAGTTCTATGAATACCACAACAATGATAGTGACATTTTCTGAAAGCCAGCAAAAATGCCTACGTTTTGATGTATAATTTGTGGAAGTTGAGTGAAAATTGAGCAAGTAGCAGGAAGTTGTTCGGACATGAAGAGAAGACTGCAAAAGCTTCAGTGACACACTGGAAGCCAAGAGCATAGCAACCATAACAACGCATGTATTTTGTGAAAAATCACAATTTTGCAACTCAAAACTTTAAGAGGCATAAAAGTAAAACAGTAAAAGATTTGAAAAAGCTGAATCATACCTGAATAGCCCAATAATTTGTGAACATTTTAAAGTTTGAATGGTTGTTCTAGGTGAAAGTATGAGGAAGTAGTTAAGTTTCAAAAACAAGCAAAATTTAGCAGAATTTTGGAAGATTTCCATTCATTTCAATGGGACAAATTAAAGGAAAAAAGTGGAATATTTTAAAAAGTATAATAGTTAAAAATAGCAAAAATCATAGCAGAAATTAGCAAAAATAGTTGAATAGTTTAAAATTTGAACGGTGAAAATCGGCTGAAAATTGTGGAAGTAGTTTAACGGCGAAAAGTGTACGGAAACACCCAGAATAATAATAATAACTAGAAAAATTTGCATTTCCTGCGAAAATGCAGTGTGGATGCTTTAAAGCTGAAGCTGTATGCAAAAAGTAGCTGAAAAAGCTGAAAAGTTGCAGAAATTGTAAAAACTTTGCAGAAGCAAAGGAACTTTGCTAAAATGGAATAACTTAGCAGAACTGCAATATCTTAGAGGAAACATAATACTTGGCAGAAATACAATAGCATAGCAGAACTTAGCAGAAATATTGTAACTTACCAGAAACATAACTTCTCAAAAATACAAGAATTTAGGAGAAATAGTATAAGATAACAGAAAGAATATATTTAGACAAAAATACTTAAGCATTACAGAAACACTATGATTTAGAAAAATAGTACAACATAGCAGAAATACTGTGATTTACCAGAGACACTGTGATGAACTATGAATATTGTAATTTTAAATTAAGACTATGTTTTAGCACAAATATTATAATTTGGCAGAAATACTATGATACAGCACAAATACTCTGGTTTAGCACAAATATTATAACATAGCAGAAATACAATTATATAGCAGAAATGTTATATTTAGAAAGAAAAATATAATATAGTAGAAATAGTATGATTGAGCAGAAATACTACAATATAGCATAATAACAATGATTTAGCAGAAATACTATGATTGAGCAGAAGTACTAAGATGTAGTAAAAGTACTTTGATTTAACAGAAATACAATTATGGAGGAGTAATACTTTAAAATGGGAGAAATATTGATACACACACACACATACACAGAGCCTAAAGGGAAGAGTATTTGTGCCATGGAGTGTTAAGAATGTGAGGTCCATATTAGAAAAGCTGGTAAAATCATAAAAGTTTGCAGAATTGTAATAAATGATGAATATGAATTACTGGTCTGTGACAGTGTATTAATTTGTAGGGAAAAAAACATGTTGACCAAGGTGGAATCGAACCCACGATCTTTGGCTTGCAGACCCGTGTCATTACCAACTGCGCCACTGGGAAAGAGAGGAGCCGTTTTGAAAAACAGGGTGATGAGCAGTCAGAATTAGATCCCGGTGAGAGGCGAAAAACGCCGTTTTTTGGAGTTACAAAACGTTGTGTAACTCAAAAACTAGGTGGACTAGAGGCATAATTCTTGTACTGGGTGAATCAGCGGACTTTGGTGTACTTTAACTGCGATTTTCATTGCTCTTTGTACAACCGTCGCTGAGATATGACGAGAGAGGAAACGGAAGACCTCAGACATGATTGGCTGGCTGGGAAGCCGTGCAGGCCCTGATATGTGATATGTGTCTGAGTCCGCACAGAGGATTGGCTGCCTGGCAGAAATATATAGAAATAGTATGATTAAGCATAAATACTACATTTAGCAGAAATACTATATTAAGCACAAATCCTATAAAAAGCAGAAATAGTATATTAAGCACAAATCCTATAAAAAGCAGAAATACTATATTAAGCACAAATCCTATTAAAAGCAGAAATAGTATATTAAGCACAAATCTTATAAAATAGCAGAAATAGTATGATTTAGCACAATAGTAATAAGTTAAACAGAAAAATTGGAAAAGCAAAATGGACAGCTGAAGAAATGCTGAACATGCTGAGGGTCCCTCAAATATACTTGTTAAATGAAAAAAATCAGCAAAAAAATATATAACAGCCACACAATCAGAAATATGTACACATAAGGAAACACACATGCACAGAGAGACACACACACAAGATCCAATTCAGTCAACCAGTCTAAATATATTGAATTTGAATCTTAGAATGAGATCATCCCATTAAAAGGCCTTCTCTCTCTCTCTCTCTCTCTGTCACACACACACACACACACACACACACACACACACACACACACACACACACACACACACACACACACACACACAGGGAGAGAGAAGTAAGTTTCTAGCTCAGTCAGCCTGGGAGCTGCTGAATTTGAATCCACCAATCAGAGAGCCTGTGCACTTTTTCCCGCCAAAACAGGTGCATCTATTTACACACGCAGCACAGAGAGACACAGGATTATCCGGTTGTTCAGTCTGACGTCACTAGCCATGTCTGGGTCTAAACTCCGCTGCAGGTCCATATATCAAACGATCACTATGGCATTACTGTGAGTTGAAAAACTGTCTAAAGTCTTTCATCTTTAATAAAATGATCAGCGTTCTGCTCTACCAGGTGTAACAATTGAGTTTAACATCCAGGCATCCATGAAAACAGAATTTATGACATTTAACGGAGTTAGAAGTTAGCAGGGAGTTAGCTCGCTAGCTTCTATCTAAATACAATATAGCATGTCCTGACTGCGGGGTTTTGGAAACAAATTAAAACGTACAGCTCTGTTATCACTTCCAACATAAATGAAGACAGAAAGCTAAACAGCAGTGACGTTTGTAGGGTTACTGAAGTTTGGCTAGCTGGTATATAATGATGTGCTACGTGACCGCTAGCGACACAGCTATGTTAGCATAATATAAACAAGCTAACTTTTTTTCCACTTGATAAAAGTTACCGTGAGTGTTCTCGGTGGTCAGGAACAAATGTAATTGCATGGCAGGATGCTGTAAACGGACCAAACTTCAGCCAGGAGAACAACTGAGATAATCCATCCACAATACGAGGTTAGTCATTCATATACTGCTGCATGGGCTGGGCTGTAGTTACATCCTAAGGTTTTAAAAACTGAGCTTAAATAAATGATTAGCGGTAATAAAAGCCGAGGGAGGTCAACAGTGATCGCTGACTGTTTTAGGAGCTTTTTGAGATCAAATAGAAGAAAATACATAACATTAAACATGTTAACAATACAAATGCCATATTAAACGCAGACTACTTTAGACCCGGAAGTAGGATTCGTCGCGTCATCACTGAACAACCGGATTGCAGTCTATTTCTCATAATGACGACTCCCCTCAAACAAATGACCATAATTTCCTAACCGTAGGGGCTAGAGCGGTCATTCTTACACCGTTTTGTTCAGAAGAGATGGGGGAATCTTCAAGTGTTGACAATTTATCATTAAAATATGAATTTTTAGAGATATATGACATGGATGACTTGTTGACTTAGAAGCCACGAATTCCCCAATATGCAAATTTGAATGCCTCAGACCACATATATGATTGGCTGGCTGGGAAGCCGTGCAGGCCCTGATTTGTGGATTTGAATTCCTCAGCCCTCAGATATGATTGGCTGGCTTAGAAGCCATGAAGGCCCCAATATGCAAATTTGAATGCCTCAGGACACATATATGATTGGCTGGGAAGCCATGCAGGCCCTGATTTGAAAATTTGAATGTCTCAGTCCTCACAGAGGATTGGCTGCCTGGGGACCTGGCAGAAATATATAGAAATACTATGATTAAGCATAAATACTACATTTAGTAGAAATACTATGTTTTAGCACAAATACTATAAAAAGCAGAAATACTATAATTTAGCAGAAATACTATATTAAGCACAAATCCTATAAAAAGCAGAAATAGTATGATTAAGCATAAACACTACATTTAGTAGAAATACTATGTTTGAGCAAAAATCCTATAAAAAGCAGAAATACTATATTAGGCACAAATCCTATAAAAAGCAGAAATAGTATGATTAAGCATAAATACTACATTTAGTAGAAATACTATGTTTTAGCACAAATAGTATAAAAAGCATAAATACTGTAATTTAGCAGAAATACTATATTAGGCACAAATTCTATGAAAAGCAGAAATAGTATGATTAAGCATAAATACTACATTTAGTAGAAATACTATGTTTTAGCACAAATCCTATAAAAAGCAGAAATACTGTACTATGATTTAGTAGAAAAACTATAAATAATCAGAAATACTATATTTGGCAGAAATACTATATTTTGCACAAATCTTATAAAATAGCAGAAATAGTATGATTTAGCACAATAGTAATAAGTTAAACAGAAAAATTGGAAAAGCAAAATGGACAGCTGAAAAAATGCTGAACATGCTGAGGGTCCCTCAAATATACTTGTTAAATGAAAAAATCAGCAAAAAAATGCACAGGGAGAGAGAAGTAAGTTTCTAGGTCAGCCTGGGAGCTGCTGAATTTGAATCCACCAATCAGAGAGCCTGTGTACTTTTTCCCGCCAAAACAGGTGCATCTATTTACACACGCAGCACAGAGAGGCACAGGATTATTGCAGCCTATTTCTCATAATGACGACTCCCCTCAAACAAATGACCATAATTTCCTAACCGTAGGGGCTAGAGCGGTCATTCTTACACCGTTTTGTTCAGAAGAGATGGGGGAATCTTCCAGTGTTGACAATTTATCATTAAAATGTGAATTATTAAAGATATTTGACTTCTAATGCACCATAACTGAGTAGAGCGAAGCAAAAACTGGCTTGACTTGCCCTCAAACAACGCTTTGTAACTCGAAATCTATTTGGAGTATCGATATCATTCTTTCACCGTAAGAGACAGCAGGCTTTGGTGAACAGTCATGGAAATTTTCAGGTCTCTGTGGAAATCCAACAAAAAGTTATGACGAGAGAAAAAAGTGGTTCATTTCCAGGGTTTGAAATTTGAAGAAATCTGAGCGACGGACGAATTTCCTACCCTCAAACAAGTCCAACTCATTTCAGAACGGTAATACGTGAGAAAGAAATTCTTGAATTGTGAGCGTCACGAGTGTCTGAAGATATACCGGGACAAGCCTCATGTCTTAACTTTGCTTCGTTAAGGAGATATGACGATTCGAATATGCCTCTCATTACAGAAATGCAGCGGTGATTTTGAACAAACTCTCCATTGACTTTATATGGAGAGTTTTCCGACATTGTGTTGGTCTGAGGAGATTTGCGAAAGTTCTATGAATACCACAACAATGATAGTGACATTTTCGGAAACCCAGCAAAAATACCTATGTTTTGATGTATAATTTGTGGAAGTTGAGTGAAGATTGAGCAAGTAGCAAGAAGTTGTTCGGACATGAAGAGAAGACTGCAAAACCTTCAGTGGCACACTGGAAGCCAAGTGCATAGCAACCATAACAACGCATGTATTTTGTGAAAAATCACAATTTTGCAACTGAAAACTTTAAGAGGCATAAAGGTAAAACGGTAAAAGATTTGAAAAAGCTGAATCGTACCTGAATAGCCCAATAATTTGAGAACATTTTAAAGTTTGAATGGTTGTTCTACGTGAAAATATGAGGAAGTAGTTAAGTTTCAGAAACAAGCAAATTTTAGCAAAATTGCAGAAGTTTCCCATTCATTTCAATGGGACAAATTAAGCTTAATATTTTAAAAAGTATAATAGTGAAAAATACCAAAAGACATAGCAGGAATTAGCAGAAATAGTAGAATATTTTAAAATTTGAACGGTGAAAATCGGCTGAAAATTGTGGAAGTAGTTAAGTGCCAAAAAGTGTACGGAAGTCCCAAGAGGAACTCAATAGTGTGGATGCTTAAAGCATCCACACAATAACTAGAAAAATTTGCATTTCCTGCGAAAATGCAGTGTGGATGCTTAAAGCTGAAGCTGTATGCAAAAAGTAGCTGAAAAAGCTGAAAAGTTGCAGAAATTGTAAAAACTTTGCAGAAGCAAAAGAAGTTTGCTAAAATGGAATAACTTAGCAGAACTGCAATATCTTAGAGGAAACATAATACTTGGCAGAAATACAATAGCATAGCAGAATTTAGCAGAAATATTGTAACTTACCAGAAACATGATAACTTCTCAAAAATACAAGAATTTAGGAGAAATAGTATAAGATAACAGAAAGAATATATTTAGCCAAAAATACTTAAACATTACAGAAACACTATGATTTAGAAAAATAGTACAACAGCAGAAATATTGTGATTTACCAGAGACACTGTGATGAACTATGAATATTGTAATTTTAAATTGAGACTATGTTTTAGCACAAATATTATAATTTGGCAGAAATACTATAATTTAGCAGAAATACTATATTAAGCACAAATCCTATAAAAAGCAGAAATGGTATGATTAAGCACAAATACTACATTTAGTAGAAATACTTTGTTTTAGCACAAATCCCATAAAAAGCAGAAATACTGTACTATGATTTAGTAGAAAAACTATAATTAATCAGAAATACTAAATTTAGCAGAAATACTATATTAAGCACAAATACTATAAAAGCAGAAATAGTATATTAAGCACAAATCTTATAAAATAGCAGAAATAGTATGATTTAGCACAATAGTAATAAGTTAAACAGAAAAATTGGAAAAGCAAAATGGACAGCTGAAAAAATGCTGAACATGCTGAGGGTCCCTCAAATATACTTGTTAAATGACAAAAATCTGCAAAAAAATTTATTACAGCCACACAATCACAAATATGTACACATGAGGAAACACACATGCACAGAGAGACCCACACACAAGATCCAATTCAGTCAACCAGTCTAAATATATTGAATTTAAATCTTAGAATGAGATCATCCCATTAAAAGCCTTTCTCTCTCTCTCTCTCTCTCTCTCTCTCTCTCTCTCTCTCTCTGTCACACACACACACACACAGGGAGAGAGAAGTAAGTTTCTAGGTCAGCCTGGGAGCTGGTGAATTTGAATCCACCAATCAGAGAGGCTGTGCACTTTTCCCCACCAAAACAAGTGCATCTGTTTACACACGCAGCAGCACAGAGAGACACAGGATTTTTGCAGTCTATTTCTCATAGTGACGACTCCCCTCAAACAAATGACCGTAATTTCCTAACCGTAGGGGCTAGAACGGTCATTCTTACACCGTTTTGTTCAGAAGAGATGGGGGAATCTTCAAGTGTTGACAATTTAATATTAAAATATGAATTTTTAGAGATATATGACATGGATGACTCGTTGACTTAGAAGCCACGAATTCCCCAATATGCAAATTTGAATGCCTGAGACCACATATGTGATTGGCTGGCTGGGAAACAGTGCAGGCCGTGATTTGTGGATTTGAATTCCTCAGCCCTCAGATATGACTGGCTGGCTTAGAAGCCACGAAGGCCCCAATATGCAAATTTGAATGCCTCAGGACACTTATTTGATTGGCTGGGAAACTGTGCAGGCCCTGATTTGAAAATTTGAATTTCTCAGTCCTCACAGAGGATTGGCTGCCTGGGGACCTGGCAGAAATATATAGAAATACTATTATTAAGCATAAATACTACATTTAGTAGAAATACTATGTTTTAGCACAAATATTATAAAAAGAAGAAAAACTATAATTTAGCAGAAATACTATATTAAGCACAAATCCTATAAAAAGCAGAAATACTATAATTTAGAACAAATAGTATAAAAAGCAGAAATACTATAATTTAGCAGAAATACTATGTTAGGCACAAATCCTATAAAAAGCAGAAATACTATAATTTAGCAGAAATACTATGTTAGGCACAAATCCTATAAAAAGCAGAAATACTATAATTTAGCAGAAATACTATATTAGGCATAAATCCTATGAAAAGCAGAAATAGTATGATTTAGCAGAAATACTGTATTTAGCACAAGTACCGAAAAGTACCAGAAATACTATGATTTAGCAGAATAGTAATAACTTATTGAAACACAAATGCACAGAGGGACACACAAACACAGGCTCTAATCCAGTCAACCAGTCTAACTATGTTCAATTTAAATCCTACAATGACATGCTGCCAAATAAGGGCAGGGTCCTCTCTCTCCCACTAAACACACACACACACACACACACACACACACACACACACACACACACACACACACACACAGGGAGAGAGAAGTAAGTTTCTAGGTCAGCCTGGGAGCTGCTGAATTTGAATCCACCAATCAGAGAGGCTGTTTACGTTTTCCCGCCAAAACAGGTGCATCTTTTTACACACGCAGCACAGAGACATAGACCTGCTTCTTTCAGTTTATTTCACATAGTGAGGATTCCCCTCAAACAAATGACCATAATTTCCTAACCATAGGGGCTAGAGCGGTCATTCTTACACCGTTTTGTTCAGAAGAGATGGGGGAATCTTCAAGTGTTGACAATTTATCATTAAAATATGAATTTTTAGAGATATATGACATGGATGACTTGTTGACTTAGAAGCCACGAATTCCCCAATATGCAAATTTGAATACCTGGAGCCCACATACATGATTGGCTGGCTGGGAAGCTGTGCAGGCCCTGATTTGTGGATTTGAATTCCTCAGCCCTCAGATATGATTGGCTGGCTTAGAAGCCATGAAGGCCCCAATATGCAAATTTGAATGCCTCAGGACACATATATGATTGGCTGGGAAGCCGTGCAGGCCCTGATTTGAAAATTTGAATGTCTCAGTCCTCACAGAGGATTGGCTGCCTGGGGACCTGGCAGAAATATATAGAAATACTATTATTAAGCATAAATACTACATTTAGTAGAAATACTATGTTTTAGCACAAATACTATAAAAAGCAGAAATACTATAATTTAGCAGAAATACTATATTAAGCACAAATCCTATAAAAAGCAGAAATAGGATGATTAAGCATAAACACTACATTTAGTAGAAATACTATGTTTGAGCAAAAATCCTATAAAAAGCAGAAATACTATATTAGGCACAAATCCCATAAAAAGCAGAAATAGTATGATTAAGCATAAATACTACATTTAGTAGAAATACTATGTTTTAGCACAAATAGTATAAAAAGCAGAAATATTGTAATTTAGCAGAAATACTATATTAGGCAGAAATAGTATTATTTAGCACAATAGTAATAAGTTAAACAGAAAAATTGGAAAAGCAAAATGGACAGCTGAAAAAATGCTGAACATGCTGAGGGTCCCTCAAATATACTTGTTAAATGAAAAAATCAGCAAAAAAATGCACAGGGAGAGAGAAGTAAGTTTCTAGGTCAGCCTGGGAGCTGCTGAATTTGAATCCACCAATCAGAGAGCCTGTGTACTTTTTCCCGCCAAAACATGTGCCTCTTTTTACACACGCAGCACAGAGAGGCACAGGATTATTGCAGCCTATTTCTCATAGTGACGACTCCCCTCAAACAAATGACCATAATTTCCAAACCGTAGGGGCTAGAGCGGTCATTCTTACACCGTTTTGTTCAGAAGAGATGGGGGAATCTTCCAGTGTTTACAATTTATCATTAAAATATGAATTATTAAAGATATTTGACTTGTAATGCACCATAACTGAGTAGAGCGAAGCAAAAACTGCCTTGACTTGCCCTCAAACAACGCTTTGTGACTTGAAATCTATTTGGAGTATCGATATCATTCTTTCACCGTAAGAGACAGCAGGCTTTGGTGAACAATCATGGAAATTTTCAGGTCTCTGTGGAAATCCAACAAAAAGTTATGACGAGAGAAAAAAGTGGTTCATTTCCACAGTTTGAAATCTGAAGAAATCTGAGCGAAGGACGAATTTCCTACCCTCAAACAAGTCCAACTCATTTCAGAACGGTAATAGGTGAGAAAGAAATTCTTGAATTGTGAGCGTCAGGGGTGTCTGAAGATATTCGGGGACAAGCCTCATGTCTTAACTTTGCTTCGTTAAGGAGATATGACGATTCGAATATGCCTCTCATTACAGAAATCCAGCGGTGATTTTGAACAAGCTCTCCATTCACTTTATATGGAGAGTTTTCTGACCTTGTGTTAGTCTGAGGAGATTTGCAAAAATTCTATAAATCCCACAACAATGATGGTGACATTTTCTGAAAGCCAGCAAAAATACCTACGTTTTGATGTATAATTTGTGGAAGTTGAGTGAAAATTGAGCAAGTAGCAGGAAGTTGTTCGGACATGAAGTGAAAATTGCAAAACCTTCAGTGGCACACTGGAAGCCAAGAGCATAGCAACCATAACAACACATGTATTTTGTGAAAAATCACAATTTTGCAACTCAAAACTGTAAGAGGCATAAAAGTAAAACAGTAAAAGATTTGAAAAAGCTGAATCATACCTGAATAGCCCAATAATTTGTGAACATTTTAAAGTTTGAATGGTTGTTCTAGGTGAAAATATGAGGAAGTAGTTAAGTTTCAAAAACAAGCAAATTTTAGCAGAATTGCTGAAGTTTCCCATTCATTTCAATGGGACAAATTAAAGGAAAAAAGTGGAATATTTTAAAAAGTATAATAGTTAAAAATACCAAAAGATATAGCAGGAATTAGCAAAAATAGCTGAATAGTTTAAAGTTTGAACGGTGAAAATAGCACAAAAACTGTGGAAGTAGTTAAACGGCGAAAAGTGTACGGAAGTCCTAAGAATAATAAAGAATAAAGAGAAACAGGAACTCAATAGTGTGGATGCTTAAAGCATCCACACAATAACTAGAAAAATTTGCATTTCCTGCGAAAATGCAGTGTGGATGCTTAAAGCTGAAGCTGTATGCAAAAAGTAGCTGAAAAAGCTGAAAAGTTGCAGAAATTGTAAAAACTTTGCAGAAGCAAAGGAACATTGCTAAAATGTAATAATTTAGCAGAACTGCAATATCTTAGAGGAAACATAATACTTGGCAGAAATACAATAGCATAGCAGAACTTAGCAGAAATATTGTAACTTACCAGAAACATGATAACTTCTCAAAAATACAAGAATTTAGGAGAAATAGTATAAGATAACAGAAAGAATATATTTAGCCAAAAATACTTAAACATTACAGAAACACTATGATTTAGAAAAATAGTACAACATAGCAGAAATATTGTGATTTACCAGAGACACTGTGATGACCTATGAATATTGTAATTTTAAATTAAGACTGTTTTAGCACAAATATTATAATTTGGCAGAAATACAATTATATAGCAGAAATGCTATATTTAGAAAGAAAAATATAATATAGTAGAAATACAATGATTTAGCAGAAATACTACAATATAGCATAATAACAATGATTTAGAACAAATACTATGATTGAGCAGAATAGCAATAACTGAAGTAGAAATATTGGAAAAGTTAAATGACAAGATGAAAAAAAAAACAGAATATGGTTAAGTTCCCTCAAAACTAATTGTTGTTCACATGTGGAAAAAAACGAAATAAAAATAAATTAAAAAACAAGAAGGAACAGCCAACAATTACACATAAAATCAAATATGTATACACAAATGCACAGAGAGAGAGACACACAGAGGGTCTATGCCAGTCAACCAGTCTAAATATATTATATGTTTTTCCAACAATGAGATGCTGCCCTAAAGTTGGTCTCTCTCTCTCTCTCTCTCTGTCACACACACACACACACACACACACACACACACACACACACAGGGAGAGAAAAGTGAGTTTGTAGGTCAGCCTGGGAGCTGCTGAATTTGAATCCACCAATCAGAGAGCCTGTGCACTCTTTCCCTCCAAAACAGGTGCATCCTTTTTACACACGCAGCACAGAGAGACACAGGATCATTGCAGTCTATTTCTCATAATGACGACTCCCCTCAAACAAATGACCATAATTTCCTAACCGTAGGAGCTAGAACGGTCATTCTTACACCGTTTTGTTCAGAAGAGATGGGGGAATCTTCCAGTGTTTACAATTTATCATTAAAATATGAATTTTTAGAGATATATGACACCGATGACTTGTTGACTTAGAAGCCACGAATTCCCCAATATGCAAATTTGAATACCTGGAGCCCACATACATGATTGGCTGGCTGGGAAGCTGTGCAGGCCCTGATTTGTGGATTTGAATTCCTCAGCCCTCAGATATGATTGGCTGGCTTAGAAGCCATGAAGTCCCCAATATGCAAATTTGAATGCCTCAGGACACATATATGATTGGCTGGGAAACCGTGCAGGACCTGATTTGAAAATTTGAATGTCTAAGTCCTCACAGAGGATTGGCTGCCTGGGGACCAGGCAGAAATATATAGAAATACTATGATTAAGCATAAATACTACATTTAGTAGAAATACTATGTTTTAGCACAAATACTATAAAAAGCAGAAATACTATAATTTAGCACAAATACTATTTTAAGCACAAATCCTATAAAAAGCAGAAATACTATATTAAGCACAAATTCTATAAAAAGCAGAAATACTATATTAAGCACAAATCCTATAAAAAGCAGAAATACTATATTAAGCACAAATCCTATTAAAAGCAGAAATACTATATTAAGCACAAATCTTATAAAATAGCAGAAACAGTATGATTTAGCACAATAGTAATAAGTTAAACAGAAAAATTGGAAAAGCAAAATGGACAGCTGAAAAAATGCTGAACATGCTGAGGGTCCCTCAAATATACTTGTTAAATGAAAAAAATCAGCAAAAAAATGCACAGGGAGAGAGAAGTAAGTTTCTAGGTCAGCCTGGGAGCTGCTGAATTTGAATCCACCAATCAGAGAGCCTGTGTACTTTTTCCCGCCAAAACATGTGCCTCTTTTTACACACGCAGCACAGAGAGGCACAGGATTATTGCAGCCTATTTCTCATAGTGAGGACTCCCCTCAAACAAATGACCATAATTTCCAAACAGTAGGGGCTAGAGCGGTCATTCTTACACCGTTTTGTTCAGAAGAGATGGGGGAATCTTCCAGTGTTTACAATTTATCATTAAAATATGAATTATTAAAGATATTTGACTTGTAATGCACCATAACTGAGTAGAGCGAAGCAAAAACTGCCTTGACTTGCCCTCAAACAACGCTTTGTGACTTGAAATCTATTTGGAGTATCGATATCATTCTTTCACCGTAAGAGACAGCAGGCTTTGGTGAACAATCATGGAAATTTTCAGGTCTCTGTGGAAATCCAACAAAAAGTTATGACGAGAGAAAAAAGTGGTTCATTTCCACAGTTTGAAATCTGAAGAAATCTGAGCGAAGGACGAATTTCCTACCCTCAAACAAGTCCAACTCATTTCAGAACGGTAATAGGTGAGAAAGAAATTCTTGAATTGTGAGCGTCAGGGGTGTCTGAAGATATTCGGGGACAAGCCTCATGTCTTAACTTTGCTTCGTTAAGGAGATATGACGATTCGAATATGCCTCTCATTACAGAAATCCAGCGGTGATTTTGAACAAGCTCTCCATTCACTTTATATGGAGAGTTTTCTGACCTTGTGTTAGTCTGAGGAGATTTGCAAAAATTCTATAAATCCCACAACAATGATGGTGACATTTTCTGAAAGCCAGCAAAAATACCTACGTTTTGATGTATAATTTGTGGAAGTTGAGTGAAAATTGAGCAAGTAGCAAACAGTTGTTCGGACATGAAGAGAAGACTGCAAAACCTTCAGTGACACACTGGAAGCCAAGAGCATAGCAACCATAACAACGCATGTATTTTGTGAAAAATCACAATTTTGCAACTCAAAACTTTAAGAGGCATAAAAGTAAAACAGTAGAAGATTTGAAAAAGCTGAATCATACCTGAATAGCCCAATAATTTGTGAACATTTTAAAGTTTGAATGGTTGTTCTAGGTGAAAATATGAGGAAGTAGTTAAGTTTCAAAAACAAGCAAATTTTAGCAGAATTGCTGAAGTTTCCCATTCATTTCAATGGGACAAATTAAAGGAAAAAAGTGGAATATTTTAAAAAGTTTAATAGTTAAAAATACCAAAAGATATAGCAGGAAAGAGCAAAAATAGCTGAATAGTTTAAAATTTGAACGGTGAAAATCGGCTGAAAATTGTGGAAGTAGTTAAACGGCGAAAAGTGTACGGAAGTCCTAAGAATAATAATAATAATAATAATAATAAAGAATAAAGAGAAACAGGAACTCAATAGTGTGGATGCTTAAAGCATCCACACAATAAAGAATAAAGAGAAACAGGAACTCAATAGTGTGGATGCTTAAGCATCCACACAACTAGAAAAATTTGCATTTCCTGCGAAAATGCAGTGTGGATGCTTTAAAGCTGAAGCTGTATGCAAAAAGTAGCTGAAAAAGCTGAAAAGTTGCAGAAATTGTAAAAACTTTGCAGAAGCAAAAGAAGTTTGCTAAAATGGAATAACTTAGCAGAACTGCAATATCTTAGAGGAAACATAATACTTGGCAGAGATACAATAGCATAGCAGAATTTAGCAGAAATATTGTAACTTACCAGAAACATGATAACTTCTCAAAAATACAAGAATTTAGGAGAAATAGTATAAGATAACAGAAAGAATATATTTAGCCAAAAATACTTAAACATTACAGAAACACTATGATTTAGAAAAATAGTACAACAGAGCAGAAATATTGTGATTTACCAGAGACACTGTGATGAACTATGAATATTGTAATTTTAAATTAAGACTATGTTTTAGCACAAATATTATAATTTGGCAGAAATACTATAATTTAGCAGAAATACTATATTAAGCACAAATCCTATAAAAAGCAGAAATGGTATGATTAAGCATAAATACTACATTTAGTAGAAATACTTTGTTTTAGCACAAATCCCATAAAAAGCAGAAATACTGTACTATGATTTAGTAGAAAAACTATAATTAATCAGAAATACTAAATTTAGCAGAAATACTATATTAAGCACAAATCTTATGAAATAGCAGAAACAGTATGATTTAGCACAATAGTAATAAGTTAAACAGAAAAATTGGAAAAGCAAAATGGACAGCTGAAAAAATGCTGAACATGCTGAGGGTCCCTCAAATATACTTGTTAAATGAAAAAATCAGCAAAAAAATGCACAGGGAGAGAGAAGTAAGTTTCTAGGTCAGCCTGGGAGCTGCTGAATTTGAATCCACCAATCAGAGAGCCTGTGTACTTTTTCCCGCCAAAACATGTGCATCTTTTTACACACGCAGCAGAGAGAGGCACAGGATTATTGCAGCCTATTTCTCATAGTGAGGACTCCCCTCAAACAAATGACCATAATTTCCAAACCGTAGGGGCTAGAGCGGTCATTCTTACACCGTTTTGTTCAGAAGAGATGGGGGAATCTTCCAGTGTTAACAATTTATCATTAAAATGTGAATTTTTAGAGATATACGACATGGATGACTTGTTGACTTAGAAGCCACGAATTCCCCCAATATGCAAATTTGAATGCCTGAGGCCACATATATGATTGGCTGCCTGGGAAGCCGTGCAGGCCCTGATTTGTGGATTTGAATTCCTCAGCCCTCAGATATGATTGGCTGGCTTAGAAGCCATGAAGGCCCCAATATGCAAATTTGAATGCCTCAGGACACATATATGATTGGCTGGGAAACCGTGCAGGCCCTGATTTGAAAATTTGAATGTCTAAGTCCTCACAGAGGATTGGCTGCCTGGGGACCTGGCAGAAATATATAGAAATACTATTATTAAGCATAAATACTACATTTAGTAGAAATACTATGTTTTAGCACAAATACTATAAAAAGCACAAATCCTATAAAAAGCAGAAATACTATATTAGGCACAAATCCTATAAAAAGCAGAAATAGTATGATTAAGCATAAATACTACATTTAGTAGAAATACTATGTTTTAGCACAAATAGTATAAAAAGCAGAAATATTATAATTTAGCACAAATAGTATAAAAAGCAGAAATATTATAATTTAGCACAAATAGTATAAAAAGCAGAAATATTATAATTTAGCACAAATAGTATAAAAAGCAGAAATACTACATTTAGTAGAAATACTATGTTTTAGCACAAATAGTATAAAAAGCAGAAATATTATAATTTAGCACAAATAGTATAAAAAGCAGAAATATTATAATTTAGCACAAATAGTATAAAAAGCAGAAATATTATAATTTAGCACAAATAGTATAAAAAGCAGAAATACTACATTTAGTAGAAATACTATGTTTTAGCACAAATAGTATAATAAAGCAGAAATACTATAATTTAGCAGAAATATTGTATTTAGCACAAGTACCAAAAAGTACCAGAAATACTATGATTTAGCAGAATAGCAATAACTTACAAAATTACAAATATGGAGGCATATTGAAACAGAAATGCAGAGAGGGACACACAAACACAGGCTCTAATCCAGTCAATCAGTCTAACTATATTCAATTTAAATCCTACAATGACATGCTGCCAAATAAGGGCAGGGTCCTCTCTCTCCCACTAAACACACACACACACACACACACACACACACACACACACACACACACACACACACACACAGACAGACACAGAGGGAGAGAGCTGCCGAATTTAAATCCACCAATCAGAGTGGCTGTTTACGTTTTCCCGCCAAAAAAGGTGCATCTTTTTACACACGCAGCAGAGAGAGGCACAGGATTATTGCAGTCTATTTCTCATAGTGACGACTCCCCTCAAACAAATGACCATAATTTCCTAACCGTAGGGGCTAGAACGGTCATTCTTACACCGTTTTGTTCAGAAGACATGGGGGAATCTTCCAGTGTTTACAATTTATCATTAAAATATGAATTATTAAAGATATTTGACTTCTAATGCACCATAACTGAGTAGAGCGAAGCAAAAACTGCCTTTACTTGCCCTCAAACAACGCTTTGTAACTTGAAATCTATTTGGAGTATCGATATCATTCTTTCACCGTAAGAGACAGCAGGCTTTGGTGAACAATCATGGAAATTTTCAGGTATCTGTGGAAATCCAACAAAAAGTTATGACGAGAGAAAAAAGTGGTTCATTTCCAGACTTTGAAATCTGAAGAAATCTGAGCGAAGGACGAATTTCCTACCCTCAAACAAGTCCAACTCATTTCAGAACGGTAATAGTTGAGAAAGAAATTCTTGAATTGTGAGCGTCAGGAGTGTCTGAAGATATGCCGGGACAAGCCTCATGTCTTAACTTTGCTTCGTTAAGGAGATATGACGATTCGAATATGCCTCTCATTCCAGAAATGCAGCGGTGATTTTGAACAAACTCTCCATTGACTTTATATGGAGAGTTTTCTGACCTTGTGTTAGTCTGAGGAGATTTGCGAAAGTTCTATGAATACCACAACAATGATAGTGACATTTTCTGAAAGCCAGAAAAAATACCTACGTTTTGATGTATAATTTGTGGAAGTTGAGTGAATATTGAGCAAGTAGCAAACAGTTGTTCGGACATGAAGAGAAGACTGCAAAAGCTTCAGTGGCACACTGGAAGCCAAGAGCATAGCAACCATAACAACGCATGTATTTTGTGAAAAATCACAATTTTGCAACTCAAAACTTTAAGAGGCATAAAAGTAAAACAGTAAAAGATTTGAAAAAGCTGAATCATACCTGAATAGCCCAATAATTTGTGAACATTTTAAAATTTGAATGGTTGTTCTAGGTGAAAGTATGAGGAAGTAGTTAAGTTTCAAAAACAAGCAAATTTTAGCAGAATTGCTGAAGTTTCCCATTCATTTCAATGGGACAAATTAAAGGAAAAAAGTGGAATATTTTAAAAAGTATAATAGTTAAAAATAGCAAAAGTCATAGCCGGAAAGAGCAAAAATAGCTGAATAGTTTAAAATTTGAACGGTGAAAATCGGCTGAAAATTGTGGAAGTAGTTTAACGGCGAAAAGTGTACGGAAGTCCTAAGAATAATAATAATAACTAGAAAAATTTGCATTTCCTGCGAAAATGCAGTGTGGATGCTTAAAGCTGAAGCTGTATGCAAAAAGTAGCTGAAAAAGCTGAAAAGTTGCAGAAATTGTAAAAACTTTGCAGAAGCAAAAGAAGTTTGCTAAAATGGAATAACTTAGCAGAACTGCAATATCTTAGAGGAAACATAATACTTGGCAGAAATACAATAGCATAGCAGAATTTAGCAGAAATATTGTAACTTACCAGAAACATGATAACTTCTCAAAAATACAAGAATTTAGGAGAAATAGTATAAGATAACAGAAAGAATATATTTAGCCAAAAATACTTAAACATTACAGAAACACTATGATTTAGAAAAATAGTACAACAGAGCAGAAATATTGTGATTTACCAGAGACACTGTGATGAACTATGAATATTGTAATTTTAAATTAAGACTATGTTTTAGCACAAATATTATAATTTGGCAGAAATACTATAATTTAGCAGAAATACTATAAAAAGCAGAAATACTATAATTTAGCAGAAATACTATATTAAGCACAAACCCTATAAAAAGCAGAAATACTGTACTATGATTTGGTAGAAAAAACTATAATTAATCAGAAATACTATATTTGGCAGAAATACGGTATTTGGCACAAATCTTATAAAATAGCAGAAATAGTATGATTTAGCACAATAGTAATAACTTAAACAGAAAAATTGGAAAAGCAAATGGACAGCTGAAAAAATGCTGAACATGCTGAAGGTCCCTCAACTATACTTGTTAAATGAAAAAAATCAGCAAAAAAATCTATAACAGCCACACAATCACAAATATCTACACATAAGGAAACACACATGCACAGAGAGACACACACACAAGATCAAATTCAGTCAACCAGTCTAAATATATTGAATTTGAATCTTACAATGAGATCATCCCATTAAAAGGCTCTCTCTCTCTCTCTCTCTCTCTCTCCCTGTCACACACAGACACACACACAGGGAGAGAGAAGTAAGTTTCTAGGTCAGCCTGGGAGCTGCTGAATTTGAATCCACCAATCAGAGAGGCTGTGCACTTTTCCCCACCAAAACGGGTGCTTCTGTTTACACACGCAGCACAGAGAGAGACACTGGATTATTGCAGTCTATTTCTCATAGTGACGACTCCCCTCAAACAAATGACCATAATTTCCTAACCGTAGGGGCTAGAACGGTCATTCTTACACCGTTTTGTTCAGAAGAGATGGGGGAATCTTCAAGTGTTGACAATTTATCATTAAAATATGAATTTTTAGAGCTATATGACATGGATGACTTGTTGACTTAGAAGCCACGAATTCCCCAATATGCAAATTTGAATGCCTGAGGCCACATATATGATTGGCTGGCTGGGAAGCTGTGCAGGCCCTGATTTGTGGATTTGAATTCCTCAGCCCTCAGATATGATTGGCTGGCTTAGAAGCCATGAAGGCACCAATATGCAAATTTGAATGCCTCAGGACACTTATATGATTGGCTGGGAAACCGTGCAGGCCCTGATTTGAAAATTTGAATGTCTAAGTCCTCACAGAGGATTGGCTGCCTGGGGACCTGGCAGAAATATATAGAAATACTATGATTAAGCATAAATACTACATTTAGTAGAAATACTATGTTTTAGCACAAATATTATAAAAAGCAGAAATACTATAATTTAGCAGAAATACTATATTAAGCACAAATTCTATAAAAAGCAGAAATACTATATTAAGCACAAATTCTATAAAAAGCAGAAATACTATATTAAGCACAAATCCTATTAAAAGCAGAAATACTATATTAAGCACAAATCTTATGAAATAGCAGAAACAGTATGATTTAGCACAATAGTAATAAGTTAAACAGAAAAATTGGAAAAGCAAAATGGACAGCTGAAAAAATGCTGAACATGCTGAGGGTCCCTCAAATATACTTGTTAAATGAAAAAATCAGCAAAAAAATGCACAGGGAGAGAGAAGTAAGTTTCTAGGTCAGCCTGGGAGCTGCTGAATTTGAATCCACCAATCAGAGAGCCTGTGTACTTTTTCCCGCCAAAACAGGTGCATCTTTTTACACACGCAGCAGAGAGAGGCACAGGATTATTGCAGCCTATTTCTCATAGTGAGGACTCCCCTCAAACAAATGACCATAATTTCCTAACCGTAGGGGCTAGAACGGTCATTCTTACACCGTTTTGTTCAGAAGAGATGGGGGAATCTTCAAGTGTTGACAATTTAATATTAAAATATGAATTTTTAGAGATATATGACATGGATGACTTGTTGACTTAGAAGCCACGAATTCCCCAATATGCAAATTTGAATGCCTGAGACCACATATGTGATTGGCTGGCTGGGAAGCCGTGCAGGCCCTGATTTGTGGATTTGAATTCCTCAGCCCTCAGATATGATTGGCTGGCTTAGAAGCCACGAAGGCCCCAATATGCAAATTTGAATGCCTCAGGACACTTATTTGATTGGCTGGGAAACTGTGCAGGCCCTGATTTGAAAATTTGAATGTCTCAGTCCTCACAGAGGATTGGCTGCCTGGGGACCTGGCAGAAATATATAGAAATACTATTATTAAGCATAAATACTACATTTAGTAGAAATACTATGTTTTAGCACAAATATTATAAAAAGAAGAAAAACTATAATTTAGCAGAAATACTATATTAAGCACAAATCCTATAAAAAGCAGAAATACTATAATTTAGAACAAATAGTATAAAAAGCAGAAATACTATAATTTAGCAGAAATACTATGTTAAGCACAAATCCTATAAAAAGCAGAAATAGTATGATTAAGCATAAATACTACATTTAGTAGAAATACTATGTTTTAGCACAAATAGTATAAAAAGCAGAAATATTATAATTTAGCACAAATAGTATAAAAAGCAGAAATATTATAATTTAGCACAAATAGTATAAAAAGCAGAAATATTATAATTTAGCACAAATAGTATAAAAAGCAGAAATACTACATTTAGTAGAAATACTATGTTTTAGCACAAATAGTATAAAAAGCAGAAATATTATAATTTAGCACAAATAGTATAAAAAGCAGAAATATTATAATTTAGCACAAATAGTATAAAAAGCAGAAATATTATAATTTAGCACAAATAGTATAAAAAGCAGAAATACTACATTTAGTAGAAATACTATGTTTTAGCACAAATAGTATTATAAAGCAGAAACACTATAAATTAGCAGAAATACTGTATTTAGCACAAGTACCGAAAAGTACCAGAAATACTATGATTTAGCAGAATAGCAATAACTTACAAAATTACAAATATGGAGGCATATTGAAACAGAAATGCAGAGAGGGACACACAAACACAGGCTCTAATCCAGTCAATCAGTCTAACTATATTCAATTTAAATCCTACAATGACATGCTGCCAAATAAGGGCAGGGTCCTCTCTCTCCCACTAAACACACACACACACACACACACACACACACACACACACACACGCACACACACACACACACACACACACACACACACACACACACAGAGGGAGAGAGCTGCCGAATTTAAATCCACCAATCAGAGTGGCTGTTTACGTTTTCCCGCCAAAAAAGGTGCATCTTTTTACACACGCAGCAGAGAGAGGCACAGGATTATTGCAGTCTATTTCTCATAGTGACGACTCCCCTCAAACAAATGACCATAATTTCCTAACCGTAGGGGCTAGAACGGTCATTCTTACACCGTTTTGTTCAGAAGACATGGGGGAATCTTCCAGTGTTTACAATTTATCATTAAAATATGAATTATTAAAGATATTTGACTTCTAATGCACCATAACTGAGTAGAGCGAAGCAAAAACTGCCTTGACTTGCCCTCAAACAACGCTTTGTAACTTGAAATCTATTTGGAGTATCGATATCATTCTTTCACCGTAAGAGACAGCAGGCTTTGGTGAACAATCATGGAAATTTTCAGGTGTCTGTGGAAATCCAACAAAAAGTTATGACGAGAGAAAAAAGTGGTTCATTTCCAGACTTTGAAATCTGAAGAAATCTGAGCGAAGGACGAATTTCCTACCCTCAAACAAGTCCAACTCATTTCAGAACGGTAATAGTTGAGAAAGAAATTCTTGAATTGTGAGCGTCAGGAGTGTCTGAAGATATGCCGGGACAAGCCTCATGTCTTAACTTTGCTTCGTTAAGGAGATATGACGATTCGAATATGCCTCTCATTCCAGAAATGCAGCGGTGATTTTGAACAAACTCTCCATTGACTTTATATGGAGAGTTTTCTGACCTTGTGTTAGTCTGAGGAGATTTGCGAAAGTTCTATGAATACCACAACAATGATAGTGACATTTTCTGAAAGCCAGCAAAAATACCTACGTTTTGATGTATAATTTGTGGAAGTTGAGTGAAAATTGAGCAAGTAGCAAACAGTTGTTCGGACATGAAGAGAAGACTGCAAAACCTTCAGTGACACACTGGAAGCCAAGAGCATAGCAACCATAACAACGCATGTATTTTGTGAAAAATCACAATTTTGCAACTGAAAACTTTAAGAGGCATAAAAGTAAAACAGTAAAAGATTTGAAAAAGCTGAATCATACCTGAATAGCCCAATAATTTGTGAACATTTTAAAATTTGAATGGTTGTTCTAGGTGAAAGTATGAGGAAGTAGTTAAGTTTCAAAAACAAGCAAATTTTAGCAGAATTGCTGAAGTTTCCCATTCATTTCAATGGGACAAATTAAAGGAAAAAAGTGGAATATTTTAAAAAGTATAATAGTTAAAAATAGCAAAAGTCATAGCCGGAAAGAGCAAAAATAGCTGAATAGTTTAAAATTTGAACGGTGAAAATCGGCTGAAAATTGTGGAAGTAGTTCTACGGCGAAAAGTGTACGGAAGTCCTAAGAATAATAATAATAATAATAAAGAATAAAGAGAAACAGGAACTCAATAGTGTGGATGCTTAAAGCATCCACACAACTAGAAAAATTTGCATTTCCTGCGAAAATGCAGTGTGGATGCTTAAAGCTGAAGCTGTATGCAAAAAGTAGCTGAAAAAGCTGAAAAGTTGCAGAAATTGTAAAAACTTTGCAGAAGCAAAAGAAGTTTGCTAAAATGTAATAACTTAGCAGAACTGCAATATCTTAGAGGAAACATAATACTTGGGAGAAATACAATAGCATAGCAGAATTTAGCAGAAATATTGTAACTTACCAGAAACATGATAACTTCTCAAAAATACAAGAATTTAGGAGAAATAGTATAAGATAACAGAAAGAATATATTTAGCCAAAAATACTTAAACATTACAGAAACACTATGATTTAGAAAAATAGTACAACAGAGCAGAAATATTGTGATTTACCAGAGACACTGTGATGAACTATGAATATTGTAATTTTAAATTGAGACTATGTTTTAGCACAAATATTATAATTTGGCAGAAATACTATAATTTAGCAGAAATACTATATTAAGCACAAATCCTATAAAAAGCAGAAATGGTATGATTAAGCACAAATACTACATTTAGAAGAAATACTTTGTTTTAGCACAAATCCCATAAAAAGCAGAAATACTGTACTATGATTTAGTAGAAAAACTATAATTAATCAGAAATACTAAATTTAGCAGAAATACTATATTAAGCACAAATACTATGAAAAGCAGAAATAGTATATTAAGCACAAATCCTATAAAATAGCAGAAATAGTATGATTAAGCATAAATACTACATTTAGCAGAAATACTATATTAAGCACAAATCCTATAAAAGCAGAAATAGTATATTAAGCACAAATCTTATAAAATAGCAGAAATAGTATGATTTAGCACAATAGTAATAAGTTAAACAGAAAAATTGGAAAAGCAAAATGGACAGCTGAAAAAATGCTGAACATGCTGAGGGTCCCTCAAATATACTTGTTAAATGACAAAAATCTGCAAAAAAATTTATTACAGCCACACAATCACAAATATGTACACATGAGGAAACACACATGCACAGAGAGACCCACACACAAGATCCAATTCAGTCAACCAGTCTAAATATATTGAATTTAAATCTTAGAATGAGATCATCCCATTAAAAGCCTTTCTCTCTCTCTCTCTCTCTCTCTCTCTCTCTCTGTCACACACACACACACACACACACACACACACACACACACACACACACACACACACACACACACACAGGGAGAGAGAAGTAAGTTTCTAGGTCAGCCTGGGAGCTGGTGAATTTGAATCCACCAATCAGAGAGGCTGTGCACTTTTCCCCACCAAAACAGGTGCATCTGTTTACACACGCAGCAGCACAGAGAGACACAGGATTTTTGCAGTCTATTTCTCATAGTGACGACTCCCCTCAAACAAATGACCATAATTTCCTAACCGTAGGGGCTAGAAGGGTCATTCTTACACCGTTTTGTTCAGAAGAGATGGGGGAATCTTCAAGTGTTGACAATTTAATATTAAAATATGAATTTTTAGAGATATATGACATGGATGACTTGTTGACTTAGAAGCCACGAATTCCCCAATATGCAAATTTGAATGCCTGAGACCACATATGTGATTGGCTGGCTGGGAAGCCGTGCAGGCCCTGATTTGTGGATTTGAATTCCTCAGCCCTCAGATATGATTGGCTGGCTTAGAAGCCACGAAGGCCCCAATATGCAAATTTGAATGCCTCAGGACACTTATTTGATTGGCTGGGAAACTGTGCAGGCCCTGATTTGAAAATTTGAATGTCTCAGTCCTCACAGAGGATTGGCTGCCTGGGGACCTGGCAGAAATATATAGAAATACTATTATTAAGCATAAATACTACATTTAGTAGAAATACTATGTTTTAGCACAAATATTATAAAAAGAAGAAAAACTATAATTTAGCAGAAATACTATATTAAGCACAAATCCTATAAAAAGCAGAAATACTATAATTTAGAACAAATAGTATAAAAAGCAGAAATACTATAATTTAGCAGAAATACTATGTTAAGCACAAATCCTATAAAAAGCAGAAATACTATAATTTAGCAGAAATACTATGTTAGGCACAAATCCTATAAAAAGCAGAAATACTATAATTTAGCAGAAATACTATATTAGGCATAAATCCTATGAAAAGCAGAAATAGTATGATTTAGCAGAAATACTGTATTTAGCACAAGTACCGAAAAGTACCAGAAATACTATGATTTAGCAGAATAGTAATAACTTATTGAAACACAAATGCACAGAGGGACACACAAACACAGGCTCTAATCCAGTCAACCAGTCTAACTATGTTCAATTTAAATCCTACAATGACATGCTGTCAAATAAGGGCAGGGTCCTCTCTCTCCCACTAAACACACACACACACACACACACACACACACACAGGGAGAGAGGACTAAGTTTCTAGGTCAGCCTGGGAGCTGCTGAATTTGAATCCACCAATCAGAGAGGCTGTTTACGTTTTCCCACCAAAACAGGTGCATCTTTTTACACACGCAGCACAGAGACATAGACCTGCTTCTTTCAGTTTATTTCACATAGTGAGGATTCCCCTCAAACAAATGACCATAATTTCCTAACCATAGGGGCTAGAGCGGTCATTCTTACACCGTTTTGTTCAGAAGAGATGGGGGAATCTTCAAGTGTTGACAATTTATCATTAAAATATGAATTTTTAGAGATATATGACATGGATGACTTGTTGACTTAGAAGCCACGAATTCCCCAATATGCAAATTTGAATACCTGGAGCCCACATACATGATTGGCTGGCTGGGAAGCTGTGCAGGCCCTGATTTGTGGATTTGAATTCCTCAGCCCTCAGATATGATTGGCTGGCTTAGAAGCCATGAAGGCCCCAATATGCAAATTTGAATGCCTCAGGACACATATATGATTGGCTGGGAAGCCGTGCAGGCCCTGATTTGAAAATTTGAATTTCTCAGTCCTCACAGAGGATTGGCTGCCTGGGGACCTGGCAGAAATATATAGAAATACTATGATTAAGCATAAATACTACATTTAGTAGAAATACTATGTTTTAGCACAAATACTATAAAAAGCAGAAATACTATAATTTAGCAGAAATACTATATTAAGCACAAATCCTATAAAAAGCAGAAATAGGATGATTAAGCATAAACACTACATTTAGTAGAAATACTATGTTTGAGCAAAAATCCTATAAAAAGCAGAAATACTATATTAGGCACAAATCCCATAAAAAGCAGAAATAGTATGATTAAGCATAAATACTACATTTAGTAGAAATACTATGTTTTAGCACAAATAGTATAAAAAGCAGAAATATTGTAATTTAGCAGAAATTCTATATTAGGCACAAATCTTATAAAATAGCAGAAATAGTATTATTTAGCACAATAGTAATAAGTTAAACAGAAAAATTGGAAAAGCAAAATGGACAGCTGAAAAAATGCTGAACATGCTGAGGGTCCCTCAAATATACTTGTTAAATGAAAAAATCAGCAAAAAAATGCACAGGGAGAGAGAAGTAAGTTTCTAGGTCAGCCTGGGAGCTGCTGAATTTGAATCCACCAATCAGAGAGCCTGTGTACTTTTTCCCGCCAAAACATGTGCCTCTTTTTACACACGCAGCACAGAGAGGCACAGGATTATTGCAGCCTATTTCTCATACTGAGGACTCCCCTCAAACAAATGACCATAATTTCCAAACCGTAGGGGCTAGAGCGGTCATTCTTACACCGTTTTGTTCAGAAGAGATGGGGGAATCTTCCAGTGTTTACAATTTATCATTAAAATATGAATTATTAAAGATATTTGACTTCTAATGCACCATAACTGAGTAGAGCGAAGCAAAAACTGCCTTGACTTGCCCTCAAACAACGCTTTGTGACTTGAAATCTATTTGGAGTATCAATATCATTCTTTCACCGTAAGAGACAGCAGGCTTTGGTGAACAATCATGGAAATTTTCAGGTCTCTGTGGAAATCCAACAAAAAGTTATGACGAGAGAAAAAAGTGGTTCATTTCCACAGTTTGAAATCTGAAGAAATCTGAGCGAAGGACGAATTTCCTACCCTCAAACAAGTCCAACTCATTTCAGAACGGTAATAGGTGAGAAAGAAATTCTTGAATTGTGAGCGTCAGGGGTGTCTGAAGATATTCGGGGACAAGCCTCATGTCTTAACTTTGCTTCGTTAAGGAGATATGACGATTCGAATATGCCTCTCATTACAGAAATCCAGCGGTGATTTTGAACAAGCTCTCCATTCACTTTATATGGAGAGTTTTCTGACCTTGTGTTAGTCTGAGGAGATTTGCAAAAATTCTATAAATCCCACAACAATGATGGTGACATTTTCTGAAAGCCAGCAAAAATACCTATGTTTTGATGTATAATTTGTGGAAGTTGAGTGAAAATTGAGCAAGTAGCAGGAAGTTGTTCGGACATGAAGAGAAAATTGCAAAACCTTCAGTGGCACACTGGAAGCCAAGAGCATAGCAACCATAACAACACATGTATTTTGTGAAAAATCACAATTTTGCAACTCAAAACTTTAAGAGGCATAAAAGTAAAACAGTAAAAGATTTGAAAAAGCTGAATCATACCTGAATAGCCCAATAATTTGTGAACATTTTAAAGTTTGAATGGTTGTTCTAGGTGAAAGTATGAGGAAGTAGTTAAGTTTCAAAAACAAGCAAATTTTAGCAGAATTGCTGAAGTTTCCCATTCATTTCAATGGGACAAATTAAAGGAAAAAAGTGGAATATTTTAAAAAGTATAATAGTTAAAAATAGCAAAAGTCATAGCCGGAAAGAGCAAAAATAGCTGAATAGTTTAAAATTTGAACGGTGAAAATCGGCTGAAAATTGTGGAAGTAGTTCTACGGCGAAAAGTGTACGGAAGTCCTAAGAATAATAATAATAACTAGAAAAATTTGCATTTCCTGCGAAAATGCAGTGTGGATGCTTAAAGCTGAAGCTGTATGCAAAAAGTAGCTGAAAAAGCTGAAAAGTTGCAGAAATTGTAAAAACTTTGCAGAAGCAAAAGAAGTTTGCTAAAATGGAATAACTTAGCAGAACTGCAATATCTTAGAGGAAACACAATACTTGGCAGAAATATTGTAACTTACCAGAAACATGATAACTTCTCAAAAATACAAGAATTTAGGAGAAATAGTATAAGATAACAGAAAGAATATATTTAGCCAAAAATACTTAAACATTACAGAAACACTATGATTTAGAAAAATAGTACAACAGAGCAGAAATATTGTGATTTACCAGAGACACTGTGATGAACTATGAATATTGTAATTTTAAATTAAGACTATGTTTTAGCACAAATATTATAATTTGGCAGAAATATTATAATTTAGCAGAAATACTATATTAAGCACAAATCCTATAAAAAGCAGAAATGGTATGATTAAGCATAAATTCTACATTTAGTAGAAATACTTTGTTTTAGCACAAATCCCATAAAAAGCAGAAATACTGTACTATGATTTAGTAGAAAAACTATAATTAATCAGAAATACTAAATTTAGCAGAAATACTATATTAAGCACAAATCCTATGAAAAGCAGAAATAGTATGATTAAGCATAAATACTACATTTAGCAGAAATACTATATTAAGCACAAATCCTATAAAAGCAGAAATAGTATATTAAGCACAAATCTTATAAAATAGCAGAAATAGTATGATTTAGCACAATAGTAATAAGTTAAACAGAAAAATTGGAAAAGCAAAATGGACAGCTGAAAAAATGCTGAACATGCTGAGGTTCCCTCAAATATACTTGTTAAATGACAAAAATCTGCAAAAAAATTTATGACAGCCACACAATTACAAATATGTACACATGAGGAAACACACATGCACAGAGAGACACACACACAAGATCCAATTCAGTCAACCAGTCTAAATATATTGAATTTGAATCTTACAATGAGATCATCCCATTAAAAGGCTTTCTCTCTCTCTCTCTCTCTCTCTCTCTCCCTGTCACACACACACACACACACACACACACACACACACACACACACACACACACAGGGAGAGAGAAGTAAGTTTCTAGGTCAGCCTGGGAGCTGCTGAATTTGAATCCACCAATCAGAGAGCCTGTGTACTTTTTCCCGCCAAAACAGGTGCATCTTTTTACACACGCAGCAGAGAGAGGCACAGGATTATTGCAGCCTATTTCTCATAATGACGACTCCCCTCAAACAAATGACCATAATTTCCAAACCGTAGGGGCTAGAACGGTCATTCTTACACCGTTTTGTTCAGAAGAGATGGGGGAATCTTCAAGTGTTGACAATTTAATATTAAAATATGAATTTTTAGAGATATATGACATGGATGACTTGTTGACTTAGAAGCCACGAATTCCCCAATATGCAAATTTGAATGCCTGAGACCACATATGTGATTGGCTGGCTGGGAAGCCGTGCAGGCCCTGATTTGTGGGTTTGAATTCCTCAGCCCTCAGATATGATTGGCTGGCTTAGAAGCCACGAAGGCCCCAATATGCAAATTTGAATGCCTCAGGACACTTATTTGATTGGCTGGGAAACTGTGCAGGCCCTGATTTGAAAATTTGAATGTCTCAGTCCTCACAGAGGATTGGCTGCCTGGGGACCTGGCAGAAATATATAGAAATACTATTATTAAGCATAAATACTGCATTTAGTAGAAATACTATGTTTTAGCACAAATATTATAAAAAGAAGAAAAACTATAATTTAGCAGAAATACTATATTAAGCACAAATCCTATAAAAAGCAGAAATACTATAATTTAGAACAAATAGTATAAAAAGCAGAAATACTATAATTTAGCAGAAATACTATGTGAAGCACAAATCCTATAAAAAGCAGAAATACTATAATTTAGCAGAAATACTATGTTAGGCACAAATCCTATAAAAAGCAGAAATACTATAATTTAGCAGAAATACTATATTAGGCATAAATCCTATGAAAAGCAGAAATAGTATGATTTAGCAGAAATACTGTATTTAGCACAAGTACCGAAAAGTACCAGAAATACTATGATTTAGCAGAATAGTAATAACTTATTGAAACACAAATGCACAGAGGGACACACAAACACAGGCTCTAATCCAGTCAACCAGTCTAACTATGTTCAATTTAAATCCTACAATGACATGCTGTCAAATAAGGGCAGGGTCCTCTCTCTCCCACTAAACACACACACACACACACACACACACACACACACACAGGGAGAGAGGACTAAGTTTCTAGGTCAGCCTGGGAGCTGCTGAATTTGAATCCACCAATCAGAGAGGCTGTTTACGTTTTCCCGCCAAAAAAGGTGCATCTTTTTACACACGCAGCACAGAGACATAGACCTGCTTCTTTCAGTTTATTTCACATAGTGAGGATTCCCCTCAAACAAATGACCATAATTTCCTAACCATAGGGGCTAGAGCGGTCATTCTTACACCGTTTTGTTCAGAAGAGATGGGGGAATCTTCAAGTGTTGACAATTTATCATTAAAATATGAATTTTTAGAGATATATGACATGGATGACTTGTTGACTTAGAAGCCACGAATTCCCCAATATGCAAATTTGAATACCTGGAGCCCACATACATGATTGGCTGGCTGGGAAGCTGTGCAGGCCCTGATTTGTGGATTTGAATTCCTCAGCCCTCAGATATGATTGGCTGGCTTAGAAGCCATGAAGGCCCCAATATTCAAATTTGAATGCCTCAGGACACATATATGATTGGCTGGGAAGCCGTGCAGGCCCTGATTTGAAAATTTGAATTTCTCAGTCCTCACAGAGGATTGGCTGCCTGGGGACCTGGCAGATATATATAGAAATACTATGATTAAGCATAAATACTACATTTAGTAGAAATACTATGTTTTAGCACAAATACTATAAAAAGCAGAAATATTATAATTTAGCACAAATAGTATAAAAAGCAGAAATATTATAATTTAGCACAAATAGTATAAAAAGCAGAAATATTATAATTTAGCACAAATAGTATAAAAAGCAGAAATACTACATTTAGTAGAAATACTATGTTTTAGCACAAATAGTATAAAAAGCAGAAATATTATAATTTAGCACAAATAGTATAAAAAGCAGAAATACTACATTTAGTAGAAATACTATGTTTTAGCACAAATAGTATAATAAAGCAGAAATACTATAATTTAGCAGAAATACTGTATTTAGCACAAGTACCGAAAAGTACCAGAAATACTATGATTTAGCAGAATAGCAATAACTTACAAAATTACAAATATGGAGGCATATTGAAACAGAAATGCAGAGAGGGACACACAAACACAGGCTCTAATCCAGTCAATCAGTCTAACTATATTCAATTTAAATCCTACAATGACATGCTGCCAAATAAGGGCAGGGTCCTCTCTCTCCCACTAAACACACACACACACACACACACACACAGACAGACACAGACAGACACAGAGGGAGAGAGCTGCTGAATTTAAATCCACCAATCAGAGTGGCTGTTTACATTTTCCCGCCAAAAAAGGTGCATCTTTTTACACACGCAGCACAGAGAGGCACAGGATTATTGCAGTCTATTTCTCATAGTGACGACTCCCCTCAAACAAATGACCATAATTTCCTAACCGTAGGGGCTAGAGCGGTCATTCTTACACCGTTTTGTTCAGAAGAGATGGGGGAATCTTCCAGTGTTTACAATTTATCATTAAAATATGAATTATTAAAGATATTTGACTTCTAATGCACCATAACTGAGTAGAGCGAAGCAAAAACTGCCTTGACTTGCCCTCAAACAACGATTTGTAACTTGAAATCTGTTTGGAGTATCGATATCATTCTTTCACCGTAAGAGACAGCAGGCTTTGGTGAACAATCATGGAAATTTTCAGGTCTCTGTGGAAATCCAACAAAAAGTTATGACGAGAGAAAAAAGTGGTTCATTTACAGACTTTGAAATCTGAAGAAATCTGAGCGAAGGACGAATTTCCTACCCTCAAACAAGTCCAACTCATTTCAGAACGGTAATAGTTGAGAAAGAAATTCTTGAATTGTGAGCGTCAGGAGTGTCTGAAGATATGCCGGGACAAGCCTCATGTCTTAACTTTGCTTCGTTAAGGAGATATGACGATTCGAATATGCCTCTCATTCCAGAAATGCAGCGGTGATTTTGAACAAACTCTCCATTGACTTTATATGGAGAGTTTTCTGACCTTGTGTTAGTCTGAGGAGATTTGCGAAAGTTCTATGAATACCACAACAATGATAGTGACATTTTCTGAAAGCCAGCAAAAATACCTACGTTTTGATGTATAATTTGTGGAAGTTGAGTGAAAATTGAGCAAGTAGCAAACAGTTGTTCGGACATGAAGCGAAAATTGCAAAACCTTCAGTGGCACACTGGAAGCCAAGAGCATAGCAACCATAACAACACATGTATTTTGTGAAAAATCACAATTTTGCAACTGAAAACTTTAAGAGGCATAAAAGTAAAACAGTAAAAGATTTGAAAAAGCTGAATCATACCTGAATAGCCCAATAATTTGTGAACATTTTAAAATTTGAATGGTTGTTCTAGGTGAAAGTATGAGGAAGTAGTTAAGTTTCAAAAACAAGCAAATTTTAGCAGAATTGCTGAAGTTTCCCATTCATTTCAATGGGACAAATTAAAGGAAAAAAGTGGAATATTTTAAAAAGTATAATAGTTAAAAATACCAAAAGTCATAGCCGGCATTAGCAAAAATAGTTGAATAGTTTAAAATTTGAACGGTGAAAATCGGCTGAAAATTGTGGAAGTAGTTCTACGGCGAAAAGTGTACGGAAACACCCGGAATAATAATAATAAAGAATAAAGAGAAACAGGAACTCAATAGTGTGGATGCTTAAAGCATCCACACAATAACTAGAAAAATTTGCATTTCCTGCGAAAATGCAGTGTGGATGCTTAAAGCTGAAGCTGTATGCAAAAAGTAGCTGAAAAAGCTGAAAAGTTGCAGAAATTGTAAAAACTTTGCAGAAGCAAAAGAAGTTTGCTAAAATGGAATAACTTAGCAGAACTGCAATATCTTAGAGGAAACATAATACTTGGCAGAAATACAATAGCATAGCAGAATTTAGCAGAAATATTGTAACTTACCAGAAACATGATAACTTCTCAAAAATACAAGAATTTAGGAGAAATAGTATAAGATAACAGAAAGAATATATTTAGCCAAAAATACTTAAACATTACAGAAACACTATGATTTAGAAAAATAGTACAACAGAGCAGAAATATTGTGATTTACCAGAGACACTGTGATGAACTATGAATATTGTAATTTTAAATTGAGACTATGTTTTAGCACAAATATTATAATTTGGCAGAAATACTATAATTTAGCAGAAATACTATATTAAGCACAAATCCTATAAAAAGCAGAAATGGTATGATTAAGCACAAATACTACATTTAGTAGAAATACTTTGTTTTAGCACAAATCCCATAAAAAGCAGAAATACTGTACTATGATTTAGTAGAAAAACTATAATTAATCAGAAATACTAAATTTAGCAGAAATACTATATTAAGCACAAATACTATGAAAAGCAGAAATAGTATATTAAGCACAAATCTTATAAAATAGCAGAAATAGTATGATTAAGCATAAATACTACATTTAGCAGAAATACTATATTAAGCACAAATCCTATAAAAGCAGAAATAGTATATTAAGCACAAATCTTATAAAATAGCAGAAATAGTATGATTTAGCACAATAGTAATAAGTTAAACAGAAAAATTGGAAAAGCAAAATGGACAGCTGAAAAAATGCTGAACATGCTGAGGGTCCCTCAAATATACTTGTTAAATGACAAAAATCTGCAAAAAAATTTATTACAGCCACACAATCACAAATATGTACACATGAGGAAACACACATGCACAGAGAGACCCACACACAAGATCCAATTCAGTCAACCAGTCTAAATATATTGAATTTAAATCTTAGAATTAGATCATCCCATTAAAAGCCTTTCTCTCTCTCTCTCTCTCTCTCTCTCTCTCTCTCTCTCTCTCTGTCACACACACACACACACACACACACACACACAGGGAGAGAGAAGTAAGTTTCTAGGTCAGCCTGGGAGCTGGTGAATTTGAATCCACCAATCAGAGAGGCTGTGCACTTTTCCCCACCAAAACAGGTGCATCTGTTTACACACGCAGCAGCACAGAGAGGCACAGGATTTTTGCAGTCTATTTCTCATAGTGACGACTCCCCTCAAACAAATGACCGTAATTTCCTAACCGTAGGGGCTAGAACGGTCATTCTTACACCGTTTTGTTCAGAAGAGATGGGGGAATCTTCAAGTGTTGACAATTTAATATTAAAATATGAATTTTTAGAGATATATGACATGAATGACTTGTTGACTTAGAAGCCACGAATTCCCCAATATGCAAATTTGAATGCCTGAGACCACATATGTGATTGGCTGGCTGGGAAGCTGTGCAGGCCCTGATTTGTGGATTTGAATTCCTCAGCCCTCAGATATGATTGGCTGGCTTAGAAGCCACGAAGGCCCCAATATGCAAATTTGAATGCCTCAGGACACTTATTTGATTGGCTGGGAAACTGTGCAGGCCCTGATTTGAAAATTTGAATGTCTCAGTCCTCACAGAGGATTGGCTGCCTGGGGACCTGGCAGAAATATATAGAAATACTATTATTAAGCAGAAATACTACATTTAGTAGAAATACTATGTTTTAGCACAAATATTATAAAAAGAAGAAAAACTATAATTTAGCAGAAATACTATATTAAGCACAAATCCTATAAAAAGCAGAAATACTATAATTTAGAACAAATAGTATAAAAAGCAGAAATACTATAATTTAGCAGAAATACTATGTTAAGCACAAATCCTATAAAAAGCAGAAATACTATAATTTAGCAGAAATACTATGTTAGGCACAAATCCTATAAAAAGCTGAAATACTATAATTTAGCAGAAATACTATATTAGGCATAAATCCTATGAAAAGCAGAAATAGTATGATTTAGCAGAAATACTGTATTTAGCACAAGTACCGAAAAGTACCAGAAATACTATGATTTAGCAGAATAGTAATAACTTATTGAAACACAAATGCACAGAGGGACACACAAACACAGGCTCTAATCCAGTCAACCAGTCTAACTATGTTCAATTTAAATCCTACAATGACATGCTGTCAAATAAGGGCAGGGTCCTCTCTCTCCCACTAAACACACACACAAACACACACACACACACACACACACACACACACAGGGAGAGAGGACTAAGTTTCTAGGTCAGCCTGGGAGCTGCTGAATTTGAATCCACCAATCAGAGAGGCTGTTTACGTTTTCCCGCCAAAACAGGTGCATCTTTTTACACACGCAGCACAGAGACATAGACCTGCTTCTTTCAGTTTATTTCACATAGTGAGGATTCCCCTCAAACAAATGACCATAATTTCCTAACCATAGGGGCTAGAGCGGTCATTCTTACACCGTTTTGTTCAGAAGAGATGGGGGAATCTTCAAGTGTTGACAATTTATCATTAAAATATGAATTTTTAGAGATATATGACATGGATGACTTGTTGACTTAGAAGCCACGAATTCCCCAATATGCAAATTTGAATACCTGGAGCCCACATACATGATTGGCTGGCTGGGAAGCTGTGCAGGCCCTGATTTGTGGATTTGAATTCCTCAGCCCTCAGATATGATTGGCTGGCTTAGAAGCCATGAAGGCCCCAATATGCAAATTTGAATGCCTCAGGACACATATATGATTGGCTGGGAAGCCGTGCAGGCCCTGATTTGAAAATTTGAATGTCTCAGTCCTCACAGAGGATTGGCTGCCTGGGGACCTGGCAGAAATATATAGAAATACTATTATTAAGCATAAATACTACATTTAGTAGAAATACTATGTTTTAGCACAAATACTATAAAAAGCAGAAATACTATAATTTAGCAGAAATACTATATTAAGCACAAATCCTATAAAAAGCAGAAATAGGATGATTAAGCATAAACACTACATTTAGTAGAAATACTATGTTTGAGCAAAAATCCTATAAAAAGCAGAAATACTATATTAGGCACAAATCCCATAAAAAGCAGAAATAGTATGATTAAGCATAAATACTACATTTAGTAGAAATACTATGTTTTAGCACAAATAGTATAAAAAGCAGAAATATTGTAATTTAGCAGAAATACTATATTAGGCACAAATCTTATAAAATAGCAGAAATAGTATTATTTAGCACAATAGTAATAAGTTAAACAGAAAAATTGGAAAAGCAAAATGGACAGCTGAAAAAATGCTGAACATGCTGAGGGTCCCTCAAATATACTTGTTAAATGAAAAAATCAGCAAAAAAATGCACAGGGAGAGAGAAGTAAGTTTCTAGGTCAGCCTGGGAGCTGCTGAATTTGAATCCACCAATCAGAGAGCCTGTGTACTTTTTCCCGCCAAAACATGTGCCTCTTTTTACACACGCAGCACAGAGAGGCACAGGATTATTGCAGCCTATTTCTCATAGTGACGACTCCCCTCAAACAAATGACCATAATTTCCAAACCGTAGGGGCTAGAGCGGTCATTCTTACACCGTTTTGTTCAGAAGAGATGGGGGAATCTTCCAGTGTTTACAATTTATCATTAAAATATGAATTATTAAAGATATTTGACTTGTAATGCACCATAACTGAGTAGAGCGAAGCAAAAACTGCCTTGACTTGCCCTCAAACAACGCTTTGTGACTTGAAATCTATTTGGAGTATCGATATCATTCTTTCACCGTAAGAGACAGCAGGCTTTGGTGAACAATCATGGAAATTTTCAGGTCTCTGTGGAAATCCAACAAAAAGTTATGACGAGAGAAAAAAGTGGTTCATTTCCACAGTTTGAAATCTGAAGAAATCTGAGCGAAGGACGAATTTCCTACCCTCAAACAAGTCCAACTCATTTCAGAACGGTAATAGGTGAGAAAGAAATTCTTGAATTGTGAGCGTCAGGGGTGTCTGAAGATATTCGGGGACAAGCCTCATGTCTTAACTTTGCTTCGTTAAGGAGATATGACGATTCGAATATGCCTCTCATTACAGAAATCCAGCGGTGATTTTGAACAAGCTCTCCATTCACTTTATATGGAGAGTTTTCTGACCTTGTGTTAGTCTGAGGAGATTTGCAAAAATTCTATAAATCCCACAACAATGATGGTGACATTTTCTGAAAGCCAGCAAAAATACCTACGTTTTGATGTATAATTTGTGGAAGTTGAGTGAAAATTGAGCAAGTAGCAGGAAGTTGTTCGGACATGAAGTGAAAATTGCAAAACCTTCAGTGGCACACTGGAAGCCAAGAGCATAGCAACCATAACAACACATGTATTTTGTGAAAAATCACAATTTTGCAACTCAAAACTGTAAGAGGCATAAAAGTAAAACAGTAAAAGATTTGAAAAAGCTGAATCATACCTGAATAGCCCAATAATTTGTGAACATTTTAAAGTTTGAATGGTTGTTCTAGGTGAAAATATGAGGAAGTAGTTAAGTTTCAAAAACAAGCAAATTTTAGCAGAATTGCTGAAGTTTCCCATTCATTTCAATGGGACAAATTAAAGGAAAAAAGTGGAATATTTTAAAAAGTATAATAGTTAAAAATACCAAAAGATATAGCAGGAATTAGCAAAAATAGCTGAATAGTTTAAAGTTTGAACGGTGAAAATAGCACAAAAACTGTGGAAGTAGTTAAACGGCGAAAAGTGTACGGAAGTCCTAAGAATAATAAAGAATAAAGAGAAACAGGAACTCAATAGTGTGGATGCTTAAAGCATCCACACAATAACTAGAAAAATTTGCATTTCCTGCGAAAATGCAGTGTGGATGCTTAAAGCTGAAGCTGTATGCAAAAAGTAGCTGAAAAAGCTGAAAAGTTGCAGAAATTGTAAAAACTTTGCAGAAGCAAAGGAACATTGCTAAAATGTAATAATTTAGCAGAACTGCAATATCTTAGAGGAAACATAATACTTGGCAGAAATACAATAGCATAGCAGAACTTAGCAGAAATATTGTAACTTACCAGAAACATGATAACTTCTCAAAAATACAAGAATTTAGGAGAAATAGTATAAGATAACAGAAAGAATATATTTAGCCAAAAATACTTAAACATTACAGAAACACTATGATTTAGAAAAATAGTACAACATAGCAGAAATATTGTGATTTACCAGAGACACTGTGATGACCTATGAATATTGTAATTTTAAATTAAGACTGTTTTAGCACAAATATTATAATTTGGCAGAAATACAATTATATAGCAGAAATGCTATATTTAGAAAGAAAAATATAATATAGTAGAAATACAATGATTTAGCAGAAATACTACAATATAGCATAATAACAATGATTTAGAACAAATACTATGATTGAGCAGAATAGCAATAACTGAAGTAGAAATATTGGAAAAGTTAAATGACAAGATGAAAAAAAAAACAGAATATGGTTAAGTTCCCTCAAAACTAATTGTTGTTCACATGTGGAAAAAAACGAAATAAAAATAAATTAAAAAACAAGAAGGAACAGCCAACAATTACACATAAAATCAAATATGTATACACAAATGCACAGAGAGAGAGACACACAGAGGGTCTATGCCAGTCAACCAGTCTAAATATATTATATGTTTTTCCAACAATGAGATGCTGCCCTAAAGTTGGTCTCTCTCTCTCTCTCTCTCTGTCACACACACACACACACACACACACACACACACACACACACAGGGAGAGAAAAGTGAGTTTGTAGGTCAGCCTGGGAGCTGCTGAATTTGAATCCACCAATCAGAGAGCCTGTGCACTCTTTCCCTCCAAAACAGGTGCATCCTTTTTACACACGCAGCACAGAGAGACACAGGATCATTGCAGTCTATTTCTCATAATGACGACTCCCCTCAAACAAATGACCATAATTTCCTAACCGTAGGAGCTAGAACGGTCATTCTTACACCGTTTTGTTCAGAAGAGATGGGGGAATCTTCCAGTGTTTACAATTTATCATTAAAATATGAATTTTTAGAGATATATGACACCGATGACTTGTTGACTTAGAAGCCACGAATTCCCCAATATGCAAATTTGAATACCTGGAGCCCACATACATGATTGGCTGGCTGGGAAGCTGTGCAGGCCCTGATTTGTGGATTTGAATTCCTCAGCCCTCAGATATGATTGGCTGGCTTAGAAGCCATGAAGTCCCCAATATGCAAATTTGAATGCCTCAGGACACATATATGATTGGCTGGGAAACCGTGCAGGACCTGATTTGAAAATTTGAATGTCTAAGTCCTCACAGAGGATTGGCTGCCTGGGGACCAGGCAGAAATATATAGAAATACTATGATTAAGCATAAATACTACATTTAGTAGAAATACTATGTTTTAGCACAAATACTATAAAAAGCAGAAATACTATAATTTAGCACAAATACTATTTTAAGCACAAATCCTATAAAAAGCAGAAATACTATATTAAGCACAAATTCTATAAAAAGCAGAAATACTATATTAAGCACAAATCCTATAAAAAGCAGAAATACTATATTAAGCACAAATCCTATTAAAAGCAGAAATACTATATTAAGCACAAATCTTATAAAATAGCAGAAACAGTATGATTTAGCACAATAGTAATAAGTTAAACAGAAAAATTGGAAAAGCAAAATGGACAGCTGAAAAAATGCTGAACATGCTGAGGGTCCCTCAAATATACTTGTTAAATGAAAAAAATCAGCAAAAAAATGCACAGGGAGAGAGAAGTAAGTTTCTAGGTCAGCCTGGGAGCTGCTGAATTTGAATCCACCAATCAGAGAGCCTGTGTACTTTTTCCCGCCAAAACATGTGCCTCTTTTTACACACGCAGCACAGAGAGGCACAGGATTATTGCAGCCTATTTCTCATAGTGAGGACTCCCCTCAAACAAATGACCATAATTTCCAAACAGTAGGGGCTAGAGCGGTCATTCTTACACCGTTTTGTTCAGAAGAGATGGGGGAATCTTCCAGTGTTTACAATTTATCATTAAAATATGAATTATTAAAGATATTTGACTTGTAATGCACCATAACTGAGTAGAGCGAAGCAAAAACTGCCTTGACTTGCCCTCAAACAACGCTTTGTGACTTGAAATCTATTTGGAGTATCGATATCATTCTTTCACCGTAAGAGACAGCAGGCTTTGGTGAACAATCATGGAAATTTTCAGGTCTCTGTGGAAATCCAACAAAAAGTTATGACGAGAGAAAAAAGTGGTTCATTTCCACAGTTTGAAATCTGAAGAAATCTGAGCGAAGGACGAATTTCCTACCCTCAAACAAGTCCAACTCATTTCAGAACGGTAATAGGTGAGAAAGAAATTCTTGAATTGTGAGCGTCAGGGGTGTCTGAAGATATTCGGGGACAAGCCTCATGTCTTAACTTTGCTTCGTTAAGGAGATATGACGATTCGAATATGCCTCTCATTACAGAAATCCAGCGGTGATTTTGAACAAGCTCTCCATTCACTTTATATGGAGAGTTTTCTGACCTTGTGTTAGTCTGAGGAGATTTGCAAAAATTCTATAAATCCCACAACAATGATGGTGACATTTTCTGAAAGCCAGCAAAAATACCTACGTTTTGATGTATAATTTGTGGAAGTTGAGTGAAAATTGAGCAAGTAGCAAACAGTTGTTCGGACATGAAGAGAAGACTGCAAAACCTTCAGTGACACACTGGAAGCCAAGAGCATAGCAACCATAACAACGCATGTATTTTGTGAAAAATCACAATTTTGCAACTCAAAACTTTAAGAGGCATAAAAGTAAAACAGTAGAAGATTTGAAAAAGCTGAATCATACCTGAATAGCCCAATAATTTGTGAACATTTTAAAGTTTGAATGGTTGTTCTAGGTGAAAATATGAGGAAGTAGTTAAGTTTCAAAAACAAGCAAATTTTAGCAGAATTGCTGAAGTTTCCCATTCATTTCAATGGGACAAATTAAAGGAAAAAAGTGGAATATTTTAAAAAGTTTAATAGTTAAAAATACCAAAAGATATAGCAGGAAAGAGCAAAAATAGCTGAATAGTTTAAAATTTGAACGGTGAAAATCGGCTGAAAATTGTGGAAGTAGTTAAACGGCGAAAAGTGTACGGAAGTCCTAAGAATAATAATAATAACTAGAAAAATTTGCATTTCCTGCGAAAATGCAGTGTGGATGCTTAAAGCTGAAGCTGTATGCAAAAAGTAGCTGAAAAAGCTGAAAAGTTGCAGAAGCTGAAAAGTTGCAGAAATTGTAAAAACTTTGCAGAAGCAAAAGAAGTTTGCTAAAATGGAATAACTTAGCAGAACTGCAATATCTTAGAGGAAACATAATACTTGGCAGAAATACAATAGCATAGCAGAATTTAGCAGAAATATTGTAACTTACCAGAAACATGATAACTTCTCAAAAATACAAGAATTTAGGAGAAATAGTATAAGATAACAGAAAGAATATATTTAGCCAAAAATACTTAAACATTACAGAAACACTATGATTTAGAAAAATAGTACAACAGAGCAGAAATATTGTGATTTACCAGAGACACTGTGATGAACTATGAATATTGTAATTTTAAATTAAGACTATGTTTTAGCACAAATATTATAATTTGGCAGAAATACTATAATTGAGCAGAAATACTATATTAAGCACAAATCCTATAAAAAGCAGAAATGGTATGATTAAGCATAAATACTACTAATAGTGACGACTCCCCTCAAACAAATGACCGTAATTTCCTAACCGTAGGGGATAGAACGGTCATTCTTACACCGTTTTGTTCAGAAGAGATGGGGGAATCTTCAAGTGTTGACAATTTAATATTAAAATATGAATTTTTAGAGATATATGACATGGATGACTTGTTGACTTAGAAGCCACGAATTCCCCAATATGCAAATTTGAATGCCTGAGACCACATATGTGATTGGCTGGCTGGGAAGCCGTGCAGGCCCTGATTTGTGGATTTGAATTCCTCAGCCCTCAGATATGATTGGCTGGCTTAGAAGCCACGAAGGCCCCAATATGCAAATTTGAATGCCTCAGGACACTTATTTGATTGGCTGGGAAACTGTGCAGGCCCTGATTTGAAAATTTGAATGTCTCAGTCCTCACAGAGGATTGGCTGCCTGGGGACCTGGCAGAAATATATAGAAATACTATTATTAAGCATAAATACTACATTTAGTAGAAATACTATATTTTAGCACAAATACTATAAAAAGAAGAAAAACTATAATTTAGCAGAAATACTATATTAAGCACAAATCCTATAAAAAGCAGAAATACTATAATTTAGAACAAATAGTATAAAAAGCAGAAATACTATAATTTAGCAGAAATACTATGTTAGGCACAAATCCTATAAAAAGCAGAAATACTATAATTTAGCAGAAATACTATGTTAGGCACAAATCCTATAAAAAGCAGAAATACTATAATTTAGCAGAAATACTATATTAGGCATAAATCCTATGAAAAGCAGAAATAGGATGATTAAGCATAAACACTACATTTAGCAGAAATACTATGTTTGAGCAAAAATCCTATAAAAAGCAGAAATACTATATTAGGCACAAATCCCATAAAAAGCAGAAATAGTATGATTAAGCATAAATACTACATTTAGTAGAAATACTATGTTTTAGCACAAATAGTATAAAAAGCAGAAATATTGTAATTTAGCAGAAATACTATATTAGGCACAAATCTTATAAAATAGCAGAAATAGTATTATTTAGCACAATAGTAATAAGTTAAACAGAAAAATTGGAAAAGCAAAATGGACAGCTGAAAAAATGCTGAACATGCTGAGGGTCCCTCAAATATACTTGTTAAATGAAAAAATCAGCAAAAAAATGCACAGGGAGAGAGAAGTAAGTTTCTAGGTCAGCCTGGGAGCTGCTGAATTTGAATCCACCAATCAGAGAGCCTGTGTACTTTTTCCCGCCAAAACATGTGCCTCTTTTTACACACGCAGCACAGAGAGGCACAGGATTATTGCAGCCTATTTCTCATAGTGAGGACTCCCCTCAAACAAATGACCATAATTTCCAAACCGTAGGGGCTAGAGCGGTCATTCTTACACCGTTTTGTTCAGAAGAGATGGGGGAATCTTCCAGTGTTTACAATTTATCATTAAAATATGAATTATTAAAGATATTTGACTTGTAATGCACCATAACTGAGTAGAGCGAAGCAAAAACTGCCTTGACTTGCCCTCAAACAACGCTTTCTAACTCGAAATCTATTTGGAGTATCGATATCATTCTTTCACCGTAAGAGACAGCAGGCTTTGGTGAACAATCATGGAAATTTTCAGGTCTCTGTGGAAATCCAACAAAAAGTTATGACGAGAGAAAAAAGTGGTTCATTTCCACAGTTTGAAATCTGAAGAAATCTGAGCGAAGGACGAATTTCCTACCCTCAAACAAGTCCAACTCATTTCAGAACGGTAATAGGTGAGAAAGAAATTCTTGAATTGTGAGCGTCAGGGGTGTCTGAAGATATTCGGGGACAAGCCTCATGTCTTAACTTTGCTTCGTTAAGGAGATATGACGATTCGAATATGCCTCTCATTACAGAAATCCAGCGGTGATTTTGAACAAGCTCTCCATTCACTTTATATGGAGAGTTTTCTGACCTTGTGTTAGTCTGAGGAGATTTGCGAAAGTTCTATGAATACCACAACAATGATAGTGACATTTTCTGAAAGCCAGCAAAAATGCCTACGTTTTGATGTATAATTTGTGGAAGTTGAGTGAAAATTGAGCAAGTAGCAGGAAGTTGTTCGGACATGAAGAGAAGACTGCAAAAGCTTCAGTGACACACTGGAAGCCAAGAGCATAGCAACCATAACAACGCATGTATTTTGTGAAAAATCACAATTTTGCAACTCAAAACTTTAAGAGGCATAAAAGTAAAACAGTAAAAGATTTGAAAAAGCTGAATCATACCTGAATAGCCCAATAATTTGTGAACATTTTAAAGTTTGAATGGTTGTTCTAGGTGAAAGTATGAGGAAGTAGTTAAGTTTCAAAAACAAGCAAAATTTAGCAGAATTTTGGAAGATTTCCATTCATTTCAATGGGACAAATTAAAGGAAAAAAGTGGAATATTTTAAAAAGTATAATAGTTAAAAATAGCAAAAATCATAGCAGAAATTAGCAAAAATAGTTGAATAGTTTAAAATTTGAACGGTGAAAATCGGCTGAAAATTGTGGAAGTAGTTTAACGGCGAAAAGTGTACGGAAACACCCAGAATAATAATAATAACTAGAAAGTGCATTTTCTGAAGAAACTGCAGTGTGAATGCTTGAATCTGAATGTATGCATTGAAATGAAATAATTACTGAATTTAAGTTAAAAATTTTGAATGAGATTTAAAAAAAAAACCCGAATTTAACCTGAAAACAAAAGTGCTGAACTGCTAAAAGCTGAAGGTTACACAGAAGAAGAAGTTGGAAAAAAGCTGAAAATGTTTTAATTGTAAATTAGAAAAACCTAAGAAATGAGAAAAGAACATTTAGAGTCAGAAAACATCTGAAAGAATATTAAAAGGTCATATTCTTTGAATCACTGAATGACTCAAATGTGATCCCTCCACTTTGATCCACACAGTTTAAAAAGTTTAAATGCCTGAGCTTTGAAAGACAAGATGTTGGAAAGAGAACAATAATGGCGACAATTTGAGGGTAAAATGATGGCTGTAACACTGTGGACACAGCAGCAGTTGAAAGAGAAGTGCTTAAGATGAATCTTGGGACAGTGGCAGGCAGAGCTCGTTAAGCAGGCAGGTGTGAGCCTGGTTGCTATAGTGACTGCACCCAATGGCTCCATACACACGTACACAGACATGCGCCTCACTTTTGCTGCTTAAAATGAACAGAAAAGTCAGGCCGAAACAAATCGCTCCCAAATGAAAAGTATAGGTCGTATTGACGAAATTCTTTCACCGTGAGCGGCAGCAATGTCCACTCTACCTAATTCTCAGTTTTCATGCCTGTGGAGTTTATTATATGGACGTGGTGACAGTGTAAAAACACCATGCTCTTCTGATTTTCAAACCAACCTTCTGAGCCGTTTTAACATTAGAGTCTATGGAAGAGTTGGAGGGAGGAGGCTGTGCATTGGTGACATTTATGAAAGAACCGTAACACCTAGGACAATAGTAAACACATTGGATGAAAGAGGACAGCCATGGCTACGTTTTGAGGGTAAAATCATACCTGTAGAGCAAACGCTGTGGACACAGCAGCAGTTTTAAAAAAGATTTTAAGATTAATTTTTTTGCTCCTCTCACTCTAGCAGTTGAGCTGCCTCACTCTAGCCCCAACATTCCGTCCCATACACACCCATTATAAACTCTGAAACGGGTGAAAAAACATCATGAAACTTAAACTGGAACTGAAGAAAAAGTATAATAGATATTGAAAAGATAAATACAAGTTGAATAGTTGAATGTCTTGTCTTCGTTTTAAAGTTTGAATGGTGGCTCTATGTCAATGTATGTGGAAGTAGATACAGTTTAAAGAGGAGGAAGTTGAATGAGAATTTGAAGGGTCTCCCCATTGAAATACATTATAAATTTTTGTTGAAAAAAGTTGAATAAAATTAAAAATATAAATGTTAAAAATGAGAAAAAATAGAAGCAATGTTGTCCAAAAGAATAGGAATCTAATGGTGTTTGAATGGTTTTTCTAAGTTGAACGGTTTTGAAGGAGTAGGCTTTCAAAAAACGTACGGAATAGATAATAATAATAACTAGAAAGTGCATTTTCTGAAGAAACTGCAGTGTGAATGCTTGAATCTGAATGTATGCACTGAAATGAATTAATTGCTGAATTTTGAGTTAAAAATATTGAATGAAATTAAAAAAAACAAAAAAAAAAACAACCAAATTTAACCTGAAAACAAAGGTGCTGAACTGCTAAAAGCTGAAGGTTACACAGAAGCAGAAGTTGGAAAAAAGCTGAAAATGTTTTAAATGTAAATTAGAAAACCCTAAGAAATGAGAAAAGAACATTTAGAGTCAGAAAACATCTGAATGAATATTAAAAGGTCATATTCTTTGAATCACTGAATGAAGAAAATGTGATCCCTCCACTTTGATCCACACAGTTTAAAAAGTTTACATCTCTGAGCTTTGAAAGACACTGTGTTGGAAAGAGAACAATAATGGCGACATTTTGAGGGTAAAATGATGGCTGTAACACTGTGGACACAGCAGCAGTTGAAAGAGAAGTGCTAAAGATTAATCTTGGCCCATTGGCAGACAGAGCTCGTTAAGCAGGCAGGTGTGAGCCTGGTTGCTATAGTGACCGCACCCAATGGCTCCATACACACGGACACAGACATGCACCTCACTTTTGCTGCTTAAAATGAACAGAAAAGTCAGGCCGAAACAAATCGTTCCCATATGAAAAGTACAAGTCGTATTGACGAAATTCTTTCACCGTGAGCGACAGCAGCTTCTAGTCTACTGAATTCTCAGTTTTCATGCCTGTGGAGTTTATTATATGGACGTGGTGACAGTGGAAAGACACCATGCTCTTCTGATTTTCAAACGAACCTTCTGAGCCATTTTAACATTAGAGTCTATGGAAGAGTTGGAGGGAGGAGGCTGTGCATTGGTGACATTTACGAAAGAACCATAACACCTAGGACAATAGTAAACACATTGGATGAAAGAGGACAGCGATGGCTACGTTTTGAGGGTAAAATCATACCTGTAGAGCAAACGCTGCGGACACAGCAGCAGTTTTAAAAAAGATTTTAAGATTAATTTTTTTGCTCCTCTCACTCTAGCAGTTGAGCTGCCTCACTCTAGCCCCAACATTCCGTCCCATACACACCCATTATAAACTCTGAAACGGGTGAAAAAACATCATGAAACTTAAACTGGAACTGAAGAAAAAGTATAATAGATATTGAAAAGATAAATACAAGTTGAATAGTTGAATGTCTTGTCTTCGTTTTAAAGTTTGAATGGTGGCTCTATGTCAATGTATGTGGAAGTAGATACAGTTTAAAGAGGAGGAATTTGAATGAGAATTTGAAGGGTCTCTCCATTGAAATACATTATAAATTTTTGTTAAATAAAGTTGAATAAAATAAAAAATATAAATGTTAAAAATGAGAAAAATAGAAGCAGTGTTGTCCAAAAGAATAGGAATCTAACGGTGTTTGAATGGTTTTTCTAAGTTGAACGGTTTTGAAGGAGATAGATTACAAAAAACGTACGGAATACAGAATAATAATAAATAAAAAAATAGAATAAAGATTAGAAGAACAATACTGTGAATGCTTTTCAAGCATTCACAATAATAATAATAAAGAATAAAGAGAAACAGGAACTCAATAGTGTGGATGCTTAAAGCATCCACACAATAAAGAATAAAGAGAAACAGGAACTCAATAGTGTGGATGCTTAAGCATCCACACAACTAGAAAAATTTGCATTTCCTGCGAAAATGCAGTGTGGATGCTTTAAAGCTGAAGCTGTATGCAAAAAGTAGCTGAAAAAGCTGAAAAGTTGCAGAAATTGTAAAAACTTTGCAGAAGCAAAAGAAGTTTGCTAAAATGGAATAACTTAGCAGAACTGCAATATCTTAGAGGAAACATAATACTTGGCAGAGATACAATAGCATAGCAGAATTTAGCAGAAATATTGTAACTTACCAGAAACATGATAACTTCTCAAAAATACAAGAATTTAGGAGAAATAGTATAAGATAACAGAAAGAATATATTTAGCCAAAAATACTTAAACATTACAGAAACACTATGATTTAGAAAAATAGTACAACAGAGCAGAAATATTGTGATTTACCAGAGACACTGTGATGAACTATGAATATTGTAATTTTAAATTAAGACTATGTTTTAGCACAAATATTATAATTTGGCAGAAATACTATAATTTAGCAGAAATACTATATTAAGCACAAATCCTATAAAAAGCAGAAATGGTATGATTAAGCATAAATACTACATTTAGTAGAAATACTTTGTTTTAGCACAAATCCCATAAAAAGCAGAAATACTGTACTATGATTTAGTAGAAAAACTATAATTAATCAGAAATACTAAATTTAGCAGAAATACTATATTAAGCACAAATCTTATGAAATAGCAGAAACAGTATGATTTAGCACAATAGTAATAAGTTAAACAGAAAAATTGGAAAAGCAAAATGGACAGCTGAAAAAATGCTGAACATGCTGAGGGTCCCTCAAATATACTTGTTAAATGAAAAAATCAGCAAAAAAATGCACAGGGAGAGAGAAGTAAGTTTCTAGGTCAGCCTGGGAGCTGCTGAATTTGAATCCACCAATCAGAGAGCCTGTGTACTTTTTCCCGCCAAAACATGTGCATCTTTTTACACACGCAGCAGAGAGAGGCACAGGATTATTGCAGCCTATTTCTCATAGTGAGGACTCCCCTCAAACAAATGACCATAATTTCCAAACCGTAGGGGCTAGAGCGGTCATTCTTACACCGTTTTGTTCAGAAGAGATGGGGGAATCTTCCAGTGTTAACAATTTATCATTAAAATGTGAATTTTTAGAGATATACGACATGGATGACTTGTTGACTTAGAAGCCACGAATTCCCCCAATATGCAAATTTGAATGCCTGAGGCCACATATATGATTGGCTGCCTGGGAAGCCGTGCAGGCCCTGATTTGTGGATTTGAATTCCTCAGCCCTCAGATATGATTGGCTGGCTTAGAAGCCATGAAGGCCCCAATATGCAAATTTGAATGCCTCAGGACACATATATGATTGGCTGGGAAACCGTGCAGGCCCTGATTTGAAAATTTGAATGTCTAAGTCCTCACAGAGGATTGGCTGCCTGGGGACCTGGCAGAAATATATAGAAATACTATTATTAAGCATAAATACTACATTTAGTAGAAATACTATGTTTTAGCACAAATACTATAAAAAGCACAAATCCTATAAAAAGCAGAAATACTATATTAGGCACAAATCCTATAAAAAGCAGAAATAGTATGATTAAGCATAAATACTACATTTAGTAGAAATACTATGTTTTAGCACAAATAGTATAAAAAGCAGAAATATTATAATTTAGCACAAATAGTATAAAAAGCAGAAATATTATAATTTAGCACAAATAGTATAAAAAGCAGAAATATTATAATTTAGCACAAATAGTATAAAAAGCAGAAATACTACATTTAGTAGAAATACTATGTTTTAGCACAAATAGTATAAAAAGCAGAAATATTATAATTTAGCACAAATAGTATAAAAAGCAGAAATATTATAATTTAGCACAAATAGTATAAAAAGCAGAAATATTATAATTTAGCACAAATAGTATAAAAAGCAGAAATACTACATTTAGTAGAAATACTATGTTTTAGCACAAATAGTATAATAAAGCAGAAATACTATAATTTAGCAGAAATATTGTATTTAGCACAAGTACCAAAAAGTACCAGAAATACTATGATTTAGCAGAATAGCAATAACTTACAAAATTACAAATATGGAGGCATATTGAAACAGAAATGCAGAGAGGGACACACAAACACAGGCTCTAATCCAGTCAATCAGTCTAACTATATTCAATTTAAATCCTACAATGACATGCTGCCAAATAAGGGCAGGGTCCTCTCTCTCCCACTAAACACACACACACACACACACACACACACACACACACACACACACACACACACACACACACAGACAGACACAGAGGGAGAGAGCTGCCGAATTTAAATCCACCAATCAGAGTGGCTGTTTACGTTTTCCCGCCAAAAAAGGTGCATCTTTTTACACACGCAGCAGAGAGAGGCACAGGATTATTGCAGTCTATTTCTCATAGTGACGACTCCCCTCAAACAAATGACCATAATTTCCTAACCGTAGGGGCTAGAACGGTCATTCTTACACCGTTTTGTTCAGAAGACATGGGGGAATCTTCCAGTGTTTACAATTTATCATTAAAATATGAATTATTAAAGATATTTGACTTCTAATGCACCATAACTGAGTAGAGCGAAGCAAAAACTGCCTTTACTTGCCCTCAAACAACGCTTTGTAACTTGAAATCTATTTGGAGTATCGATATCATTCTTTCACCGTAAGAGACAGCAGGCTTTGGTGAACAATCATGGAAATTTTCAGGTATCTGTGGAAATCCAACAAAAAGTTATGACGAGAGAAAAAAGTGGTTCATTTCCAGACTTTGAAATCTGAAGAAATCTGAGCGAAGGACGAATTTCCTACCCTCAAACAAGTCCAACTCATTTCAGAACGGTAATAGTTGAGAAAGAAATTCTTGAATTGTGAGCGTCAGGAGTGTCTGAAGATATGCCGGGACAAGCCTCATGTCTTAACTTTGCTTCGTTAAGGAGATATGACGATTCGAATATGCCTCTCATTCCAGAAATGCAGCGGTGATTTTGAACAAACTCTCCATTGACTTTATATGGAGAGTTTTCTGACCTTGTGTTAGTCTGAGGAGATTTGCGAAAGTTCTATGAATACCACAACAATGATAGTGACATTTTCTGAAAGCCAGAAAAAATACCTACGTTTTGATGTATAATTTGTGGAAGTTGAGTGAATATTGAGCAAGTAGCAAACAGTTGTTCGGACATGAAGAGAAGACTGCAAAAGCTTCAGTGGCACACTGGAAGCCAAGAGCATAGCAACCATAACAACGCATGTATTTTGTGAAAAATCACAATTTTGCAACTCAAAACTTTAAGAGGCATAAAAGTAAAACAGTAAAAGATTTGAAAAAGCTGAATCATACCTGAATAGCCCAATAATTTGTGAACATTTTAAAATTTGAATGGTTGTTCTAGGTGAAAGTATGAGGAAGTAGTTAAGTTTCAAAAACAAGCAAATTTTAGCAGAATTGCTGAAGTTTCCCATTCATTTCAATGGGACAAATTAAAGGAAAAAAGTGGAATATTTTAAAAAGTATAATAGTTAAAAATAGCAAAAGTCATAGCCGGAAAGAGCAAAAATAGCTGAATAGTTTAAAATTTGAACGGTGAAAATCGGCTGAAAATTGTGGAAGTAGTTTAACGGCGAAAAGTGTACGGAAGTCCTAAGAATAATAATAATAATAACTAGAAAAATTTACATTTCCTGCGAAAATGCAGTGTGGATGCTTAAAGCTGAAGCTGTATGCAAAAAGTAGCTGAAAAAGCTGAAAAGTTGCAGAAATTGTAAAAACTTTGCAGAAGCAAAAGAAGTTTGCTAAAATGGAATAACTTAGCAGAACTGCAATATCTTAGAGGAAACATAATACTTGGCAGAAATACAATAGCATAGCAGAATTTAGCAGAAATATTGTAACTTACCAGAAACATGATAACTTCTCAAAAATACAAGAATTTAGGAGAAATAGTATAAGATAACAGAAAGAATATATTTAGCCAAAAATACTTAAACATTACAGAAACACTATGATTTAGAAAAATAGTACAACAGAGCAGAAATATTGTGATTTACCAGAGACACTGTGATGAACTATGAATATTGTAATTTTAAATTGAGACTATGTTTTAGCACAAATATTATAATTTGGCAGAAATACTATAATTTAGCAGAAATACTATATTAAGCACAAATCCTATAAAAAGCAGAAATGGTATGATTAAGCACAAATACTACATTTAGTAGAAATACTTTGTTTTAGCACAAATCCCATAAAAAGCAGAAATACTGTACTATGATTTAGTAGAAAAACTATAATTAATCAGAAATACTAAATTTAGCAGAAATACTATATTAAGCACAAATACTATGAAAAGCAGAAATAGTATATTAAGCACAAATCTTATAAAATAGCAGAAATAGTATGATTAAGCATAAATACTACATTTAGCAGAAATACTATATTAAGCACAAATCCTATAAAAGCAGAAATAGTATATTAAGCACAAATCTTATAAAATAGCAGAAATAGTATGATTTAGCACAATAGTAATAAGTTAAACAGAAAAATTGGAAAAGCAAAATGGACAGCTGAAAAAATGCTGAACATGCTGAGGGTCCCTCAAATATACTTGTTAAATGACAAAAATCTGCAAAAAAATTTATTACAGCCACACAATCACAAATATGTACACATGAGGAAACACACATGCACAGAGAGACCCACACACAAGATCCAATTCAGTCAACCAGTCTAAATATATTGAATTTAAATCTTAGAATTAGATCATCCCATTAAAAGCCTTTCTCTCTCTCTCTCTCTCTCTCTCTCTCTCTCTCTCTCTCTCTGTCACACACACACACACACACACACACACACACAGGGAGAGAGAAGTAAGTTTCTAGGTCAGCCTGGGAGCTGGTGAATTTGAATCCACCAATCAGAGAGGCTGTGCACTTTTCCCCACCAAAACAGGTGCATCTGTTTACACACGCAGCAGCACAGAGAGGCACAGGATTTTTGCAGTCTATTTCTCATAGTGACGACTCCCCTCAAACAAATGACCGTAATTTCCTAACCGTAGGGGCTAGAACGGTCATTCTTACACCGTTTTGTTCAGAAGAGATGGGGGAATCTTCAAGTGTTGACAATTTAATATTAAAATATGAATTTTTAGAGATATATGACATGAATGACTTGTTGACTTAGAAGCCACGAATTCCCCAATATGCAAATTTGAATGCCTGAGACCACATATGTGATTGGCTGGCTGGGAAGCTGTGCAGGCCCTGATTTGTGGATTTGAATTCCTCAGCCCTCAGATATGATTGGCTGGCTTAGAAGCCACGAAGGCCCCAATATGCAAATTTGAATGCCTCAGGACACTTATTTGATTGGCTGGGAAACTGTGCAGGCCCTGATTTGAAAATTTGAATGTCTCAGTCCTCACAGAGGATTGGCTGCCTGGGGACCTGGCAGAAATATATAGAAATACTATTATTAAGCAGAAATACTACATTTAGTAGAAATACTATGTTTTAGCACAAATATTATAAAAAGAAGAAAAACTATAATTTAGCAGAAATACTATATTAAGCACAAATCCTATAAAAAGCAGAAATACTATAATTTAGAACAAATAGTATAAAAAGCAGAAATACTATAATTTAGCAGAAATACTATGTTAAGCACAAATCCTATAAAAAGCAGAAATACTATAATTTAGCAGAAATACTATGTTAGGCACAAATCCTATAAAAAGCTGAAATACTATAATTTAGCAGAAATACTATATTAGGCATAAATCCTATGAAAAGCAGAAATAGTATGATTTAGCAGAAATACTGTATTTAGCACAAGTACCGAAAAGTACCAGAAATACTATGATTTAGCAGAATAGTAATAACTTATTGAAACACAAATGCACAGAGGGACACACAAACACAGGCTCTAATCCAGTCAACCAGTCTAACTATGTTCAATTTAAATCCTACAATGACATGCTGTCAAATAAGGGCAGGGTCCTCTCTCTCCCACTAAACACACACACAAACACACACACACACACACACACACACACACACAGGGAGAGAGGACTAAGTTTCTAGGTCAGCCTGGGAGCTGCTGAATTTGAATCCACCAATCAGAGAGGCTGTTTACGTTTTCCCGCCAAAACAGGTGCATCTTTTTACACACGCAGCACAGAGACATAGACCTGCTTCTTTCAGTTTATTTCACATAGTGAGGATTCCCCTCAAACAAATGACCATAATTTCCTAACCATAGGGGCTAGAGCGGTCATTCTTACACCGTTTTGTTCAGAAGAGATGGGGGAATCTTCAAGTGTTGACAATTTATCATTAAAATATGAATTTTTAGAGATATATGACATGGATGACTTGTTGACTTAGAAGCCACGAATTCCCCAATATGCAAATTTGAATACCTGGAGCCCACATACATGATTGGCTGGCTAGGAAGCTGTGCAGGCCCTGATTTGTGGATTTGAATTCCTCAGCCCTCAGATATGATTGGCTGGCTTAGAAGCCATGAAGGCCCCAATATGCAAATTTGAATGCCTCAGGACACATATATGATTGGCTGGGAAGCCGTGCAGGCCCTGATTTGAAAATTTGAATTTCTCAGTCCTAACAGAGGATTGGCTGCCTGGGGACCTGGCAGAAATATATAGAAATACTATGATTAAGCATAAATACTACATTTAGTAGAAATACTATGTTTTAGCACAAATACTATAAAAAGCAGAAATACTATAATTTAGCAGAAATACTATATTAAGCACAAATCCTATAAAAAGCAGAAATACTATATTAGGTACAAATCCTATAAAAAGCAGAAATACTATATTAGGCACAAATCCTATAAAAAGCAGAAATACTATATTAGGCACAAATAGTATAAAAAGCAGAAATACTATAATTTAGCAGAAATACTATGTTTGGCACAAATCCTATAAAAATAATAAATACTATAATTTAGCAGAAATACTATATTAGGCACAAATCTTATGAAAAGCAGAAATAGTATGATTTAGCAGAAATACTGTATTTAGCACAAGTACCGAAAAGTACCAGAAATACTATGATTTAGCAGAATAGTAATAACTTACAAAATTACAAATATGGAGGCATATTGAAACACAAATGCACAGAGGGACACACAAACACAGGCTCTAATCCAGTCAACCAGTCTAACTAAATCCTACAATGACATGCTGCAAAATAAGGGCAGGGTCCTCTCTCTCCCACTAAACACACACACACACACACACACACACACACAGAGGGAGAGAGCTGCCGAATTTAAATCCACCAATCAGAGTGGCTGTTTACGTTTTCCCGCCAAAACAGGTGCATCTTTTTACACACGCAGCAGCACAGAGAGGCACAGGATTATTGCAGCCTATTTCTCATAGTGAGGACTCCCCTCAAACAAATGACCATAATTTCCTAACCGTAGGGGCTAGAGCGGTCATTCTTACACTGTTTTGTTCAGAAGAGATGGGGGAATCTTCCAGTGTTAACAATTTATCATTAAAATGTGAATTTTTAGAGATATATGACATGGATGACTTGTTGACTTAGAAGCCACGAATTCCCCAATATGCAAATATGAATGCCTGAGACCACATATATGATTGGCTGGCTGGGAAGCCGTGCAGGCCCTGATTTGTGGATTTGAATTCCTCAGCCCTCAGATATGATTGGCTGGCTTAGAAGCCATGAAGGCCCCAATATGCAAATTTGCATGCCTCAGGACACATATATGATTGGCTGGGAAGCCGTGCAGGCCCTGATTTGAAAATTTGAATTTCTCAGTCCTCACAGAGGATTGGCTGCCTGGGGACCTGGCAGAAATATATAGAAATACTATGATTAAGCATAAATACTACATTTAGTAGAAATACTATGTTTTAGCACAAATACTATAAAAAGCAGAAATACTATAATTTAGCAGAAATACTATATTAAGCACAAATCCTATAAAAAGCAGAAATAGGATGATTAAGCAGAAACACTACATTTAGTAGAAATACTATGTTTGAGCAAAAATCCTATAAAAAGCAGAAATACTATATTAGGCACAAATCCCATAAAAAGCAGAAATAGTATGATTAAGCATAAATACTACATTTAGTAGAAATACTATGTTTTAGCACAAATAGTATAAAAAGCAGAAATATTGTAATTTAGCAGAAATTCTATATTAGGCACAAATCTTATAAAATAGCAGAAATAGTATTATTTAGCACAATAGTAATAAGTTAAACAGAAAAATTGGAAAAGTAAAATGGACAGCTGAAAAAATGCTGAACATGCTGAGGGTCCCTCAAATATACTTGTTAAATGAAAAAATCAGCAAAAAAATGCACAGGGAGAGAGAAGTAAGTTTCTAGGTCAGCCTGGGAGCTGCTGAATTTGAATCCACCAATCAGAGAGCCTGTGTACTTTTTCCCGCCAAAACATGTGCCTCTTTTTACACACGCAGCACAGAGAGGCACAGGATTATTGCAGCCTATTTCTCATAGTGAGGACTCCCCTCAAACAAATGACCATAATTTCCAAACCGTAGGGGCTAGAGCGGTCATTCTTACACCGTTTTGTTCAGAAGAGATGGGGGAATCTTCCAGTGTTTACAATTTATCATTAAAATATGAATTATTAAAGATATTTGACTTCTAATGCACCATAACTGAGTAGAGCGAAGCAAAAACTGCCTTGACTTGCCCTCAAACAACGCTTTCTAACTCTAAATCTATTTGGAGTATCGATATCATTCTTTCACCGTAAGAGACAGCAGGCTTTGGTGAACAGTCATGGAAATGTTCAGGTCTCTGTGGAAATCCAAAAAAAAGTTATGACGAGAGAAAAAAGTGGTTCATTTCCAGGGTTTGAAATCTGAAGAAATCTGAGCGAAGGACAAATTTCCTACCCTCAAACAAGTCCAACTCATTTCAGAACGGTAATAGGTGAGAAAGAAATTCTTGAATTGTGAGCGTCAGGGGTGTCTGAAGATATTCGGGGACAAGCCTCATGTCTTAACTTTGCTTCGTTAAGGAGATATGACGATTCGAATATGCCTCTCATTACAGAAATGCAGCGGTGATTTTGAACAAACTCTCCATTGACTTTATATGGAGAGTTTTCTGACATTGTGTTGGTCTGAGGAGATTTGCGAAAGTTCTATGAATACCACAACAATGATAGTGACATTTTCTGAAAGCCAGCAAAAATACCTACGTTTTGATGTATAATTTGTGGAAGTTGAGTGAAAATTGAGCAAGTAGCAAACAGTTGTTCGGACATGAAGAGAAGACTGCAAAAGCTTCAGTGTCACACTGGAAGCCAAGAGCATAGCAACCATAACAACGCATGTATTTTGTGAAAAATCACAATTTTGCAACTCAAAACTTTAAGAGGCATAAAAGTAAAACAGTAAAACATTTGAAAAAGCTGAATCATACCTGAATAGCCCAATAATTTGTGAACATTTTAAAGTTTGAATGGTTGTTCTAGGTGAAAATATGAGGAAGTAGTTAAGTTTCAAAAACAAGCAAATTTTAGCAGAATTGCAGAAGTTTCCCATTCATTTCAATGGGACAAATTAAAGGAAAAAAGTGGAATATTTTAAAAAGTATAATAGTTAAAAATAGCAAAAGTCATAGCCGGCATTAGCAAAAATAGCTGAATAGTTTAAAGTTTGAACGGTGAAAATAGCACAAAAATTGTGGAAGTAGTTCCACGGCGAAAAGTGTACGGAAGTCCTAAGAATAATAAAGAATAAAGAGAAACAGGAACTCAATAGTGTGGATGCTTAAAGCATCCACACAATAATAATAAAGAATAAAGAGAAACAGGAACTCAATAGTGTGGATGCTTAAAGCATCCACACAATAACTAGAAAAATTTGCATTTCCTGCGAAAATGCAGTGTGGATGCTTAAAGCTGAAGCTGTATGCAAAAAGTAGCTGAAAAAGCTGAAAAGTTGCAGAAATTGTAAAAACTTTGCAGAAGCAAAAGAAGTTTGCTAAAATGGAATAACTTAGCAGAACTGCAATATCTTAGAGGAAACATAATACTTGGCAGAAATACAATAGCATAGCAGAATTTAGCAGAAATATTGTAACTTACCAGAAACATGATAACTTCTCAAAAATAAAAGAATTTAGGAGAAATAGTATAAGATAACAGAAAGAATATATTTAGCCAAAAATACTTAAACATTACAGAAACACTATGATTTAGAAAAATAGTACAACAGAGCAGAAATATTGTGATTTACCAGAGACACTGTGATGAACTATGAATATTGTAATTTTAAATTAAGACTATGTTTTAGCACAAATATTATAATTTGGCAGAAATACTATAATTTAGCAGAAATACTATGTTTTAGCACAAATCCTATAAAAAGCAGAAATACTATAATTTAGCAGAAATACTATATTAAGCACAAATCCTATAAAAAGCAGAAATACTATATTAAGCACAAATCCTATAAAAAGCAGAAATACTATATTAAGCACAAATTCTATAAAAAGCAGAAATACTATATTAAGCACAAATCCTATAAAAAGCAGAAATAGTATGATTTAGCAGAAATACTGTATTTAGCACAAGTACCAAAAAGTAGCAGAAATACTATGATTTAGCAGAAATACTATGATTGAGCAGAAGTACTAAGATGTAGTAAAAGTACTTTGATTTAACAGAATTACAATTATGGAGGAGTAATACTTTAAAATGGGAGAAATAGCCTAAAGGGAAGAGTATTTGTGCCATGGAGTGTTAACAAGAATGTGAGGTCCATATTAGAAAAGCTGGTAAAATCATAAAAGTTTGCATAATTGTAATAAATGATGAATATGAATTACTGGTCTGTGACAGTGTATTAATTTGTAGGGAAAAAAAACATGTTGACCAAGGTGGAATCGAACCCACGATCTTTGGCTTGCAGACCCGTGTCATTACCAACTGCGCCACTGGGAAAGGGAGGAGCCGCTTTGAAAAACAGGCTCATAAGGAGTCAGAATTAGATCGCGGTGAGAGACGAAAAACGCCGTTTTTTGGAGTTACAAAACAGTGTGTAACTCAAAAAATAGGTGGACTAGAAGCATAATTCTTGCACTGGGTGAATCAGCGGACTTTGGTGTACTTTGACTGCGATTTTCATTGCTCTATGTACATCCGTCGCTGAGATATGACGAGAGAGGAAACCGAAGACCTCAGATATGATTGGCTGGCTGGGAGGCCGTGCAGGCCGTGATATGTATATATGAATGTCTGAGTCCTCACAGAGGATTGGCTGCCTGGGGACCTGGCAGAAATATATAGAAATAGTATGATTAAGCATAAATACTACATTTAGCAGAAATACTATGTTTTAGCACAAATACTATAAAAAGCAGAAATAGTATATTAAGCACAAATCCTATAAAAAGCAGAAATACTATATTAAGCACAAATCTTGTAAAATAGCAGAAATAGTCTGATTTAGCACAATAGTAATACGGTAAACAGAAAAATTGGAAAAGCAAAATGGACAGCTGAAAAAATGCTGAACATGTGGAGGGTCCCTCAAATATACTTGTTAAATGAAAAAAATCGGCAAAAAAATATATATAACAGCCACACAATCACAAATATGTACACATAAGGAAATACACATGCACAGAGAGAGACACACACAAGATCCAATTCAGTCACCCAGTCTAAATATATTGAATATGAATCTTACAATGAGATCATCCCATTAAAAGCCTTTCTCTCTCTCTCTCTCTCTCTCTGTCACACACACACACACACACACACACACACACACACACACACACACACACACACACACACACACACACACAGGGAGAGAGAAGTAAGTTTCTAGGTCAGCCTGGGAGCTGCTGAATTTGAATCCACCAATCAGAGAGCCTGTGTACTTTTTCCCGCCAAAACAGGTGCATCTTTTTACACACGCAGCAGAGAGAGGCACAGGATTATTGCAGCCTATTTCTCATAGTGAGGACTCCCCTCAAACAAATGACCATAATTTCCAAACCGTAGGGGCTAGAGCGGTCATTCTTACACCGTTTTGTTCAGAAGAGATGGGGGAATCTTCCAGTGTTAACAATTTATCATTAAAATGTGAATTTTTAGAGATATACGACATGGATGACTTGTTGACTTAGAAGCCACGAATTCCCCCAATATGCAAATTTGAATGCCTGAGGCCACATATATGATTGGCTGCCTGGGAAGCCGTGCAGGCCCTGATTTGTGGATTTGAATTCCTCAGCCCTCAGATATGATTGGCTGGCTTAGAAGCCATGAAGGCCCCAATATGCAAATTTGAATGCCTCAGGACACATATATGATTGGCTGGGAAACCGTGCAGGCCCTGATTTGAAAATTTGAATGTCTAAGTCCTCACAGAGGATTGGCTGCCTGGGGACCTGGCAGAAATATATAGAAATACTATGATTAAGCATAAATACTACATTTAGTAGAAATACTATGTTTTAGCACAAATACTATAAAAAGCAGAAATACTATAATTTAGCAGAAATACTATATTAAGCACAAATCCTATAATAAGCAGAAATAGGATGATTAAGCATAAATACTACATTTAGTAGAAATACTATGTTTTAGCACAAATAGTATAAAAAGCAGAAATATTATAATTTAGCAGAAATACTATATTAGGCACAAATCCTATAAAAAGCAGAAATAGTATGATTAAGCATAAATACTACATTTAGTAGAAATACTATGTTTTAGCACAAATAGTATAAAAAGCAGAAATATTATAATTTAGCACAAATAGTATAAAAAGCAGAAATATTATAATTTAGCACAAATAGTATAAAAAGCAGAAATATTATAATTTAGCACAAATAGTATAAAAAGCAGAAATACTACATTTAGTAGAAATACTATGTTTTAGCACAAATAGTATAAAAAGCAGAAATATTATAATTTAGCACAAATAGTATAAAAAGCAGAAATATTATAATTTAGCACAAATAGTATAAAAAGCAGAAATATTATAATTTAGCACAAATAGTATAAAAAGCAGAAATACTACATTTAGTAGAAATACTATGTTTTAGCACAAATAGTATAATAAAGCAGAAATACTATAATTTAGCAGAAATATTGTATTTAGCACAAGTACCAAAAAGTACCAGAAATACTATGATTTAGCAGAATAGCAATAACTTACAAAATTACAAATATGGAGGCATATTGAAACAGAAATGCAGAGAGGGACACACAAACACAGGCTCTAATCCAGTCAATCAGTCTAACTATATTCAATTTAAATCCTACAATGACATGCTGCCAAATAAGGGCAGGGTCCTCTCTCTCCCACTAAACACACACACACACACACACACACACACACACACACACACACACACACACACACACAGACACACACAGAGGGAGAGAGCTGCCGAATTTAAATCCACCAATCAGAGTGGCTGTTTACGTTTTCCCGCCAAAAAAGGTGCATCTTTTTACACACGCAGCAGAGAGAGGCACAGGATTATTGCAGTCTATTTCTCATAGTGACGACTCCCCTCAAACAAATGACCATAATTTCCTAACCGTAGGGGCTAGAACGGTCATTCTTACACCGTTTTGTTCAGAAGACATGGGGGAATCTTCCAGTGTTTACAATTTATCATTAAAATATGAATTATTAAAGATATTTGACTTCTAATGCACCATAACTGAGTAGAGCGAAGCAAAAACTGCCTTTACTTGCCCTCAAACAACGCTTTGTAACTTGAAATCTATTTGGAGTATCGATATCATTCTTTCACCGTAAGAGACAGCAGGCTTTGGTGAACAATCATGGAAATTTTCAGGTATCTGTGGAAATCCAACAAAAAGTTATGACGAGAGAAAAAAGTGGTTCATTTCCAGACTTTGAAATCTGAAGAAATCTGAGCGAAGGACGAATTTCCTACCCTCAAACAAGTCCAACTCATTTCAGAACGGTAATAGTTGAGAAAGAAATTCTTGAATTGTGAGCGTCAGGAGTGTCTGAAGATATGCCGGGACAAGCCTCATGTCTTAACTTTGCTTCGTTAAGGAGATATGACGATTCGAATATGCCTCTCATTCCAGAAATGCAGCGGTGATTTTGAACAAACTCTCCATTGACTTTATATGGAGAGTTTTCTGACCTTGTGTTAGTCTGAGGAGATTTGCGAAAGTTCTATGAATACCACAACAATGATAGTGACATTTTCTGAAAGCCAGAAAAAATACCTACGTTTTGATGTATAATTTGTGGAAGTTGAGTGAATATTGAGCAAGTAGCAAACAGTTGTTCGGACATGAAGAGAAGACTGCAAAAGCTTCAGTGGCACACTGGAAGCCAAGAGCATAGCAACCATAACAACGCATGTATTTTGTGAAAAATCACAATTTTGCAACTCAAAACTTTAAGAGGCATAAAAGTAAAACAGTAAAAGATTTGAAAAAGCTGAATCATACCTGAATAGCCCAATAATTTGTGAACATTTTAAAATTTGAATGGTTGTTCTAGGTGAAAGTATGAGGAAGTAGTTAAGTTTCAAAAACAAGCAAATTTTAGCAGAATTGCTGAAGTTTCCCATTCATTTCAATGGGACAAATTAAAGGAAAAAAGTGGAATATTTTAAAAAGTATAATAGTTAAAAATAGCAAAAGTCATAGCCGGAAAGAGCAAAAATAGCTGAATAGTTTAAAATTTGAACGGTGAAAATCGGCTGAAAATTGTGGAAGTAGTTTAACGGCGAAAAGTGTACGGAAGTCCTAAGAATAATAATAATAACTAGAAAAATTTGCATTTCCTGCGAAAATGCAGTGTGGATGCTTAAAGCTGAAGCTGTATGCAAAAAGTAGCTGAAAAAGCTGAAAAGTTGCAGAAATTGTAAAAACTTTGCAGAAGCAAAAGAAGTTTGCTAAAATGGAATAACTTAGCAGAACTGCAATATCTTAGAGGAAACACAATACTTGGCAGAAATATTGTAACTTACCAGAAACATGATAACTTCTCAAAAATACAAGAATTTAGGAGAAATAGTATAAGATAACAGAAAGAATATATTTAGCCAAAAATACTTAAACATTACAGAAACACTATGATTTAGAAAAATAGTACAACAGAGCAGAAATATTGTGATTTACCAGAGACACTGTGATGAACTATGAATATTGTAATTTTAAATTAAGACTATGTTTTAGCACAAATATTATAATTTGGCAGAAATATTATAATTGAGCAGAAATACTATATTAAGCACAAATCCTATAAAAAGCAGAAATGGTATGATTAAGCATAAATTCTACATTTAGTAGAAATACTTTGTTTTAGCACAAATCCCATAAAAAGCAGAAATACTGTACTATGATTTAGTAGAAAAACTATAATTAATCAGAAATACTAAATTTAGCAGAAATACTATATTAAGCACAAATCCTATGAAAAGCAGAAATAGTATGATTAAGCATAAATACTACATTTAGCAGAAATACTATATTAAGCACAAATCCTATAAAAGCAGAAATAGTATATTAAGCACAAATCTTATAAAATAGCAGAAATAGTATGATTTAGCACAATAGTAATAAGTTAAACAGAAAAATTGGAAAAGCAAAATGGACAGCTGAAAAAATGCTGAACATGCTGAGGTTCCCTCAAATATACTTGTTAAATGACAAAAATCTGCAAAAAAATTTATGACAGCCACACAATTACAAATATGTACACATGAGGAAACACACATGCACAGAGAGACACACACACAAGATCCAATTCAGTCAACCAGTCTAAATATATTGAATTTGAATCTTACAATGAGATCATCCCATTAAAAGGCTTTCTCTCTCTCTCTCTCTCTCTCTCTCTCCCTGTCACACACACACACACACACACACACACACACACACACACACACACACACACACACAGGGAGAGAGAAGTAAGTTTCTAGGTCAGCCTGGGAGCTGCTGAATTTGAATCCACCAATCAGAGAGCCTGTGTACTTTTTCCCGCCAAAACAGGTGCATCTTTTTACACACGCAGCAGAGAGAGGCACAGGATTATTGCAGCCTATTTCTCATAATGACGACTCCCCTCAAACAAATGACCATAATTTCCAAACCGTAGGGGCTAGAACGGTCATTCTTACACCGTTTTGTTCAGAAGAGATGGGGGAATCTTCAAGTGTTGACAATTTAATATTAAAATATGAATTTTTAGAGATATATGACATGGATGACTTGTTGACTTAGAAGCCACGAATTCCCCAATATGCAAATTTGAATGCCTGAGACCACATATGTGATTGGCTGGCTGGGAAGCCGTGCAGGCCCTGATTTGTGGGTTTGAATTCCTCAGCCCTCAGATATGATTGGCTGGCTTAGAAGCCACGAAGGCCCCAATATGCAAATTTGAATGCCTCAGGACACTTATTTGATTGGCTGGGAAACTGTGCAGGCCCTGATTTGAAAATTTGAATGTCTCAGTCCTCACAGAGGATTGGCTGCCTGGGGACCTGGCAGAAATATATAGAAATACTATTATTAAGCATAAATACTGCATTTAGTAGAAATACTATGTTTTAGCACAAATATTATAAAAAGAAGAAAAACTATAATTTAGCAGAAATACTATATTAAGCACAAATCCTATAAAAAGCAGAAATACTATAATTTAGAACAAATAGTATAAAAAGCAGAAATACTATAATTTAGCAGAAATACTATGTGAAGCACAAATCCTATAAAAAGCAGAAATACTATAATTTAGCAGAAATACTATGTTAGGCACAAATCCTATAAAAAGCAGAAATACTATAATTTAGCAGAAATACTATATTAGGCATAAATCCTATGAAAAGCAGAAATAGTATGATTTAGCAGAAATACTGTATTTAGCACAAGTACCGAAAAGTACCAGAAATACTATGATTTAGCAGAATAGTAATAACTTATTGAAACACAAATGCACAGAGGGACACACAAACACAGGCTCTAATCCAGTCAACCAGTCTAACTATGTTCAATTTAAATCCTACAATGACATGCTGTCAAATAAGGGCAGGGTCCTCTCTCTCCCACTAAACACACACACACACACACACACACACACACACACACAGGGAGAGAGGACTAAGTTTCTAGGTCAGCCTGGGAGCTGCTGAATTTGAATCCACCAATCAGAGAGGCTGTTTACGTTTTCCCGCCAAAAAAGGTGCATCTTTTTACACACGCAGCACAGAGACATAGACCTGCTTCTTTCAGTTTATTTCACATAGTGAGGATTCCCCTCAAACAAATGACCATAATTTCCTAACCATAGGGGCTAGAGCGGTCATTCTTACACCGTTTTGTTCAGAAGAGATGGGGGAATCTTCAAGTGTTGACAATTTATCATTAAAATATGAATTTTTAGAGATATATGACATGGATGACTTGTTGACTTAGAAGCCACGAATTCCCCAATATGCAAATTTGAATACCTGGAGCCCACATACATGATTGGCTGGCTGGGAAGCTGTGCAGGCCCTGATTTGTGGATTTGAATTCCTCAGCCCTCAGATATGATTGGCTGGCTTAGAAGCCATGAAGGCCCCAATATTCAAATTTGAATGCCTCAGGACACATATATGATTGGCTGGGAAGCCGTGCAGGCCCTGATTTGAAAATTTGAATTTCTCAGTCCTCACAGAGGATTGGCTGCCTGGGGACCTGGCAGATATATATAGAAATACTATGATTAAGCATAAATACTACATTTAGTAGAAATACTATGTTTTAGCACAAATACTATAAAAAGCAGAAATATTATAATTTAGCACAAATAGTATAAAAAGCAGAAATATTATAATTTAGCACAAATAGTATAAAAAGCAGAAATATTATAATTTAGCACAAATAGTATAAAAAGCAGAAATACTACATTTAGTAGAAATACTATGTTTTAGCACAAATAGTATAAAAAGCAGAAATATTATAATTTAGCACAAATAGTATAAAAAGCAGAAATACTACATTTAGTAGAAATACTATGTTTTAGCACAAATAGTATAATAAAGCAGAAATACTATAATTTAGCAGAAATACTGTATTTAGCACAAGTACCGAAAAGTACCAGAAATACTATGATTTAGCAGAATAGCAATAACTTACAAAATTACAAATATGGAGGCATATTGAAACAGAAATGCAGAGAGGGACACACAAACACAGGCTCTAATCCAGTCAATCAGTCTAACTATATTCAATTTAAATCCTACAATGACATGCTGCCAAATAAGGGCAGGGTCCTCTCTCTCCCACTAAACACACACACACACACACACACACACAGACAGACACAGACAGACACAGAGGGAGAGAGCTGCTGAATTTAAATCCACCAATCAGAGTGGCTGTTTACATTTTCCCGCCAAAAAAGGTGCATCTTTTTACACACGCAGCACAGAGAGGCACAGGATTATTGCAGTCTATTTCTCATAGTGACGACTCCCCTCAAACAAATGACCATAATTTCCTAACCGTAGGGGCTAGAGCGGTCATTCTTACACCGTTTTGTTCAGAAGAGATGGGGGAATCTTCCAGTGTTTACAATTTATCATTAAAATATGAATTATTAAAGATATTTGACTTCTAATGCACCATAACTGAGTAGAGCGAAGCAAAAACTGCCTTGACTTGCCCTCAAACAACGATTTGTAACTTGAAATCTGTTTGGAGTATCGATATCATTCTTTCACCGTAAGAGACAGCAGGCTTTGGTGAACAATCATGGAAATTTTCAGGTCTCTGTGGAAATCCAACAAAAAGTTATGACGAGAGAAAAAAGTGGTTCATTTACAGACTTTGAAATCTGAAGAAATCTGAGCGAAGGACGAATTTCCTACCCTCAAACAAGTCCAACTCATTTCAGAACGGTAATAGTTGAGAAAGAAATTCTTGAATTGTGAGCGTCAGGAGTGTCTGAAGATATGCCGGGACAAGCCTCATGTCTTAACTTTGCTTCGTTAAGGAGATATGACGATTCGAATATGCCTCTCATTCCAGAAATGCAGCGGTGATTTTGAACAAACTCTCCATTGACTTTATATGGAGAGTTTTCTGACCTTGTGTTAGTCTGAGGAGATTTGCGAAAGTTCTATGAATACCACAACAATGATAGTGACATTTTCTGAAAGCCAGCAAAAATACCTACGTTTTGATGTATAATTTGTGGAAGTTGAGTGAAAATTGAGCAAGTAGCAAACAGTTGTTCGGACATGAAGCGAAAATTGCAAAACCTTCAGTGGCACACTGGAAGCCAAGAGCATAGCAACCATAACAACACATGTATTTTGTGAAAAATCACAATTTTGCAACTGAAAACTTTAAGAGGCATAAAAGTAAAACAGTAAAAGATTTGAAAAAGCTGAATCATACCTGAATAGCCCAATAATTTGTGAACATTTTAAAATTTGAATGGTTGTTCTAGGTGAAAGTATGAGGAAGTAGTTAAGTTTCAAAAACAAGCAAATTTTAGCAGAATTGCTGAAGTTTCCCATTCATTTCAATGGGACAAATTAAAGGAAAAAAGTGGAATATTTTAAAAAGTATAATAGTTAAAAATACCAAAAGTCATAGCCGGCATTAGCAAAAATAGTTGAATAGTTTAAAATTTGAACGGTGAAAATCGGCTGAAAATTGTGGAAGTAGTTCTACGGCGAAAAGTGTACGGAAACACCCGGAATAATAATAATAAAGAACTAGAAAAATTTGCATTTCCTGCGAAAATGCAGTGTGGATGCTTAAAGCTGAAGCTGTATGCAAAAAGTAGCTGAAAAAGCTGAAAAGTTGCAGAAATTGTAAAAACTTTGCAGAAGCAAAAGAAGTTTGCTAAAATGGAATAACTTAGCAGAACTGCAATATCTTAGAGGAAACATAATACTTGGCAGAAATACAATAGCATAGCAGAATTTAGCAGAAATATTGTAACTTACCAGAAACATGATAACTTCTCAAAAATACAAGAATTTAGGAGAAATAGTATAAGATAACAGAAAGAATATATTTAGCCAAAAATACTTAAACATTACAGAAACACTATGATTTAGAAAAATAGTACAACAGAGCAGAAATATTGTGATTTACCAGAGACACTGTGATGAACTATGAATATTGTAATTTTAAATTGAGACTATGTTTTAGCACAAATATTATAATTTGGCAGAAATACTATAATTTAGCAGAAATACTATATTAAGCACAAATCCTATAAAAAGCAGAAATGGTATGATTAAGCACAAATACTACATTTAGTAGAAATACTTTGTTTTAGCACAAATCCCATAAAAAGCAGAAATACTGTACTATGATTTAGTAGAAAAACTATAATTAATCAGAAATACTAAATTTAGCAGAAATACTATATTAAGCACAAATCCTATGAAAAGCAGAAATGGTATGATTAAGCACAAATACTACATTTAGTAGAAATACTTTGTTTTAGCACAAATCCCATAAAAAGCAGAAATACTGTACTATGATTTAGTAGAAAAACTATAATTAATCAGAAATACTAAATTTAGCAGAAATACTATATTAAGCACAAATACTATGAAAAGCAGAAATAGTATGATTAAGCATAAATACTACATTTAGCAGAAATACTATATTAAGCACAAATCCTATAAAAAGCAGAAATACTATATTAGGCACAAATCCTATAAAAAGCAGAAATAGTATGATTAAGCATAAATACTACATTTAGTAGAAATACTATGTTTTAGCACAAATAGTATAAAAAGCAGAAATATTATAATTTAGCACAAATAGTATAAAAAGCAGAAATATTATAATTTAGCACAAATAGTATAAAAGCAGAAATATTATAATTTAGCACAAATAGTATAAAAAGCAGAAATACTACATTTAGTAGAAATACTATGTTTTAGCACAAATAGTATAATAAAGCAGAAATACTATAATTTAGCAGAAATACTGTATTTAGCACAAGTACCAAAAAGTACCAGAAATACTATGATTTAGCAGAATAGCAATAACTTACAAAATTACAAATATGGAGGCATATTGAAACAGAAATGCAGAGAGGGACACACAAACACAGGCTCTAATCCAGTCAATCAGTCTAACTATATTCAATTTAAATCCTACAATGACATGCTGCCAAATAAGGGCAGGGTCCTCTCTCTCCCACTAAACACACACACACACACACACACACACACACACACACACACACACACACACACACACAGAGGGAGAGAGCTGCCGAATTTAAATCCACCAATCAGAGTGGCTGTTTACGTTTTCCCGCCAAAACATGTGCCTCTTTTTACACACGCAGCACAGAGAGGCACAGGATTATTGCAGCCTATTTCTCATAGTGATGACTCCCCTCAAACAAATGACCATAATTTCCTAACCGTAGGGGCTAGAGCCGTCATTCTTACACCGTTTTGTTCAGAAGAGATGGGGGAATCTTCCAGTGTTTACAATTTATCATTAAAATATGAATTATTAAAGATATTTGACTTGTAATGCACCATAACTGAGTAGAGCGAAGCAAAAACTGCCTTGACTTGCCCTCAAACAACGCTTTCTAACTCGAAATCTATTTGGAGTATCGATATCATTCTTTCACCGTAAGAGACAGCAGGCTTTGGTGAACAATCATGGAAATTTTCAGGTCTCTGTGGAAATCCAACAAAAAGTTATGACGAGAGAAAAAAGTGGTTCATTTCCACAGTTTGAAATCTGAAGAAATCTGAGCGAAGGACGAATTTCCTACCCTCAAACAAGTCCAACTCATTTCAGAACGGTAATAGGTGAGAAAGAAATTCTTGAATTGTGAGCGTCAGGAGTGTCTGAAGATATACCGGGACAAGCCTCATGTCTTAACTTTGCTTCGTTAAGGAGATATGACGATTCGAATATGCCTCTCATTACAGAAATCCAGCGATGATTTTGAACAAGCTCTCCATTGACTTTCTATGCAGAGTTTTGAGACCTTGTGTTGGTCTGAGGAGATTTGCCAAAATTCTATAAATCCCACAACAATGATAGTGACATTTTCTGAAAGCCAGCAAAAATACCTACGTTTTGATGTATAATTTGTGGAAGTTGAGTGAAAATTGAGGAAGTAGCAAACAGTTGTTCGGACATGAAGAGAAGGCTGCAAAAGCTTCAGTGTCACACTGGAAGCCAAGAGCATAGCAACCATAACAACGCATGTATTTTGTGAAAAATCACAATTTTGCAACTCAAAACTTTAAGAGCCATAAAAGTAAAACGGTAAAATATTTGAAAAAGCTGAAACATACATGAATAGCCCAATAATTTGTGAACATTTTAAAGTTTGAATGGTTGTTCTAGGTGAAAATTTGAGGAAGTAGTTAAGTTTCAAAAACAAGCAAAATTTAGCAGAATTGCTGAAGTTTCCCATTAATTTCAATGGGACAAATTAAAGGAAAAAAGTGGAATATTTTAAAAAGTATAATAGTTAAAAATACCAAAAGATATAGCCGGAAAGAGCAAAAATAGCAGAATAGTTTAAAATTTGAATGGTGAAAATCGGCTGAAAATTGTGGAAGTAGTTCTACGGCGAAAAGTGTACGGAAACACCCGGAATAATAATAATAATAAAGAATAAAGAGAAACAGGAACTCAATAGTGTGGATGCTTAAAGCATCCACACAATAAAGAGAAACAGGAACTCAATAGTGTGGATGCTTAAAGCATCCACACAATAACTAGAAAAATTTGCATTTCCTGCGAAAATGCAGTGTGGATGCTTAAAGCTGAAGCTGTATGCAAAAAGTAGCTGAAAAAGCTGAAAAGTTGCAGAAATTGTAAAAACTTTGCAGAAGCAAAAGAAGTTTGCTAAAATGGAATAACTTAGCAGAACTGCAATATCTTAGAGGAAACATAATACTTGGCAGAAATACAATAGCATAGCAGAATTTAGCAGAAATATTGTAACTTACCAGAAACATGATAACTTCTCAAAAATACAAGAATTTAGGAGAAATAGTATAAGATAACAGAAAGAATATATTTAGCCAAAAATACTTAAACATTACAGAAACACTATGATTTAGAAAAATAGTACAACAGAGCAGAAATATTGTGATTTACCAGAGACACTGTGATGAACTATGAATATTGTAATTTTAAATTGAGACTATGTTTTAGCACAAATATTATAATTTGGCAGAAATACTATAATTTAGCAGAAATACTATATTAAGCACAAATCCTATAAAAAGCAGAAATGGTATGATTAAGCACAAATACTACATTTAGTAGAAATACTTTGTTTTAGCACAAATCCCATAAAAAGCAGAAATACTGTACTATGATTTAGTAGAAAAACTATAATTAATCAGAAATACTAAATTTAGCAGAAATACTATATTAAGCACAAATACTATGAAAAGCAGAAATAGTATATTAAGCACAAATCTTATAAAATAGCAGAAATAGTATGATTAAGCATAAATACTACATTTAGCAGAAATACTATATTAAGCACAAATCCTATAAAAGCAGAAATAGTATATTAAGCACAAATCTTATAAAATAGCAGAAATAGTATGATTTAGCACAATAGTAATAAGTTAAACAGAAAAATTGGAAAAGCAAAATGGACAGCTGAAAAAATGCTGAACATGCTGAGGGTCCCTCAAATATACTTGTTAAATGACAAAAATCTGCAAAAAAATTTATTACAGCCACACAATCACAAATATGTACACATGAGGAAACACACATGCACAGAGAGACCCACACACAAGATCCAATTCAGTCAACCAGTCTAAATATATTGAATTTAAATCTTAGAATTAGATCATCCCATTAAAAGCCTTTCTCTCTCTCTCTCTCTCTCTCTCTCTCTCTCTCTCTCTCTCTGTCACACACACACACACACACACACACACACAGGGAGAGAGAAGTAAGTTTCTAGGTCAGCCTGGGAGCTGGTGAATTTGAATCCACCAATCAGAGAGGCTGTGCACTTTTCCCCACCAAAACAGGTGCATCTGTTTACACACGCAGCAGCACAGAGAGGCACAGGATTTTTGCAGTCTATTTCTCATAGTGACGACTCCCCTCAAACAAATGACCGTAATTTCCTAACCGTAGGGGCTAGAACGGTCATTCTTACACCGTTTTGTTCAGAAGAGATGGGGGAATCTTCAAGTGTTGACAATTTAATATTAAAATATGAATTTTTAGAGATATATGACATGAATGACTTGTTGACTTAGAAGCCACGAATTCCCCAATATGCAAATTTGAATGCCTGAGACCACATATGTGATTGGCTGGCTGGGAAGCTGTGCAGGCCCTGATTTGTGGATTTGAATTCCTCAGCCCTCAGATATGATTGGCTGGCTTAGAAGCCACGAAGGCCCCAATATGCAAATTTGAATGCCTCAGGACACTTATTTGATTGGCTGGGAAACTGTGCAGGCCCTGATTTGAAAATTTGAATGTCTCAGTCCTCACAGAGGATTGGCTGCCTGGGGACCTGGCAGAAATATATAGAAATACTATTATTAAGCATAAATACTACATTTAGTAGAAATACTATGTTTTAGCACAAATATTATAAAAAGAAGAAAAACTATAATTTAGCAGAAATACTATATTAAGCACAAATCCTATAAAAAGCAGAAATACTATAATTTAGAACAAATAGTATAAAAAGCAGAAATACTATAATTTAGCAGAAATACTATGTTAAGCACAAATCCTATAAAAAGCAGAAATACTATAATTTAGCAGAAATACTATGTTAGGCACAAATCCTATAAAAAGCTGAAATACTATAATTTAGCAGAAATACTATATTAGGCATAAATCCTATGAAAAGCAGAAATAGTATGATTTAGCAGAAATACTGTATTTAGCACAAGTACCGAAAAGTACCAGAAATACTATGATTTAGCAGAATAGTAATAACTTATTGAAACACAAATGCACAGAGGGACACACAAACACAGGCTCTAATCCAGTCAACCAGTCTAACTATGTTCAATTTAAATCCTACAATGACATGCTGTCAAATAAGGGCAGGGTCCTCTCTCTCCCACTAAACACACACACAAACACACACACACACACACACACACACACACACACACAGGGAGAGAGGACTAAGTTTCTAGGTCAGCCTGGGAGCTGCTGAATTTGAATCCACCAATCAGAGAGGCTGTTTACGTTTTCCCGCCAAAACAGGTGCATCTTTTTACACACGCAGCACAGAGACATAGACCTGCTTCTTTCAGTTTATTTCACATAGTGAGGATTCCCCTCAAACAAATGACCATAATTTCCTAACCATAGGGGCTAGAGCGGTCATTCTTACACCGTTTTGTTCAGAAGAGATGGGGGAATCTTCAAGTGTTGACAATTTATCATTAAAATATGAATTTTTAGAGATATATGACATGGATGACTTGTTGACTTAGAAGCCACGAATTCCCCAATATGCAAATTTGAATACCTGGAGCCCACATACATGATTGGCTGGCTAGGAAGCTGTGCAGGCCCTGATTTGTGGATTTGAATTCCTCAGCCCTCAGATATGATTGGCTGGCTTAGAAGCCATGAAGGCCCCAATATGCAAATTTGAATGCCTCAGGACACATATATGATTGGCTGGGAAGCCGTGCAGGCCCTGATTTGAAAATTTGAATTTCTCAGTCCTCACAGAGGATTGGCTGCCTGGGGACCTGGCAGAAATATATAGAAATACTATGATTAAGCATAAATACTACATTTAGTAGAAATACTATGTTTTAGCACAAATACTATAAAAAGCAGAAATACTATAATTTAGCAGAAATACTATATTAAGCACAAATCCTATAAAAAGCAGAAATACTATATTAGGTACAAATCCTATAAAAAGCAGAAATACTATATTAGGCACAAATCCTATAAAAAGCAGAAATACTATATTAGGCACAAATAGTATAAAAAGCAGAAATACTATAATTTAGCAGAAATACTATGTTTGGCACAAATCCTATAAAAATAATAAATACTATAATTTAGCAGAAATACTATATTAGGCACAAATCTTATGAAAAGCAGAAATAGTATGATTTAGCAGAAATACTGTATTTAGCACAAGTACCGAAAAGTACCAGAAATACTATGATTTAGCAGAATAGTAATAACTTACAAAATTACAAATATGGAGGCATATTGAAACACAAATGCACAGAGGGACACACAAACACAGGCTCTAATCCAGTCAACCAGTCTAACTAAATCCTACAATGACATGCTGCAAAATAAGGGCAGGGTCCTCTCTCTCCCACTAAACACACACACACACACACACACACACACACAGAGGGAGAGAGCTGCCGAATTTAAATCCACCAATCAGAGTGGCTGTTTACGTTTTCCCGCCAAAACAGGTGCATCTTTTTACACACGCAGCAGCACAGAGAGGCACAGGATTATTGCAGCCTATTTCTCATAGTGAGGACTCCCCTCAAACAAATGACCATAATTTCCTAACCGTAGGGGCTAGAGCGGTCATTCTTACACTGTTTTGTTCAGAAGAGATGGGGGAATCTTCCAGTGTTAACAATTTATCATTAAAATGTGAATTTTTAGAGATATATGACATGGATGACTTGTTGACTTAGAAGCCACGAATTCCCCAATATGCAAATATGAATGCCTGAGACCACATATATGATTGGCTGGCTGGGAAGCCGTGCAGGCCCTGATTTGTGGATTTGAATTCCTCAGCCCTCAGATATGATTGGCTGGCTTAGAAGCCATGAAGGCCCCAATATGCAAATTTGCATGCCTCAGGACACATATATGATTGGCTGGGAAGCCGTGCAGGCCCTGATTTGAAAATTTGAATTTCTCAGTCCTCACAGAGGATTGGCTGCCTGGGGACCTGGCAGAAATATATAGAAATACTATGATTAAGCATAAATACTACATTTAGTAGAAATACTATGTTTTAGCACAAATACTATAAAAAGCAGAAATACTATAATTTAGCAGAAATACTATATTAAGCACAAATCCTATAAAAAGCAGAAATAGGATGATTAAGCAGAAACACTACATTTAGTAGAAATACTATGTTTGAGCAAAAATCCTATAAAAAGCAGAAATACTATATTAGGCACAAATCCCATAAAAAGCAGAAATAGTATGATTAAGCATAAATACTACATTTAGTAGAAATACTATGTTTTAGCACAAATAGTATAAAAAGCAGAAATATTGTAATTTAGCAGAAATTCTATATTAGGCACAAATCTTATAAAATAGCAGAAATAGTATTATTTAGCACAATAGTAATAAGTTAAACAGAAAAATTGGAAAAGTAAAATGGACAGCTGAAAAAATGCTGAACATGCTGAGGGTCCCTCAAATATACTTGTTAAATGAAAAAATCAGCAAAAAAATGCACAGGGAGAGAGAAGTAAGTTTCTAGGTCAGCCTGGGAGCTGCTGAATTTGAATCCACCAATCAGAGAGCCTGTGTACTTTTTCCCGCCAAAACATGTGCCTCTTTTTACACACGCAGCACAGAGAGGCACAGGATTATTGCAGCCTATTTCTCATAGTGAGGACTCCCCTCAAACAAATGACCATAATTTCCAAACCGTAGGGGCTAGAGCGGTCATTCTTACACCGTTTTGTTCAGAAGAGATGGGGGAATCTTCCAGTGTTTACAATTTATCATTAAAATATGAATTATTAAAGATATTTGACTTCTAATGCACCATAACTGAGTAGAGCGAAGCAAAAACTGCCTTGACTTGCCCTCAAACAACGCTTTCTAACTCTAAATCTATTTGGAGTATCGATATCATTCTTTCACCGTAAGAGACAGCAGGCTTTGGTGAACAGTCATGGAAATGTTCAGGTCTCTGTGGAAATCCAAAAAAAAGTTATGACGAGAGAAAAAAGTGGTTCATTTCCAGGGTTTGAAATCTGAAGAAATCTGAGCGAAGGACAAATTTCCTACCCTCAAACAAGTCCAACTCATTTCAGAACGGTAATAGGTGAGAAAGAAATTCTTGAATTGTGAGCGTCAGGGGTGTCTGAAGATATTCGGGGACAAGCCTCATGTCTTAACTTTGCTTCGTTAAGGAGATATGACGATTCGAATATGCCTCTCATTACAGAAATGCAGCGGTGATTTTGAACAAACTCTCCATTGACTTTATATGGAGAGTTTTCTGACATTGTGTTGGTCTGAGGAGATTTGCGAAAGTTCTATGAATACCACAACAATGATAGTGACATTTTCTGAAAGCCAGCAAAAATACCTACGTTTTGATGTATAATTTGTGGAAGTTGAGTGAAAATTGAGCAAGTAGCAAACAGTTGTTCGGACATGAAGAGAAGACTGCAAAAGCTTCAGTGTCACACTGGAAGCCAAGAGCATAGCAACCATAACAACGCATGTATTTTGTGAAAAATCACAATTTTGCAACTCAAAACTTTAAGAGGCATAAAAGTAAAACAGTAAAAGATTTGAAAAAGCTGAATCATACCTGAATAGCCCAATAATTTGTGAACATTTTAAAGTTTGAATGGTTGTTCTAGGTGAAAATATGAGGAAGTAGTTAAGTTTCAAAAACAAGCAAATTTTAGCAGAATTGCAGAAGTTTCCCATTCATTTCAATGGGACAAATTAAAGGAAAAAAGTGGAATATTTTAAAAAGTATAATAGTTAAAAATAGCAAAAGTCATAGCCGGCATTAGCAAAAATAGCTGAATAGTTTAAAGTTTGAACGGTGAAAATAGCACAAAAATTGTGGAAGTAGTTCCACGGCGAAAAGTGTACGGAAGTCCTAAGAATAATAAAGAATAAAGAGAAACAGGAACTCAATAGTGTGGATGCTTAAAGCATCCACACAATAATAATAAAGAATAAAGAGAAACAGGAACTCAATAGTGTGGATGCTTAAAGCATCCACACAATAACTAGAAAAATTTGCATTTCCTGCGAAAATGCAGTGTGGATGCTTAAAGCTGAAGCTGTATGCAAAAAGTAGCTGAAAAAGCTGAAAAGTTGCAGAAATTGTAAAAACTTTGCAGAAGCAAAAGAAGTTTGCTAAAATGGAATAACTTAGCAGAACTGCAATATCTTAGAGGAAACATAATACTTGGCAGAAATACAATAGCATAGCAGAATTTAGCAGAAATATTGTAACTTACCAGAAACATGATAACTTCTCAAAAATAAAAGAATTTAGGAGAAATAGTATAAGATAACAGAAAGAATATATTTAGCCAAAAATACTTAAACATTACAGAAACACTATGATTTAGAAAAATAGTACAACAGAGCAGAAATATTGTGATTTACCAGAGACACTGTGATGAACTATGAATATTGTAATTTTAAATTAAGACTATGTTTTAGCACAAATATTATAATTTGGCAGAAATACTATAATTTAGCAGAAATACTATGTTTTAGCACAAATCCTATAAAAAGCAGAAATACTATAATTTAGCAGAAATACTATATTAAGCACAAATCCTATAAAAAGCAGAAATACTATATTAAGCACAAATCCTATAAAAAGCAGAAATACTATATTAAGCACAAATTCTATAAAAAGCAGAAATACTATATTAAGCACAAATCCTATAAAAAGCAGAAATAGTATGATTTAGCAGAAATACTGTATTTAGCACAAGTACCAAAAAGTAGCAGAAATACTATGATTTAGCAGAAATACTATGATTGAGCAGAAGTACTAAGATGTAGTAAAAGTACTTTGATTTAACAGAATTACAATTATGGAGGAGTAATACTTTAAAATGGGAGAAATAGCCTAAAGGGAAGAGTATTTGTGCCATGGAGTGTTAACAAGAATGTGAGGTCCATATTAGAAAAGCTGGTAAAATCATAAAAGTTTGCATAATTGTAATAAATGATGAATATGAATTACTGGTCTGTGACAGTGTATTAATTTGTAGGGAAAAAAAACATGTTGACCAAGGTGGAATCGAACCCACGATCTTTGGCTTGCAGACCCGTGTCATTACCAACTGCGCCACTGGGAAAGGGAGGAGCCGCTTTGAAAAACAGGCTCATAAGGAGTCAGAATTAGATCGCGGTGAGAGACGAAAAACGCCGTTTTTTGGAGTTACAAAACAGTGTGTAACTCAAAAAATAGGTGGACTAGAAGCATAATTCTTGCACTGGGTGAATCAGCGGACTTTGGTGTACTTTGACTGCGATTTTCATTGCTCTATGTACATCCGTCGCTGAGATATGACGAGAGAGGAAACCGAAGACCTCAGATATGATTGGCTGGCTGGGAGGCCGTGCAGGCCGTGATATGTATATATGAATGTCTGAGTCCTCACAGAGGATTGGCTGCCTGGGGACCTGGCAGAAATATATAGAAATAGTATGATTAAGCATAAATACTACATTTAGCAGAAATACTATGTTTTAGCACAAATACTATAAAAAGCAGAAATAGTATATTAAGCACAAATCCTATAAAAAGCAGAAATACTATATTAAGCACAAATCTTGTAAAATAGCAGAAATAGTCTGATTTAGCACAATAGTAATACGGTAAACAGAAAAATTGGAAAAGCAAAATGGACAGCTGAAAAAATGCTGAACATGTGGAGGGTCCCTCAAATATACTTGTTAAATGAAAAAAATCGGCAAAAAAATATATATAACAGCCACACAATCACAAATATGTACACATAAGGAAATACACATGCACAGAGAGAGACACACACAAGATCCAATTCAGTCACCCAGTCTAAATATATTGAATATGAATCTTACAATGAGATCATCCCATTAAAAGCCTTTCTCTCTCTCTCTCTCTCTCTCTGTCACACACACACACACACACACACACACACACACACACACACACACACACACACACACAGGGAGAGAGAAGTAAGTTTCTAGGTCAGCCTGGGAGCTGCTGAATTTGAATCCACCAATCAGAGAGCCTGTGTACTTTTTCCCGCCAAAACAGGTGCATCTTTTTACACACGCAGCAGAGAGAGGCACAGGATTATTGCAGCCTATTTCTCATAGTGAGGACTCCCCTCAAACAAATGACCATAATTTCCAAACCGTAGGGGCTAGAGCGGTCATTCTTACACCGTTTTGTTCAGAAGAGATGGGGGAATCTTCCAGTGTTAACAATTTATCATTAAAATGTGAATTTTTAGAGATATACGACATGGATGACTTGTTGACTTAGAAGCCACGAATTCCCCCAATATGCAAATTTGAATGCCTGAGGCCACATATATGATTGGCTGCCTGGGAAGCCGTGCAGGCCCTGATTTGTGGATTTGAATTCCTCAGCCCTCAGATATGATTGGCTGGCTTAGAAGCCATGAAGGCCCCAATATGCAAATTTGAATGCCTCAGGACACATATATGATTGGCTGGGAAACCGTGCAGGCCCTGATTTGAAAATTTGAATGTCTAAGTCCTCACAGAGGATTGGCTGCCTGGGGACCTGGCAGAAATATATAGAAATACTATGATTAAGCATAAATACTACATTTAGTAGAAATACTATGTTTTAGCACAAATACTATAAAAAGCAGAAATACTATAATTTAGCAGAAATACTATATTAAGCACAAATCCTATAATAAGCAGAAATAGGATGATTAAGCATAAATACTACATTTAGTAGAAATACTATGTTTTAGCACAAATAGTATAAAAAGCAGAAATATTATAATTTAGCAGAAATACTATATTAGGCACAAATCCTATAAAAAGCAGAAATAGTATGATTAAGCATAAATACTACATTTAGTAGAAATACTATGTTTTAGCACAAATAGTATAAAAAGCAGAAATATTATAATTTAGCACAAATAGTATAAAAAGCAGAAATATTATAATTTAGCACAAATAGTATAAAAAGCAGAAATATTATAATTTAGCACAAATAGTATAAAAAGCAGAAATACTACATTTAGTAGAAATACTATGTTTTAGCACAAATACTATAAAAAGCAGAAATACTATAATTTAGTAGAAATACTATATTAAGCACAAATCCTATAAAAAGCAGAAATACTATATTAGGCACAAATCCTATAAAAAGCAGAAATACTATATTAGGCACAAATCCTATAAAAAGCAGAAATACTATGTTAGGCACAAATCCTATAAAAAGCAGAAATACTATATTTAGCAGAAATACTATATTAGGCACAAATCCTATGAAAAGCAGAAATAGTATGATTTAGCAGAATAGTAATAACTTACAAAATTACAAATATGGAGGCATATTGGAACACAAATGCACAGAGGGACACACAAACACAGGCTCTAATCCAGTCAACCAGTCTAACTATATTCAATTTAAATCCTACAATGACATGCTGCCAAATAAGGGCAGGGTCCTCTCTCTCCCACTAAACACACACACACACACACACACACACACACACACACACAGACAGACACAGAGGGAGAGAGCTGCCGAATTTAAATCCACCAATCAGAGTGGCTGTTTACGTTTTCCCGCCAAAACAGGTGCATCTTTTTACACACGCAGGACAGAGAGGCACAGGATTATTGCAGCCTATTTCTCATAGTGAGGACTCCCCTCAAACAAATGACCATAATTTCCAAACCGTAGGGGCTAGAGCGGTCATTCTTACACCGTTTTGTTCAGAAGAGATGGGGGAATCTTCCAGTGTTAACAATTTATCATTAAAATATGAATTATTAAAGATATTAGACTTCTAATGCACCATAACTGAGCAGAGCGAAGCAAAAACTGCCTTGACTTGCCCTCAAACAACGCTTTCTAACTCTAAATCTATTTGGAGTATCGATATCATTCTTTCACCGTAAGAGACAGCAGGCTTTGGTGAACAGTCATAGAAATTTTCAGGTCTCTGTGGAAATCCAACAAAAAGTTATGACGAGAGAAAAAAGTGGTTCATTTCCACAGTTTGAAATCTGAAGAAATCTGAGCGAAGGACAAATTTCCTACCCTCAAACAAGTCCAACTCATTTCAGAACGGTAATAGGTGAGAAAGAAATTCTTGAATTGTGAGCGTCAGGGGTGTCTGAAGATATTCGGGGACAAGCCTCATGTCTTAACTTTGCTTCGTTAAGGAGATATGACGATTCGAATATGCCTCTCATTACAGAAATCCAGCGGTGATTTTGAACAAGCTCTCCATTCACTTTATATGGAGAGTTTTCTGACATTGTGTTAGTCTGAGGAGATTTGCGAAAATTCTATAAATCCCACAACAATGATAGTGACATTTCCTGAAAGCCAGCAAAAATACCTACGTTTTGATGTATAATTTGTGGAAGTTGAGTGAAAATTGAGCAAGTAGCAAACAGTTGTTCGGACATGAAGAGAAGACTGCAAAACCTTCAGTGACACACTGGAAGCCAAGAGCATAGCAACCATAACAACGCATGTATTTTGTGAAAAATCACAATTTTGCAACTCAAAACTTTAAGAGGCATAAAAGTAAAACAGTAGAAGATTTGAAAAAGCTGAATCATACCTGAATAGCCCAATAATTTGTGAACATTTTAAAATTTGAATGGTTGTTCTAGGTGAAAATATGAGGAAGTAGTTAAGTTTCAAAAACAAGCAAATTTTAGCAGAATTGCAGAAGTTTCCCATTCATTTCAATGGGACAAATTAAAGGAAAAAAGCTTAATATTTTAAAAAGTATAATAGTTAAAAAATACCAAAAGATATAGCAGGAATTAGCAAAAATAGCTGAATAGTTTAAAGTTTGAACGGTGAAAATAGCACAAAAACTGTGGAAGTAGTTAAACGGCGAAAAGTGTACGGAAGTCCTAAGAATAATAAAGAATAAAGAGAAACAGGAACTCAATAGTGTGGATGCTTAAAGCATCCACACAATAATAAAGAATAAAGAGAAACAGGAACTCAATAGTGTGGATGCTTAAGCATCCACACAATAAAGAATAAAGAGAAACAGGAACTCTATAGTGTGGATGCTTAAAGCATCCACACAAATATAATAACTAGAAAGTGCATTTTCTGAAGAAACTGCAGTGTGAATGCTTGAATCTGAATGTATGCACTGAAATGAATTAATTGCTGAATTTTGAGTTAAAAATATTGAATGAGATTAAAAAAAAACAAAAAAAAAACGAATTTAACCTGAAAACAAAGGTGCTGAACTGCTAAAAGCTGAAGGTTACACAGAAGGAGGAGTTGGAAAAAAACTGAAAATGTTTTAAATGTAAATTAGAAAACCCTAAGAAATGAGAAAAGAACATTTAGAGTCAGAAAACATCTGAAAGAATATTAAAAGGTCATATTCTTTGAATCACTGAATGACTCAAATGTGATCCCTCCACTTTGATCCACACAGTTTAAAAAATTTAAAAGTCTGAGCTTTGAAAGACAAGATGTTGGAAAGAGAACAACGATGGCGACGTTTTGAGGGTAAAATGATGGCTGTAACACTGTGGACACAGCAGCAGTTGAAAGAGAAGTGTTTAATATGAATCTTGGCCCAGTGGCAGGCAGAGCTCGTTAAGCAGGCAGGTGTGAGCCTGGTTGCTATAGTGACCGCACCCAATGGCTCCATACACACGTACACAGACATGCACCTCACTTTTGCTGCTTAAAATGAACAGAAACGTCAGGCCGAAACAAATCGTTCCCAAATGAAAAGTATAGGTCGTATTGACGAAATTCTTTCACCGTGAGCGGCAGCAATGTCTAGTCTACTGAATTCTCAGTTTTCATGCCTGTGGAGTTTATTATATGGACGTGGTGACAGTGTAAAGACACCATGCTCTTCTGATTTTCAAACCAACCTTCTGAGACATTTTAACATTGGAGTCTATGGAAGAGTTGGAGGGAGGAGGCTGTGCATTGGTGACATTTATGAAAGAACCATAACACCTAGTACAATAGTAAACACATTGGATGAAAGAGGACAGCGATGGCTACGTTTTGAGGGTAAAATCATACCTGTAGAGCAAACGCTGTGGACACAGCAGCAGTTTTAAAAAAGATTTTAAGATTAATTTTTTTGCTCCTCTCACTCTAGCAGTTGAGCTGCCTCACTCTAGCCCCAACATTCCGTCCCATACACACCCATTATAAACTCTGAAACGGGTGAAAAAACATCATGAAACTTAAACTGGAACTGAAGAAAAAGTATAATAGATATTGAAAAGATAAATACAAGTTGAATAGTTGAATGTCTTGTCTTCGTTTTAAAGTTTGAATGGTGGCTCTATGTCAATGTATGTGGAAGTAGTAAGAGTTTAAAAATGAGTAAGTTGAATGAGGATTTGAAGGGTCTCCCCATTGAAATACATTATAAATTTTTGTTGAATAAAGTTGAATAAAATTAAAAATATAAATGTTAAAAATATGAAAAATAGAAGCAGTGTTGTCCAAAAGAATAGGAATCTAACGGTGTTTGAATGGTTTTTCTAAGTTGAACGGTTTTGAAGGAGTAGGATTACAAAAAACGTACGGAATACAGAATAAAATATAATAACTAGAAAGTGCATTTTCTGAAGAAACTGCAGTGTGAATGCTTGAATCTGAATGTATGGACTGAAATGAATTAATTGCTGAATTTTGAGTTAAAAATATTGAATGAGATTTTAAAAAAACAACAAAAAAACCCGAATTTAACCTGAAAACAAAGGTGCTGAACTGCTAAAAGCTGAAGGTTACACAGAAGAAGAAGTTGGAAAAAAGCTGAAAATGTTTTAATTGTAAATTAGAAAAACCTAAGAAATGAGAAAAGAACATTTAGAGTCAGAAAACATCTGAAAGAATATTAAAAGGTCATATTCTTTGAATCACTGAATGACTAAAATGTGATCCCTCCACTTGGATCCACACAGTTTAAAAAGTTTACATCTCTGAGCTTTGAAAGACAAGATGTTGGAAAGAGAACAACGATGGCGACGTTTTGAGGGTAAAATGATGGCTTTAACACTGTGGACACAGCAGCAGTTGAAAGAGAAGTGTTTCAGATGAATCTTGGCAGAGTGAGAGAGAGAGCTCGTTAAGCAGGCAGGTGTGAGCCTGGTTGCTATAGTGACCGCACCCAATGGCTCCATACACACGGACACAGACATGCACCTCACTTTTGCTGCTTAAAATGAACAGAAAAGTCAGGCCGAAACAAATCGTTCCCATATGAAAAGTACAAGTCGTATTGACGAAATTCTTTCACCGTGAGCGACAGCAATGTCTAGTCTACTGAATTCTCAGTTTTCATGCCTGTGGAGTTTATTATATGGACGTGGTGACAGTGGAAAGACACCATGCTCTTCTGATTTTCAAAAGAACCTTCTGAGCCATTTTAACATTAGAGTCTATGGAAGAGTTGGAGGGAGGAGGCTGTGCATTGGTGACATTTATGAAAGAACCATAACACCTAGGACAATAGTAAACACATTGGATGAAAGAGGACAGCGATGGCTACGTTTTGAGGGTAAAATCATACCTGTAGAGCAAACGATGTGGACACAGCAGCAGTTTTAAAAAATATTTTAAGATTAATTTTTTTGCTCCTCTCACTCTAGCAGTTGAGCTCTCTCACTCTAGCCCCAACATTCCGTCCCATACACACCCATTATAAACTCTGAAACGGGTGAAAAAACATCATGAAACTTAAACTGGAACTGAAGAAAAAGTATAATAGATATTGAAAAGATAAATACAAGTTGAATAGTTGAATGTCTTGTCTTCGTTTTAAAGTTTGAATGGTGGCTCTATGTCAATGTATGTGGAAGTAGTAAGAGTTTAAAAATGAGTAAGTTGAATGAGGATTTGAAGGGTCTCCCCATTGAAATACATTATAAATTTTTGTTGAATAAAGTTGAATAAAATTAAAAATATAAATGTTAAAAATATGAAAAATAGAAGCAGTGTTGTCCAAAAGAATAGGAATCTAACGGTGTTTGAATGGTTTTTCTAAGTTGAACGGTTTTGAAGGAGTAGGATTACAAAAAACGTACGGAATAGATAAAATATAATAATAATAATAACTAGAAAGTGCATTTTCTGAAGAAACTGCAGTGTGAATGCTTGAATCTGAATGTATGCACTGAAATGAATTAATTGCTGAATTTTGAGTTAAAAATATTGAATGAGATTAAAAAAAAACAAAAAAAAAAACGAATTTAACCTGAAAACAAAGGTGCTGAACTGCTAAAAGCTGAAGGTTACACAGAAGAAGGAGTTGGAAAAAAGCTGAAAATGTTTTAATTGTAAATTAGAAAACCCTAAGAAATGAGAAAAGAACATTTAGAGTCAGAAAACATCTGAATGAATATTAAAAGGTCATATTCTTTGAATCACTGAATGACTCAAATGTGATCCCTCCACTTTGATCCACACAGTTTAAAAAGTTTAAATGCCTGAGCTTTGAAAGACACGGTGTTGGAAAGAGAACAATAATGGCGACAATTTGAGGGTAAAATGATGGCTGTAACACTGTGGACACAGCAGCAGTTGAAAGAGAAGTGCTAAAGATGAATCTTGGTACAGTGGCAGGCAGAGCTCGTTAAGCAGGCAGGTGTGAGCCTGGTTGCTATAGTGACCGCACCCAATGGCTCCATACACACGTACACAGACATGCGCCTCACTTTTGCTGCTTAAAATGAACAGAAAAGTCAGGCCGAAACAAATTGCTCCCAAATGAAAAGTATAGGTCGTATTGACGAAATTCTTTCACCGTGAGCGGCAGCAATGTCTAGTCTACCTAATTCTCAGTTTTCATGCCTGTGGAGTTTATTATATGGACGTGGTGACAGTGTAAAAACACCATGCTCTTCTGATTTTCAAACCAACCTTCTGAGCCGTTTTAACATTAGAGTCTATGGAAGAGTTGGAGGGAGGAGGCTGTGCATTGGTGACATTTACGAAAGAACCATAACACCTAGGACAATAGTAAACACATTGGATGAAAGAGGACAGCGATGGCTACGTTTTGATGGTAAAATCATACCTGTAGAGCAAACGCTGCGGACACAGCAGCAGTTTTAAAAAATATTTTAAGATTAATTTTTTTGCTCCTCTCACTCTAGCAGTTGAGCTGCCTCACTCTAGCCCCAACATTCCGTCCCATACACACCCATTATAAACTCTGAAACGGGTGAAAAAACATCATGAAACTTAAACTGGAACTGAAGAAAAAGTATAATAGATATTGAAAAGATAAATACAAGTTGAATAGTTGAATGTCTTGTCTACGTTTTAAAGTTTGAATGGTGGCTCTATGTCAATGTATGTGGAAGTAGTAAGAGTTTAAAAATGAGTAAGTTGAATGAGAATTTGAAGGGTCTCCCCATTGAAATACATGGGAAATTTTTGTTGAATAAAGTTGAATAAATTTAAAAATATAAATGTTAAAAATGAGAAAAATAGAAGCAGTCATGTCCAAAAGAATAGGAATCTAATGGTGTTTGAATGGTTTTTCTAAGTTGAACGGTTTTGAAGGAGTAGGAGTACAAAAAACGTACGGAATAGATAAAATATAATAATAATAAAGATTAGAAGAACAATACTGTGAATGCTTTTCAAGCATTCACACTAATAATAAAGATTCGAATAACAATACTGTGAATGCTTTTCAAGCATTCACACTAATAACTAGAAAAATTTGCATTTCCTGCGAAAATGCAGTGTGGATGCTTAAAGCTGAAGCTGTATGCAAAAAGTAGCTGAAAAAGCTGAAAAGTTGCAGAAATTGTAAAAACTTTGCAGAAGCAAAAGAAGTTTGCTAAAATGGAATAACTTAGCAGAACTGCAATATCTTAGAGGAAACATAATACTTGGCAGAAATACAATAGCATAGCAGAATTTAGCAGAAATATTGTAACTTACCAGAAACATGATAACTTCTCAAAAATACAAGAATTTAGGAGAAATAGTATAAGATAACAGAAAGAATATATTTAGCCAAAAATACTTAAACATTACAGAAACACTATGATTTAGAAAAATAGTACAAAAGAGCAGAAATATTGTGATTTACCAGAGACACTGTGATGAACTATGAATATTGTAATTTTAAATTAAGACTATGTTTTAGCACAAATATTATAATTTGGCAGAAATACTATAATTTAGCACAAATACTATAAAAAGCAGAAATACTATAATTTAGCAGAAATACTATATTAAACACAAACCCTATAAAAAGCAGAAATACTGTACTATGATTTGGTAGAAAAAACTATAATTAATCAGAAATACTATATTTGGCAGAAATACGGTATTTGGCACAAATCTTATAAAATAGCAGAAATAGTATGATTTAGCACAATAGTAATAACTTAAACAGAAAAATTGGAAAAGCAAAAATGGACAGCTGAAAAAATGATGAACATGCTGAAGGTCCCTCAACTATACTTGTTAAATGAAAAAAATCAGCAAAAAAATCTATAACAGCCACACAATCACAAATATGTACACATGAGGAAACACACATGCACAGAGAGACACACACACAAGATCCAATTCAGTCAACCAGTCTAAATATATTGAATTTGAATCTTAGAATGAGATCATCCCATTAAAAGCCTTTCTCTCTCTCTCTCTCTCTGTCACACACACACACACACACACACACACACACACACACACACAGGGAGAGAAAAGTGAGTTTCTAGGTCAGCCTGGGAGCTGCTGAATTTGAATCCACCAATCAGAGAGCCTGTGCACTCTTTCCCTCCAAAACAGGTGCATCCTTTTTACACACGCAGCACAGAGAGACACAGGATCATTGCAGTCTATTTCTCATAATGACGACTCCCCTCAAACAAATGACCATAATTTCCTAACCGTAGGAGCTAGAACGGTCATTCTTACACCGTTTTGTTCAGAAGAGATGGGGGAATCTTCAAGTGTTGACAATTTATCATTAAAATATGAATTTTTAGAGATATATGACACGGATGACTTGTTGACTTAGAAGCCACGAATTCCCCAACATGCAAATTTGAATACCTGGAGCCCACATACATGATTGGCTGGCTGGGAAGCTGTGCAGGCCCTGATTTGTGGATTTGAATTCCTCAGCCCTCAGATATGATTGGCTGGCTTAGAAGCCATGAAGTCCCCAATATGCAAATTTGAATGCCTCAGGACACATATATGATTGGCTGGGAAACCGTGCAGGGCCTGATTTGAAAATTTGAATGTCTAAGTCCTCACAGAGGATTGGCTGCCTGGGGACTTGGCAGAAATATATAGAAATAGTATGATTAAGCATAAATACTACATTTAGTAGAAATACTATGTTTTAGCACAAATACTATAAAAAGCAGAAATACTATAATTTAGCAGAAATACTATATTAAGCACAAACCCTATAAAAAGCAAAAATAGTATGATTAAGCATAAATACTACATTTAGTAGAAATACTATGTTTTAGCACAAATACTATAAAAAGCAGAAATACTGTACTATGATTTAGTAGAAAAACTATAATTAATCAGAAATACTATATTTGGCAGAAATACTATAGTTTGCACAAATCTTATGAAATAGCAGAAACAGTATGATTTAGCACAATAGTAATAACTTAAACAGAAAAACTGGAAAAGCAAAATGGACAGCTGAAAAAATGCTGAACATGCTGAGGGTCCCTCAAATATACTTGTTAAATGAAAAAAATCAGCAAAAAAATCTATAACAGCCACAAAATCACAAATATGTACACATAAGGAAACACACATGCACAGAGAGATTCAGTCACCCAGTCTAAATATATTAAATTAGAATCTTAGAATGAGATCATCCCATTAAAAGCCTCTCTCTCTCTCTCTCTCTCTCTCTCTCTCACACACACACACACACACACACACAGACAGACACAGAGGGAGAGAGCTGCCACCAATCAGAGTGGCTGTTTACTTTTTCCCGCCAAAACAGGTGCATCCTTTTTACACACGCAGCACAGAGAGGCACAGGATTATTGCAGTCTATTTCTCATAGTGACGACTCCCCTCAAACAAATGACCATAATTTCCAAACCGTAGGGGCTAGAGCGGTCATTCTTACACCGTTTTGTTCAGAAGAGATGGGGGAATCTTCCAGTGTTAACAATTTATCATTAAAATGTGAATTTTTAGAGATATATGACATGGATGACTTGTTGACTTAGAAGCCACGAATTCCCCCAATATGCAAATTTGAATGCCTGAGGCCACATATATGATTGGCTGCCTGGGAAGCCGTGCAGGCCCTGATTTGTGGATTTGAATTCCTCAGCCCTCAGATATGATTGGCTGGCTTAGAAGCCATGAAGGCCCCAATATGCAAATTTGAATGCCTCAGGACACATATATGATTGGCTGGGAAACCGTGCAGGCCCTGATTTGAAAATTTGAATGTCTAAGTCCTCACAGAGGATTGGCTGCCTGGGGACCTGGCAGAAATATATAGAAATACTATGATTAAGCATAAATACTACATTTAGTAGAAATACTATGTTTTAGCACAAATACTATAAAAAGCAGAAATACTATAATTTAGCAGAAATACTATATTAAGCACAAATCCTATAAAAAGCAGAAATACTATATTAAGCACAAATTCTATAAAAAGCAGAAATACTATATTAAGCACAAATTCTATAAAAAGCAGAAATACTATATTAAGCACAAATTCTATAAAAAGCAGAAATACTATATTAAGCACAAATCCTATTAAAAGCAGAAATACTATATTAAGCACAAATCTTATAAAATAGAAGAAAAAGTATGATTTAGCACAATAGTAATAAGTTAAACAGAAAAATTGGAAAAGCAAAATGGACAGCTGAAAAAATGCTGAACATGCTGAGGGTCCCTCAAATATACTTGTTAAATGAAAAAATCAGCAAAAAAATGCACAGGGAGAGAGAAGTAAGTTTCTAGGTCAGCCTGGGAGCTGCTGAATTTGAATCCACCAATCAGAGAGCCTGTGTACTTTTTCCCGCCAAAACAGGTGCATCTTTTTACACACGCAGCAGAGAGAGGCACAGGATTATTGCAGCCTATTTCTCATAGTGAGGACTCCCCTCAAACAAATGACCATAATTTCTAAACCGTAGGGGCTAGAGCGGTCATTCTTACACCGTTTTGTTCAGAAGAGATGGGGGAATCTTCCAGTGTTAACAATTTATCATTAAAATGTGAATTTTTAGAGATATACGACATGGATGACTTGTTGACTTAGAAGCCACGAATTCCCCCAATATGCAAATTTGAATGCCTGAGGCCACATATATGATTGGCTGGCTGGGAAGCCGTGCAGGCCCTGATTTGTGGATTTGAATTCCTCAGCCCTCAGATATGATTGGCTGGCTTAGAAGCCATGAAGGCCCCAATATGCAAATTTGAATGGCTCAGGACACATATATGATTGGCTGGGAAACCGTGCAGGCCCTGATTTGAAAATTTGAATGTCTAAGTCCTCACAGAGGATTGGCTGCCTGGGGACCTGGCAGAAATATATAGAAATACTATGATTAAGCATAAATACTACATTTAGTAGAAATACTATGTTTTAGCACAAATACTATAAAAAGCAGAAATACTATAATTTAGCAGAAATACTATATTAAGCACAAATCCTATAAAAAGCAGAAATAGGATGATTAAGCATAAACACTACATTTAGTAGAACTACTATGTTTGAGCAAAAATCCTATAAAAAGCAGAAATACTATATTAGGCACAAATCCCATAAAAAGCAGAAATAGTATGATTAAGCATAAATACTACATTTAGTAGAAATACTATGTTTTAGCACAAATAGTATAAAAAGCAGAAATATTGTAATTTAGCAGAAATACTATATTAGGCACAAATCTTATAAAATAGCAGAAATATTATAATTTAGCACAAATAGTATAAAAAGCAGAAATATTATAATTTAGCACAAATAGTATAAAAAGCAGAAATACTACATTTAGTAGAAATACTATGTTTTAGCACAAATACTATAAAAAGCAGAAATACTATAATTTAGTAGAAATACTATATTAAGCACAAATCCTATAAAAAGCAGAAATACTATATTAGGCACAAATCCTATAAAAAGCAGAAATACTATATTAGGCACAAATCCTATAAAAAGCAGAAATACTATATTTAGCAGAATAGTAATAACTTACAAAATTACAAATATGGAGGCATATTGGAACACAAATGCACAGAGGGACACACAAACACAGGCTCTAATCCAGTCAACCAGTCTAACTATATTCAATTTAAATCCTACAATGACATCCTGCCGAATAAGGGCAGGGTCCTCTCTCTCCCACTAAACACACACACACACACACACACACAGACAGACACAGAGGGAGAGAGCTGCCGAATTTAAATCCACCAATCAGAGTGGCTGTTTACGTTTTCCCGCCAAAACAGGTGCATCTTTTTACACACGCAGGACAGAGAGGCACAGGATTATTGCAGCCTATTTCTCATAGTGAGGACTCCCCTCAAACAAATGACCATAATTTCCTAACCGTAGGGGCTAGAGCGGTCATTCTTACACCGTTTTGTTCAGAAGAGATGGGGGAATCTTCCAGTGTTAACAATTTATCATTAAAATATGAATTATTAAAGATATTAGACTTCTAATGCACCATAACTGAGCAGAGCGAAGCAAAAACTGCCTTGACTTGCCCTCAAACAACGCTTTCTAACTCTAAATCTATTTGGAGTATCGATATCATTCTTTCACCGTAAGAGACAGCAGGCTTTGGTGAACAGTCATAGAAATTTTCAGGTCTCTGTGGAAATCCAACAAAAAGTTATGACGAGAGAAAAAAGTGGTTCATTTCCACAGTTTGAAATCTGAAGAAATCTGAGCGAAGGACAAATTTCCTACCCTCAAACAAGTCCAACTCATTTCAGAACGGTAATAGGTGAGAAAGAAATTCTTGAATTGTGAGCGTCAGGAGTGTCTGAAGATATACGGGGACAAGCCTCATGTCTTAACTTTGCTTCGTTAAGGAGATATGACGATTCGAATATGCCTCTCATTACAGAAATGTAGCGATGATTTTGAACAAGCTCTCCATTCACTTTATATGGAGAGTTTTCTGACCTTGTGTTAGTCTGAGGAGATTTGCCAAAATTCTATAAATCCCACAACAATGATGGTGACATTTTCTGAAAGCCAGCAAAAATACCTACGTTTTGATGTATAATTTGTGGAAGTTGAGTGAAAATTGAGCAAGTAGCAGGAAGTTGTTCGGACATGAAGTGAAAATTGCAAAACCTTCAGTGGCACACTGGAAGCCAAGAGCATAGCAACCATAACAACACATGTATTTTGTGAAAAATCACAATTTTGCAACTCAAAACTTTAAGAGGCATAAAAGTAAAACAGTAAAACATTTGAAAAAGCTGAATCATACCTGAATAGCCCAATAATTTGTGAACATTTTAAAATTTGAATGGTTGTTCTAGGTGAAAGTATGAGGAAGTAGTTAAGTTTCAAAAACAAGCAAAATTTAGCAGAATTGCAGAAGTTTCCCATTCATTTCAATGGGACAAATTAAAGGAAAAAAGCTTAATATTTTAAAAAGTATAATAGTTAAAAATAGCAAAAATCGTAGCAGGAATTAGCAAAAATAGCAGAATAGTTTAAAATTTGAACGGTGAAAATCGGCTGAAAATTGTGGAAGTAGTTAAACGGCGAAAAGTGTACGGAAGCAACTAGAATAATAACTAGAAAAATTTGCATTTCCTGCGAAAATGCAGTGTGGATGCTTAAAGCTGAAGCTGTATGCAAAAACTAGCTGAAAAAGCTGAAAAGTTGCAGAAATTGTAAAAACTTTGCAGAAGCAAAAGAAGTTTGCTAAAATGGAATAACTTAGCAGAACTGCAATATCTTAGAGGAAACATAATACTTGGCAGAAATACAATAGCATAGCAGAATTTAGCAGAAATATTGTAACTTACCAGAAACATGATAACTTCTCAAAAATACAAGAATTTAGGAGAAATAGTATAAGATAACAGAAAGAATATATTTAGCCAAAAATACTTAAACATTACAGAAACACTATGATTTAGAAAAATAGTACAACAGAGCAGAAATATTGTGATTTACCAGAGACACTGTGATGAACTATGAATATTGTAATTTTAAATTAAGACTATGTTTTAGCACAAATATTATAATTTGGCAGAAATACTATAATTTAGCAGAAATACTATATTAAGCACAAATCCTATAAAAAGCAGAAATGGTATGATTAAGCACAAATACTACATTTAGTAGAAATACTTTGTTTTAGCAAAAATCCCATAAAAAGCAGAAATACTGTACTATGATTTAGTAGAAAGACTATAATTAATCAGAAATACTAAATTTAGCAGAAATACTATATTAAGCACAAATCCTATGAAAAGCAGAAATAGTATGATTAAGCATAAATACTACATTTAGCAGAAATACTATATTAAGCACAAATCTTATAAAAAGCAGAAATACTATATTAAGCACAAATCCTATAAAACCAGAAATAGTATATTAAGCACAAATCTTATAAAATAGCAGAAATAGTGTGATTTAGCACAATAGTAATAAGTTAAACAGAAAAATTGGAAAAGCAAAATGGACAGCTGAAAAGATGCTGAACATGCTGAGGTTCCCTCAAATATACTTGTTAAATGACAAAAATCAGCAAAAAAATTTATGACTGCCACACAATTACAAATATGTACACATGAGGAAACACACATGCACAGAGAGACACACACACAAGATCCAATTCAGTCAACCAGTCTAAATATATTGAATTTGAATCTTACAATGGGATCATCCCATTAAAAGGCTTTCTCTCTCTCTCTCTCTCTGTCACACACACACACACACACACACACACACACACACACACACACACACACACACACACACACACACACACACAGGGAGAGAGAAGTAAGTTTCTAGGTCAGCCTGGGAGCTGGTGAATTTGAATCCACCAATCAGAGAGGCTGTGCACTTTTCCCCACCAAAACAGGTGCATCTGTTTACACACGCAGCAGCACAGAGAGACACAGGATTTTTGCAGTCTATTTCACATAGTGAGGATTCCCCTCAAACAAATGACCATAATTTCCTAACCATAGGGGCTAGAGCGGTCATTCTTACACCGTTTTGTTCAGAAGAGATGGGGGAATCTTCAAGTGTTGACAATTTATCATTAAAATATGAATTTTTAGAGATATATGACATGGATGACTTGTTGACTTAGAAGCCACGAATTCCCCAATATGCAAATTTGAATACCTGGAGCCCACATACATGATTGGCTGGCTGGGAAGCTGTGCAGGCCCTGATTTGTGGATTTGAATTCCTCAGCCCTCAGATATGATTGGCTGGCTTAGAAGCCATGAAGGCCCCAATATGCAAATTTGAATGCCTCAGGACACATATATGATTGGCTGGGAAGCCGTGCAGGCCCTGATTTGAAAATTTGAATGTCTCAGTCCTCACAGAGGATTGGCTGCCTGGGGACCTGGCAGAAATATATAGAAATACTATTATTAAGCATAAATACTACATTTAGTAGAAATACTATGTTTTAGCACAAATACTATAAAAAGCAGAAATACTATAATTTAGCAGAAATACTATATTAAGCACAAATCCTATAAAAAGCAGAAATAGGATGATTAAGCATAAACACTACATTTAGTAGAAATACTATGTTTGAGCAAAAATCCTATAAAAAGCAGAAATACTATATTAGGCACAAATCCCATAAAAAGCAGAAATAGTATGATTAAGCATAAATACTACATTTAGTAGAAATACTATGTTTTAGCACAAATAGTATAAAAAGCAGAAATATTGTAATTTAGCAGAAATACTATATTAGGCACAAATCTTATAAAATAGCAGAAATAGTATTATTTAGCACAATAGTAATAAGTTAAACAGAAAAATTGGAAAAGCAAAATGGACAGCTGAAAAAATGCTGAACATGCTGAGGGTCCCTCAAATATACTTGTTAAATGAAAAAATCAGCAAAAAAATGCACAGGGAGAGAGAAGTAAGTTTCTAGGTCAGCCTGGGAGCTGCTGAATTTGAATCCACCAATCAGAGAGCCTGTGTACTTTTTCCCGCCAAAACATGTGCCTCTTTTTACACACGCAGCACAGAGAGGCACAGGATTATTGCAGCCTATTTCTCATAGTGACGACTCCCCTCAAACAAATGACCATAATTTCCAAACCGTAGGGGCTAGAGCGGTCATTCTTACACCGTTTTGTTCAGAAGAGATGGGGGAATCTTCCAGTGTTTACAATTTATCATTAAAATATGAATTATTAAAGATATTTGACTTGTAATGCACCATAACTGAGTAGAGCGAAGCAAAAACTGCCTTGACTTGCCCTCAAACAACGCTTTGTGACTTGAAATCTATTTGGAGTATCGATATCATTCTTTCACCGTAAGAGACAGCAGGCTTTGGTGAACAATCATGGAAATTTTCAGGTCTCTGTGGAAATCCAACAAAAAGTTATGACGAGAGAAAAAAGTGGTTCATTTCCACAGTTTGAAATCTGAAGAAATCTGAGCGAAGGACGAATTTCCTACCCTCAAACAAGTCCAACTCATTTCAGAACGGTAATAGGTGAGAAAGAAATTCTTGAATTGTGAGCGTCAGGGGTGTCTGAAGATATTCGGGGACAAGCCTCATGTCTTAACTTTGCTTCGTTAAGGAGATATGACGATTCGAATATGCCTCTCATTACAGAAATCCAGCGGTGATTTTGAACAAGCTCTCCATTCACTTTATATGGAGAGTTTTCTGACCTTGTGTTAGTCTGAGGAGATTTGCAAAAATTCTATAAATCCCACAACAATGATGGTGACATTTTCTGAAAGCCAGCAAAAATACCTACGTTTTGATGTATAATTTGTGGAAGTTGAGTGAAAATTGAGCAAGTAGCAGGAAGTTGTTCGGACATGAAGTGAAAATTGCAAAACCTTCAGTGGCACACTGGAAGCCAAGAGCATAGCAACCATAACAACACATGTATTTTGTGAAAAATCACAATTTTGCAACTCAAAACTGTAAGAGGCATAAAAGTAAAACAGTAAAAGATTTGAAAAAGCTGAATCATACCTGAATAGCCCAATAATTTGTGAACATTTTAAAGTTTGAATGGTTGTTCTAGGTGAAAATATGAGGAAGTAGTTAAGTTTCAAAAACAAGCAAATTTTAGCAGAATTGCTGAAGTTTCCCATTCATTTCAATGGGACAAATTAAAGGAAAAAAGTGGAATATTTTAAAAAGTATAATAGTTAAAAATACCAAAAGATATAGCAGGAATTAGCAAAAATAGCTGAATAGTTTAAAGTTTGAACGGTGAAAATAGCACAAAAACTGTGGAAGTAGTTAAACGGCGAAAAGTGTACGGAAGTCCTAAGAATAATAAAGAATAAAGAGAAACAGGAACTCAATAGTGTGGATGCTTAAAGCATCCACACAATAACTAGAAAAATTTGCATTTCCTGCGAAAATGCAGTGTGGATGCTTAAAGCTGAAGCTGTATGCAAAAAGTAGCTGAAAAAGCTGAAAAGTTGCAGAAATTGTAAAAACTTTGCAGAAGCAAAGGAACATTGCTAAAATGTAATAATTTAGCAGAACTGCAATATCTTAGAGGAAACATAATACTTGGCAGAAATACAATAGCATAGCAGAACTTAGCAGAAATATTGTAACTTACCAGAAACATGATAACTTCTCAAAAATACAAGAATTTAGGAGAAATAGTATAAGATAACAGAAAGAATATATTTAGCCAAAAATACTTAAACATTACAGAAACACTATGATTTAGAAAAATAGTACAACATAGCAGAAATATTGTGATTTACCAGAGACACTGTGATGACCTATGAATATTGTAATTTTAAATTAAGACTGTTTTAGCACAAATATTATAATTTGGCAGAAATACAATTATATAGCAGAAATGCTATATTTAGAAAGAAAAATATAATATAGTAGAAATACAATGATTTAGCAGAAATACTACAATATAGCATAATAACAATGATTTAGAACAAATACTATGATTGAGCAGAATAGCAATAACTGAAGTAGAAATATTGGAAAAGTTAAATGACAAGATGAAAAAAAAAACAGAATATGGTTAAGTTCCCTCAAAACTAATTGTTGTTCACATGTGGAAAAAAACGAAATAAAAATAAATTAAAAAACAAGAAGGAACAGCCAACAATTACACATAAAATCAAATATGTATACACAAATGCACAGAGAGAGAGACACACAGAGGGTCTATGCCAGTCAACCAGTCTAAATATATTATATGTTTTTCCAACAATGAGATGCTGCCCTAAAGTTGGTCTCTCTCTCTCTCTCTCTCTGTCACACACACACACACACACACACACACACACACACACACACAGGGAGAGAAAAGTGAGTTTGTAGGTCAGCCTGGGAGCTGCTGAATTTGAATCCACCAATCAGAGAGCCTGTGCACTCTTTCCCTCCAAAACAGGTGCATCCTTTTTACACACGCAGCACAGAGAGACACAGGATCATTGCAGTCTATTTCTCATAATGACGACTCCCCTCAAACAAATGACCATAATTTCCTAACCGTAGGAGCTAGAACGGTCATTCTTACACCGTTTTGTTCAGAAGAGATGGGGGAATCTTCCAGTGTTTACAATTTATCATTAAAATATGAATTTTTAGAGATATATGACACCGATGACTTGTTGACTTAGAAGCCACGAATTCCCCAATATGCAAATTTGAATACCTGGAGCCCACATACATGATTGGCTGGCTGGGAAGCTGTGCAGGCCCTGATTTGTGGATTTGAATTCCTCAGCCCTCAGATATGATTGGCTGGCTTAGAAGCCATGAAGTCCCCAATATGCAAATTTGAATGCCTCAGGACACATATATGATTGGCTGGGAAACCGTGCAGGACCTGATTTGAAAATTTGAATGTCTAAGTCCTCACAGAGGATTGGCTGCCTGGGGACCAGGCAGAAATATATAGAAATACTATGATTAAGCATAAATACTACATTTAGTAGAAATACTATGTTTTAGCACAAATACTATAAAAAGCAGAAATACTATAATTTAGCACAAATACTATTTTAAGCACAAATCCTATAAAAAGCAGAAATACTATATTAAGCACAAATTCTATAAAAAGCAGAAATACTATATTAAGCACAAATCCTATAAAAAGCAGAAATACTATATTAAGCACAAATCCTATTAAAAGCAGAAATACTATATTAAGCACAAATCTTATAAAATAGCAGAAACAGTATGATTTAGCACAATAGTAATAAGTTAAACAGAAAAATTGGAAAAGCAAAATGGACAGCTGAAAAAATGCTGAACATGCTGAGGGTCCCTCAAATATACTTGTTAAATGAAAAAAATCAGCAAAAAAATGCACAGGGAGAGAGAAGTAAGTTTCTAGGTCAGCCTGGGAGCTGCTGAATTTGAATCCACCAATCAGAGAGCCTGTGTACTTTTTCCCGCCAAAACATGTGCCTCTTTTTACACACGCAGCACAGAGAGGCACAGGATTATTGCAGCCTATTTCTCATAGTGAGGACTCCCCTCAAACAAATGACCATAATTTCCAAACAGTAGGGGCTAGAGCGGTCATTCTTACACCGTTTTGTTCAGAAGAGATGGGGGAATCTTCCAGTGTTTACAATTTATCATTAAAATATGAATTATTAAAGATATTTGACTTGTAATGCACCATAACTGAGTAGAGCGAAGCAAAAACTGCCTTGACTTGCCCTCAAACAACGCTTTGTGACTTGAAATCTATTTGGAGTATCGATATCATTCTTTCACCGTAAGAGACAGCAGGCTTTGGTGAACAATCATGGAAATTTTCAGGTCTCTGTGGAAATCCAACAAAAAGTTATGACGAGAGAAAAAAGTGGTTCATTTCCACAGTTTGAAATCTGAAGAAATCTGAGCGAAGGACGAATTTCCTACCCTCAAACAAGTCCAACTCATTTCAGAACGGTAATAGGTGAGAAAGAAATTCTTGAATTGTGAGCGTCAGGGGTGTCTGAAGATATTCGGGGACAAGCCTCATGTCTTAACTTTGCTTCGTTAAGGAGATATGACGATTCGAATATGCCTCTCATTACAGAAATCCAGCGGTGATTTTGAACAAGCTCTCCATTCACTTTATATGGAGAGTTTTCTGACCTTGTGTTAGTCTGAGGAGATTTGCAAAAATTCTATAAATCCCACAACAATGATGGTGACATTTTCTGAAAGCCAGCAAAAATACCTACGTTTTGATGTATAATTTGTGGAAGTTGAGTGAAAATTGAGCAAGTAGCAAACAGTTGTTCGGACATGAAGAGAAGACTGCAAAACCTTCAGTGACACACTGGAAGCCAAGAGCATAGCAACCATAACAACGCATGTATTTTGTGAAAAATCACAATTTTGCAACTCAAAACTTTAAGAGGCATAAAAGTAAAACAGTAGAAGATTTGAAAAAGCTGAATCATACCTGAATAGCCCAATAATTTGTGAACATTTTAAAGTTTGAATGGTTGTTCTAGGTGAAAATATGAGGAAGTAGTTAAGTTTCAAAAACAAGCAAATTTTAGCAGAATTGCTGAAGTTTCCCATTCATTTCAATGGGACAAATTAAAGGAAAAAAGTGGAATATTTTAAAAAGTTTAATAGTTAAAAATACCAAAAGATATAGCAGGAAAGAGCAAAAATAGCTGAATAGTTTAAAATTTGAACGGTGAAAATCGGCTGAAAATTGTGGAAGTAGTTAAACGGCGAAAAGTGTACGGAAGTCCTAAGAATAATAATAATAATAATAATAATAAAGAATAAAGAGAAACAGGAACTCAATAGTGTGGATGCTTAAAGCATCCACACAATAAAGAATAAAGAGAAACAGGAACTCAATAGTGTGGATGCTTAAGCATCCACACAACTAGAAAAATTTGCATTTCCTGCGAAAATGCAGTGTGGATGCTTTAAAGCTGAAGCTGTATGCAAAAAGTAGCTGAAAAAGCTGAAAAGTTGCAGAAATTGTAAAAACTTTGCAGAAGCAAAAGAAGTTTGCTAAAATGGAATAACTTAGCAGAACTGCAATATCTTAGAGGAAACATAATACTTGGCAGAGATACAATAGCATAGCAGAATTTAGCAGAAATATTGTAACTTACCAGAAACATGATAACTTCTCAAAAATACAAGAATTTAGGAGAAATAGTATAAGATAACAGAAAGAATATATTTAGCCAAAAATACTTAAACATTACAGAAACACTATGATTTAGAAAAATAGTACAACAGAGCAGAAATATTGTGATTTACCAGAGACACTGTGATGAACTATGAATATTGTAATTTTAAATTAAGACTATGTTTTAGCACAAATATTATAATTTGGCAGAAATACTATAATTTAGCAGAAATACTATATTAAGCACAAATCCTATAAAAAGCAGAAATGGTATGATTAAGCATAAATACTACATTTAGTAGAAATACTTTGTTTTAGCACAAATCCCATAAAAAGCAGAAATACTGTACTATGATTTAGTAGAAAAACTATAATTAATCAGAAATACTAAATTTAGCAGAAATACTATATTAAGCACAAATCTTATGAAATAGCAGAAACAGTATGATTTAGCACAATAGTAATAAGTTAAACAGAAAAATTGGAAAAGCAAAATGGACAGCTGAAAAAATGCTGAACATGCTGAGGGTCCCTCAAATATACTTGTTAAATGAAAAAATCAGCAAAAAAATGCACAGGGAGAGAGAAGTAAGTTTCTAGGTCAGCCTGGGAGCTGCTGAATTTGAATCCACCAATCAGAGAGCCTGTGTACTTTTTCCCGCCAAAACATGTGCATCTTTTTACACACGCAGCAGAGAGAGGCACAGGATTATTGCAGCCTATTTCTCATAGTGAGGACTCCCCTCAAACAAATGACCATAATTTCCAAACCGTAGGGGCTAGAGCGGTCATTCTTACACCGTTTTGTTCAGAAGAGATGGGGGAATCTTCCAGTGTTAACAATTTATCATTAAAATGTGAATTTTTAGAGATATACGACATGGATGACTTGTTGACTTAGAAGCCACGAATTCCCCCAATATGCAAATTTGAATGCCTGAGGCCACATATATGATTGGCTGCCTGGGAAGCCGTGCAGGCCCTGATTTGTGGATTTGAATTCCTCAGCCCTCAGATATGATTGGCTGGCTTAGAAGCCATGAAGGCCCCAATATGCAAATTTGAATGCCTCAGGACACATATATGATTGGCTGGGAAACCGTGCAGGCCCTGATTTGAAAATTTGAATGTCTAAGTCCTCACAGAGGATTGGCTGCCTGGGGACCTGGCAGAAATATATAGAAATACTATTATTAAGCATAAATACTACATTTAGTAGAAATACTATGTTTTAGCACAAATACTATAAAAAGCACAAATCCTATAAAAAGCAGAAATACTATATTAGGCACAAATCCTATAAAAAGCAGAAATAGTATGATTAAGCATAAATACTACATTTAGTAGAAATACTATGTTTTAGCACAAATAGTATAAAAAGCAGAAATATTATAATTTAGCACAAATAGTATAAAAAGCAGAAATATTATAATTTAGCACAAATAGTATAAAAAGCAGAAATATTATAATTTAGCACAAATAGTATAAAAAGCAGAAATACTACATTTAGTAGAAATACTATGTTTTAGCACAAATAGTATAAAAAGCAGAAATATTATAATTTAGCACAAATAGTATAAAAAGCAGAAATATTATAATTTAGCACAAATAGTATAAAAAGCAGAAATATTATAATTTAGCACAAATAGTATAAAAAGCAGAAATACTACATTTAGTAGAAATACTATGTTTTAGCACAAATAGTATAATAAAGCAGAAATACTATAATTTAGCAGAAATATTGTATTTAGCACAAGTACCAAAAAGTACCAGAAATACTATGATTTAGCAGAATAGCAATAACTTACAAAATTACAAATATGGAGGCATATTGAAACAGAAATGCAGAGAGGGACACACAAACACAGGCTCTAATCCAGTCAATCAGTCTAACTATATTCAATTTAAATCCTACAATGACATGCTGCCAAATAAGGGCAGGGTCCTCTCTCTCCCACTAAACACACACACACACACACACACACACACACACACACACACACACACACACACACACAGACAGACACAGAGGGAGAGAGCTGCCGAATTTAAATCCACCAATCAGAGTGGCTGTTTACGTTTTCCCGCCAAAAAAGGTGCATCTTTTTACACACGCAGCAGAGAGAGGCACAGGATTATTGCAGTCTATTTCTCATAGTGACGACTCCCCTCAAACAAATGACCATAATTTCCTAACCGTAGGGGCTAGAACGGTCATTCTTACACCGTTTTGTTCAGAAGACATGGGGGAATCTTCCAGTGTTTACAATTTATCATTAAAATATGAATTATTAAAGATATTTGACTTCTAATGCACCATAACTGAGTAGAGCGAAGCAAAAACTGCCTTTACTTGCCCTCAAACAACGCTTTGTAACTTGAAATCTATTTGGAGTATCGATATCATTCTTTCACCGTAAGAGACAGCAGGCTTTGGTGAACAATCATGGAAATTTTCAGGTATCTGTGGAAATCCAACAAAAAGTTATGACGAGAGAAAAAAGTGGTTCATTTCCAGACTTTGAAATCTGAAGAAATCTGAGCGAAGGACGAATTTCCTACCCTCAAACAAGTCCAACTCATTTCAGAACGGTAATAGTTGAGAAAGAAATTCTTGAATTGTGAGCGTCAGGAGTGTCTGAAGATATGCCGGGACAAGCCTCATGTCTTAACTTTGCTTCGTTAAGGAGATATGACGATTCGAATATGCCTCTCATTCCAGAAATGCAGCGGTGATTTTGAACAAACTCTCCATTGACTTTATATGGAGAGTTTTCTGACCTTGTGTTAGTCTGAGGAGATTTGCGAAAGTTCTATGAATACCACAACAATGATAGTGACATTTTCTGAAAGCCAGAAAAAATACCTACGTTTTGATGTATAATTTGTGGAAGTTGAGTGAATATTGAGCAAGTAGCAAACAGTTGTTCGGACATGAAGAGAAGACTGCAAAAGCTTCAGTGGCACACTGGAAGCCAAGAGCATAGCAACCATAACAACGCATGTATTTTGTGAAAAATCACAATTTTGCAACTCAAAACTTTAAGAGGCATAAAAGTAAAACAGTAAAAGATTTGAAAAAGCTGAATCATACCTGAATAGCCCAATAATTTGTGAACATTTTAAAATTTGAATGGTTGTTCTAGGTGAAAGTATGAGGAAGTAGTTAAGTTTCAAAAACAAGCAAATTTTAGCAGAATTGCTGAAGTTTCCCATTCATTTCAATGGGACAAATTAAAGGAAAAAAGTGGAATATTTTAAAAAGTATAATAGTTAAAAATAGCAAAAGTCATAGCCGGAAAGAGCAAAAATAGCTGAATAGTTTAAAATTTGAACGGTGAAAATCGGCTGAAAATTGTGGAAGTAGTTTAACGGCGAAAAGTGTACGGAAGTCCTAAGAATAATAATAATAACTAGAAAAATTTGCATTTCCTGCGAAAATGCAGTGTGGATGCTTAAAGCTGAAGCTGTATGCAAAAAGTAGCTGAAAAAGCTGAAAAGTTGCAGAAATTGTAAAAACTTTGCAGAAGCAAAAGAAGTTTGCTAAAATGTAATAACTTAGCAGAACTGCAATATCTTAGAGGAAACATAATACTTGGGAGAAATACAATAGCATAGCAGAATTTAGCAGAAATATTGTAACTTACCAGAAACATGATAACTTCTCAAAAATACAAGAATTTAGGAGAAATAGTATAAGATAACAGAAAGAATATATTTAGCCAAAAATACTTAAACATTACAGAAACACTATGATTTAGAAAAATAGTACAACAGAGCAGAAATATTGTGATTTACCAGAGACACTGTGATGAACTATGAATATTGTAATTTTAAATTGAGACTATGTTTTAGCACAAATATTATAATTTGGCAGAAATACTATAATTTAGCAGAAATACTATATTAAGCACAAATCCTATAAAAAGCAGAAATGGTATGATTAAGCACAAATACTACATTTAGAAGAAATACTTTGTTTTAGCACAAATCCCATAAAAAGCAGAAATACTGTACTATGATTTAGTAGAAAAACTATAATTAATCAGAAATACTAAATTTAGCAGAAATACTATATTAAGCACAAATACTATGAAAAGCAGAAATAGTATATTAAGCACAAATCCTATAAAATAGCAGAAATAGTATGATTAAGCATAAATACTACATTTAGCAGAAATACTATATTAAGCACAAATCCTATAAAAGCAGAAATAGTATATTAAGCACAAATCTTATAAAATAGCAGAAATAGTATGATTTAGCACAATAGTAATAAGTTAAACAGAAAAATTGGAAAAGCAAAATGGACAGCTGAAAAAATGCTGAACATGCTGAGGGTCCCTCAAATATACTTGTTAAATGACAAAAATCTGCAAAAAAATTTATTACAGCCACACAATCACAAATATGTACACATGAGGAAACACACATGCACAGAGAGACCCACACACAAGATCCAATTCAGTCAACCAGTCTAAATATATTGAATTTAAATCTTAGAATGAGATCATCCCATTAAAAGCCTTTCTCTCTCTCTCTCTCTCTCTCTCTCTCTCTCTGTCACACACACACACACACACACACACACACACACACACACACACACACACACACACACACACAGGGAGAGAGAAGTAAGTTTCTAGGTCAGCCTGGGAGCTGGTGAATTTGAATCCACCAATCAGAGAGGCTGTGCACTTTTCCCCACCAAAACAGGTGCATCTGTTTACACACGCAGCAGCACAGAGAGACACAGGATTTTTGCAGTCTATTTCTCATAGTGACGACTCCCCTCAAACAAATGACCATAATTTCCTAACCGTAGGGGCTAGAAGGGTCATTCTTACACCGTTTTGTTCAGAAGAGATGGGGGAATCTTCAAGTGTTGACAATTTAATATTAAAATATGAATTTTTAGAGATATATGACATGGATGACTTGTTGACTTAGAAGCCACGAATTCCCCAATATGCAAATTTGAATGCCTGAGACCACATATGTGATTGGCTGGCTGGGAAGCCGTGCAGGCCCTGATTTGTGGATTTGAATTCCTCAGCCCTCAGATATGATTGGCTGGCTTAGAAGCCACGAAGGCCCCAATATGCAAATTTGAATGCCTCAGGACACTTATTTGATTGGCTGGGAAACTGTGCAGGCCCTGATTTGAAAATTTGAATGTCTCAGTCCTCACAGAGGATTGGCTGCCTGGGGACCTGGCAGAAATATATAGAAATACTATTATTAAGCATAAATACTACATTTAGTAGAAATACTATGTTTTAGCACAAATATTATAAAAAGAAGAAAAACTATAATTTAGCAGAAATACTATATTAAGCACAAATCCTATAAAAAGCAGAAATACTATAATTTAGAACAAATAGTATAAAAAGCAGAAATACTATAATTTAGCAGAAATACTATGTTAAGCACAAATCCTATAAAAAGCAGAAATACTATAATTTAGCAGAAATACTATGTTAGGCACAAATCCTATAAAAAGCAGAAATACTATAATTTAGCAGAAATACTATATTAGGCATAAATCCTATGAAAAGCAGAAATAGTATGATTTAGCAGAAATACTGTATTTAGCACAAGTACCGAAAAGTACCAGAAATACTATGATTTAGCAGAATAGTAATAACTTATTGAAACACAAATGCACAGAGGGACACACAAACACAGGCTCTAATCCAGTCAACCAGTCTAACTATGTTCAATTTAAATCCTACAATGACATGCTGTCAAATAAGGGCAGGGTCCTCTCTCTCCCACTAAACACACACACACACACACACACACACACACACAGGGAGAGAGGACTAAGTTTCTAGGTCAGCCTGGGAGCTGCTGAATTTGAATCCACCAATCAGAGAGGCTGTTTACGTTTTCCCACCAAAACAGGTGCATCTTTTTACACACGCAGCACAGAGACATAGACCTGCTTCTTTCAGTTTATTTCACATAGTGAGGATTCCCCTCAAACAAATGACCATAATTTCCTAACCATAGGGGCTAGAGCGGTCATTCTTACACCGTTTTGTTCAGAAGAGATGGGGGAATCTTCAAGTGTTGACAATTTATCATTAAAATATGAATTTTTAGAGATATATGACATGGATGACTTGTTGACTTAGAAGCCACGAATTCCCCAATATGCAAATTTGAATACCTGGAGCCCACATACATGATTGGCTGGCTGGGAAGCTGTGCAGGCCCTGATTTGTGGATTTGAATTCCTCAGCCCTCAGATATGATTGGCTGGCTTAGAAGCCATGAAGGCCCCAATATGCAAATTTGAATGCCTCAGGACACATATATGATTGGCTGGGAAGCCGTGCAGGCCCTGATTTGAAAATTTGAATTTCTCAGTCCTCACAGAGGATTGGCTGCCTGGGGACCTGGCAGAAATATATAGAAATACTATGATTAAGCATAAATACTACATTTAGTAGAAATACTATGTTTTAGCACAAATACTATAAAAAGCAGAAATACTATAATTTAGCAGAAATACTATATTAAGCACAAATCCTATAAAAAGCAGAAATAGGATGATTAAGCATAAACACTACATTTAGTAGAAATACTATGTTTGAGCAAAAATCCTATAAAAAGCAGAAATACTATATTAGGCACAAATCCCATAAAAAGCAGAAATAGTATGATTAAGCATAAATACTACATTTAGTAGAAATACTATGTTTTAGCACAAATAGTATAAAAAGCAGAAATATTGTAATTTAGCAGAAATTCTATATTAGGCACAAATCTTATAAAATAGCAGAAATAGTATTATTTAGCACAATAGTAATAAGTTAAACAGAAAAATTGGAAAAGCAAAATGGACAGCTGAAAAAATGCTGAACATGCTGAGGGTCCCTCAAATATACTTGTTAAATGAAAAAATCAGCAAAAAAATGCACAGGGAGAGAGAAGTAAGTTTCTAGGTCAGCCTGGGAGCTGCTGAATTTGAATCCACCAATCAGAGAGCCTGTGTACTTTTTCCCGCCAAAACATGTGCCTCTTTTTACACACGCAGCACAGAGAGGCACAGGATTATTGCAGCCTATTTCTCATACTGAGGACTCCCCTCAAACAAATGACCATAATTTCCAAACCGTAGGGGCTAGAGCGGTCATTCTTACACCGTTTTGTTCAGAAGAGATGGGGGAATCTTCCAGTGTTTACAATTTATCATTAAAATATGAATTATTAAAGATATTTGACTTCTAATGCACCATAACTGAGTAGAGCGAAGCAAAAACTGCCTTGACTTGCCCTCAAACAACGCTTTGTGACTTGAAATCTATTTGGAGTATCAATATCATTCTTTCACCGTAAGAGACAGCAGGCTTTGGTGAACAATCATGGAAATTTTCAGGTCTCTGTGGAAATCCAACAAAAAGTTATGACGAGAGAAAAAAGTGGTTCATTTCCACAGTTTGAAATCTGAAGAAATCTGAGCGAAGGACGAATTTCCTACCCTCAAACAAGTCCAACTCATTTCAGAACGGTAATAGGTGAGAAAGAAATTCTTGAATTGTGAGCGTCAGGGGTGTCTGAAGATATTCGGGGACAAGCCTCATGTCTTAACTTTGCTTCGTTAAGGAGATATGACGATTCGAATATGCCTCTCATTACAGAAATCCAGCGGTGATTTTGAACAAGCTCTCCATTCACTTTATATGGAGAGTTTTCTGACCTTGTGTTAGTCTGAGGAGATTTGCAAAAATTCTATAAATCCCACAACAATGATGGTGACATTTTCTGAAAGCCAGCAAAAATACCTATGTTTTGATGTATAATTTGTGGAAGTTGAGTGAAAATTGAGCAAGTAGCAGGAAGTTGTTCGGACATGAAGAGAAAATTGCAAAACCTTCAGTGGCACACTGGAAGCCAAGAGCATAGCAACCATAACAACACATGTATTTTGTGAAAAATCACAATTTTGCAACTCAAAACTTTAAGAGGCATAAAAGTAAAACAGTAAAAGATTTGAAAAAGCTGAATCATACCTGAATAGCCCAATAATTTGTGAACATTTTAAAGTTTGAATGGTTGTTCTAGGTGAAAGTATGAGGAAGTAGTTAAGTTTCAAAAACAAGCAAATTTTAGCAGAATTGCTGAAGTTTCCCATTCATTTCAATGGGACAAATTAAAGGAAAAAAGTGGAATATTTTAAAAAGTATAATAGTTAAAAATAGCAAAAGTCATAGCCGGAAAGAGCAAAAATAGCTGAATAGTTTAAAATTTGAACGGTGAAAATCGGCTGAAAATTGTGGAAGTAGTTCTACGGCGAAAAGTGTACGGAAGTCCTAAGAATAATAATAATAACTAGAAAAATTTGCATTTCCTGCGAAAATGCAGTGTGGATGCTTAAAGCTGAAGCTGTATGCAAAAAGTAGCTGAAAAAGCTGAAAAGTTGCAGAAATTGTAAAAACTTTGCAGAAGCAAAAGAAGTTTGCTAAAATGGAATAACTTAGCAGAACTGCAATATCTTAGAGGAAACACAATACTTGGCAGAAATATTGTAACTTACCAGAAACATGATAACTTCTCAAAAATACAAGAATTTAGGAGAAATAGTATAAGATAACAGAAAGAATATATTTAGCCAAAAATACTTAAACATTACAGAAACACTATGATTTAGAAAAATAGTACAACAGAGCAGAAATATTGTGATTTACCAGAGACACTGTGATGAACTATGAATATTGTAATTTTAAATTAAGACTATGTTTTAGCACAAATATTATAATTTGGCAGAAATACTATAATTTAGCAGAAATACTATATTAAGCACAAATCCTATAAAAAGCAGAAATGGTATGATTAAGCATAAATTCTACATTTAGTAGAAATACTTTGTTTTAGCACAAATCCCATAAAAAGCAGAAATACTGTACTATGATTTAGTAGAAAAACTATAATTAATCAGAAATACTAAATTTAGCAGAAATACTATATTAAGCACAAATCCTATGAAAAGCAGAAATAGTATGATTAAGCATAAATACTACATTTAGCAGAAATACTATATTAAGCACAAATCCTATAAAAGCAGAAATAGTATATTAAGCACAAATCTTATAAAATAGCAGAAATAGTATGATTTAGCACAATAGTAATAAGTTAAACAGAAAAATTGGAAAAGCAAAATGGACAGCTGAAAAAATGCTGAACATGCTGAGGTTCCCTCAAATATACTTGTTAAATGACAAAAATCTGCAAAAAAATTTATGACAGCCACACAATTACAAATATGTACACATGAGGAAACACACATGCACAGAGAGACACACACACAAGATCCAATTCAGTCAACCAGTCTAAATATATTGAATTTGAATCTTACAATGAGATCATCCCATTAAAAGGCTTTCTCTCTCTCTCTCTCTCTCTCTCTCTCCCTGTCACACACACACACACACACACACACACACACACACACACACACACACACAGGGAGAGAGAAGTAAGTTTCTAGGTCAGCCTGGGAGCTGCTGAATTTGAATCCACCAATCAGAGAGCCTGTGTACTTTTTCCCGCCAAAACAGGTGCATCTTTTTACACACGCAGCAGAGAGAGGCACAGGATTATTGCAGCCTATTTCTCATAATGACGACTCCCCTCAAACAAATGACCATAATTTCCAAACCGTAGGGGCTAGAACGGTCATTCTTACACCGTTTTGTTCAGAAGAGATGGGGGAATCTTCAAGTGTTGACAATTTAATATTAAAATATGAATTTTTAGAGATATATGACATGGATGACTTGTTGACTTAGAAGCCACGAATTCCCCAATATGCAAATTTGAATGCCTGAGACCACATATGTGATTGGCTGGCTGGGAAGCCGTGCAGGCCCTGATTTGTGGGTTTGAATTCCTCAGCCCTCAGATATGATTGGCTGGCTTAGAAGCCACGAAGGCCCCAATATGCAAATTTGAATGCCTCAGGACACTTATTTGATTGGCTGGGAAACTGTGCAGGCCCTGATTTGAAAATTTGAATGTCTCAGTCCTCACAGAGGATTGGCTGCCTGGGGACCTGGCAGAAATATATAGAAATACTATTATTAAGCATAAATACTGCATTTAGTAGAAATACTATGTTTTAGCACAAATATTATAAAAAGAAGAAAAACTATAATTTAGCAGAAATACTATATTAAGCACAAATCCTATAAAAAGCAGAAATACTATAATTTAGAACAAATAGTATAAAAAGCAGAAATACTATAATTTAGCAGAAATACTATGTGAAGCACAAATCCTATAAAAAGCAGAAATACTATAATTTAGCAGAAATACTATGTTAGGCACAAATCCTATAAAAAGCAGAAATACTATAATTTAGCAGAAATACTATATTAGGCATAAATCCTATGAAAAGCAGAAATAGTATGATTTAGCAGAAATACTGTATTTAGCACAAGTACCGAAAAGTACCAGAAATACTATGATTTAGCAGAATAGTAATAACTTATTGAAACACAAATGCACAGAGGGACACACAAACACAGGCTCTAATCCAGTCAACCAGTCTAACTATGTTCAATTTAAATCCTACAATGACATGCTGTCAAATAAGGGCAGGGTCCTCTCTCTCCCACTAAACACACACACACACACACACACACACACACACAGGGAGAGAGGACTAAGTTTCTAGGTCAGCCTGGGAGCTGCTGAATTTGAATCCACCAATCAGAGAGGCTGTTTACGTTTTCCCGCCAAAAAAGGTGCATCTTTTTACACACGCAGCACAGAGACATAGACCTGCTTCTTTCAGTTTATTTCACATAGTGAGGATTCCCCTCAAACAAATGACCATAATTTCCTAACCATAGGGGCTAGAGCGGTCATTCTTACACCGTTTTGTTCAGAAGAGATGGGGGAATCTTCAAGTGTTGACAATTTATCATTAAAATATGAATTTTTAGAGATATATGACATGGATGACTTGTTGACTTAGAAGCCACGAATTCCCCAATATGCAAATTTGAATACCTGGAGCCCACATACATGATTGGCTGGCTGGGAAGCTGTGCAGGCCCTGATTTGTGGATTTGAATTCCTCAGCCCTCAGATATGATTGGCTGGCTTAGAAGCCATGAAGGCCCCAATATGCAAATTTGAATGCCTCAGGACACATATATGATTGGCTGGGAAGCCGTGCAGGCCCTGATTTGAAAATTTGAATTTCTCAGTCCTCACAGAGGATTGGCTGCCTGGGGACCTGGCAGATATATATAGAAATACTATGATTAAGCATAAATACTACATTTAGTAGAAATACTATGTTTTAGCACAAATACTATAAAAAGCAGAAATATTATAATTTAGCACAAATAGTATAAAAAGCAGAAATATTATAATTTAGCACAAATAGTATAAAAAGCAGAAATATTATAATTTAGCACAAATAGTATAAAAAGCAGAAATACTACATTTAGTAGAAATACTATGTTTTAGCACAAATAGTATAAAAAGCAGAAATATTATAATTTAGCACAAATAGTATAAAAAGCAGAAATACTACATTTAGTAGAAATACTATGTTTTAGCACAAATAGTATAATAAAGCAGAAATACTATAATTTAGCAGAAATACTGTATTTAGCACAAGTACCGAAAAGTACCAGAAATACTATGATTTAGCAGAATAGCAATAACTTACAAAATTACAAATATGGAGGCATATTGAAACAGAAATGCAGAGAGGGACACACAAACACAGGCTCTAATCCAGTCAATCAGTCTAACTATATTCAATTTAAATCCTACAATGACATGCTGCCAAATAAGGGCAGGGTCCTCTCTCTCCCACTAAACACACACACACACACACACACACACAGACAGACACAGACAGACACAGAGGGAGAGAGCTGCTGAATTTAAATCCACCAATCAGAGTGGCTGTTTACATTTTCCCGCCAAAAAAGGTGCATCTTTTTACACACGCAGCACAGAGAGGCACAGGATTATTGCAGTCTATTTCTCATAGTGACGACTCCCCTCAAACAAATGACCATAATTTCCTAACCGTAGGGGCTAGAGCGGTCATTCTTACACCGTTTTGTTCAGAAGAGATGGGGGAATCTTCCAGTGTTTACAATTTATCATTAAAATATGAATTATTAAAGATATTTGACTTCTAATGCACCATAACTGAGTAGAGCGAAGCAAAAACTGCCTTGACTTGCCCTCAAACAACGATTTGTAACTTGAAATCTGTTTGGAGTATCGATATCATTCTTTCACCGTAAGAGACAGCAGGCTTTGGTGAACAATCATGGAAATTTTCAGGTCTCTGTGGAAATCCAACAAAAAGTTATGACGAGAGAAAAAAGTGGTTCATTTACAGACTTTGAAATCTGAAGAAATCTGAGCGAAGGACGAATTTCCTACCCTCAAACAAGTCCAACTCATTTCAGAACGGTAATAGTTGAGAAAGAAATTCTTGAATTGTGAGCGTCAGGAGTGTCTGAAGATATGCCGGGACAAGCCTCATGTCTTAACTTTGCTTCGTTAAGGAGATATGACGATTCGAATATGCCTCTCATTCCAGAAATGCAGCGGTGATTTTGAACAAACTCTCCATTGACTTTATATGGAGAGTTTTCTGACCTTGTGTTAGTCTGAGGAGATTTGCGAAAGTTCTATGAATACCACAACAATGATAGTGACATTTTCTGAAAGCCAGCAAAAATACCTACGTTTTGATGTATAATTTGTGGAAGTTGAGTGAAAATTGAGCAAGTAGCAAACAGTTGTTCGGACATGAAGCGAAAATTGCAAAACCTTCAGTGGCACACTGGAAGCCAAGAGCATAGCAACCATAACAACACATGTATTTTGTGAAAAATCACAATTTTGCAACTGAAAACTTTAAGAGGCATAAAAGTAAAACAGTAAAAGATTTGAAAAAGCTGAATCATACCTGAATAGCCCAATAATTTGTGAACATTTTAAAATTTGAATGGTTGTTCTAGGTGAAAGTATGAGGAAGTAGTTAAGTTTCAAAAACAAGCAAATTTTAGCAGAATTGCTGAAGTTTCCCATTCATTTCAATGGGACAAATTAAAGGAAAAAAGTGGAATATTTTAAAAAGTATAATAGTTAAAAATACCAAAAGTCATAGCCGGCATTAGCAAAAATAGTTGAATAGTTTAAAATTTGAACGGTGAAAATCGGCTGAAAATTGTGGAAGTAGTTCTACGGCGAAAAGTGTACGGAAACACCCGGAATAATAATAATAAAGAATAAAGAGAAACAGGAACTCAATAGTGTGGATGCTTAAAGCATCCACACAATAACTAGAAAAATTTGCATTTCCTGCGAAAATGCAGTGTGGATGCTTAAAGCTGAAGCTGTATGCAAAAAGTAGCTGAAAAAGCTGAAAAGTTGCAGAAATTGTAAAAACTTTGCAGAAGCAAAAGAAGTTTGCTAAAATGGAATAACTTAGCAGAACTGCAATATCTTAGAGGAAACATAATACTTGGCAGAAATACAATAGCATAGCAGAATTTAGCAGAAATATTGTAACTTACCAGAAACATGATAACTTCTCAAAAATACAAGAATTTAGGAGAAATAGTATAAGATAACAGAAAGAATATATTTAGCCAAAAATACTTAAACATTACAGAAACACTATGATTTAGAAAAATAGTACAACAGAGCAGAAATATTGTGATTTACCAGAGACACTGTGATGAACTATGAATATTGTAATTTTAAATTGAGACTATGTTTTAGCACAAATATTATAATTTGGCAGAAATACTATAATTTAGCAGAAATACTATATTAAGCACAAATCCTATAAAAAGCAGAAATGGTATGATTAAGCACAAATACTACATTTAGTAGAAATACTTTGTTTTAGCACAAATCCCATAAAAAGCAGAAATACTGTACTATGATTTAGTAGAAAAACTATAATTAATCAGAAATACTAAATTTAGCAGAAATACTATATTAAGCACAAATACTATGAAAAGCAGAAATAGTATATTAAGCACAAATCTTATAAAATAGCAGAAATAGTATGATTAAGCATAAATACTACATTTAGCAGAAATACTATATTAAGCACAAATCCTATAAAAGCAGAAATAGTATATTAAGCACAAATCTTATAAAATAGCAGAAATAGTATGATTTAGCACAATAGTAATAAGTTAAACAGAAAAATTGGAAAAGCAAAATGGACAGCTGAAAAAATGCTGAACATGCTGAGGGTCCCTCAAATATACTTGTTAAATGACAAAAATCTGCAAAAAAATTTATTACAGCCACACAATCACAAATATGTACACATGAGGAAACACACATGCACAGAGAGACCCACACACAAGATCCAATTCAGTCAACCAGTCTAAATATATTGAATTTAAATCTTAGAATGAGATCATCCCATTAAAAGCCTTTCTCTCTCTCTCTCTCTCTCTCTCTCTCTCTCTCTCTCTCTCTGTCACACACACACACACACACACACACACACACACACACACAGGGAGAGAGAAGTAAGTTTCTAGGTCAGCCTGGGAGCTGGTGAATTTGAATCCACCAATCAGAGAGGCTGTGCACTTTTCCCCACCAAAACAGGTGCATCTGTTTACACACGCAGCAGCACAGAGAGGCACAGGATTTTTGCAGTCTATTTCTCATAGTGACGACTCCCCTCAAACAAATGACCGTAATTTCCTAACCGTAGGGGCTAGAACGGTCATTCTTACACCGTTTTGTTCAGAAGAGATGGGGGAATCTTCAAGTGTTGACAATTTAATATTAAAATATGAATTTTTAGAGATATATGACATGAATGACTTGTTGACTTAGAAGCCACGAATTCCCCAATATGCAAATTTGAATGCCTGAGACCACATATGTGATTGGCTGGCTGGGAAGCTGTGCAGGCCCTGATTTGTGGATTTGAATTCCTCAGCCCTCAGATATGATTGGCTGGCTTAGAAGCCACGAAGGCCCCAATATGCAAATTTGAATGCCTCAGGACACTTATTTGATTGGCTGGGAAACTGTGCAGGCCCTGATTTGAAAATTTGAATGTCTCAGTCCTCACAGAGGATTGGCTGCCTGGGGACCTGGCAGAAATATATAGAAATACTATTATTAAGCAGAAATACTACATTTAGTAGAAATACTATGTTTTAGCACAAATATTATAAAAAGAAGAAAAACTATAATTTAGCAGAAATACTATATTAAGCACAAATCCTATAAAAAGCAGAAATACTATAATTTAGAACAAATAGTATAAAAAGCAGAAATACTATAATTTAGCAGAAATACTATGTTAAGCACAAATCCTATAAAAAGCAGAAATACTATAATTTAGCAGAAATACTATGTTAGGCACAAATCCTATAAAAAGCTGAAATACTATAATTTAGCAGAAATACTATATTAGGCATAAATCCTATGAAAAGCAGAAATAGTATGATTTAGCAGAAATACTGTATTTAGCACAAGTACCGAAAAGTACCAGAAATACTATGATTTAGCAGAATAGTAATAACTTATTGAAACACAAATGCACAGAGGGACACACAAACACAGGCTCTAATCCAGTCAACCAGTCTAACTATGTTCAATTTAAATCCTACAATGACATGCTGTCAAATAAGGGCAGGGTCCTCTCTCTCCCACTAAACACACACACAAACACACACACACACACACACACACACACACACAGGGAGAGAGGACTAAGTTTCTAGGTCAGCCTGGGAGCTGCTGAATTTGAATCCACCAATCAGAGAGGCTGTTTACGTTTTCCCGCCAAAACAGGTGCATCTTTTTACACACGCAGCACAGAGACATAGACCTGCTTCTTTCAGTTTATTTCACATAGTGAGGATTCCCCTCAAACAAATGACCATAATTTCCTAACCATAGGGGCTAGAGCGGTCATTCTTACACCGTTTTGTTCAGAAGAGATGGGGGAATCTTCAAGTGTTGACAATTTATCATTAAAATATGAATTTTTAGAGATATATGACATGGATGACTTGTTGACTTAGAAGCCACGAATTCCCCAATATGCAAATTTGAATACCTGGAGCCCACATACATGATTGGCTGGCTGGGAAGCTGTGCAGGCCCTGATTTGTGGATTTGAATTCCTCAGCCCTCAGATATGATTGGCTGGCTTAGAAGCCATGAAGGCCCCAATATGCAAATTTGAATGCCTCAGGACACATATATGATTGGCTGGGAAGCCGTGCAGGCCCTGATTTGAAAATTTGAATGTCTCAGTCCTCACAGAGGATTGGCTGCCTGGGGACCTGGCAGAAATATATAGAAATACTATTATTAAGCATAAATACTACATTTAGTAGAAATACTATGTTTTAGCACAAATACTATAAAAAGCAGAAATACTATAATTTAGCAGAAATACTATATTAAGCACAAATCCTATAAAAAGCAGAAATAGGATGATTAAGCATAAACACTACATTTAGTAGAAATACTATGTTTGAGCAAAAATCCTATAAAAAGCAGAAATACTATATTAGGCACAAATCCCATAAAAAGCAGAAATAGTATGATTAAGCATAAATACTACATTTAGTAGAAATACTATGTTTTAGCACAAATAGTATAAAAAGCAGAAATATTGTAATTTAGCAGAAATACTATATTAGGCACAAATCTTATAAAATAGCAGAAATAGTATTATTTAGCACAATAGTAATAAGTTAAACAGAAAAATTGGAAAAGCAAAATGGACAGCTGAAAAAATGCTGAACATGCTGAGGGTCCCTCAAATATACTTGTTAAATGAAAAAATCAGCAAAAAAATGCACAGGGAGAGAGAAGTAAGTTTCTAGGTCAGCCTGGGAGCTGCTGAATTTGAATCCACCAATCAGAGAGCCTGTGTACTTTTTCCCGCCAAAACATGTGCCTCTTTTTACACACGCAGCACAGAGAGGCACAGGATTATTGCAGCCTATTTCTCATAGTGACGACTCCCCTCAAACAAATGACCATAATTTCCAAACCGTAGGGGCTAGAGCGGTCATTCTTACACCGTTTTGTTCAGAAGAGATGGGGGAATCTTCCAGTGTTTACAATTTATCATTAAAATATGAATTATTAAAGATATTTGACTTGTAATGCACCATAACTGAGTAGAGCGAAGCAAAAACTGCCTTGACTTGCCCTCAAACAACGCTTTGTGACTTGAAATCTATTTGGAGTATCGATATCATTCTTTCACCGTAAGAGACAGCAGGCTTTGGTGAACAATCATGGAAATTTTCAGGTCTCTGTGGAAATCCAACAAAAAGTTATGACGAGAGAAAAAAGTGGTTCATTTCCACAGTTTGAAATCTGAAGAAATCTGAGCGAAGGACGAATTTCCTACCCTCAAACAAGTCCAACTCATTTCAGAACGGTAATAGGTGAGAAAGAAATTCTTGAATTGTGAGCGTCAGGGGTGTCTGAAGATATTCGGGGACAAGCCTCATGTCTTAACTTTGCTTCGTTAAGGAGATATGACGATTCGAATATGCCTCTCATTACAGAAATCCAGCGGTGATTTTGAACAAGCTCTCCATTCACTTTATATGGAGAGTTTTCTGACCTTGTGTTAGTCTGAGGAGATTTGCAAAAATTCTATAAATCCCACAACAATGATGGTGACATTTTCTGAAAGCCAGCAAAAATACCTACGTTTTGATGTATAATTTGTGGAAGTTGAGTGAAAATTGAGCAAGTAGCAGGAAGTTGTTCGGACATGAAGTGAAAATTGCAAAACCTTCAGTGGCACACTGGAAGCCAAGAGCATAGCAACCATAACAACACATGTATTTTGTGAAAAATCACAATTTTGCAACTCAAAACTGTAAGAGGCATAAAAGTAAAACAGTAAAAGATTTGAAAAAGCTGAATCATACCTGAATAGCCCAATAATTTGTGAACATTTTAAAGTTTGAATGGTTGTTCTAGGTGAAAATATGAGGAAGTAGTTAAGTTTCAAAAACAAGCAAATTTTAGCAGAATTGCTGAAGTTTCCCATTCATTTCAATGGGACAAATTAAAGGAAAAAAGTGGAATATTTTAAAAAGTATAATAGTTAAAAATACCAAAAGATATAGCAGGAATTAGCAAAAATAGCTGAATAGTTTAAAGTTTGAACGGTGAAAATAGCACAAAAACTGTGGAAGTAGTTAAACGGCGAAAAGTGTACGGAAGTCCTAAGAATAATAAAGAATAAAGAGAAACAGGAACTCAATAGTGTGGATGCTTAAAGCATCCACACAATAACTAGAAAAATTTGCATTTCCTGCGAAAATGCAGTGTGGATGCTTAAAGCTGAAGCTGTATGCAAAAAGTAGCTGAAAAAGCTGAAAAGTTGCAGAAATTGTAAAAACTTTGCAGAAGCAAAGGAACATTGCTAAAATGTAATAATTTAGCAGAACTGCAATATCTTAGAGGAAACATAATACTTGGCAGAAATACAATAGCATAGCAGAACTTAGCAGAAATATTGTAACTTACCAGAAACATGATAACTTCTCAAAAATACAAGAATTTAGGAGAAATAGTATAAGATAACAGAAAGAATATATTTAGCCAAAAATACTTAAACATTACAGAAACACTATGATTTAGAAAAATAGTACAACATAGCAGAAATATTGTGATTTACCAGAGACACTGTGATGACCTATGAATATTGTAATTTTAAATTAAGACTGTTTTAGCACAAATATTATAATTTGGCAGAAATACAATTATATAGCAGAAATGCTATATTTAGAAAGAAAAATATAATATAGTAGAAATACAATGATTTAGCAGAAATACTACAATATAGCATAATAACAATGATTTAGAACAAATACTATGATTGAGCAGAATAGCAATAACTGAAGTAGAAATATTGGAAAAGTTAAATGACAAGATGAAAAAAAAAACAGAATATGGTTAAGTTCCCTCAAAACTAATTGTTGTTCACATGTGGAAAAAAACGAAATAAAAATAAATTAAAAAACAAGAAGGAACAGCCAACAATTACACATAAAATCAAATATGTATACACAAATGCACAGAGAGAGAGACACACAGAGGGTCTATGCCAGTCAACCAGTCTAAATATATTATATGTTTTTCCAACAATGAGATGCTGCCCTAAAGTTGGTCTCTCTCTCTCTCTCTCTCTGTCACACACACACACACACACACACACACACACACACACACACACACAGGGAGAGAAAAGTGAGTTTGTAGGTCAGCCTGGGAGCTGCTGAATTTGAATCCACCAATCAGAGAGCCTGTGCACTCTTTCCCTCCAAAACAGGTGCATCCTTTTTACACACGCAGCACAGAGAGACACAGGATCATTGCAGTCTATTTCTCATAATGACGACTCCCCTCAAACAAATGACCATAATTTCCTAACCGTAGGAGCTAGAACGGTCATTCTTACACCGTTTTGTTCAGAAGAGATGGGGGAATCTTCCAGTGTTTACAATTTATCATTAAAATATGAATTTTTAGAGATATATGACACCGATGACTTGTTGACTTAGAAGCCACGAATTCCCCAATATGCAAATTTGAATACCTGGAGCCCACATACATGATTGGCTGGCTGGGAAGCTGTGCAGGCCCTGATTTGTGGATTTGAATTCCTCAGCCCTCAGATATGATTGGCTGGCTTAGAAGCCATGAAGTCCCCAATATGCAAATTTGAATGCCTCAGGACACATATATGATTGGCTGGGAAACCGTGCAGGACCTGATTTGAAAATTTGAATGTCTAAGTCCTCACAGAGGATTGGCTGCCTGGGGACCAGGCAGAAATATATAGAAATACTATGATTAAGCATAAATACTACATTTAGTAGAAATACTATGTTTTAGCACAAATACTATAAAAAGCAGAAATACTATAATTTAGCACAAATACTATTTTAAGCACAAATCCTATAAAAAGCAGAAATACTATATTAAGCACAAATTCTATAAAAAGCAGAAATACTATATTAAGCACAAATCCTATAAAAAGCAGAAATACTATATTAAGCACAAATCCTATTAAAAGCAGAAATACTATATTAAGCACAAATCTTATAAAATAGCAGAAACAGTATGATTTAGCACAATAGTAATAAGTTAAACAGAAAAATTGGAAAAGCAAAATGGACAGCTGAAAAAATGCTGAACATGCTGAGGGTCCCTCAAATATACTTGTTAAATGAAAAAAATCAGCAAAAAAATGCACAGGGAGAGAGAAGTAAGTTTCTAGGTCAGCCTGGGAGCTGCTGAATTTGAATCCACCAATCAGAGAGCCTGTGTACTTTTTCCCGCCAAAACATGTGCCTCTTTTTACACACGCAGCACAGAGAGGCACAGGATTATTGCAGCCTATTTCTCATAGTGAGGACTCCCCTCAAACAAATGACCATAATTTCCAAACAGTAGGGGCTAGAGCGGTCATTCTTACACCGTTTTGTTCAGAAGAGATGGGGGAATCTTCCAGTGTTTACAATTTATCATTAAAATATGAATTATTAAAGATATTTGACTTGTAATGCACCATAACTGAGTAGAGCGAAGCAAAAACTGCCTTGACTTGCCCTCAAACAACGCTTTGTGACTTGAAATCTATTTGGAGTATCGATATCATTCTTTCACCGTAAGAGACAGCAGGCTTTGGTGAACAATCATGGAAATTTTCAGGTCTCTGTGGAAATCCAACAAAAAGTTATGACGAGAGAAAAAAGTGGTTCATTTCCACAGTTTGAAATCTGAAGAAATCTGAGCGAAGGACGAATTTCCTACCCTCAAACAAGTCCAACTCATTTCAGAACGGTAATAGGTGAGAAAGAAATTCTTGAATTGTGAGCGTCAGGGGTGTCTGAAGATATTCGGGGACAAGCCTCATGTCTTAACTTTGCTTCGTTAAGGAGATATGACGATTCGAATATGCCTCTCATTACAGAAATCCAGCGGTGATTTTGAACAAGCTCTCCATTCACTTTATATGGAGAGTTTTCTGACCTTGTGTTAGTCTGAGGAGATTTGCAAAAATTCTATAAATCCCACAACAATGATGGTGACATTTTCTGAAAGCCAGCAAAAATACCTACGTTTTGATGTATAATTTGTGGAAGTTGAGTGAAAATTGAGCAAGTAGCAAACAGTTGTTCGGACATGAAGAGAAGACTGCAAAACCTTCAGTGACACACTGGAAGCCAAGAGCATAGCAACCATAACAACGCATGTATTTTGTGAAAAATCACAATTTTGCAACTCAAAACTTTAAGAGGCATAAAAGTAAAACAGTAGAAGATTTGAAAAAGCTGAATCATACCTGAATAGCCCAATAATTTGTGAACATTTTAAAGTTTGAATGGTTGTTCTAGGTGAAAATATGAGGAAGTAGTTAAGTTTCAAAAACAAGCAAATTTTAGCAGAATTGCTGAAGTTTCCCATTCATTTCAATGGGACAAATTAAAGGAAAAAAGTGGAATATTTTAAAAAGTTTAATAGTTAAAAATACCAAAAGATATAGCAGGAAAGAGCAAAAATAGCTGAATAGTTTAAAATTTGAACGGTGAAAATCGGCTGAAAATTGTGGAAGTAGTTAAACGGCGAAAAGTGTACGGAAGTCCTAAGAATAATAATAATAACTAGAAAAATTTGCATTTCCTGCGAAAATGCAGTGTGGATGCTTAAAGCTGAAGCTGTATGCAAAAACTAGCTGAAAAAGCTGAAAAGTTGCAGAAATTGTAAAAACTTTGCAGAAGCAAAAGAAGTTTGCTAAAATGGAATAACTTAGCAGAACTGCAATATCTTAGAGGAAACATAATACTTGGCAGAAATACAATAGCATAGCAGAATTTAGCAGAAATATTGTAACTTACCAGAAACATGATAACTTCTCAAAAATACAAGAATTTAGGAGAAATAGTATAAGATAACAGAAAGAATATATTTAGCCAAAAATACTTAAACATTACAGAAACACTATGATTTAGAAAAATAGTACAACAGAGCAGAAATATTGTGATTTACCAGAGACACTGTGATGAACTATGAATATTGTAATTTTAAATTAAGACTATGTTTTAGCACAAATATTATAATTTGGCAGAAATACTATAATTTAGCAGAAATACTATATTAAGCACAAATCCTATAAAAAGCAGAAATGGTATGATTAAGCATAAATACTACATTTAGTAGAAATACTTTGTTTTAGCACAAATCCTATAAAAAGCAGAAATACTGTACTATGATTTAGTAGAAAAACTATAATTAATCAGAAATACTAAATTTAGCAGAAATACTATATTAAGCACAAATCCTATAAAAAGCAGAAATACTGTACTATGATTTAGTAGAAAAACTATAATTAATCAGAAATACTAAATTTAGCAGAAATACTATATTAAGCACAAATCCTATAAAAAGCAGAAATACTGTACTATGATTTAGTAGAAAAACTATAATTAATCAGAAATACTAAATTTAGCAGAAATACTATATTAAGCACAAATACTATGAAAAGCAGAAATAGTATGATTAAGCATAAATACTACATTTAGTAGAAATACTATATTAAGCACAAATCCTATAAAAGCAGAAATAGTATGATTTAGCACAATAGTAATAAGTTAAACAGAAAAATTGGAAAAGCAAAATGGACAGCTGAAAAAATGCTGAACATGCTGAGGGTCCCTCAAATATACTTGTTAAATGACAAAAATCTGCAAAAAAATTTATTACAGCCACACAATCACAAATATGTACACATGAGGAAACACACATGCACAGAGAGACCCACACACAAGATCCAATTCAGTCAACCAGTCTAAATATATTGAATTTAAATCTTAGAATGAGATCATCCCATTAAAAGCCTTTCTCTCTCTCTCTCTCTCTCTCTCTCTCTCTGTCACACACACACACACACACACACACACACACACACACACACACACAGGGAGAGAGAAGTAAGTTTCTAGGTCAGCCTGGGAGCTGGTGAATTTGAATCCACCAATCAGAGAGGCTGTGCACTTTTCCCCACCAAAACAGGTGCATCTGTTTACACACGCAGCAGCACAGAGAGACACAGGATTTTTGCAGTCTATTTCTCATAGTGACGACTCCCCTCAAACAAATGACCGTAATTTCCTAACCGTAGGGGCTAGAACGGTCATTCTTACACCGTTTTGTTCAGAAGAGATGGGGGATTCTTCAAGTGTTGACAATTTAATATTAAAATATGAATTTTTAGAGATATATGACATGGATGACTTGTTGACTTAGAAGCCACGAATTCCCCAATATGCAAATTTGAATGCCTGAGACCACATATGTGATTGGCTGGCTGGGAAGCCGTGCAGGCCCTGATTTGTGGATTTGAATTCCTCAGTCCTCAGATATGATTGGCTGGCTTAGAAGCCACGAAGGCCCCAATATGCAAATTTGAATGCCTCAGGACACTTATTTGATTGGCTGGGAAACTGTGCAGGCCCTGATTTGAAAATTTGAATGTCTCAGTCCTCACAGAGGATTGGCTGCCTGGGGACCTGGCAGAAATATATAGAAATACTATTATTAAGCATAAATACTACATTTAGTAGAAATACTATGTTTTAGCACAAATATTATAAAAAGAAGAAAAACTATAATTTAGCAGAAATACTATATTAAGCACAAATCCTATAAAAAGCAGAAATACTATAATTTAGAACAAATAGTATAAAAAGCAGAAATACTATAATTTAGCAGAAATACTATGTTAGGCACAAATCCTATAAAAAGCAGAAATACTATAATTTAGCAGAAATACTATGTTAGGCACAAATCCTATAAAAAGCAGAAATACTATAATTTAGCAGAAATACTATATTAGGCATAAATCCTATAAAAAGCAGAAATACTATAATTTAGCAGAAATACTATATTAAGCACAAATCCTATAAAAAGCAGAAATACTATAATTTAGAACAAATAGTATAAAAAGCAGAAATACTATAATTTAGCAGAAATACTATGTTAGGCACAAATCCTATAAAAAGCAGAAATACTATAATTTAGCAGAAATACTATATTAGGCATAAATCCTATGAAAAGCAGTAATAGTATGATTTAGCAGAAATACTGTATTTAGCACAAGTACCGAAAAGTACCAGAAATACTATGATTTAGCAGAATAGTAATAACTTATTGAAACACAAATGCACAGAGGGACACACAAACACAGGCTCTAATCCAGTCAACCAGTCTAACTATGTTCAATTTAAATCCTACAATGACATGCTGTCAAATAAGGGCAGGGTCCTCTCTCTCCCACTAAACACACACACACACACACACACACACACACACACACACACACACACACACACACAGGGAGAGAGGACTAAGTTTCTAGGTCAGCCTGGGAGCTGCTGAATTTGAATCCACCAATCAGAGAGGCTGTTTACGTTTTCCCGCCAAAACAGGTGCATCTTTTTACACACGCAGCACAGAGACATAGACCTGCTTCTTTCAGTTTATTTCACATAGTGAGGATTCCCCTCAAACAAATGACCATAATTTCCTAACCATAGGGGCTAGAGCGGTCATTCTTACACCGTTTTGTTCAGAAGAGATGGGGGAATCTTCAAGTGTTGACAATTTATCATTAAAATATGAATTTTTAGAGATATATGACATGGATGACTTGTTGACTTAGAAGCCACGAATTCCCCAATATGCAAATTTGAATACCTGGAGCCCACATACATGATTGGCTGGCTGGGAAGCTGTGCAGGCCCTGATTTGTGGATTTGAATTCCTCAGCCCTCAGATATGATTGGCTGGCTTAGAAGCCATGAAGGCCCCAATATGCAAATTTGAATGCCTCAGGACACATATATGATTGGCTGGGAAGCCGTGCAGGCCCTGATTTGAAAATTTGAATTTCTCAGTCCTCACAGAGGATTGGCTGCCTGGGGACCTGGCAGAAATATATAGAAATACTATGATTAAGCATAAATACTACATTTAGTAGAAATACTATGTTTTAGCACAAATACTATAAAAAGCAGAAATACTATAATTTAGCAGAAATACTATATTAAGCACAAATCCTATAAAAAGCAGAAATAGGATGATTAAGCATAAATACTACATTTAGTAGAAATACTATGTTTTAGCACAAATAGTATAAAAAGCAGAAATATTGTAATTTAGCAGAAATACTATATTAGGCACAAATCTTATAAAATAGCAGAAATAGTATTATTTAGCACAATAGTAATAAGTTAAACAGAAAAATTGGAAAAGCAAAATGGACAGCTGAAAAAATGCTGAACATGCTGAGGGTCCCTCAAATATACTTGTTAAATGAAAAAATCAGCAAAAAAATGCACAGGGCGAGAGAAGTAAGTTTCTAGGTCAGCCTGGGAGCTGCTGAATTTGAATCCACCAATCAGAGAGCCTGTGTACTTTTTCCCGCCAAAACATGTGCCTCTTTTTACACACGCAGCACAGAGAGGCACAGGATTATTGCAGCCTATTTCTCATAGTGAGGACTCCCCTCAAACAAATGACCATAATTTCCAAACCGTAGGGGCTAGAGCGGTCATTCTTACACCGTTTTGTTCAGAAGAGATGGGGGAATCTTCCAGTGTTTACAATTTATCATTAAAATATGAATTATTAAAGATATTTGACTTCTAATGCACCATAACTGAGTAGAGCGAAGCAAAAACTGCCTTGACTTGCCCTCAAACAACGCTTTCTAACTCGAAATCTATTTGGAGTATCGATATCATTCTTTCACCGTAAGAGACAGCAGGCTTTGGTGAACAATCATGGAAATTTTCAGGTCTCTGTGGAAATCCAACAAAAAGTTATGACGAGAGAAAAAAGTGGTTCATTTCCACAGTTTGAAATCTGAAGAAATCTGAGCGAAGGACGAATTTCCTACCCTCAAACAAGTCCAACTCATTTCAGAACGGTAATAGGTGAGAAAGAAATTCTTGAATTGTGAGCGTCAGGGGTGTCTGAAGATATTCGGGGACAAGCCTCATGTCTTAACTTTGCTTCGTTAAGGAGATATGACGATTCGAATATGCCTCTCATTACAGAAATCCAGCGGTGATTTTGAACAAGCTCTCCATTCACTTTATATGGAGAGTTTTCTGACCTTGTGTTAGTCTGAGGAGATTTGCAAAAATTCTATAAATCCCACAACAATGATGGTGACATTTTCTGAAAGCCAGCAAAAATACCTACGTTTTGATGTATAATTTGTGGAAGTTGAGTGAAAATTGAGCAAGTAGCAGGAAGTTGTTCGGACATGAAGTGAAAATTGCAAAACCTTCAGTGGCACACTGGAAGCCAAGAGCATAGCAACCATAACAACACATGTATTTTGTGAAAAATCACAATTTTGCAACTCAAAACTTTAAGAGGCATAAAAGTAAAACAGTAAAAGATTTGAAAAAGCTGAATCATACCTGAATAGCCCAATAATTTGTGAACATTTTAAAGTTTGAATGGTTGTTCTAGGTGAAAATATGAGGAAGTAGTTAAGTTTCAAAAACAAGCAAATTTTAGCAGAATTGCTGAAGTTTCCCATTCATTTCAATGGGACAAATTAAAGGAAAAAAGTGGAATATTTTAAAAAGTATAATAGTTAAAAATACCAAAAGATATAGCAGGAATTAGCAAAAATAGCTGAATAGTTTAAAGTTTGAACGGTGAAAATAGCACAAAAATTGTGGAAGTAGTTAAACGGCGAAAAGTGTACGGAAGTCCTAAGAATAATAATAATAAAGAATAAAGAGAAACAGGAACTCAATAGTGTGGATGCTTAAAGCATCCACACAATAATAATAATAAAGAATAAAGAGAAACAGGAACTCAATAGTGTGGATGCTTAAAGCATCCACACAATAAAGAATAAAGAGAAACAGGAACTCAATAGTGTGGATGCTTAAGCATCCACACAACTAGAAAAATTTGCATTTCCTGCGAAAATGCAGTGTGGATGCTTTAAAGCTGAAGCTGTATGCAAAAAGTAGCTGAAAAAGCTGAAAAGTTGCAGAAATTGTAAAAACTTTGCAGAAGCAAAAGAAGTTTGCTAAAATGGAATAACTTAGCAGAACTGCAATATCTTAGAGGAAACATAATACTTGGCAGAGATACAATAGCATAGCAGAATTTAGCAGAAATATTGTAACTTACCAGAAACATGATAACTTCTCAAAAATACAAGAATTTAGGAGAAATAGTATAAGATAACAGAAAGAATATATTTAGCCAAAAATACTTAAACATTACAGAAACACTATGATTTAGAAAAATAGTACAACAGAGCAGAAATATTGTGATTTACCAGAGACACTGTGATGAACTATGAATATTGTAATTTTAAATTAAGACTATGTTTTAGCACAAATATTATAATTTGGCAGAAATACTATAATTTAGCAGAAATACTATATTAAGCACAAATCCTATAAAAAGCAGAAATGGTATGATTAAGCATAAATACTACATTTAGTAGAAATACTTTGTTTTAGCACAAATCCCATAAAAAGCAGAAATACTGTACTATGATTTAGTAGAAAAACTATAATTAATCAGAAATACTAAATTTAGCAGAAATACTATATTAAGCACAAATCTTATGAAATAGCAGAAACAGTATGATTTAGCACAATAGTAATAAGTTAAACAGAAAAATTGGAAAAGCAAAATGGACAGCTGAAAAAATGCTGAACATGCTGAGGGTCCCTCAAATATACTTGTTAAATGAAAAAATCAGCAAAAAAATGCACAGGGAGAGAGAAGTAAGTTTCTAGGTCAGCCTGGGAGCTGCTGAATTTGAATCCACCAATCAGAGAGCCTGTGTACTTTTTCCCGCCAAAACATGTGCATCTTTTTACACACGCAGCAGAGAGAGGCACAGGATTATTGCAGCCTATTTCTCATAGTGAGGACTCCCCTCAAACAAATGACCATAATTTCCAAACCGTAGGGGCTAGAGCGGTCATTCTTACACCGTTTTGTTCAGAAGAGATGGGGGAATCTTCCAGTGTTAACAATTTATCATTAAAATGTGAATTTTTAGAGATATACGACATGGATGACTTGTTGACTTAGAAGCCACGAATTCCCCCAATATGCAAATTTGAATGCCTGAGGCCACATATATGATTGGCTGCCTGGGAAGCCGTGCAGGCCCTGATTTGTGGATTTGAATTCCTCAGCCCTCAGATATGATTGGCTGGCTTAGAAGCCATGAAGGCCCCAATATGCAAATTTGAATGCCTCAGGACACATATATGATTGGCTGGGAAACCGTGCAGGCCCTGATTTGAAAATTTGAATGTCTAAGTCCTCACAGAGGATTGGCTGCCTGGGGACCTGGCAGAAATATATAGAAATACTATTATTAAGCATAAATACTACATTTAGTAGAAATACTATGTTTTAGCACAAATACTATAAAAAGCACAAATCCTATAAAAAGCAGAAATACTATATTAGGCACAAATCCTATAAAAAGCAGAAATAGTATGATTAAGCATAAATACTACATTTAGTAGAAATACTATGTTTTAGCACAAATAGTATAAAAAGCAGAAATATTATAATTTAGCACAAATAGTATAAAAAGCAGAAATATTATAATTTAGCACAAATAGTATAAAAAGCAGAAATATTATAATTTAGCACAAATAGTATAAAAAGCAGAAATACTACATTTAGTAGAAATACTATGTTTTAGCACAAATAGTATAAAAAGCAGAAATATTATAATTTAGCACAAATAGTATAAAAAGCAGAAATATTATAATTTAGCACAAATAGTATAAAAAGCAGAAATATTATAATTTAGCACAAATAGTATAAAAAGCAGAAATACTACATTTAGTAGAAATACTATGTTTTAGCACAAATAGTATAATAAAGCAGAAATACTATAATTTAGCAGAAATATTGTATTTAGCACAAGTACCAAAAAGTACCAGAAATACTATGATTTAGCAGAATAGCAATAACTTACAAAATTACAAATATGGAGGCATATTGAAACAGAAATGCAGAGAGGGACACACAAACACAGGCTCTAATCCAGTCAATCAGTCTAACTATATTCAATTTAAATCCTACAATGACATGCTGCCAAATAAGGGCAGGGTCCTCTCTCTCCCACTAAACACACACACACACACACACACACACACACACACACACACACACACACACACACACAGACAGACACAGAGGGAGAGAGCTGCCGAATTTAAATCCACCAATCAGAGTGGCTGTTTACGTTTTCCCGCCAAAAAAGGTGCATCTTTTTACACACGCAGCAGAGAGAGGCACAGGATTATTGCAGTCTATTTCTCATAGTGACGACTCCCCTCAAACAAATGACCATAATTTCCTAACCGTAGGGGCTAGAACGGTCATTCTTACACCGTTTTGTTCAGAAGACATGGGGGAATCTTCCAGTGTTTACAATTTATCATTAAAATATGAATTATTAAAGATATTTGACTTCTAATGCACCATAACTGAGTAGAGCGAAGCAAAAACTGCCTTTACTTGCCCTCAAACAACGCTTTGTAACTTGAAATCTATTTGGAGTATCGATATCATTCTTTCACCGTAAGAGACAGCAGGCTTTGGTGAACAATCATGGAAATTTTCAGGTATCTGTGGAAATCCAACAAAAAGTTATGACGAGAGAAAAAAGTGGTTCATTTCCAGACTTTGAAATCTGAAGAAATCTGAGCGAAGGACGAATTTCCTACCCTCAAACAAGTCCAACTCATTTCAGAACGGTAATAGTTGAGAAAGAAATTCTTGAATTGTGAGCGTCAGGAGTGTCTGAAGATATGCCGGGACAAGCCTCATGTCTTAACTTTGCTTCGTTAAGGAGATATGACGATTCGAATATGCCTCTCATTCCAGAAATGCAGCGGTGATTTTGAACAAACTCTCCATTGACTTTATATGGAGAGTTTTCTGACCTTGTGTTAGTCTGAGGAGATTTGCGAAAGTTCTATGAATACCACAACAATGATAGTGACATTTTCTGAAAGCCAGAAAAAATACCTACGTTTTGATGTATAATTTGTGGAAGTTGAGTGAATATTGAGCAAGTAGCAAACAGTTGTTCGGACATGAAGAGAAGACTGCAAAAGCTTCAGTGGCACACTGGAAGCCAAGAGCATAGCAACCATAACAACGCATGTATTTTGTGAAAAATCACAATTTTGCAACTCAAAACTTTAAGAGGCATAAAAGTAAAACAGTAAAAGATTTGAAAAAGCTGAATCATACCTGAATAGCCCAATAATTTGTGAACATTTTAAAATTTGAATGGTTGTTCTAGGTGAAAGTATGAGGAAGTAGTTAAGTTTCAAAAACAAGCAAATTTTAGCAGAATTGCTGAAGTTTCCCATTCATTTCAATGGGACAAATTAAAGGAAAAAAGTGGAATATTTTAAAAAGTATAATAGTTAAAAATAGCAAAAGTCATAGCCGGAAAGAGCAAAAATAGCTGAATAGTTTAAAATTTGAACGGTGAAAATCGGCTGAAAATTGTGGAAGTAGTTTAACGGCGAAAAGTGTACGGAAGTCCTAAGAATAATAATAATAACTAGAAAAATTTGCATTTCCTGCGAAAATGCAGTGTGGATGCTTAAAGCTGAAGCTGTATGCAAAAAGTAGCTGAAAAAGCTGAAAAGTTGCAGAAATTGTAAAAACTTTGCAGAAGCAAAAGAAGTTTGCTAAAATGTAATAACTTAGCAGAACTGCAATATCTTAGAGGAAACATAATACTTGGCAGAAATACAATAGCATAGCAGAATTTAGCAGAAATATTGTAACTTACCAGAAACATGATAACTTCTCAAAAATACAAGAATTTAGGAGAAATAGTATAAGATAACAGAAAGAATATATTTAGCCAAAAATACTTAAACATTACAGAAACACTATGATTTAGAAAAATAGTACAACAGAGCAGAAATATTGTGATTTACCAGAGACACTGTGATGAACTATGAATATTGTAATTTTAAATTGAGACTATGTTTTAGCACAAATATTATAATTTGGCAGAAATACTATAATTTAGCAGAAATACTATATTAAGCACAAATCCTATAAAAAGCAGAAATGGTATGATTAAGCACAAATACTACATTTAGAAGAAATACTTTGTTTTAGCACAAATCCCATAAAAAGCAGAAATACTGTACTATGATTTAGTAGAAAAACTATAATTAATCAGAAATACTAAATTTAGCAGAAATACTATATTAAGCACAAATACTATGAAAAGCAGAAATAGTATATTAAGCACAAATCCTATAAAATAGCAGAAATAGTATGATTAAGCATAAATACTACATTTAGCAGAAATACTATATTAAGCACAAATCCTATAAAAGCAGAAATAGTATATTAAGCACAAATCTTATAAAATAGCAGAAATAGTATGATTTAGCACAATAGTAATAAGTTAAACAGAAAAATTGGAAAAGCAAAATGGACAGCTGAAAAAATGCTGAACATGCTGAGGGTCCCTCAAATATACTTGTTAAATGACAAAAATCTGCAAAAAAATTTATTACAGCCACACAATCACAAATATGTACACATGAGGAAACACACATGCACAGAGAGACCCACACACAAGATCCAATTCAGTCAACCAGTCTAAATATATTGAATTTAAATCTTAGAATGAGATCATCCCATTAAAAGCCTTTCTCTCTCTCTCTCTCTCTCTCTCTCTCTCTCTGTCACACACACACACACACACACACACACACACACACACACACACACACACACAGGGAGAGAGAAGTAAGTTTCTAGGTCAGCCTGGGAGCTGGTGAATTTGAATCCACCAATCAGAGAGGCTGTGCACTTTTCCCCACCAAAACAGGTGCATCTGTTTACACACGCAGCAGCACAGAGAGACACAGGATTTTTGCAGTCTATTTCTCATAGTGACGACTCCCCTCAAACAAATGACCATAATTTCCTAACCGTAGGGGCTAGAACGGTCATTCTTACACCGTTTTGTTCAGAAGAGATGGGGGAATCTTCAAGTGTTGACAATTTAATATTAAAATATGAATTTTTAGAGATATATGACATGGATGACTTGTTGACTTAGAAGCCACGAATTCCCCAATATGCAAATTTGAATGCCTGAGACCACATATGTGATTGGCTGGCTGGGAAGCCGTGCAGGCCCTGATTTGTGGATTTGAATTCCTCAGCCCTCAGATATGATTGGCTGGCTTAGAAGCCACGAAGGCCCCAATATGCAAATTTGAATGCCTCAGGACACTTATTTGATTGGCTGGGAAACTGTGCAGGCCCTGATTTGAAAATTTGAATGTCTCAGTCCTCACAGAGGATTGGCTGCCTGGGGACCTGGCAGAAATATATAGAAATACTATTATTAAGCATAAATACTACATTTAGTAGAAATACTATGTTTTAGCACAAATATTATAAAAAGAAGAAAAACTATAATTTAGCAGAAATACTATATTAAGCACAAATCCTATAAAAAGCAGAAATACTATAATTTAGAACAAATAGTATAAAAAGCAGAAATACTATAATTTAGCAGAAATACTATGTTAAGCACAAATCCTATAAAAAGCAGAAATACTATAATTTAGCAGAAATACTATGTTAGGCACAAATCCTATAAAAAGCAGAAATACTATAATTTAGCAGAAATACTATATTAGGCATAAATCCTATGAAAAGCAGAAATAGTATGATTTAGCAGAAATACTGTATTTAGCACAAGTACCGAAAAGTACCAGAAATACTATGATTTAGCAGAATAGTAATAACTTATTGAAACACAAATGCACAGAGGGACACACAAACACAGGCTCTAATCCAGTCAACCAGTCTAACTATGTTCAATTTAAATCCTACAATGACATGCTGTCAAATAAGGGCAGGGTCCTCTCTCTCCCACTAAACACACACACACACACACACACACACACACACAGGGAGAGAGGACTAAGTTTCTAGGTCAGCCTGGGAGCTGCTGAATTTGAATCCACCAATCAGAGAGGCTGTTTACGTTTTCCCGCCAAAACAGGTGCATCTTTTTACACACGCAGCACAGAGACATAGACCTGCTTCTTTCAGTTTATTTCACATAGTGAGGATTCCCCTCAAACAAATGACCATAATTTCCTAACCATAGGGGCTAGAGCGGTCATTCTTACACCGTTTTGTTCAGAAGAGATGGGGGAATCTTCAAGTGTTGACAATTTATCATTAAAATATGAATTTTTAGAGATATATGACATGGATGACTTGTTGACTTAGAAGCCACGAATTCCCCAATATGCAAATTTGAATACCTGGAGCCCACATACATGATTGGCTGGCTGGGAAGCTGTGCAGGCCCTGATTTGTGGATTTGAATTCCTCAGCCCTCAGATATGATTGGCTGGCTTAGAAGCCATGAAGGCCCCAATATGCAAATTTGAATGCCTCAGGACACATATATGATTGGCTGGGAAGCCGTGCAGGCCCTGATTTGAAAATTTGAATTTCTCAGTCCTCACAGAGGATTGGCTGCCTGGGGACCTGGCAGAAATATATAGAAATACTATGATTAAGCATAAATACTACATTTAGTAGAAATACTATGTTTTAGCACAAATACTATAAAAAGCAGAAATACTATAATTTAGCAGAAATACTATATTAAGCACAAATCCTATAAAAAGCAGAAATAGGATGATTAAGCATAAACACTACATTTAGTAGAAATACTATGTTTGAGCAAAAATCCTATAAAAAGCAGAAATACTATATTAGGCACAAATCCCATAAAAAGCAGAAATAGTATGATTAAGCATAAATACTACATTTAGTAGAAATACTATGTTTTAGCACAAATAGTATAAAAAGCAGAAATATTGTAATTTAGCAGAAATTCTATATTAGGCACAAATCTTATAAAATAGCAGAAATAGTATTATTTAGCACAATAGTAATAAGTTAAACAGAAAAATTGGAAAAGCAAAATGGACAGCTGAAAAAATGCTGAACATGCTGAGGGTCCCTCAAATATACTTGTTAAATGAAAAAATCAGCAAAAAAATGCACAGGGAGAGAGAAGTAAGTTTCTAGGTCAGCCTGGGAGCTGCTGAATTTGAATCCACCAATCAGAGAGCCTGTGTACTTTTTCCCGCCAAAACATGTGCCTCTTTTTACACACGCAGCACAGAGAGGCACAGGATTATTGCAGCCTATTTCTCATAGTGAGGACTCCCCTCAAACAAATGACCATAATTTCCAAACCGTAGGGGCTAGAGCGGTCATTCTTACACCGTTTTGTTCAGAAGAGATGGGGGAATCTTCCAGTGTTTACAATTTATCATTAAAATATGAATTATTAAAGATATTTGACTTCTAATGCACCATAACTGAGTAGAGCGAAGCAAAAACTGCCTTGACTTGCCCTCAAACAACGCTTTGTGACTTGAAATCTATTTGGAGTATCGATATCATTCTTTCACCGTAAGAGACAGCAGGCTTTGGTGAACAATCATGGAAATTTTCAGGTCTCTGTGGAAATCCAACAAAAAGTTATGACGAGAGAAAAAAGTGGTTCATTTCCACAGTTTGAAATCTGAAGAAATCTGAGCGAAGGACGAATTTCCTACCCTCAAACAAGTCCAACTCATTTCAGAACGGTAATAGGTGAGAAAGAAATTCTTGAATTGTGAGCGTCAGGGGTGTCTGAAGATATTCGGGGACAAGCCTCATGTCTTAACTTTGCTTCGTTAAGGAGATATGACGATTCGAATATGCCTCTCATTACAGAAATCCAGCGGTGATTTTGAACAAGCTCTCCATTCACTTTATATGGAGAGTTTTCTGACCTTGTGTTAGTCTGAGGAGATTTGCAAAAATTCTATAAATCCCACAACAATGATGGTGACATTTTCTGAAAGCCAGCAAAAATACCTACGTTTTGATGTATAATTTGTGGAAGTTGAGTGAAAATTGAGCAAGTAGCAGGAAGTTGTTCGGACATGAAGAGAAAATTGCAAAACCTTCAGTGGCACACTGGAAGCCAAGAGCATAGCAACCATAACAACACATGTATTTTGTGAAAAATCACAATTTTGCAACTCAAAACTTTAAGAGGCATAAAAGTAAAACAGTAAAAGATTTGAAAAAGCTGAATCATACCTGAATAGCCCAATAATTTGTGAACATTTTAAAGTTTGAATGGTTGTTCTAGGTGAAAGTATGAGGAAGTAGTTAAGTTTCAAAAACAAGCAAATTTTAGCAGAATTGCTGAAGTTTCCCATTCATTTCAATGGGACAAATTAAAGGAAAAAAGTGGAATATTTTAAAAAGTATAATAGTTAAAAATAGCAAAAGTCATAGCCGGAAAGAGCAAAAATAGCTGAATAGTTTAAAATTTGAACGGTGAAAATCGGCTGAAAATTGTGGAAGTAGTTCTACGGCGAAAAGTGTACGGAAGTCCTAAGAATAATAATAATAACTAGAAAAATTTGCATTTCCTGCGAAAATGCAGTGTGGATGCTTAAAGCTGAAGCTGTATGCAAAAAGTAGCTGAAAAAGCTGAAAAGTTGCAGAAATTGTAAAAACTTTGCAGAAGCAAAAGAAGTTTGCTAAAATGGAATAACTTAGCAGAACTGCAATATCTTAGAGGAAACATAATACTTGGCAGAAATACAATAGCATAGCAGAATTTAGCAGAAATATTGTAACTTACCAGAAACATGATAACTTCTCAAAAATACAAGAATTTAGGAGAAATAGTATAAGATAACAGAAAGAATATATTTAGCCAAAAATACTTAAACATTACAGAAACACTATGATTTAGAAAAATAGTACAACAGAGCAGAAATATTGTGATTTACCAGAGACACTGTGATGAACTATGAATATTGTAATTTTAAATTGAGACTATGTTTTAGCACAAATATTATAATTTAGCAGAAATACTATATTAAGCACAAATCCTATAAAAAGCAGTAATGGTATGATTAAGCACAAATACTACATTTAGTAGAAATACTTTGTTTTAGCACAAATCCCATAAAAAGCAGAAATACTGTACTATGATTTAGTAGAAAAACTATAATTAATCAGAAATACTAAATTTAGCAGAAATACTATATTAAGCACAAATACTATGAAAAGCAGAAATAGTATGATTAAGCATAAATACTACATTTAGCAGAAATACTATATTAAGCACAAATCCTATAAAAGCAGAAATAGTATATTAAGCACAATAGTAATAAGTTAAACAGAAAAATTGGAAAAGCAAAATGGACAGCTGAAAAAATGCTGAACATGCTGAGGGTCCCTCAAATATACTTGTTAAATGACAAAAATCTGCAAAAAAATTTATTACAGCCACACAATCACAAATATGTACACATGAGGAAACACACATGCACAGAGAGACCCACACACAAGATCCAATTCAGTCAACCAGTCTAAATATATTGAATTTAAATCTTAGAATGAGATCATCCCATTAAAAGCCTTTCTCTCTCTCTCTCTCTCTCTCTCTCTCTCTCTCTCTCTGTCACACACACACACACACACACACACACACACACACACACACACACACACACACACACACACACACAGGGAGAGAGAAGTAAGTTTCTAGGTCAGCCTGGGAGCTGGTGAATTTGAATCCACCAATCAGAGAGGCTGTGCACTTTTCCCCACCAAAGCAGGTGCATCTGTTTACACACGAAGCAGCACAGAGAGACACAGGATTTTTGCAGTCTATTTCTCATAGTGACGACTCCCCTCAAACAAATGACCGTAATTTCCTAACCGTAGGGGCTAGAACGGTCATTCTTACACCGTTTTGTTCAGAAGAGATGGGGGAATCTTCAAGTGTTGACAATTTAATATTAAAATATGAATTTTTAGAGATATATGACATGGATGACTTGTTGACTTAGAAGCCACGAATTCCCCAATATGCAAATTTGAATGCCTGAGACCACATATGTGATTGGCTGGCTGGGAAGCTGTGCAGGCCCTGATTTGTGGATTTGAATTCCTCAGCCCTCAGATATGATTGGCTGGCTTAGAAGCCACGAAGGCCCCAATATGCAAATTTGAATGCCTCAGGACACTTATTTGATTGGCTGGGAAACTGTGCAGGCCCTGATTTGAAAATTTGAATGTCTCAGTCCTCACAGAGGATTGGCTGCCTGGGGACCTGGCAGAAATATATAGAAATACTATGATTAAGCATAAATACTACATTTAGTAGAAATACTATGTTTTAGCACAAATACTATAAAAAGAAGAAAAACTATAATTTAGCAGAAATACTATATTAAGCACAAATCCTATAAAAAGCAGAAATACTATAATTTAGAACAAATAGTATAAAAAGCAGAAATACTATAATTTAGCAGAAATACTATGTTAGGCACAAATCCTATAAAAAGCAGAAATACTATAATTTAGCAGAAATACTATGTTAGGCACAAATCCTATAAAAAGCAGAAATACTATAATTTAGCAGAAATACTATATTAGGCATAAATCCTATGAAAAGCAGAAATAGTATGATTTAGCAGAAATACTGTATTTAGCACAAGTACCGAAAAGTACCAGAAACACTATGATTTAGCAGAATAGTAATAACTTATTGAAACACAAATGCACAGAGTGACACACAAACACAGGCTCTAATCCAGTCAACCAGTCTAACTATGTTCAATTTAAATCCTACAATGACATGCTGCCAAATAAGGGCAGGGTCCTCTCTCTCCCACTAAACACACACACACACACACACACACACACACACACACACACAGGGAGAGAGGACTAAGTTTCTAGGTCAGCCTGGGAGCTGCTGAATTTGAATCCACCAATCAGAGAGGCTGTTTACGTTTTCCCGCCAAAACAGGTGCATCTTTTTACACACGCAGCACAGAGACATAGACCTGCTTCTTTCAGTTTATTTCACATAGTGAGGATTCCCCTCAAACAAATGACCATAATTTCCTAACCATAGGGGCTAGAGCGGTCATTCTTACACCGTTTTGTTCAGAAGAGATGGGGGAATCTTCAAGTGTTGACAATTTATCATTAAAATATGAATTTTTAGAGATATATGACATGGATGACTTGTTGACTTAGAAGCCACGAATTCCCCAATATGCAAATTTGAATACCTGGAGCCCACATACATGATTGGCTGGCTGGGAAGCTGTGCAGGCCCTGATTTGTGGATTTGAATTCCTCAGCCCTCAGATATGATTGGCTGGCTTAGAAGCCATGAAGGCCCCAATATGCAAATTTGAATGCCTCAGGACACATATATGATTGGCTGGGAAGCCGTGCAGGCCCTGATTTGAAAATTTGAATTTCTCAGTCCTCACAGAGGATTGGCTGCCTGGGGACCTGGCAGATATATATATAGAAATACTATGATTAAGCATAAATACTACATTTAGTAGAAATACTATGTTTTAGCACAAATACTATAAAAAGCAGAAATACTATAATTTAGCAGAAATACTATATTAAGCACAAATCCTATAAAAAGCAGAAATAGGATGATTAAGCATAAACACTACATTTAGTAGAAATACTATGTTTGAGCAAAAATCCTATAAAAAGCAGAAATACTATATTAGGCACAAATCCCATAAAAAGCAGAAATAGTATGATTAAGCATAAATACTACATTTAGTAGAAATACTATGTTTTAGCACAAATAGTATAAAAAGCAGAAATATTGTAATTTAGCAGAAATACTATATTAGGCACAAATCTTATAAAATAGCAGAAATAGTATTATTTAGCACAATAGTAATAAGTTAAACAGAAAAATTGGAAAAGCAAAATGGACAGCTGAAAAAATGCTGAACATGCTGAGGGTCCCTCAAATATACTTGTTAAATGAAAAAATCAGCAAAAAAATGCACAGGGAGAGAGAAGTAAGTTTCTAGGTCAGCCTGGGAGCTGCTGAATTTGAATCCACCAATCAGAGAGCCTGTGTACTTTTTCCCGCCAAAACATGTGCCTCTTTTTACACACGCAGCACAGAGAGGCACAGGATTATTGCAGCCTATTTCTCATAGTGAGGACTCCCCTCAAACAAATGACCATAATTTCCAAACCGTAGGGGCTAGAGCGGTCATTCTTACACCGTTTTGTTCAGAAGAGATGGGGGAATCTTCCAGTGTTTACAATTTATCATTAAAATATGAATTATTAAAGATATTTGACTTGTAATGCACCATAACTGAGTAGAGCGAAGCAAAAACTGCCTTGACTTGCCCTCAAACAACGCTTTCTAACTCGAAATCTATTTGGAGTATCGATATCATTCTTTCACCGTAAGAGACAGCAGGCTTTGGTGAACAATCATGGAAATTTTCAGGTCTCTGTGGAAATCCAACAAAAAGTTATGACGAGAGAAAAAAGTGGTTCATTTCCACAGTTTGAAATCTGAAGAAATCTGAGCGAAGGACGAATTTCCTACCCTCAAACAAGTCCAACTCATTTCAGAACGGTAATAGGTGAGAAAGAAATTCTTGAATTGTGAGCGTCAGGGGTGTCTGAAGATATTCGGGGACAAGCCTCATGTCTTAACTTTGCTTCGTTAAGGAGATATGACGATTCGAATATGCCTCTCATTACAGAAATCCAGCGGTGATTTTGAACAAGCTCTCCATTCACTTTATATGGAGAGTTTTCTGACCTTGTGTTAGTCTGAGGAGATTTGCAAAAATTCTATAAATCCCACAACAATGATGGTGACATTTTCTGAAAGCCAGCAAAAATACCTACGTTTTGATGTATAATTTGTGGAAGTTGAGTGAAAATTGAGCAAGTAGCAGGAAGTTGTTCGGACATGAAGTGAAAATTGCAAAAGCTTCAGTGGCACACTGGAAGCCAAGAGCATAGCAACCATAACAACACATGTATTTTGTGAAAAATCAAAAAATTGAAACTCAAAACTTTAAGAGGCATAAAAGTAAAACGGTATAAGATTTGAAAAAGCTGAATCATACCTGAATAGCCCAATAATTTGTGAACATTTTAAAATTTGAATGGTTGTTCTAGGTGAAAGTATGAGGAAGTAGTTAAGTTTCAAAAACAAGCAAATTTTAGCAGAATTGCTGAAGTTTCCCATTCATTTCAATGGGACAAATTAAAGGAAAAAAGTGGAATATTTTAAAAAGTATAATAGTTAAAAATAGCAAAAGTCATAGCCGGAAAGAGCAAAAATAGCTGAATAGTTTAAAATTTGAACGGTGAAAATCGGCTGAAAATTGTGGAAGTAGTTTAACGGCGAAAAGTGTACGGAAGTCCTAAGAATAATAATAATAATAATAATAATAAAGAATAAAGAGAAACAGGAACTCTATAGTGTGGATGCTTAAAGCATCCACACAACTAGAAAAATTTGCATTTCCTGCGAAAATGCAGTGTGGATGCTTAAAGCTGAAGCTGTATGCAAAAAGTAGCTGAAAAAGCTGAAAAGTTGCAGAAATTGTAAAAACTTTGCAGAAGCAAAAGAAGTTTGCTAAAATGGAATAACTTAGCAGAACTGCAATATCTTAGAGGAAACACAATACTTGGCAGAAATATTGTAACTTACCAGAAACATGATAACTTCTCAAAAATACAAGAATTTAGGAGAAATAGTATAAGATAACAGAAAGAATATATTTAGCCAAAAATACTTAAACATTACAGAAACACTATGATTTAGAAAAATAGTACAACAGAGCAGAAATATTGTGATTTACCAGAGACACTGTGATGAACTATGAATATTGTAATTTTAAATTAAGACTATGTTTTAGCACAAATATTATAATTTGGCAGAAATACTATAATTTAGCAGAAATACTATATTAAGCACAAATCCTATAAAAAGCAGAAATGGTATGATTAAGCATAAATTCTACATTTAGTAGAAATACTTTGTTTTAGCACAAATCCCATAAAAAGCAGAAATACTGTACTATGATTTAGTAGAAAAACTATAATTAATCAGAAATACTAAATTTAGCAGAAATACTATATTAAGCACAAATCCTATGAAAAGCAGAAATAGTATGATTAAGCATAAATACTACATTTAGCAGAAATACTATATTAAGCACAAATCCTATAAAAGCAGAAATAGTATATTAAGCACAAATCTTATAAAATAGCAGAAATAGTATGATTTAGCACAATAGTAATAAGTTAAACAGAAAAATTGGAAAAGCAAAATGGACAGCTGAAAAAATGCTGAACATGCTGAGGTTCCCTCAAATATACTTGTTAAATGACAAAAATCTGCAAAAAAATTTATGACAGCCACACAATTACAAATATGTACACATGAGGAAACACACATGCACAGAGAGACACACACACAAGATCCAATTCAGTCAACCAGTCTAAATATATTGAATTTGAATCTTACAATGAGATCATCCCATTAAAAGGCTTTCTCTCTCTCTCTCTCTCTCTCTCTCTCCCTGTCACACACACACACACACACACACACACACACAGGGAGAGAGAAGTAAGTTTCTAGGTCAGCCTGGGAGCTGCTGAATTTGAATCCACCAATCAGAGAGCCTGTGTACTTTTTCCCGCCAAAACAGGTGCATCTTTTTACACACGCAGCAGAGAGAGGCACAGGATTATTGCAGCCTATTTCTCATAGTGACGACTCCCCTCAAACAAATGACCATAATTTCCAAACCGTAGGGGCTAGAACGGTCATTCTTACACCGTTTTGTTCAGAAGAGATGGGGGAATCTTCAAGTGTTGACAATTTAATATTAAAATATGAATTTTTAGAGATATATGACATGGATGACTTGTTGACTTAGAAGCCACGAATTCCCCAATATGCAAATTTGAATGCCTGAGACCACATATGTGATTGGCTGGCTGGGAAGCCGTGCAGGCCCTGATTTGTGGGTTTGAATTCCTCAGCCCTCAGATATGATTGGCTGGCTTAGAAGCCACGAAGGCCCCAATATGCAAATTTGAATGCCTCAGGACACTTATTTGATTGGCTGGGAAACTGTGCAGGCCCTGATTTGAAAATTTGAATGTCTCAGTCCTCACAGAGGATTGGCTGCCTGGGGACCTGGCAGAAATATATAGAAATACTATTATTAAGCATAAATACTACATTTAGTAGAAATACTATGTTTTAGCACAAATATTATAAAAAGAAGAAAAACTATAATTTAGCAGAAATACTATATTAAGCACAAATCCTATAAAAAGCAGAAATACTATAATTTAGAACAAATAGTATAAAAAGCAGAAATACTATAATTTAGCAGAAATACTATGTTAAGCACAAATCCTATAAAAAGCAGAAATACTATAATTTAGCAGAAATACTATGTTAGGCACAAATCCTATAAAAAGCAGAAATACTATAATTTAGCAGAAATACTATATTAGGCATAAATCCTATGAAAAGCAGAAATAGTATGATTTAGCAGAAATACTGTATTTAGCACAAGTACCGAAAAGTACCAGAAATACTATGATTTAGCAGAATAGTAATAACTTATTGAAACACAAATGCACAGAGGGACACACAAACACAGGCTCTAATCCAGTCAACCAGTCTAACTATGTTCAATTTAAATCCTACAATGACATGCTGTCAAATAAGGGCAGGGTCCTCTCTCTCCCACTAAACACACACACACACACACACACACACACACACAGGGAGAGAGGACTAAGTTTCTAGGTCAGCCTGGGAGCTGCTGAATTTGAATCCACCAATCAGAGAGGCTGTTTACGTTTTCCCGCCAAAAAAGGTGCATCTTTTTACACACGCAGCACAGAGACATAGACCTGCTTCTTTCAGTTTATTTCACATAGTGAGGATTCCCCTCAAACAAATGACCATAATTTCCTAACCATAGGGGCTAGAGCGGTCATTCTTACACCGTTTTGTTCAGAAGAGATGGGGGAATCTTCAAGTGTTGACAATTTATCATTAAAATATGAATTTTTAGAGATATATGACATGGATGACTTGTTGACTTAGAAGCCACGAATTCCCCAATATGCAAATTTGAATACCTGGAGCCCACATACATGATTGGCTGGCTGGGAAGCTGTGCAGGCCCTGATTTGTGGATTTGAATTCCTCAGCCCTCAGATATGATTGGCTGGCTTAGAAGCCATGAAGGCCCCAATATGCAAATTTGAATGCCTCAGGACACATATATGATTGGCTGGGAAGCCGTGCAGGCCCTGATTTGAAAATTTGAATTTCTCAGTCCTCACAGAGGATTGGCTGCCTGGGGACCTGGCAGATATATATAGAAATACTATGATTAAGCATAAATACTACATTTAGTAGAAATACTATGTTTTAGCACAAATACTATAAAAAGCAGAAATATTATAATTTAGCACAAATAGTATAAAAAGCAGAAATATTATAATTTAGCACAAATAGTATAAAAAGCAGAAATATTATAATTTAGCACAAATAGTATAAAAAGCAGAAATACTACATTTAGTAGAAATACTATGTTTTAGCACAAATAGTATAAAAAGCAGAAATATTATAATTTAGCACAAATAGTATAAAAAGCAGAAATACTACATTTAGTAGAAATACTATGTTTTAGCACAAATAGTATAATAAAGCAGAAATACTATAATTTAGCAGAAATACTGTATTTAGCACAAGTACCGAAAAGTACCAGAAATACTATGATTTAGCAGAATAGCAATAACTTACAAAATTACAAATATGGAGGCATATTGAAACAGAAATGCAGAGAGGGACACACAAACACAGGCTCTAATCCAGTCAATCAGTCTAACTATATTCAATTTAAATCCTACAATGACATGCTGCCAAATAAGGGCAGGGTCCTCTCTCTCCCACTAAACACACACACACACACACACACACACAGACAGACACAGACAGACACAGAGGGAGAGAGCTGCTGAATTTAAATCCACCAATCAGAGTGGCTGTTTACATTTTCCCGCCAAAAAAGGTGCATCTTTTTACACACGCAGCACAGAGAGGCACAGGATTATTGCAGTCTATTTCTCATAGTGACGACTCCCCTCAAACAAATGACCATAATTTCCTAACCGTAGGGGCTAGAGCGGTCATTCTTACACCGTTTTGTTCAGAAGAGATGGGGGAATCTTCCAGTGTTTACAATTTATCATTAAAATATGAATTATTAAAGATATTTGACTTCTAATGCACCATAACTGAGTAGAGCGAAGCAAAAACTGCCTTGACTTGCCCTCAAACAACGATTTGTAACTTGAAATCTGTTTGGAGTATCGATATCATTCTTTCACCGTAAGAGACAGCAGGCTTTGGTGAACAATCATGGAAATTTTCAGGTCTCTGTGGAAATCCAACAAAAAGTTATGACGAGAGAAAAAAGTGGTTCATTTACAGACTTTGAAATCTGAAGAAATCTGAGCGAAGGACGAATTTCCTACCCTCAAACAAGTCCAACTCATTTCAGAACGGTAATAGTTGAGAAAGAAATTCTTGAATTGTGAGCGTCAGGAGTGTCTGAAGATATGCCGGGACAAGCCTCATGTCTTAACTTTGCTTCGTTAAGGAGATATGACGATTCGAATATGCCTCTCATTCCAGAAATGCAGCGGTGATTTTGAACAAACTCTCCATTGACTTTATATGGAGAGTTTTCTGACCTTGTGTTAGTCTGAGGAGATTTGCGAAAGTTCTATGAATACCACAACAATGATAGTGACATTTTCTGAAAGCCAGCAAAAATACCTACGTTTTGATGTATAATTTGTGGAAGTTGAGTGAAAATTGAGCAAGTAGCAAACAGTTGTTCGGACATGAAGCGAAAATTGCAAAACCTTCAGTGGCACACTGGAAGCCAAGAGCATAGCAACCATAACAACACATGTATTTTGTGAAAAATCACAATTTTGCAACTGAAAACTTTAAGAGGCATAAAAGTAAAACAGTAAAAGATTTGAAAAAGCTGAATCATACCTGAATAGCCCAATAATTTGTGAACATTTTAAAATTTGAATGGTTGTTCTAGGTGAAAGTATGAGGAAGTAGTTAAGTTTCAAAAACAAGCAAATTTTAGCAGAATTGCTGAAGTTTCCCATTCATTTCAATGGGACAAATTAAAGGAAAAAAGTGGAATATTTTAAAAAGTATAATAGTTAAAAATACCAAAAGTCATAGCCGGCATTAGCAAAAATAGTTGAATAGTTTAAAATTTGAACGGTGAAAATCGGCTGAAAATTGTGGAAGTAGTTCTACGGCGAAAAGTGTACGGAAACACCCGGAATAATAATAATAAAGAATAAAGAGAAACAGGAACTCAATAGTGTGGATGCTTAAAGCATCCACACAATAACTAGAAAAATTTGCATTTCCTGCGAAAATGCAGTGTGGATGCTTAAAGCTGAAGCTGTATGCAAAAAGTAGCTGAAAAAGCTGAAAAGTTGCAGAAATTGTAAAAACTTTGCAGAAGCAAAAGAAGTTTGCTAAAATGGAATAACTTAGCAGAACTGCAATATCTTAGAGGAAACATAATACTTGGCAGAAATACAATAGCATAGCAGAATTTAGCAGAAATATTGTAACTTACCAGAAACATGATAACTTCTCAAAAATACAAGAATTTAGGAGAAATAGTATAAGATAACAGAAAGAATATATTTAGCCAAAAATACTTAAACATTACAGAAACACTATGATTTAGAAAAATAGTACAACAGAGCAGAAATATTGTGATTTACCAGAGACACTGTGATGAACTATGAATATTGTAATTTTAAATTGAGACTATGTTTTAGCACAAATATTATAATTTGGCAGAAATACTATAATTTAGCAGAAATACTATATTAAGCACAAATCCTATAAAAAGCAGAAATGGTATGATTAAGCACAAATACTACATTTAGTAGAAATACTTTGTTTTAGCACAAATCCCATAAAAAGCAGAAATACTGTACTATGATTTAGTAGAAAAACTATAATTAATCAGAAATACTAAATTTAGCAGAAATACTATATTAAGCACAAATACTATGAAAAGCAGAAATAGTATATTAAGCACAAATCTTATAAAATAGCAGAAATAGTATGATTAAGCATAAATACTACATTTAGCAGAAATACTATATTAAGCACAAATCCTATAAAAGCAGAAATAGTATATTAAGCACAAATCTTATAAAATAGCAGAAATAGTATGATTTAGCACAATAGTAATAAGTTAAACAGAAAAATTGGAAAAGCAAAATGGACAGCTGAAAAAATGCTGAACATGCTGAGGGTCCCTCAAATATACTTGTTAAATGACAAAAATCTGCAAAAAAATTTATTACAGCCACACAATCACAAATATGTACACATGAGGAAACACACATGCACAGAGAGACCCACACACAAGATCCAATTCAGTCAACCAGTCTAAATATATTGAATTTAAATCTTAGAATTAGATCATCCCATTAAAAGCCTTTCTCTCTCTCTCTCTCTCTCTCTCTCTCTCTCTCTCTGTCACACACACACACACACACACACACACACACACACACACAGGGAGAGAGAAGTAAGTTTCTAGGTCAGCCTGGGAGCTGGTGAATTTGAATCCACCAATCAGAGAGGCTGTGCACTTTTCCCCACCAAAACAGGTGCATCTGTTTACACACGCAGCAGCACAGAGAGGCACAGGATTTTTGCAGTCTATTTCTCATAGTGACGACTCCCCTCAAACAAATGACCGTAATTTCCTAACCGTAGGGGCTAGAACGGTCATTCTTACACCGTTTTGTTCAGAAGAGATGGGGGAATCTTCAAGTGTTGACAATTTAATATTAAAATATGAATTTTTAGAGATATATGACATGAATGACTTGTTGACTTAGAAGCCACGAATTCCCCAATATGCAAATTTGAATGCCTGAGACCACATATGTGATTGGCTGGCTGGGAAGCTGTGCAGGCCCTGATTTGTGGATTTGAATTCCTCAGCCCTCAGATATGATTGGCTGGCTTAGAAGCCACGAAGGCCCCAATATGCAAATTTGAATGCCTCAGGACACTTATTTGATTGGCTGGGAAACTGTGCAGGCCCTGATTTGAAAATTTGAATGTCTCAGTCCTCACAGAGGATTGGCTGCCTGGGGACCTGGCAGAAATATATAGAAATACTATTATTAAGCAGAAATACTACATTTAGTAGAAATACTATGTTTTAGCACAAATATTATAAAAAGAAGAAAAACTATAATTTAGCAGAAATACTATATTAAGCACAAATCCTATAAAAAGCAGAAATACTATAATTTAGAACAAATAGTATAAAAAGCAGAAATACTATAATTTAGCAGAAATACTATGTTAAGCACAAATCCTATAAAAAGCAGAAATACTATAATTTAGCAGAAATACTATGTTAGGCACAAATCCTATAAAAAGCTGAAATACTATAATTTAGCAGAAATACTATATTAGGCATAAATCCTATGAAAAGCAGAAATAGTATGATTTAGCAGAAATACTGTATTTAGCACAAGTACCGAAAAGTACCAGAAATACTATGATTTAGCAGAATAGTAATAACTTATTGAAACACAAATGCACAGAGGGACACACAAACACAGGCTCTAATCCAGTCAACCAGTCTAACTATGTTCAATTTAAATCCTACAATGACATGCTGTCAAATAAGGGCAGGGTCCTCTCTCTCCCACTAAACACACACACAAACACACACACACACACACACACACACACACACAGGGAGAGAGGACTAAGTTTCTAGGTCAGCCTGGGAGCTGCTGAATTTGAATCCACCAATCAGAGAGGCTGTTTACGTTTTCCCGCCAAAACAGGTGCATCTTTTTACACACGCAGCACAGAGACATAGACCTGCTTCTTTCAGTTTATTTCACATAGTGAGGATTCCCCTCAAACAAATGACCATAATTTCCTAACCATAGGGGCTAGAGCGGTCATTCTTACACCGTTTTGTTCAGAAGAGATGGGGGAATCTTCAAGTGTTGACAATTTATCATTAAAATATGAATTTTTAGAGATATATGACATGGATGACTTGTTGACTTAGAAGCCACGAATTCCCCAATATGCAAATTTGAATACCTGGAGCCCACATACATGATTGGCTGGCTGGGAAGCTGTGCAGGCCCTGATTTGTGGATTTGAATTCCTCAGCCCTCAGATATGATTGGCTGGCTTAGAAGCCATGAAGGCCCCAATATGCAAATTTGAATGCCTCAGGACACATATATGATTGGCTGGGAAGCCGTGCAGGCCCTGATTTGAAAATTTGAATGTCTCAGTCCTCACAGAGGATTGGCTGCCTGGGGACCTGGCAGAAATATATAGAAATACTATTATTAAGCATAAATACTACATTTAGTAGAAATACTATGTTTTAGCACAAATACTATAAAAAGCAGAAATACTATAATTTAGCAGAAATACTATATTAAGCACAAATCCTATAAAAAGCAGAAATAGGATGATTAAGCATAAACACTACATTTAGTAGAAATACTATGTTTGAGCAAAAATCCTATAAAAAGCAGAAATACTATATTAGGCACAAATCCCATAAAAAGCAGAAATAGTATGATTAAGCATAAATACTACATTTAGTAGAAATACTATGTTTTAGCACAAATAGTATAAAAAGCAGAAATATTGTAATTTAGCAGAAATACTATATTAGGCACAAATCTTATAAAATAGCAGAAATAGTATTATTTAGCACAATAGTAATAAGTTAAACAGAAAAATTGGAAAAGCAAAATGGACAGCTGAAAAAATGCTGAACATGCTGAGGGTCCCTCAAATATACTTGTTAAATGAAAAAATCAGCAAAAAAATGCACAGGGAGAGAGAAGTAAGTTTCTAGGTCAACCTGGGAGCTGCTGAATTTGAATCCACCAATCAGAGAGCCTGTGTACTTTTTCCCGCCAAAACATGTGCCTCTTTTTACACACGCAGCACAGAGAGGCACAGGATTATTGCAGCCTATTTCTCATAGTGACGACTCCCCTCAAACAAATGACCATAATTTCCAAACCGTAGGGGCTAGAGCGGTCATTCTTACACCGTTTTGTTCAGAAGAGATGGGGGAATCTTCCAGTGTTTACAATTTATCATTAAAATATGAATTATTAAAGATATTTGACTTGTAATGCACCATAACTGAGTAGAGCGAAGCAAAAACTGCCTTGACTTGCCCTCAAACAACGCTTTGTGACTTGAAATCTATTTGGAGTATCGATATCATTCTTTCACCGTAAGAGACAGCAGGCTTTGGTGAACAATCATGGAAATTTTCAGGTCTCTGTGGAAATCCAACAAAAAGTTATGACGAGAGAAAAAAGTGGTTCATTTCCACAGTTTGAAATCTGAAGAAATCTGAGCGAAGGACGAATTTCCTACCCTCAAACAAGTCCAACTCATTTCAGAACGGTAATAGGTGAGAAAGAAATTCTTGAATTGTGAGCGTCAGGGGTGTCTGAAGATATTCGGGGACAAGCCTCATGTCTTAACTTTGCTTCGTTAAGGAGATATGACGATTCGAATATGCCTCTCATTACAGAAATCCAGCGGTGATTTTGAACAAGCTCTCCATTCACTTTATATGGAGAGTTTTCTGACCTTGTGTTAGTCTGAGGAGATTTGCAAAAATTCTATAAATCCCACAACAATGATGGTGACATTTTCTGAAAGCCAGCAAAAATACCTACGTTTTGATGTATAATTTGTGGAAGTTGAGTGAAAATTGAGCAAGTAGCAGGAAGTTGTTCGGACATGAAGTGAAAATTGCAAAACCTTCAGTGGCACACTGGAAGCCAAGAGCATAGCAACCATAACAACACATGTATTTTGTGAAAAATCACAATTTTGCAACTCAAAACTGTAAGAGGCATAAAAGTAAAACAGTAAAAGATTTGAAAAAGCTGAATCATACCTGAATAGCCCAATAATTTGTGAACATTTTAAAGTTTGAATGGTTGTTCTAGGTGAAAATATGAGGAAGTAGTTAAGTTTCAAAAACAAGCAAATTTTAGCAGAATTGCTGAAGTTTCCCATTCATTTCAATGGGACAAATTAAAGGAAAAAAGTGGAATATTTTAAAAAGTATAATAGTTAAAAATACCAAAAGATATAGCAGGAATTAGCAAAAATAGCTGAATAGTTTAAAGTTTGAACGGTGAAAATAGCACAAAAACTGTGGAAGTAGTTAAACGGCGAAAAGTGTACGGAAGTCCTAAGAATAATAAAGAATAAAGAGAAACAGGAACTCAATAGTGTGGATGCTTAAAGCATCCACACAATAACTAGAAAAATTTGCATTTCCTGCGAAAATGCAGTGTGGATGCTTAAAGCTGAAGCTGTATGCAAAAAGTAGCTGAAAAAGCTGAAAAGTTGCAGAAATTGTAAAAACTTTGCAGAAGCAAAGGAACATTGCTAAAATGTAATAATTTAGCAGAACTGCAATATCTTAGAGGAAACATAATACTTGGCAGAAATACAATAGCATAGCAGAACTTAGCAGAAATATTGTAACTTACCAGAAACATGATAACTTCTCAAAAATACAAGAATTTAGGAGAAATAGTATAAGATAACAGAAAGAATATATTTAGCCAAAAATACTTAAACATTACAGAAACACTATGATTTAGAAAAATAGTACAACATAGCAGAAATATTGTGATTTACCAGAGACACTGTGATGACCTATGAATATTGTAATTTTAAATTAAGACTGTTTTAGCACAAATATTATAATTTGGCAGAAATACAATTATATAGCAGAAATGCTATATTTAGAAAGAAAAATATAATATAGTAGAAATACAATGATTTAGCAGAAATACTACAATATAGCATAATAACAATGATTTAGAACAAATACTATGATTGAGCAGAATAGCAATAACTGAAGTAGAAATATTGGAAAAGTTAAATGACAAGATGAAAAAAAAAACAGAATATGGTTAAGTTCCCTCAAAACTAATTGTTGTTCACATGTGGAAAAAAACGAAATAAAAATAAATTAAAAAACAAGAAGGAACAGCCAACAATTACACATAAAATCAAATATGTATACACAAATGCACAGAGAGAGAGACACACAGAGGGTCTATGCCAGTCAACCAGTCTAAATATATTATATGTTTTTCCAACAATGAGATGCTGCCCTAAAGTTGGTCTCTCTCTCTCTCTCTCTCTGTCACACACACACACACACACACACACACACACACACACACACAGGGAGAGAAAAGTGAGTTTGTAGGTCAGCCTGGGAGCTGCTGAATTTGAATCCACCAATCAGAGAGCCTGTGCACTCTTTCCCTCCAAAACAGGTGCATCCTTTTTACACACGCAGCACAGAGAGACACAGGATCATTGCAGTCTATTTCTCATAATGACGACTCCCCTCAAACAAATGACCATAATTTCCTAACCGTAGGAGCTAGAACGGTCATTCTTACACCGTTTTGTTCAGAAGAGATGGGGGAATCTTCCAGTGTTTACAATTTATCATTAAAATATGAATTTTTAGAGATATATGACACCGATGACTTGTTGACTTAGAAGCCACGAATTCCCCAATATGCAAATTTGAATACCTGGAGCCCACATACATGATTGGCTGGCTGGGAAGCTGTGCAGGCCCTGATTTGTGGATTTGAATTCCTCAGCCCTCAGATATGATTGGCTGGCTTAGAAGCCATGAAGTCCCCAATATGCAAATTTGAATGCCTCAGGACACATATATGATTGGCTGGGAAACCGTGCAGGACCTGATTTGAAAATTTGAATGTCTAAGTCCTCACAGAGGATTGGCTGCCTGGGGACCAGGCAGAAATATATAGAAATACTATGATTAAGCATAAATACTACATTTAGTAGAAATACTATGTTTTAGCACAAATACTATAAAAAGCAGAAATACTATAATTTAGCACAAATACTATTTTAAGCACAAATCCTATAAAAAGCAGAAATACTATATTAAGCACAAATTCTATAAAAAGCAGAAATACTATATTAAGCACAAATCCTATAAAAAGCAGAAATACTATATTAAGCACAAATCCTATTAAAAGCAGAAATACTATATTAAGCACAAATCTTATAAAATAGCAGAAACAGTATGATTTAGCACAATAGTAATAAGTTAAACAGAAAAATTGGAAAAGCAAAATGGACAGCTGAAAAAATGCTGAACATGCTGAGGGTCCCTCAAATATACTTGTTAAATGAAAAAAATCAGCAAAAAAATGCACAGGGAGAGAGAAGTAAGTTTCTAGGTCAGCCTGGGAGCTGCTGAATTTGAATCCACCAATCAGAGAGCCTGTGTACTTTTTCCCGCCAAAACATGTGCCTCTTTTTACACACGCAGCACAGAGAGGCACAGGATTATTGCAGCCTATTTCTCATAGTGAGGACTCCCCTCAAACAAATGACCATAATTTCCAAACAGTAGGGGCTAGAGCGGTCATTCTTACACCGTTTTGTTCAGAAGAGATGGGGGAATCTTCCAGTGTTTACAATTTATCATTAAAATATGAATTATTAAAGATATTTGACTTGTAATGCACCATAACTGAGTAGAGCGAAGCAAAAACTGCCTTGACTTGCCCTCAAACAACGCTTTGTGACTTGAAATCTATTTGGAGTATCGATATCATTCTTTCACCGTAAGAGACAGCAGGCTTTGGTGAACAATCATGGAAATTTTCAGGTCTCTGTGGAAATCCAACAAAAAGTTATGACGAGAGAAAAAAGTGGTTCATTTCCACAGTTTGAAATCTGAAGAAATCTGAGCGAAGGACGAATTTCCTACCCTCAAACAAGTCCAACTCATTTCAGAACGGTAATAGGTGAGAAAGAAATTCTTGAATTGTGAGCGTCAGGGGTGTCTGAAGATATTCGGGGACAAGCCTCATGTCTTAACTTTGCTTCGTTAAGGAGATATGACGATTCGAATATGCCTCTCATTACAGAAATCCAGCGGTGATTTTGAACAAGCTCTCCATTCACTTTATATGGAGAGTTTTCTGACCTTGTGTTAGTCTGAGGAGATTTGCAAAAATTCTATAAATCCCACAACAATGATGGTGACATTTTCTGAAAGCCAGCAAAAATACCTACGTTTTGATGTATAATTTGTGGAAGTTGAGTGAAAATTGAGCAAGTAGCAAACAGTTGTTCGGACATGAAGAGAAGACTGCAAAACCTTCAGTGACACACTGGAAGCCAAGAGCATAGCAACCATAACAACGCATGTATTTTGTGAAAAATCACAATTTTGCAACTCAAAACTTTAAGAGGCATAAAAGTAAAACAGTAGAAGATTTGAAAAAGCTGAATCATACCTGAATAGCCCAATAATTTGTGAACATTTTAAAGTTTGAATGGTTGTTCTAGGTGAAAATATGAGGAAGTAGTTAAGTTTCAAAAACAAGCAAATTTTAGCAGAATTGCTGAAGTTTCCCATTCATTTCAATGGGACAAATTAAAGGAAAAAAGTGGAATATTTTAAAAAGTTTAATAGTTAAAAATACCAAAAGATATAGCAGGAAAGAGCAAAAATAGCTGAATAGTTTAAAATTTGAACGGTGAAAATCGGCTGAAAATTGTGGAAGTAGTTAAACGGCGAAAAGTGTACGGAAGTCCTAAGAATAATAATAATAATAATAATAATAAAGAATAAAGAGAAACAGGAACTCAATAGTGTGGATGCTTAAAGCATCCACACAATAAAGAATAAAGAGAAACAGGAACTCAATAGTGTGGATGCTTAAGCATCCACACAACTAGAAAAATTTGCATTTCCTGCGAAAATGCAGTGTGGATGCTTTAAAGCTGAAGCTGTATGCAAAAAGTAGCTGAAAAAGCTGAAAAGTTGCAGAAATTGTAAAAACTTTGCAGAAGCAAAAGAAGTTTGCTAAAATGGAATAACTTAGCAGAACTGCAATATCTTAGAGGAAACATAATACTTGGCAGAGATACAATAGCATAGCAGAATTTAGCAGAAATATTGTAACTTACCAGAAACATGATAACTTCTCAAAAATACAAGAATTTAGGAGAAATAGTATAAGATAACAGAAAGAATATATTTAGCCAAAAATACTTAAACATTACAGAAACACTATGATTTAGAAAAATAGTACAACAGAGCAGAAATATTGTGATTTACCAGAGACACTGTGATGAACTATGAATATTGTAATTTTAAATTAAGACTATGTTTTAGCACAAATATTATAATTTGGCAGAAATACTATAATTTAGCAGAAATACTATATTAAGCACAAATCCTATAAAAAGCAGAAATGGTATGATTAAGCATAAATACTACATTTAGTAGAAATACTTTGTTTTAGCACAAATCCCATAAAAAGCAGAAATACTGTACTATGATTTAGTAGAAAAACTATAATTAATCAGAAATACTAAATTTAGCAGAAATACTATATTAAGCACAAATCTTATGAAATAGCAGAAACAGTATGATTTAGCACAATAGTAATAAGTTAAACAGAAAAATTGGAAAAGCAAAATGGACAGCTGAAAAAATGCTGAACATGCTGAGGGTCCCTCAAATATACTTGTTAAATGAAAAAATCAGCAAAAAAATGCACAGGGAGAGAGAAGTAAGTTTCTAGGTCAGCCTGGGAGCTGCTGAATTTGAATCCACCAATCAGAGAGCCTGTGTACTTTTTCCCGCCAAAACATGTGCATCTTTTTACACACGCAGCAGAGAGAGGCACAGGATTATTGCAGCCTATTTCTCATAGTGAGGACTCCCCTCAAACAAATGACCATAATTTCCAAACCGTAGGGGCTAGAGCGGTCATTCTTACACCGTTTTGTTCAGAAGAGATGGGGGAATCTTCCAGTGTTAACAATTTATCATTAAAATGTGAATTTTTAGAGATATACGACATGGATGACTTGTTGACTTAGAAGCCACGAATTCCCCCAATATGCAAATTTGAATGCCTGAGGCCACATATATGATTGGCTGCCTGGGAAGCCGTGCAGGCCCTGATTTGTGGATTTGAATTCCTCAGCCCTCAGATATGATTGGCTGGCTTAGAAGCCATGAAGGCCCCAATATGCAAATTTGAATGCCTCAGGACACATATATGATTGGCTGGGAAACCGTGCAGGCCCTGATTTGAAAATTTGAATGTCTAAGTCCTCACAGAGGATTGGCTGCCTGGGGACCTGGCAGAAATATATAGAAATACTATTATTAAGCATAAATACTACATTTAGTAGAAATACTATGTTTTAGCACAAATACTATAAAAAGCACAAATCCTATAAAAAGCAGAAATACTATATTAGGCACAAATCCTATAAAAAGCAGAAATAGTATGATTAAGCATAAATACTACATTTAGTAGAAATACTATGTTTTAGCACAAATAGTATAAAAAGCAGAAATATTATAATTTAGCACAAATAGTATAAAAAGCAGAAATATTATAATTTAGCACAAATAGTATAAAAAGCAGAAATATTATAATTTAGCACAAATAGTATAAAAAGCAGAAATACTACATTTAGTAGAAATACTATGTTTTAGCACAAATAGTATAAAAAGCAGAAATATTATAATTTAGCACAAATAGTATAAAAAGCAGAAATATTATAATTTAGCACAAATAGTATAAAAAGCAGAAATATTATAATTTAGCACAAATAGTATAAAAAGCAGAAATACTACATTTAGTAGAAATACTATGTTTTAGCACAAATAGTATAATAAAGCAGAAATACTATAATTTAGCAGAAATATTGTATTTAGCACAAGTACCAAAAAGTACCAGAAATACTATGATTTAGCAGAATAGCAATAACTTACAAAATTACAAATATGGAGGCATATTGAAACAGAAATGCAGAGAGGGACACACAAACACAGGCTCTAATCCAGTCAATCAGTCTAACTATATTCAATTTAAATCCTACAATGACATGCTGCCAAATAAGGGCAGGGTCCTCTCTCTCCCACTAAACACACACACACACACACACACACACACACACACACACACACACACACACACACACACACACACAGACAGACACAGAGGGAGAGAGCTGCCGAATTTAAATCCACCAATCAGAGTGGCTGTTTACGTTTTCCCGCCAAAAAAGGTGCATCTTTTTACACACGCAGCAGAGAGAGGCACAGGATTATTGCAGTCTATTTCTCATAGTGACGACTCCCCTCAAACAAATGACCATAATTTCCTAACCGTAGGGGCTAGAACGGTCATTCTTACACCGTTTTGTTCAGAAGACATGGGGGAATCTTCCAGTGTTTACAATTTATCATTAAAATATGAATTATTAAAGATATTTGACTTCTAATGCACCATAACTGAGTAGAGCGAAGCAAAAACTGCCTTTACTTGCCCTCAAACAACGCTTTGTAACTTGAAATCTATTTGGAGTATCGATATCATTCTTTCACCGTAAGAGACAGCAGGCTTTGGTGAACAATCATGGAAATTTTCAGGTATCTGTGGAAATCCAACAAAAAGTTATGACGAGAGAAAAAAGTGGTTCATTTCCAGACTTTGAAATCTGAAGAAATCTGAGCGAAGGACGAATTTCCTACCCTCAAACAAGTCCAACTCATTTCAGAACGGTAATAGTTGAGAAAGAAATTCTTGAATTGTGAGCGTCAGGAGTGTCTGAAGATATGCCGGGACAAGCCTCATGTCTTAACTTTGCTTCGTTAAGGAGATATGACGATTCGAATATGCCTCTCATTCCAGAAATGCAGCGGTGATTTTGAACAAACTCTCCATTGACTTTATATGGAGAGTTTTCTGACCTTGTGTTAGTCTGAGGAGATTTGCGAAAGTTCTATGAATACCACAACAATGATAGTGACATTTTCTGAAAGCCAGAAAAAATACCTACGTTTTGATGTATAATTTGTGGAAGTTGAGTGAATATTGAGCAAGTAGCAAACAGTTGTTCGGACATGAAGAGAAGACTGCAAAAGCTTCAGTGGCACACTGGAAGCCAAGAGCATAGCAACCATAACAACGCATGTATTTTGTGAAAAATCACAATTTTGCAACTCAAAACTTTAAGAGGCATAAAAGTAAAACAGTAAAAGATTTGAAAAAGCTGAATCATACCTGAATAGCCCAATAATTTGTGAACATTTTAAAATTTGAATGGTTGTTCTAGGTGAAAGTATGAGGAAGTAGTTAAGTTTCAAAAACAAGCAAATTTTAGCAGAATTGCTGAAGTTTCCCATTCATTTCAATGGGACAAATTAAAGGAAAAAAGTGGAATATTTTAAAAAGTATAATAGTTAAAAATAGCAAAAGTCATAGCCGGAAAGAGCAAAAATAGCTGAATAGTTTAAAATTTGAACGGTGAAAATCGGCTGAAAATTGTGGAAGTAGTTTAACGGCGAAAAGTGTACGGAAGTCCTAAGAATAATAATAATAATAACTAGAAAAATTTGCATTTCCTGCGAAAATGCAGTGTGGATGCTTAAAGCTGAAGCTGTATGCAAAAAGTAGCTGAAAAAGCTGAAAAGTTGCAGAAATTGTAAAAACTTTGCAGAAGCAAAAGAAGTTTGCTAAAATGGAATAACTTAGCAGAACTGCAATATCTTAGAGGAAACATAATACTTGGCAGAAATACAATAGCATAGCAGAATTTAGCAGAAATATTGTAACTTACCAGAAACATGATAACTTCTCAAAAATACAAGAATTTAGGAGAAATAGTATAAGATAACAGAAAGAATATATTTAGCCAAAAATACTTAAACATTACAGAAACACTATGATTTAGAAAAATAGTACAACAGAGCAGAAATATTGTGATTTACCAGAGACACTGTGATGAACTATGAATATTGTAATTTTAAATTGAGACTATGTTTTAGCACAAATATTATAATTTGGCAGAAATACTATAATTTAGCAGAAATACTATATTAAGCACAAATCCTATAAAAAGCAGAAATGGTATGATTAAGCACAAATACTACATTTAGTAGAAATACTTTGTTTTAGCACAAATCCCATAAAAAGCAGAAATACTGTACTATGATTTAGTAGAAAAACTATAATTAATCAGAAATACTAAATTTAGCAGAAATACTATATTAAGCACAAATACTATGAAAAGCAGAAATAGTATATTAAGCACAAATCTTATAAAATAGCAGAAATAGTATGATTAAGCATAAATACTACATTTAGCAGAAATACTATATTAAGCACAAATCCTATAAAAGCAGAAATAGTATATTAAGCACAAATCTTATAAAATAGCAGAAATAGTATGATTTAGCACAATAGTAATAAGTTAAACAGAAAAATTGGAAAAGCAAAATGGACAGCTGAAAAAATGCTGAACATGCTGAGGGTCCCTCAAATATACTTGTTAAATGACAAAAATCTGCAAAAAAATTTATTACAGCCACACAATCACAAATATGTACACATGAGGAAACACACATGCACAGAGAGACCCACACACAAGATCCAATTCAGTCAACCAGTCTAAATATATTGAATTTAAATCTTAGAATTAGATCATCCCATTAAAAGCCTTTCTCTCTCTCTCTCTCTCTCTCTCTCTCTCTCTCTCTCTCTCTGTCACACACACACACACACACACACACACACACAGGGAGAGAGAAGTAAGTTTCTAGGTCAGCCTGGGAGCTGGTGAATTTGAATCCACCAATCAGAGAGGCTGTGCACTTTTCCCCACCAAAACAGGTGCATCTGTTTACACACGCAGCAGCACAGAGAGGCACAGGATTTTTGCAGTCTATTTCTCATAGTGACGACTCCCCTCAAACAAATGACCGTAATTTCCTAACCGTAGGGGCTAGAACGGTCATTCTTACACCGTTTTGTTCAGAAGAGATGGGGGAATCTTCAAGTGTTGACAATTTAATATTAAAATATGAATTTTTAGAGATATATGACATGAATGACTTGTTGACTTAGAAGCCACGAATTCCCCAATATGCAAATTTGAATGCCTGAGACCACATATGTGATTGGCTGGCTGGGAAGCTGTGCAGGCCCTGATTTGTGGATTTGAATTCCTCAGCCCTCAGATATGATTGGCTGGCTTAGAAGCCACGAAGGCCCCAATATGCAAATTTGAATGCCTCAGGACACTTATTTGATTGGCTGGGAAACTGTGCAGGCCCTGATTTGAAAATTTGAATGTCTCAGTCCTCACAGAGGATTGGCTGCCTGGGGACCTGGCAGAAATATATAGAAATACTATTATTAAGCAGAAATACTACATTTAGTAGAAATACTATGTTTTAGCACAAATATTATAAAAAGAAGAAAAACTATAATTTAGCAGAAATACTATATTAAGCACAAATCCTATAAAAAGCAGAAATACTATAATTTAGAACAAATAGTATAAAAAGCAGAAATACTATAATTTAGCAGAAATACTATGTTAAGCACAAATCCTATAAAAAGCAGAAATACTATAATTTAGCAGAAATACTATGTTAGGCACAAATCCTATAAAAAGCTGAAATACTATAATTTAGCAGAAATACTATATTAGGCATAAATCCTATGAAAAGCAGAAATAGTATGATTTAGCAGAAATACTGTATTTAGCACAAGTACCGAAAAGTACCAGAAATACTATGATTTAGCAGAATAGTAATAACTTATTGAAACACAAATGCACAGAGGGACACACAAACACAGGCTCTAATCCAGTCAACCAGTCTAACTATGTTCAATTTAAATCCTACAATGACATGCTGTCAAATAAGGGCAGGGTCCTCTCTCTCCCACTAAACACACACACAAACACACACACACACACACACACACACACACACAGGGAGAGAGGACTAAGTTTCTAGGTCAGCCTGGGAGCTGCTGAATTTGAATCCACCAATCAGAGAGGCTGTTTACGTTTTCCCGCCAAAACAGGTGCATCTTTTTACACACGCAGCACAGAGACATAGACCTGCTTCTTTCAGTTTATTTCACATAGTGAGGATTCCCCTCAAACAAATGACCATAATTTCCTAACCATAGGGGCTAGAGCGGTCATTCTTACACCGTTTTGTTCAGAAGAGATGGGGGAATCTTCAAGTGTTGACAATTTATCATTAAAATATGAATTTTTAGAGATATATGACATGGATGACTTGTTGACTTAGAAGCCACGAATTCCCCAATATGCAAATTTGAATACCTGGAGCCCACATACATGATTGGCTGGCTAGGAAGCTGTGCAGGCCCTGATTTGTGGATTTGAATTCCTCAGCCCTCAGATATGATTGGCTGGCTTAGAAGCCATGAAGGCCCCAATATGCAAATTTGAATGCCTCAGGACACATATATGATTGGCTGGGAAGCCGTGCAGGCCCTGATTTGAAAATTTGAATTTCTCAGTCCTAACAGAGGATTGGCTGCCTGGGGACCTGGCAGAAATATATAGAAATACTATGATTAAGCATAAATACTACATTTAGTAGAAATACTATGTTTTAGCACAAATACTATAAAAAGCAGAAATACTATAATTTAGCAGAAATACTATATTAAGCACAAATCCTATAAAAAGCAGAAATACTATATTAGGTACAAATCCTATAAAAAGCAGAAATACTATATTAGGCACAAATCCTATAAAAAGCAGAAATACTATATTAGGCACAAATAGTATAAAAAGCAGAAATACTATAATTTAGCAGAAATACTATGTTTGGCACAAATCCTATAAAAATAATAAATACTATAATTTAGCAGAAATACTATATTAGGCACAAATCTTATGAAAAGCAGAAATAGTATGATTTAGCAGAAATACTGTATTTAGCACAAGTACCGAAAAGTACCAGAAATACTATGATTTAGCAGAATAGTAATAACTTACAAAATTACAAATATGGAGGCATATTGAAACACAAATGCACAGAGGGACACACAAACACAGGCTCTAATCCAGTCAACCAGTCTAACTAAATCCTACAATGACATGCTGCAAAATAAGGGCAGGGTCCTCTCTCTCCCACTAAACACACACACACACACACACACACACACACAGAGGGAGAGAGCTGCCGAATTTAAATCCACCAATCAGAGTGGCTGTTTACGTTTTCCCGCCAAAACAGGTGCATCTTTTTACACACGCAGCAGCACAGAGAGGCACAGGATTATTGCAGCCTATTTCTCATAGTGAGGACTCCCCTCAAACAAATGACCATAATTTCCTAACCGTAGGGGCTAGAGCGGTCATTCTTACACTGTTTTGTTCAGAAGAGATGGGGGAATCTTCCAGTGTTAACAATTTATCATTAAAATGTGAATTTTTAGAGATATATGACATGGATGACTTGTTGACTTAGAAGCCACGAATTCCCCAATATGCAAATATGAATGCCTGAGACCACATATATGATTGGCTGGCTGGGAAGCCGTGCAGGCCCTGATTTGTGGATTTGAATTCCTCAGCCCTCAGATATGATTGGCTGGCTTAGAAGCCATGAAGGCCCCAATATGCAAATTTGCATGCCTCAGGACACATATATGATTGGCTGGGAAGCCGTGCAGGCCCTGATTTGAAAATTTGAATTTCTCAGTCCTCACAGAGGATTGGCTGCCTGGGGACCTGGCAGAAATATATAGAAATACTATGATTAAGCATAAATACTACATTTAGTAGAAATACTATGTTTTAGCACAAATACTATAAAAAGCAGAAATACTATAATTTAGCAGAAATACTATATTAAGCACAAATCCTATAAAAAGCAGAAATAGGATGATTAAGCAGAAACACTACATTTAGTAGAAATACTATGTTTGAGCAAAAATCCTATAAAAAGCAGAAATACTATATTAGGCACAAATCCCATAAAAAGCAGAAATAGTATGATTAAGCATAAATACTACATTTAGTAGAAATACTATGTTTTAGCACAAATAGTATAAAAAGCAGAAATATTGTAATTTAGCAGAAATTCTATATTAGGCACAAATCTTATAAAATAGCAGAAATAGTATTATTTAGCACAATAGTAATAAGTTAAACAGAAAAATTGGAAAAGTAAAATGGACAGCTGAAAAAATGCTGAACATGCTGAGGGTCCCTCAAATATACTTGTTAAATGAAAAAATCAGCAAAAAAATGCACAGGGAGAGAGAAGTAAGTTTCTAGGTCAGCCTGGGAGCTGCTGAATTTGAATCCACCAATCAGAGAGCCTGTGTACTTTTTCCCGCCAAAACATGTGCCTCTTTTTACACACGCAGCACAGAGAGGCACAGGATTATTGCAGCCTATTTCTCATAGTGAGGACTCCCCTCAAACAAATGACCATAATTTCCAAACCGTAGGGGCTAGAGCGGTCATTCTTACACCGTTTTGTTCAGAAGAGATGGGGGAATCTTCCAGTGTTTACAATTTATCATTAAAATATGAATTATTAAAGATATTTGACTTCTAATGCACCATAACTGAGTAGAGCGAAGCAAAAACTGCCTTGACTTGCCCTCAAACAACGCTTTCTAACTCTAAATCTATTTGGAGTATCGATATCATTCTTTCACCGTAAGAGACAGCAGGCTTTGGTGAACAGTCATGGAAATGTTCAGGTCTCTGTGGAAATCCAAAAAAAAGTTATGACGAGAGAAAAAAGTGGTTCATTTCCAGGGTTTGAAATCTGAAGAAATCTGAGCGAAGGACAAATTTCCTACCCTCAAACAAGTCCAACTCATTTCAGAACGGTAATAGGTGAGAAAGAAATTCTTGAATTGTGAGCGTCAGGGGTGTCTGAAGATATTCGGGGACAAGCCTCATGTCTTAACTTTGCTTCGTTAAGGAGATATGACGATTCGAATATGCCTCTCATTACAGAAATGCAGCGGTGATTTTGAACAAACTCTCCATTGACTTTATATGGAGAGTTTTCTGACATTGTGTTGGTCTGAGGAGATTTGCGAAAGTTCTATGAATACCACAACAATGATAGTGACATTTTCTGAAAGCCAGCAAAAATACCTACGTTTTGATGTATAATTTGTGGAAGTTGAGTGAAAATTGAGCAAGTAGCAAACAGTTGTTCGGACATGAAGAGAAGACTGCAAAAGCTTCAGTGTCACACTGGAAGCCAAGAGCATAGCAACCATAACAACGCATGTATTTTGTGAAAAATCACAATTTTGCAACTCAAAACTTTAAGAGGCATAAAAGTAAAACAGTAAAACATTTGAAAAAGCTGAATCATACCTGAATAGCCCAATAATTTGTGAACATTTTAAAGTTTGAATGGTTGTTCTAGGTGAAAATATGAGGAAGTAGTTAAGTTTCAAAAACAAGCAAATTTTAGCAGAATTGCAGAAGTTTCCCATTCATTTCAATGGGACAAATTAAAGGAAAAAAGTGGAATATTTTAAAAAGTATAATAGTTAAAAATAGCAAAAGTCATAGCCGGCATTAGCAAAAATAGCTGAATAGTTTAAAGTTTGAACGGTGAAAATAGCACAAAAATTGTGGAAGTAGTTCCACGGCGAAAAGTGTACGGAAGTCCTAAGAATAATAAAGAATAAAGAGAAACAGGAACTCAATAGTGTGGATGCTTAAAGCATCCACACAATAATAATAAAGAATAAAGAGAAACAGGAACTCAATAGTGTGGATGCTTAAAGCATCCACACAATAACTAGAAAAATTTGCATTTCCTGCGAAAATGCAGTGTGGATGCTTAAAGCTGAAGCTGTATGCAAAAAGTAGCTGAAAAAGCTGAAAAGTTGCAGAAATTGTAAAAACTTTGCAGAAGCAAAAGAAGTTTGCTAAAATGGAATAACTTAGCAGAACTGCAATATCTTAGAGGAAACATAATACTTGGCAGAAATACAATAGCATAGCAGAATTTAGCAGAAATATTGTAACTTACCAGAAACATGATAACTTCTCAAAAATAAAAGAATTTAGGAGAAATAGTATAAGATAACAGAAAGAATATATTTAGCCAAAAATACTTAAACATTACAGAAACACTATGATTTAGAAAAATAGTACAACAGAGCAGAAATATTGTGATTTACCAGAGACACTGTGATGAACTATGAATATTGTAATTTTAAATTAAGACTATGTTTTAGCACAAATATTATAATTTGGCAGAAATACTATAATTTAGCAGAAATACTATGTTTTAGCACAAATCCTATAAAAAGCAGAAATACTATAATTTAGCAGAAATACTATATTAAGCACAAATCCTATAAAAAGCAGAAATACTATATTAAGCACAAATCCTATAAAAAGCAGAAATACTATATTAAGCACAAATTCTATAAAAAGCAGAAATACTATATTAAGCACAAATCCTATAAAAAGCAGAAATAGTATGATTTAGCAGAAATACTGTATTTAGCACAAGTACCAAAAAGTAGCAGAAATACTATGATTTAGCAGAAATACTATGATTGAGCAGAAGTACTAAGATGTAGTAAAAGTACTTTGATTTAACAGAATTACAATTATGGAGGAGTAATACTTTAAAATGGGAGAAATAGCCTAAAGGGAAGAGTATTTGTGCCATGGAGTGTTAACAAGAATGTGAGGTCCATATTAGAAAAGCTGGTAAAATCATAAAAGTTTGCATAATTGTAATAAATGATGAATATGAATTACTGGTCTGTGACAGTGTATTAATTTGTAGGGAAAAAAAACATGTTGACCAAGGTGGAATCGAACCCACGATCTTTGGCTTGCAGACCCGTGTCATTACCAACTGCGCCACTGGGAAAGGGAGGAGCCGCTTTGAAAAACAGGCTCATAAGGAGTCAGAATTAGATCGCGGTGAGAGACGAAAAACGCCGTTTTTTGGAGTTACAAAACAGTGTGTAACTCAAAAAATAGGTGGACTAGAAGCATAATTCTTGCACTGGGTGAATCAGCGGACTTTGGTGTACTTTGACTGCGATTTTCATTGCTCTATGTACATCCGTCGCTGAGATATGACGAGAGAGGAAACCGAAGACCTCAGATATGATTGGCTGGCTGGGAGGCCGTGCAGGCCGTGATATGTATATATGAATGTCTGAGTCCTCACAGAGGATTGGCTGCCTGGGGACCTGGCAGAAATATATAGAAATAGTATGATTAAGCATAAATACTACATTTAGCAGAAATACTATGTTTTAGCACAAATACTATAAAAAGCAGAAATAGTATATTAAGCACAAATCCTATAAAAAGCAGAAATACTATATTAAGCACAAATCTTGTAAAATAGCAGAAATAGTCTGATTTAGCACAATAGTAATACGGTAAACAGAAAAATTGGAAAAGCAAAATGGACAGCTGAAAAAATGCTGAACATGTGGAGGGTCCCTCAAATATACTTGTTAAATGAAAAAAATCGGCAAAAAAATATATATAACAGCCACACAATCACAAATATGTACACATAAGGAAATACACATGCACAGAGAGAGACACACACAAGATCCAATTCAGTCACCCAGTCTAAATATATTGAATATGAATCTTACAATGAGATCATCCCATTAAAAGCCTTTCTCTCTCTCTCTCTCTCTCTCTGTCACACACACACACACACACACACACACACACACACACACACACACACACACACACACACACACACAGGGAGAGAGAAGTAAGTTTCTAGGTCAGCCTGGGAGCTGCTGAATTTGAATCCACCAATCAGAGAGCCTGTGTACTTTTTCCCGCCAAAACAGGTGCATCTTTTTACACACGCAGCAGAGAGAGGCACAGGATTATTGCAGCCTATTTCTCATAGTGAGGACTCCCCTCAAACAAATGACCATAATTTCCAAACCGTAGGGGCTAGAGCGGTCATTCTTACACCGTTTTGTTCAGAAGAGATGGGGGAATCTTCCAGTGTTAACAATTTATCATTAAAATGTGAATTTTTAGAGATATACGACATGGATGACTTGTTGACTTAGAAGCCACGAATTCCCCCAATATGCAAATTTGAATGCCTGAGGCCACATATATGATTGGCTGCCTGGGAAGCCGTGCAGGCCCTGATTTGTGGATTTGAATTCCTCAGCCCTCAGATATGATTGGCTGGCTTAGAAGCCATGAAGGCCCCAATATGCAAATTTGAATGCCTCAGGACACATATATGATTGGCTGGGAAACCGTGCAGGCCCTGATTTGAAAATTTGAATGTCTAAGTCCTCACAGAGGATTGGCTGCCTGGGGACCTGGCAGAAATATATAGAAATACTATGATTAAGCATAAATACTACATTTAGTAGAAATACTATGTTTTAGCACAAATACTATAAAAAGCAGAAATACTATAATTTAGCAGAAATACTATATTAAGCACAAATCCTATAATAAGCAGAAATAGGATGATTAAGCATAAATACTACATTTAGTAGAAATACTATGTTTTAGCACAAATAGTATAAAAAGCAGAAATATTATAATTTAGCAGAAATACTATATTAGGCACAAATCCTATAAAAAGCAGAAATAGTATGATTAAGCATAAATACTACATTTAGTAGAAATACTATGTTTTAGCACAAATAGTATAAAAAGCAGAAATATTATAATTTAGCACAAATAGTATAAAAAGCAGAAATATTATAATTTAGCACAAATAGTATAAAAAGCAGAAATATTATAATTTAGCACAAATAGTATAAAAAGCAGAAATACTACATTTAGTAGAAATACTATGTTTTAGCACAAATAGTATAAAAAGCAGAAATATTATAATTTAGCACAAATAGTATAAAAAGCAGAAATATTATAATTTAGCACAAATAGTATAAAAAGCAGAAATATTATAATTTAGCACAAATAGTATAAAAAGCAGAAATACTACATTTAGTAGAAATACTATGTTTTAGCACAAATAGTATAATAAAGCAGAAATACTATAATTTAGCAGAAATATTGTATTTAGCACAAGTACCAAAAAGTACCAGAAATACTATGATTTAGCAGAATAGCAATAACTTACAAAATTACAAATATGGAGGCATATTGAAACAGAAATGCAGAGAGGGACACACAAACACAGGCTCTAATCCAGTCAATCAGTCTAACTATATTCAATTTAAATCCTACAATGACATGCTGCCAAATAAGGGCAGGGTCCTCTCTCTCCCACTAAACACACACACACACACACACACACACACACACACACACACACACACACACACAGACACACACAGAGGGAGAGAGCTGCCGAATTTAAATCCACCAATCAGAGTGGCTGTTTACGTTTTCCCGCCAAAAAAGGTGCATCTTTTTACACACGCAGCAGAGAGAGGCACAGGATTATTGCAGTCTATTTCTCATAGTGACGACTCCCCTCAAACAAATGACCATAATTTCCTAACCGTAGGGGCTAGAACGGTCATTCTTACACCGTTTTGTTCAGAAGACATGGGGGAATCTTCCAGTGTTTACAATTTATCATTAAAATATGAATTATTAAAGATATTTGACTTCTAATGCACCATAACTGAGTAGAGCGAAGCAAAAACTGCCTTTACTTGCCCTCAAACAACGCTTTGTAACTTGAAATCTATTTGGAGTATCGATATCATTCTTTCACCGTAAGAGACAGCAGGCTTTGGTGAACAATCATGGAAATTTTCAGGTATCTGTGGAAATCCAACAAAAAGTTATGACGAGAGAAAAAAGTGGTTCATTTCCAGACTTTGAAATCTGAAGAAATCTGAGCGAAGGACGAATTTCCTACCCTCAAACAAGTCCAACTCATTTCAGAACGGTAATAGTTGAGAAAGAAATTCTTGAATTGTGAGCGTCAGGAGTGTCTGAAGATATGCCGGGACAAGCCTCATGTCTTAACTTTGCTTCGTTAAGGAGATATGACGATTCGAATATGCCTCTCATTCCAGAAATGCAGCGGTGATTTTGAACAAACTCTCCATTGACTTTATATGGAGAGTTTTCTGACCTTGTGTTAGTCTGAGGAGATTTGCGAAAGTTCTATGAATACCACAACAATGATAGTGACATTTTCTGAAAGCCAGAAAAAATACCTACGTTTTGATGTATAATTTGTGGAAGTTGAGTGAATATTGAGCAAGTAGCAAACAGTTGTTCGGACATGAAGAGAAGACTGCAAAAGCTTCAGTGGCACACTGGAAGCCAAGAGCATAGCAACCATAACAACGCATGTATTTTGTGAAAAATCACAATTTTGCAACTCAAAACTTTAAGAGGCATAAAAGTAAAACAGTAAAAGATTTGAAAAAGCTGAATCATACCTGAATAGCCCAATAATTTGTGAACATTTTAAAATTTGAATGGTTGTTCTAGGTGAAAGTATGAGGAAGTAGTTAAGTTTCAAAAACAAGCAAATTTTAGCAGAATTGCTGAAGTTTCCCATTCATTTCAATGGGACAAATTAAAGGAAAAAAGTGGAATATTTTAAAAAGTATAATAGTTAAAAATAGCAAAAGTCATAGCCGGAAAGAGCAAAAATAGCTGAATAGTTTAAAATTTGAACGGTGAAAATCGGCTGAAAATTGTGGAAGTAGTTTAACGGCGAAAAGTGTACGGAAGTCCTAAGAATAATAATAATAACTAGAAAAATTTGCATTTCCTGCGAAAATGCAGTGTGGATGCTTAAAGCTGAAGCTGTATGCAAAAAGTAGCTGAAAAAGCTGAAAAGTTGCAGAAATTGTAAAAACTTTGCAGAAGCAAAAGAAGTTTGCTAAAATGGAATAACTTAGCAGAACTGCAATATCTTAGAGGAAACATAATACTTGGCAGAAATACAATAGCATAGCAGAATTTAGCAGAAATATTGTAACTTACCAGAAACATGATAACTTCTCAAAAATACAAGAATTTAGGAGAAATAGTATAAGATAACAGAAAGAATATATTTAGCCAAAAATACTTAAACATTACAGAAACACTATGATTTAGAAAAATAGTACAACAGAGCAGAAATATTGTGATTTACCAGAGACACTGTGATGAACTATGAATATTGTAATTTTAAATTGAGACTATGTTTTAGCACAAATATTATAATTTGGCAGAAATACTATATTAAGCACAAATCCTATAAAAAGCAGAAATGGTATGATTAAGCACAAATACTACATTTAGTAGAAATACTTTGTTTTAGCACAAATCCCATAAAAAGCAGAAATACTGTACTATGATTTAGTAGAAAAACTATAATTAATCAGAAATACTAAATTTAGCAGAAATACTATATTAAGCACAAATACTATGAAAAGCAGAAATAGTATGATTAAGCATAAATACTACATTTGGCAGAAATACTATATTAAGCACAAATCTTATAAAAAGCAGAAATACTATATTAAGCACAAATCCTATAAAAGCAGAAATAGTATATTAAGCACAAATCTTATAAAATAGCAGAAATAGTATGATTTAGCACAATAGTAATAAGTTAAACAGAAAAATTGGAAAAGCAAAATGGACAGCTGAAAAAATGCTGAACATGCTGAGGGTCCCTCAAATATACTTGTTAAATGAAAAAATCAGCAAAAAAATGCACAGGGAGAGAGAAGTAAGTTTCTAGGTCAGCCTGGGAGCTGCTGAATTTAAATCCACCAATCAGAGAGCCTGTGTACTTTTTCCCGCCAAAACATGTGCCTCTTTTTACACACGCAGCACAGAGAGGCACAGGATTATTGCAGCCTATTTCTCATAGTGACGACTCCCCTCAAACAAATGACCATAATTTCCAAACCGTAGGGGCTAGAGCGGTCATTCTTACACTGTTTTGTTCAGAAGAGATGGGGGAATCTTCCAGTGTTTACAATTTATCATTAAAATATGAATTATTAAAGATATTTGACTTGTAATGCACCATAACTGAGTAGAGCGAAGCAAAAACTGCCTTGACTTGCCCTCAAACAACGCTTTGTGACTTGAAATCTATTTGGAGTATCGATATCATTCTTTCACCGTAAGAGACAGCAGGCTTTGGTGAACAGTCATGGAAATTTTCAGGTCTCTGTGGAAATCCAACAAAAAGTTATGACGAGAGAAAAAAGTGGTTCATTTCCACAGTTTGAAATCTGAAGAAATCTGAGCGACGGACGAATTTCCTACCCTCAAACAAGTCCAACTCATTTCAGAACGGTAATACGTGAGAAAGAAATTCTTGAATTGTGAGCGTCAGGAGTGTCTGAAGATATACGGGGACAAGCCTCATGTCTTAACTTTGCTTCGTTAAGGAGATATGACGATTCGAATATGCCTCTCATTACAGAAATGCAGCGATGATTTTGAACAAGCTCTCCATTCACTTTATATGGAGAGTTTTCTGACATTGTGTTGGTCTGAGGAGATTTGCAAAAATTCTATAAATCCCACAACAATGATAGTGACATTTCCTGAAAGCCAGCAAAAATACCTACGTTTTGATGTATAATTTGTGGAAGTTGAGTGAAAATTGAGCAAGTAGCAAACAGTTGTTCGGACATGAAGAGAAGACTGCAAAACCTTCAGTGACACACTGGAAGCCAAGAGCATAGCAACCATAACAACGCATGTATTTTGTGAAAAATCACAATTTTGCAACTCAAAACTTTAAGAGGCATAAAAGTAAAACAGTAGAAGATTTGAAAAAGCTGAATCATACCTGAATAGCCCAATAATTTGTGAACATTTTAAAATTTGAATGGTTGTTCTAGGTGAAAATATGAGGAAGTAGTTAAGTTTCAAAAACAAGCAAATTTTAGCAGAATTGCAGAAGTTTCCCATTCATTTCAATGGGACAAATTAAAGGAAAAAAGCTTAATATTTTAAAAAGTATAATAGTTAAAAATAGCAAAAGTCATAGCCGGAAAGAGCAAAAATAGCTGAATAGTTTAAAATTTGAACGGTGAAAATCGGCTGAAAATTGTGGAAGTAGTTTAACGGCGAAAAGTGTACGGAAGTCCTAAGAATAATAATAATAATAATAATAAAGAATAAAGAGAAACAGGAACTCTATAGTGTGGATGCTTAAAGCATCCACACAATAACTAGAAAAATTTGCATTTCCTGCGAAAATGCAGTGTGGATGCTTAAAGCTGAAGCTGTATGCAAAAAGTAGCTGAAAAAGCTGAAAAGTTGCAGAAATTGTAAAAACTTTGCAGAAGCAAAAGAAGTTTGCTAAAATGGAATAACTTAGCAGAACTGCAATATCTTAGAGGAAACATAATACTTGGCAGAAATACAATAGCATAGCAGAATTTAGCAGAAATATTGTAACTTACCAGAAACATGATAACTTCTCAAAAATACAAGAATTTAGGAGAAATAGTATAAGATAACAGAAAGAATATATTTAGCCAAAAATACTTAAACATTACAGAAACACTATGATTTAGAAAAATAGTACAACAGAGCAGAAATATTGTGATTTACCAGAGACACTGTGATGAACTATGAATATTGTAATTTTAAATTGAGACTATGTTTTAGCACAAATATTATAATTTGGCAGAAATACTATAATTTAGCAGAAATACTATATTAAGCACAAATCCTATAAAAAGCAGAAATGGTATGATTAAGCACAAATACTACATTTAGTAGAAATACTTTGTTTTAGCACAAATCCCATAAAAAGCAGAAATACTGTACTATGATTTAGTAGAAAAACTATAATTAATCAGAAATACTAAATTTAGCAGAAATACTATATTAAGCACAAATACTATGAAAAGCAGAAATAGTATATTAAGCACAAATCTTATAAAATAGCAGAAATAGTATGATTAAGCATAAATACTACATTTAGCAGAAATACTATATTAAGCACAAATCCTATAAAAGCAGAAATAGTATATTAAGCACAAATCTTATAAAATAGCAGAAATAGTATGATTTAGCACAATAGTAATAAGTTAAACAGAAAAATTGGAAAAGCAAAATGGACAGCTGAAAAAATGCTGAACATGCTGAGGGTCCCTCAAATATACTTGTTAAATGACAAAAATCTGCAAAAAAATTTATTACAGCCACACAATCACAAATATGTACACATGAGGAAACACACATGCACAGAGAGACCCACACACAAGATCCAATTCAGTCAACCAGTCTAAATATATTGAATTTAAATCTTAGAATTAGATCATCCCATTAAAAGCCTTTCTCTCTCTCTCTCTCTCTCTCTCTCTCTCTCTCTCTCTCTCTGTCACACACACACACACACACACACACACACAGGGAGAGAGAAGTAAGTTTCTAGGTCAGCCTGGGAGCTGGTGAATTTGAATCCACCAATCAGAGAGGCTGTGCACTTTTCCCCACCAAAACAGGTGCATCTGTTTACACACGCAGCAGCACAGAGAGGCACAGGATTTTTGCAGTCTATTTCTCATAGTGACGACTCCCCTCAAACAAATGACCGTAATTTCCTAACCGTAGGGGCTAGAACGGTCATTCTTACACCGTTTTGTTCAGAAGAGATGGGGGAATCTTCAAGTGTTGACAATTTAATATTAAAATATGAATTTTTAGAGATATATGACATGAATGACTTGTTGACTTAGAAGCCACGAATTCCCCAATATGCAAATTTGAATGCCTGAGACCACATATGTGATTGGCTGGCTGGGAAGCTGTGCAGGCCCTGATTTGTGGATTTGAATTCCTCAGCCCTCAGATATGATTGGCTGGCTTAGAAGCCACGAAGGCCCCAATATGCAAATTTGAATGCCTCAGGACACTTATTTGATTGGCTGGGAAACTGTGCAGGCCCTGATTTGAAAATTTGAATGTCTCAGTCCTCACAGAGGATTGGCTGCCTGGGGACCTGGCAGAAATATATAGAAATACTATTATTAAGCATAAATACTACATTTAGTAGAAATACTATGTTTTAGCACAAATATTATAAAAAGAAGAAAAACTATAATTTAGCAGAAATACTATATTAAGCACAAATCCTATAAAAAGCAGAAATACTATAATTTAGAACAAATAGTATAAAAAGCAGAAATACTATAATTTAGCAGAAATACTATGTTAAGCACAAATCCTATAAAAAGCAGAAATACTATAATTTAGCAGAAATACTATGTTAGGCACAAATCCTATAAAAAGCTGAAATACTATAATTTAGCAGAAATACTATATTAGGCATAAATCCTATGAAAAGCAGAAATAGTATGATTTAGCAGAAATACTGTATTTAGCACAAGTACCGAAAAGTACCAGAAATACTATGATTTAGCAGAATAGTAATAACTTATTGAAACACAAATGCACAGAGGGACACACAAACACAGGCTCTAATCCAGTCAACCAGTCTAACTATGTTCAATTTAAATCCTACAATGACATGCTGTCAAATAAGGGCAGGGTCCTCTCTCTCCCACTAAACACACACACAAACACACACACACACACACACACACACACACACACACAGGGAGAGAGGACTAAGTTTCTAGGTCAGCCTGGGAGCTGCTGAATTTGAATCCACCAATCAGAGAGGCTGTTTACGTTTTCCCGCCAAAACAGGTGCATCTTTTTACACACGCAGCACAGAGACATAGACCTGCTTCTTTCAGTTTATTTCACATAGTGAGGATTCCCCTCAAACAAATGACCATAATTTCCTAACCATAGGGGCTAGAGCGGTCATTCTTACACCGTTTTGTTCAGAAGAGATGGGGGAATCTTCAAGTGTTGACAATTTATCATTAAAATATGAATTTTTAGAGATATATGACATGGATGACTTGTTGACTTAGAAGCCACGAATTCCCCAATATGCAAATTTGAATACCTGGAGCCCACATACATGATTGGCTGGCTAGGAAGCTGTGCAGGCCCTGATTTGTGGATTTGAATTCCTCAGCCCTCAGATATGATTGGCTGGCTTAGAAGCCATGAAGGCCCCAATATGCAAATTTGAATGCCTCAGGACACATATATGATTGGCTGGGAAGCCGTGCAGGCCCTGATTTGAAAATTTGAATTTCTCAGTCCTCACAGAGGATTGGCTGCCTGGGGACCTGGCAGAAATATATAGAAATACTATGATTAAGCATAAATACTACATTTAGTAGAAATACTATGTTTTAGCACAAATACTATAAAAAGCAGAAATACTATAATTTAGCAGAAATACTATATTAAGCACAAATCCTATAAAAAGCAGAAATACTATATTAGGTACAAATCCTATAAAAAGCAGAAATACTATATTAGGCACAAATCCTATAAAAAGCAGAAATACTATATTAGGCACAAATAGTATAAAAAGCAGAAATACTATAATTTAGCAGAAATACTATGTTTGGCACAAATCCTATAAAAATAATAAATACTATAATTTAGCAGAAATACTATATTAGGCACAAATCTTATGAAAAGCAGAAATAGTATGATTTAGCAGAAATACTGTATTTAGCACAAGTACCGAAAAGTACCAGAAATACTATGATTTAGCAGAATAGTAATAACTTACAAAATTACAAATATGGAGGCATATTGAAACACAAATGCACAGAGGGACACACAAACACAGGCTCTAATCCAGTCAACCAGTCTAACTAAATCCTACAATGACATGCTGCAAAATAAGGGCAGGGTCCTCTCTCTCCCACTAAACACACACACACACACACACACACACACACAGAGGGAGAGAGCTGCCGAATTTAAATCCACCAATCAGAGTGGCTGTTTACGTTTTCCCGCCAAAACAGGTGCATCTTTTTACACACGCAGCAGCACAGAGAGGCACAGGATTATTGCAGCCTATTTCTCATAGTGAGGACTCCCCTCAAACAAATGACCATAATTTCCTAACCGTAGGGGCTAGAGCGGTCATTCTTACACTGTTTTGTTCAGAAGAGATGGGGGAATCTTCCAGTGTTAACAATTTATCATTAAAATGTGAATTTTTAGAGATATATGACATGGATGACTTGTTGACTTAGAAGCCACGAATTCCCCAATATGCAAATATGAATGCCTGAGACCACATATATGATTGGCTGGCTGGGAAGCCGTGCAGGCCCTGATTTGTGGATTTGAATTCCTCAGCCCTCAGATATGATTGGCTGGCTTAGAAGCCATGAAGGCCCCAATATGCAAATTTGCATGCCTCAGGACACATATATGATTGGCTGGGAAGCCGTGCAGGCCCTGATTTGAAAATTTGAATTTCTCAGTCCTCACAGAGGATTGGCTGCCTGGGGACCTGGCAGAAATATATAGAAATACTATGATTAAGCATAAATACTACATTTAGTAGAAATACTATGTTTTAGCACAAATACTATAAAAAGCAGAAATACTATAATTTAGCAGAAATACTATATTAAGCACAAATCCTATAAAAAGCAGAAATAGGATGATTAAGCAGAAACACTACATTTAGTAGAAATACTATGTTTGAGCAAAAATCCTATAAAAAGCAGAAATACTATATTAGGCACAAATCCCATAAAAAGCAGAAATAGTATGATTAAGCATAAATACTACATTTAGTAGAAATACTATGTTTTAGCACAAATAGTATAAAAAGCAGAAATATTGTAATTTAGCAGAAATTCTATATTAGGCACAAATCTTATAAAATAGCAGAAATAGTATTATTTAGCACAATAGTAATAAGTTAAACAGAAAAATTGGAAAAGTAAAATGGACAGCTGAAAAAATGCTGAACATGCTGAGGGTCCCTCAAATATACTTGTTAAATGAAAAAATCAGCAAAAAAATGCACAGGGAGAGAGAAGTAAGTTTCTAGGTCAGCCTGGGAGCTGCTGAATTTGAATCCACCAATCAGAGAGCCTGTGTACTTTTTCCCGCCAAAACATGTGCCTCTTTTTACACACGCAGCACAGAGAGGCACAGGATTATTGCAGCCTATTTCTCATAGTGAGGACTCCCCTCAAACAAATGACCATAATTTCCAAACCGTAGGGGCTAGAGCGGTCATTCTTACACCGTTTTGTTCAGAAGAGATGGGGGAATCTTCCAGTGTTTACAATTTATCATTAAAATATGAATTATTAAAGATATTTGACTTCTAATGCACCATAACTGAGTAGAGCGAAGCAAAAACTGCCTTGACTTGCCCTCAAACAACGCTTTCTAACTCTAAATCTATTTGGAGTATCGATATCATTCTTTCACCGTAAGAGACAGCAGGCTTTGGTGAACAGTCATGGAAATGTTCAGGTCTCTGTGGAAATCCAAAAAAAAGTTATGACGAGAGAAAAAAGTGGTTCATTTCCAGGGTTTGAAATCTGAAGAAATCTGAGCGAAGGACAAATTTCCTACCCTCAAACAAGTCCAACTCATTTCAGAACGGTAATAGGTGAGAAAGAAATTCTTGAATTGTGAGCGTCAGGGGTGTCTGAAGATATTCGGGGACAAGCCTCATGTCTTAACTTTGCTTCGTTAAGGAGATATGACGATTCGAATATGCCTCTCATTACAGAAATGCAGCGGTGATTTTGAACAAACTCTCCATTGACTTTATATGGAGAGTTTTCTGACATTGTGTTGGTCTGAGGAGATTTGCGAAAGTTCTATGAATACCACAACAATGATAGTGACATTTTCTGAAAGCCAGCAAAAATACCTACGTTTTGATGTATAATTTGTGGAAGTTGAGTGAAAATTGAGCAAGTAGCAAACAGTTGTTCGGACATGAAGAGAAGACTGCAAAAGCTTCAGTGTCACACTGGAAGCCAAGAGCATAGCAACCATAACAACGCATGTATTTTGTGAAAAATCACAATTTTGCAACTCAAAACTTTAAGAGGCATAAAAGTAAAACAGTAAAAGATTTGAAAAAGCTGAATCATACCTGAATAGCCCAATAATTTGTGAACATTTTAAAGTTTGAATGGTTGTTCTAGGTGAAAATATGAGGAAGTAGTTAAGTTTCAAAAACAAGCAAATTTTAGCAGAATTGCAGAAGTTTCCCATTCATTTCAATGGGACAAATTAAAGGAAAAAAGTGGAATATTTTAAAAAGTATAATAGTTAAAAATAGCAAAAGTCATAGCCGGCATTAGCAAAAATAGCTGAATAGTTTAAAGTTTGAACGGTGAAAATAGCACAAAAATTGTGGAAGTAGTTCCACGGCGAAAAGTGTACGGAAGTCCTAAGAATAATAAAGAATAAAGAGAAACAGGAACTCAATAGTGTGGATGCTTAAAGCATCCACACAATAATAATAAAGAATAAAGAGAAACAGGAACTCAATAGTGTGGATGCTTAAAGCATCCACACAATAACTAGAAAAATTTGCATTTCCTGCGAAAATGCAGTGTGGATGCTTAAAGCTGAAGCTGTATGCAAAAAGTAGCTGAAAAAGCTGAAAAGTTGCAGAAATTGTAAAAACTTTGCAGAAGCAAAAGAAGTTTGCTAAAATGGAATAACTTAGCAGAACTGCAATATCTTAGAGGAAACATAATACTTGGCAGAAATACAATAGCATAGCAGAATTTAGCAGAAATATTGTAACTTACCAGAAACATGATAACTTCTCAAAAATAAAAGAATTTAGGAGAAATAGTATAAGATAACAGAAAGAATATATTTAGCCAAAAATACTTAAACATTACAGAAACACTATGATTTAGAAAAATAGTACAACAGAGCAGAAATATTGTGATTTACCAGAGACACTGTGATGAACTATGAATATTGTAATTTTAAATTAAGACTATGTTTTAGCACAAATATTATAATTTGGCAGAAATACTATAATTTAGCAGAAATACTATGTTTTAGCACAAATCCTATAAAAAGCAGAAATACTATAATTTAGCAGAAATACTATATTAAGCACAAATCCTATAAAAAGCAGAAATACTATATTAAGCACAAATCCTATAAAAAGCAGAAATACTATATTAAGCACAAATTCTATAAAAAGCAGAAATACTATATTAAGCACAAATCCTATAAAAAGCAGAAATAGTATGATTTAGCAGAAATACTGTATTTAGCACAAGTACCAAAAAGTAGCAGAAATACTATGATTTAGCAGAAATACTATGATTGAGCAGAAGTACTAAGATGTAGTAAAAGTACTTTGATTTAACAGAATTACAATTATGGAGGAGTAATACTTTAAAATGGGAGAAATAGCCTAAAGGGAAGAGTATTTGTGCCATGGAGTGTTAACAAGAATGTGAGGTCCATATTAGAAAAGCTGGTAAAATCATAAAAGTTTGCATAATTGTAATAAATGATGAATATGAATTACTGGTCTGTGACAGTGTATTAATTTGTAGGGAAAAAAAACATGTTGACCAAGGTGGAATCGAACCCACGATCTTTGGCTTGCAGACCCGTGTCATTACCAACTGCGCCACTGGGAAAGGGAGGAGCCGCTTTGAAAAACAGGCTCATAAGGAGTCAGAATTAGATCGCGGTGAGAGACGAAAAACGCCGTTTTTTGGAGTTACAAAACAGTGTGTAACTCAAAAAATAGGTGGACTAGAAGCATAATTCTTGCACTGGGTGAATCAGCGGACTTTGGTGTACTTTGACTGCGATTTTCATTGCTCTATGTACATCCGTCGCTGAGATATGACGAGAGAGGAAACCGAAGACCTCAGATATGATTGGCTGGCTGGGAGGCCGTGCAGGCCGTGATATGTATATATGAATGTCTGAGTCCTCACAGAGGATTGGCTGCCTGGGGACCTGGCAGAAATATATAGAAATAGTATGATTAAGCATAAATACTACATTTAGCAGAAATACTATGTTTTAGCACAAATACTATAAAAAGCAGAAATAGTATATTAAGCACAAATCCTATAAAAAGCAGAAATACTATATTAAGCACAAATCTTGTAAAATAGCAGAAATAGTCTGATTTAGCACAATAGTAATACGGTAAACAGAAAAATTGGAAAAGCAAAATGGACAGCTGAAAAAATGCTGAACATGTGGAGGGTCCCTCAAATATACTTGTTAAATGAAAAAAATCGGCAAAAAAATATATATAACAGCCACACAATCACAAATATGTACACATAAGGAAATACACATGCACAGAGAGAGACACACACAAGATCCAATTCAGTCACCCAGTCTAAATATATTGAATATGAATCTTACAATGAGATCATCCCATTAAAAGCCTTTCTCTCTCTCTCTCTCTCTCTCTGTCACACACACACACACACACACACACACACACACACACACACACACACACACACACACAGGGAGAGAGAAGTAAGTTTCTAGGTCAGCCTGGGAGCTGCTGAATTTGAATCCACCAATCAGAGAGCCTGTGTACTTTTTCCCGCCAAAACAGGTGCATCTTTTTACACACGCAGCAGAGAGAGGCACAGGATTATTGCAGCCTATTTCTCATAGTGAGGACTCCCCTCAAACAAATGACCATAATTTCCAAACCGTAGGGGCTAGAGCGGTCATTCTTACACCGTTTTGTTCAGAAGAGATGGGGGAATCTTCCAGTGTTAACAATTTATCATTAAAATGTGAATTTTTAGAGATATACGACATGGATGACTTGTTGACTTAGAAGCCACGAATTCCCCCAATATGCAAATTTGAATGCCTGAGGCCACATATATGATTGGCTGCCTGGGAAGCCGTGCAGGCCCTGATTTGTGGATTTGAATTCCTCAGCCCTCAGATATGATTGGCTGGCTTAGAAGCCATGAAGGCCCCAATATGCAAATTTGAATGCCTCAGGACACATATATGATTGGCTGGGAAACCGTGCAGGCCCTGATTTGAAAATTTGAATGTCTAAGTCCTCACAGAGGATTGGCTGCCTGGGGACCTGGCAGAAATATATAGAAATACTATGATTAAGCATAAATACTACATTTAGTAGAAATACTATGTTTTAGCACAAATACTATAAAAAGCAGAAATACTATAATTTAGCAGAAATACTATATTAAGCACAAATCCTATAATAAGCAGAAATAGGATGATTAAGCATAAATACTACATTTAGTAGAAATACTATGTTTTAGCACAAATAGTATAAAAAGCAGAAATATTATAATTTAGCAGAAATACTATATTAGGCACAAATCCTATAAAAAGCAGAAATAGTATGATTAAGCATAAATACTACATTTAGTAGAAATACTATGTTTTAGCACAAATAGTATAAAAAGCAGAAATATTATAATTTAGCACAAATAGTATAAAAAGCAGAAATATTATAATTTAGCACAAATAGTATAAAAAGCAGAAATATTATAATTTAGCACAAATAGTATAAAAAGCAGAAATACTACATTTAGTAGAAATACTATGTTTTAGCACAAATACTATAAAAAGCAGAAATACTATAATTTAGTAGAAATACTATATTAAGCACAAATCCTATAAAAAGCAGAAATACTATATTAGGCACAAATCCTATAAAAAGCAGAAATACTATATTAGGCACAAATCCTATAAAAAGCAGAAATACTATGTTAGGCACAAATCCTATAAAAAGCAGAAATACTATATTTAGCAGAAATACTATATTAGGCACAAATCCTATGAAAAGCAGAAATAGTATGATTTAGCAGAATAGTAATAACTTACAAAATTACAAATATGGAGGCATATTGGAACACAAATGCACAGAGGGACACACAAACACAGGCTCTAATCCAGTCAACCAGTCTAACTATATTCAATTTAAATCCTACAATGACATGCTGCCAAATAAGGGCAGGGTCCTCTCTCTCCCACTAAACACACACACACACACACACACACACACACACACACACAGACAGACACAGAGGGAGAGAGCTGCCGAATTTAAATCCACCAATCAGAGTGGCTGTTTACGTTTTCCCGCCAAAACAGGTGCATCTTTTTACACACGCAGGACAGAGAGGCACAGGATTATTGCAGCCTATTTCTCATAGTGAGGACTCCCCTCAAACAAATGACCATAATTTCCAAACCGTAGGGGCTAGAGCGGTCATTCTTACACCGTTTTGTTCAGAAGAGATGGGGGAATCTTCCAGTGTTAACAATTTATCATTAAAATATGAATTATTAAAGATATTAGACTTCTAATGCACCATAACTGAGCAGAGCGAAGCAAAAACTGCCTTGACTTGCCCTCAAACAACGCTTTCTAACTCTAAATCTATTTGGAGTATCGATATCATTCTTTCACCGTAAGAGACAGCAGGCTTTGGTGAACAGTCATAGAAATTTTCAGGTCTCTGTGGAAATCCAACAAAAAGTTATGACGAGAGAAAAAAGTGGTTCATTTCCACAGTTTGAAATCTGAAGAAATCTGAGCGAAGGACAAATTTCCTACCCTCAAACAAGTCCAACTCATTTCAGAACGGTAATAGGTGAGAAAGAAATTCTTGAATTGTGAGCGTCAGGGGTGTCTGAAGATATTCGGGGACAAGCCTCATGTCTTAACTTTGCTTCGTTAAGGAGATATGACGATTCGAATATGCCTCTCATTACAGAAATCCAGCGGTGATTTTGAACAAGCTCTCCATTCACTTTATATGGAGAGTTTTCTGACATTGTGTTAGTCTGAGGAGATTTGCGAAAATTCTATAAATCCCACAACAATGATAGTGACATTTCCTGAAAGCCAGCAAAAATACCTACGTTTTGATGTATAATTTGTGGAAGTTGAGTGAAAATTGAGCAAGTAGCAAACAGTTGTTCGGACATGAAGAGAAGACTGCAAAACCTTCAGTGACACACTGGAAGCCAAGAGCATAGCAACCATAACAACGCATGTATTTTGTGAAAAATCACAATTTTGCAACTCAAAACTTTAAGAGGCATAAAAGTAAAACAGTAGAAGATTTGAAAAAGCTGAATCATACCTGAATAGCCCAATAATTTGTGAACATTTTAAAATTTGAATGGTTGTTCTAGGTGAAAATATGAGGAAGTAGTTAAGTTTCAAAAACAAGCAAATTTTAGCAGAATTGCAGAAGTTTCCCATTCATTTCAATGGGACAAATTAAAGGAAAAAAGCTTAATATTTTAAAAAGTATAATAGTTAAAAAATACCAAAAGATATAGCAGGAATTAGCAAAAATAGCTGAATAGTTTAAAGTTTGAACGGTGAAAATAGCACAAAAACTGTGGAAGTAGTTAAACGGCGAAAAGTGTACGGAAGTCCTAAGAATAATAAAGAATAAAGAGAAACAGGAACTCAATAGTGTGGATGCTTAAAGCATCCACACAATAATAAAGAATAAAGAGAAACAGGAACTCAATAGTGTGGATGCTTAAGCATCCACACAATAAAGAATAAAGAGAAACAGGAACTCTATAGTGTGGATGCTTAAAGCATCCACACAAATATAATAACTAGAAAGTGCATTTTCTGAAGAAACTGCAGTGTGAATGCTTGAATCTGAATGTATGCACTGAAATGAATTAATTGCTGAATTTTGAGTTAAAAATATTGAATGAGATTAAAAAAAAACAAAAAAAAAACGAATTTAACCTGAAAACAAAGGTGCTGAACTGCTAAAAGCTGAAGGTTACACAGAAGGAGGAGTTGGAAAAAAACTGAAAATGTTTTAAATGTAAATTAGAAAACCCTAAGAAATGAGAAAAGAACATTTAGAGTCAGAAAACATCTGAAAGAATATTAAAAGGTCATATTCTTTGAATCACTGAATGACTCAAATGTGATCCCTCCACTTTGATCCACACAGTTTAAAAAATTTAAAAGTCTGAGCTTTGAAAGACAAGATGTTGGAAAGAGAACAACGATGGCGACGTTTTGAGGGTAAAATGATGGCTGTAACACTGTGGACACAGCAGCAGTTGAAAGAGAAGTGTTTAATATGAATCTTGGCCCAGTGGCAGGCAGAGCTCGTTAAGCAGGCAGGTGTGAGCCTGGTTGCTATAGTGACCGCACCCAATGGCTCCATACACACGTACACAGACATGCACCTCACTTTTGCTGCTTAAAATGAACAGAAACGTCAGGCCGAAACAAATCGTTCCCAAATGAAAAGTATAGGTCGTATTGACGAAATTCTTTCACCGTGAGCGGCAGCAATGTCTAGTCTACTGAATTCTCAGTTTTCATGCCTGTGGAGTTTATTATATGGACGTGGTGACAGTGTAAAGACACCATGCTCTTCTGATTTTCAAACCAACCTTCTGAGACATTTTAACATTGGAGTCTATGGAAGAGTTGGAGGGAGGAGGCTGTGCATTGGTGACATTTATGAAAGAACCATAACACCTAGTACAATAGTAAACACATTGGATGAAAGAGGACAGCGATGGCTACGTTTTGAGGGTAAAATCATACCTGTAGAGCAAACGCTGTGGACACAGCAGCAGTTTTAAAAAAGATTTTAAGATTAATTTTTTTGCTCCTCTCACTCTAGCAGTTGAGCTGCCTCACTCTAGCCCCAACATTCCGTCCCATACACACCCATTATAAACTCTGAAACGGGTGAAAAAACATCATGAAACTTAAACTGGAACTGAAGAAAAAGTATAATAGATATTGAAAAGATAAATACAAGTTGAATAGTTGAATGTCTTGTCTTCGTTTTAAAGTTTGAATGGTGGCTCTATGTCAATGTATGTGGAAGTAGTAAGAGTTTAAAAATGAGTAAGTTGAATGAGGATTTGAAGGGTCTCCCCATTGAAATACATTATAAATTTTTGTTGAATAAAGTTGAATAAAATTAAAAATATAAATGTTAAAAATATGAAAAATAGAAGCAGTGTTGTCCAAAAGAATAGGAATCTAACGGTGTTTGAATGGTTTTTCTAAGTTGAACGGTTTTGAAGGAGTAGGATTACAAAAAACGTACGGAATACAGAATAAAATATAATAACTAGAAAGTGCATTTTCTGAAGAAACTGCAGTGTGAATGCTTGAATCTGAATGTATGGACTGAAATGAATTAATTGCTGAATTTTGAGTTAAAAATATTGAATGAGATTTTAAAAAAACAACAAAAAAACCCGAATTTAACCTGAAAACAAAGGTGCTGAACTGCTAAAAGCTGAAGGTTACACAGAAGAAGAAGTTGGAAAAAAGCTGAAAATGTTTTAATTGTAAATTAGAAAAACCTAAGAAATGAGAAAAGAACATTTAGAGTCAGAAAACATCTGAAAGAATATTAAAAGGTCATATTCTTTGAATCACTGAATGACTAAAATGTGATCCCTCCACTTGGATCCACACAGTTTAAAAAGTTTACATCTCTGAGCTTTGAAAGACAAGATGTTGGAAAGAGAACAACGATGGCGACGTTTTGAGGGTAAAATGATGGCTTTAACACTGTGGACACAGCAGCAGTTGAAAGAGAAGTGTTTCAGATGAATCTTGGCAGAGTGAGAGAGAGAGCTCGTTAAGCAGGCAGGTGTGAGCCTGGTTGCTATAGTGACCGCACCCAATGGCTCCATACACACGGACACAGACATGCACCTCACTTTTGCTGCTTAAAATGAACAGAAAAGTCAGGCCGAAACAAATCGTTCCCATATGAAAAGTACAAGTCGTATTGACGAAATTCTTTCACCGTGAGCGACAGCAATGTCTAGTCTACTGAATTCTCAGTTTTCATGCCTGTGGAGTTTATTATATGGACGTGGTGACAGTGGAAAGACACCATGCTCTTCTGATTTTCAAAAGAACCTTCTGAGCCATTTTAACATTAGAGTCTATGGAAGAGTTGGAGGGAGGAGGCTGTGCATTGGTGACATTTATGAAAGAACCATAACACCTAGGACAATAGTAAACACATTGGATGAAAGAGGACAGCGATGGCTACGTTTTGAGGGTAAAATCATACCTGTAGAGCAAACGATGTGGACACAGCAGCAGTTTTAAAAAATATTTTAAGATTAATTTTTTTGCTCCTCTCACTCTAGCAGTTGAGCTCTCTCACTCTAGCCCCAACATTCCGTCCCATACACACCCATTATAAACTCTGAAACGGGTGAAAAAACATCATGAAACTTAAACTGGAACTGAAGAAAAAGTATAATAGATATTGAAAAGATAAATACAAGTTGAATAGTTGAATGTCTTGTCTTCGTTTTAAAGTTTGAATGGTGGCTCTATGTCAATGTATGTGGAAGTAGTAAGAGTTTAAAAATGAGTAAGTTGAATGAGGATTTGAAGGGTCTCCCCATTGAAATACATTATAAATTTTTGTTGAATAAAGTTGAATAAAATTAAAAATATAAATGTTAAAAATATGAAAAATAGAAGCAGTGTTGTCCAAAAGAATAGGAATCTAACGGTGTTTGAATGGTTTTTCTAAGTTGAACGGTTTTGAAGGAGTAGGATTACAAAAAACGTACGGAATAGATAAAATATAATAATAATAATAACTAGAAAGTGCATTTTCTGAAGAAACTGCAGTGTGAATGCTTGAATCTGAATGTATGCACTGAAATGAATTAATTGCTGAATTTTGAGTTAAAAATATTGAATGAGATTAAAAAAAAACAAAAAAAAAAACGAATTTAACCTGAAAACAAAGGTGCTGAACTGCTAAAAGCTGAAGGTTACACAGAAGAAGGAGTTGGAAAAAAGCTGAAAATGTTTTAATTGTAAATTAGAAAACCCTAAGAAATGAGAAAAGAACATTTAGAGTCAGAAAACATCTGAATGAATATTAAAAGGTCATATTCTTTGAATCACTGAATGACTCAAATGTGATCCCTCCACTTTGATCCACACAGTTTAAAAAGTTTAAATGCCTGAGCTTTGAAAGACACGGTGTTGGAAAGAGAACAATAATGGCGACAATTTGAGGGTAAAATGATGGCTGTAACACTGTGGACACAGCAGCAGTTGAAAGAGAAGTGCTAAAGATGAATCTTGGTACAGTGGCAGGCAGAGCTCGTTAAGCAGGCAGGTGTGAGCCTGGTTGCTATAGTGACCGCACCCAATGGCTCCATACACACGTACACAGACATGCGCCTCACTTTTGCTGCTTAAAATGAACAGAAAAGTCAGGCCGAAACAAATTGCTCCCAAATGAAAAGTATAGGTCGTATTGACGAAATTCTTTCACCGTGAGCGGCAGCAATGTCTAGTCTACCTAATTCTCAGTTTTCATGCCTGTGGAGTTTATTATATGGACGTGGTGACAGTGTAAAAACACCATGCTCTTCTGATTTTCAAACCAACCTTCTGAGCCGTTTTAACATTAGAGTCTATGGAAGAGTTGGAGGGAGGAGGCTGTGCATTGGTGACATTTACGAAAGAACCATAACACCTAGGACAATAGTAAACACATTGGATGAAAGAGGACAGCGATGGCTACGTTTTGATGGTAAAATCATACCTGTAGAGCAAACGCTGCGGACACAGCAGCAGTTTTAAAAAATATTTTAAGATTAATTTTTTTGCTCCTCTCACTCTAGCAGTTGAGCTGCCTCACTCTAGCCCCAACATTCCGTCCCATACACACCCATTATAAACTCTGAAACGGGTGAAAAAACATCATGAAACTTAAACTGGAACTGAAGAAAAAGTATAATAGATATTGAAAAGATAAATACAAGTTGAATAGTTGAATGTCTTGTCTACGTTTTAAAGTTTGAATGGTGGCTCTATGTCAATGTATGTGGAAGTAGTAAGAGTTTAAAAATGAGTAAGTTGAATGAGAATTTGAAGGGTCTCCCCATTGAAATACATGGGAAATTTTTGTTGAATAAAGTTGAATAAATTTAAAAATATAAATGTTAAAAATGAGAAAAATAGAAGCAGTCATGTCCAAAAGAATAGGAATCTAATGGTGTTTGAATGGTTTTTCTAAGTTGAACGGTTTTGAAGGAGTAGGAGTACAAAAAACGTACGGAATAGATAAAATATAATAATAATAAAGATTAGAAGAACAATACTGTGAATGCTTTTCAAGCATTCACACTAATAATAAAGATTCGAATAACAATACTGTGAATGCTTTTCAAGCATTCACACTAATAACTAGAAAAATTTGCATTTCCTGCGAAAATGCAGTGTGGATGCTTAAAGCTGAAGCTGTATGCAAAAAGTAGCTGAAAAAGCTGAAAAGTTGCAGAAATTGTAAAAACTTTGCAGAAGCAAAAGAAGTTTGCTAAAATGGAATAACTTAGCAGAACTGCAATATCTTAGAGGAAACATAATACTTGGCAGAAATACAATAGCATAGCAGAATTTAGCAGAAATATTGTAACTTACCAGAAACATGATAACTTCTCAAAAATACAAGAATTTAGGAGAAATAGTATAAGATAACAGAAAGAATATATTTAGCCAAAAATACTTAAACATTACAGAAACACTATGATTTAGAAAAATAGTACAAAAGAGCAGAAATATTGTGATTTACCAGAGACACTGTGATGAACTATGAATATTGTAATTTTAAATTAAGACTATGTTTTAGCACAAATATTATAATTTGGCAGAAATACTATAATTTAGCACAAATACTATAAAAAGCAGAAATACTATAATTTAGCAGAAATACTATATTAAACACAAACCCTATAAAAAGCAGAAATACTGTACTATGATTTGGTAGAAAAAACTATAATTAATCAGAAATACTATATTTGGCAGAAATACGGTATTTGGCACAAATCTTATAAAATAGCAGAAATAGTATGATTTAGCACAATAGTAATAACTTAAACAGAAAAATTGGAAAAGCAAAAATGGACAGCTGAAAAAATGATGAACATGCTGAAGGTCCCTCAACTATACTTGTTAAATGAAAAAAATCAGCAAAAAAATCTATAACAGCCACACAATCACAAATATGTACACATGAGGAAACACACATGCACAGAGAGACACACACACAAGATCCAATTCAGTCAACCAGTCTAAATATATTGAATTTGAATCTTAGAATGAGATCATCCCATTAAAAGCCTTTCTCTCTCTCTCTCTCTCTGTCACACACACACACACACACACACACACACACACACACACACAGGGAGAGAAAAGTGAGTTTCTAGGTCAGCCTGGGAGCTGCTGAATTTGAATCCACCAATCAGAGAGCCTGTGCACTCTTTCCCTCCAAAACAGGTGCATCCTTTTTACACACGCAGCACAGAGAGACACAGGATCATTGCAGTCTATTTCTCATAATGACGACTCCCCTCAAACAAATGACCATAATTTCCTAACCGTAGGAGCTAGAACGGTCATTCTTACACCGTTTTGTTCAGAAGAGATGGGGGAATCTTCAAGTGTTGACAATTTATCATTAAAATATGAATTTTTAGAGATATATGACACGGATGACTTGTTGACTTAGAAGCCACGAATTCCCCAACATGCAAATTTGAATACCTGGAGCCCACATACATGATTGGCTGGCTGGGAAGCTGTGCAGGCCCTGATTTGTGGATTTGAATTCCTCAGCCCTCAGATATGATTGGCTGGCTTAGAAGCCATGAAGTCCCCAATATGCAAATTTGAATGCCTCAGGACACATATATGATTGGCTGGGAAACCGTGCAGGGCCTGATTTGAAAATTTGAATGTCTAAGTCCTCACAGAGGATTGGCTGCCTGGGGACTTGGCAGAAATATATAGAAATAGTATGATTAAGCATAAATACTACATTTAGTAGAAATACTATGTTTTAGCACAAATACTATAAAAAGCAGAAATACTATAATTTAGCAGAAATACTATATTAAGCACAAACCCTATAAAAAGCAAAAATAGTATGATTAAGCATAAATACTACATTTAGTAGAAATACTATGTTTTAGCACAAATACTATAAAAAGCAGAAATACTGTACTATGATTTAGTAGAAAAACTATAATTAATCAGAAATACTATATTTGGCAGAAATACTATAGTTTGCACAAATCTTATGAAATAGCAGAAACAGTATGATTTAGCACAATAGTAATAACTTAAACAGAAAAACTGGAAAAGCAAAATGGACAGCTGAAAAAATGCTGAACATGCTGAGGGTCCCTCAAATATACTTGTTAAATGAAAAAAATCAGCAAAAAAATCTATAACAGCCACAAAATCACAAATATGTACACATAAGGAAACACACATGCACAGAGAGATTCAGTCACCCAGTCTAAATATATTAAATTAGAATCTTAGAATGAGATCATCCCATTAAAAGCCTCTCTCTCTCTCTCTCTCTCTCTCTCTCTCACACACACACACACACACACACACAGACAGACACAGAGGGAGAGAGCTGCCACCAATCAGAGTGGCTGTTTACTTTTTCCCGCCAAAACAGGTGCATCCTTTTTACACACGCAGCACAGAGAGGCACAGGATTATTGCAGTCTATTTCTCATAGTGACGACTCCCCTCAAACAAATGACCATAATTTCCAAACCGTAGGGGCTAGAGCGGTCATTCTTACACCGTTTTGTTCAGAAGAGATGGGGGAATCTTCCAGTGTTAACAATTTATCATTAAAATGTGAATTTTTAGAGATATATGACATGGATGACTTGTTGACTTAGAAGCCACGAATTCCCCCAATATGCAAATTTGAATGCCTGAGGCCACATATATGATTGGCTGCCTGGGAAGCCGTGCAGGCCCTGATTTGTGGATTTGAATTCCTCAGCCCTCAGATATGATTGGCTGGCTTAGAAGCCATGAAGGCCCCAATATGCAAATTTGAATGCCTCAGGACACATATATGATTGGCTGGGAAACCGTGCAGGCCCTGATTTGAAAATTTGAATGTCTAAGTCCTCACAGAGGATTGGCTGCCTGGGGACCTGGCAGAAATATATAGAAATACTATGATTAAGCATAAATACTACATTTAGTAGAAATACTATGTTTTAGCACAAATACTATAAAAAGCAGAAATACTATAATTTAGCAGAAATACTATATTAAGCACAAATCCTATAAAAAGCAGAAATACTATATTAAGCACAAATTCTATAAAAAGCAGAAATACTATATTAAGCACAAATTCTATAAAAAGCAGAAATACTATATTAAGCACAAATTCTATAAAAAGCAGAAATACTATATTAAGCACAAATCCTATTAAAAGCAGAAATACTATATTAAGCACAAATCTTATAAAATAGAAGAAAAAGTATGATTTAGCACAATAGTAATAAGTTAAACAGAAAAATTGGAAAAGCAAAATGGACAGCTGAAAAAATGCTGAACATGCTGAGGGTCCCTCAAATATACTTGTTAAATGAAAAAATCAGCAAAAAAATGCACAGGGAGAGAGAAGTAAGTTTCTAGGTCAGCCTGGGAGCTGCTGAATTTGAATCCACCAATCAGAGAGCCTGTGTACTTTTTCCCGCCAAAACAGGTGCATCTTTTTACACACGCAGCAGAGAGAGGCACAGGATTATTGCAGCCTATTTCTCATAGTGAGGACTCCCCTCAAACAAATGACCATAATTTCTAAACCGTAGGGGCTAGAGCGGTCATTCTTACACCGTTTTGTTCAGAAGAGATGGGGGAATCTTCCAGTGTTAACAATTTATCATTAAAATGTGAATTTTTAGAGATATACGACATGGATGACTTGTTGACTTAGAAGCCACGAATTCCCCCAATATGCAAATTTGAATGCCTGAGGCCACATATATGATTGGCTGGCTGGGAAGCCGTGCAGGCCCTGATTTGTGGATTTGAATTCCTCAGCCCTCAGATATGATTGGCTGGCTTAGAAGCCATGAAGGCCCCAATATGCAAATTTGAATGGCTCAGGACACATATATGATTGGCTGGGAAACCGTGCAGGCCCTGATTTGAAAATTTGAATGTCTAAGTCCTCACAGAGGATTGGCTGCCTGGGGACCTGGCAGAAATATATAGAAATACTATGATTAAGCATAAATACTACATTTAGTAGAAATACTATGTTTTAGCACAAATACTATAAAAAGCAGAAATACTATAATTTAGCAGAAATACTATATTAAGCACAAATCCTATAAAAAGCAGAAATAGGATGATTAAGCATAAACACTACATTTAGTAGAACTACTATGTTTGAGCAAAAATCCTATAAAAAGCAGAAATACTATATTAGGCACAAATCCCATAAAAAGCAGAAATAGTATGATTAAGCATAAATACTACATTTAGTAGAAATACTATGTTTTAGCACAAATAGTATAAAAAGCAGAAATATTGTAATTTAGCAGAAATACTATATTAGGCACAAATCTTATAAAATAGCAGAAATATTATAATTTAGCACAAATAGTATAAAAAGCAGAAATATTATAATTTAGCACAAATAGTATAAAAAGCAGAAATACTACATTTAGTAGAAATACTATGTTTTAGCACAAATACTATAAAAAGCAGAAATACTATAATTTAGTAGAAATACTATATTAAGCACAAATCCTATAAAAAGCAGAAATACTATATTAGGCACAAATCCTATAAAAAGCAGAAATACTATATTAGGCACAAATCCTATAAAAAGCAGAAATACTATATTTAGCAGAATAGTAATAACTTACAAAATTACAAATATGGAGGCATATTGGAACACAAATGCACAGAGGGACACACAAACACAGGCTCTAATCCAGTCAACCAGTCTAACTATATTCAATTTAAATCCTACAATGACATCCTGCCGAATAAGGGCAGGGTCCTCTCTCTCCCACTAAACACACACACACACACACACACACAGACAGACACAGAGGGAGAGAGCTGCCGAATTTAAATCCACCAATCAGAGTGGCTGTTTACGTTTTCCCGCCAAAACAGGTGCATCTTTTTACACACGCAGGACAGAGAGGCACAGGATTATTGCAGCCTATTTCTCATAGTGAGGACTCCCCTCAAACAAATGACCATAATTTCCTAACCGTAGGGGCTAGAGCGGTCATTCTTACACCGTTTTGTTCAGAAGAGATGGGGGAATCTTCCAGTGTTAACAATTTATCATTAAAATATGAATTATTAAAGATATTAGACTTCTAATGCACCATAACTGAGCAGAGCGAAGCAAAAACTGCCTTGACTTGCCCTCAAACAACGCTTTCTAACTCTAAATCTATTTGGAGTATCGATATCATTCTTTCACCGTAAGAGACAGCAGGCTTTGGTGAACAGTCATAGAAATTTTCAGGTCTCTGTGGAAATCCAACAAAAAGTTATGACGAGAGAAAAAAGTGGTTCATTTCCACAGTTTGAAATCTGAAGAAATCTGAGCGAAGGACAAATTTCCTACCCTCAAACAAGTCCAACTCATTTCAGAACGGTAATAGGTGAGAAAGAAATTCTTGAATTGTGAGCGTCAGGAGTGTCTGAAGATATACGGGGACAAGCCTCATGTCTTAACTTTGCTTCGTTAAGGAGATATGACGATTCGAATATGCCTCTCATTACAGAAATGTAGCGATGATTTTGAACAAGCTCTCCATTCACTTTATATGGAGAGTTTTCTGACCTTGTGTTAGTCTGAGGAGATTTGCCAAAATTCTATAAATCCCACAACAATGATGGTGACATTTTCTGAAAGCCAGCAAAAATACCTACGTTTTGATGTATAATTTGTGGAAGTTGAGTGAAAATTGAGCAAGTAGCAGGAAGTTGTTCGGACATGAAGTGAAAATTGCAAAACCTTCAGTGGCACACTGGAAGCCAAGAGCATAGCAACCATAACAACACATGTATTTTGTGAAAAATCACAATTTTGCAACTCAAAACTTTAAGAGGCATAAAAGTAAAACAGTAAAACATTTGAAAAAGCTGAATCATACCTGAATAGCCCAATAATTTGTGAACATTTTAAAATTTGAATGGTTGTTCTAGGTGAAAGTATGAGGAAGTAGTTAAGTTTCAAAAACAAGCAAAATTTAGCAGAATTGCAGAAGTTTCCCATTCATTTCAATGGGACAAATTAAAGGAAAAAAGCTTAATATTTTAAAAAGTATAATAGTTAAAAATAGCAAAAATCGTAGCAGGAATTAGCAAAAATAGCAGAATAGTTTAAAATTTGAACGGTGAAAATCGGCTGAAAATTGTGGAAGTAGTTAAACGGCGAAAAGTGTACGGAAGCAACTAGAATAATAACTAGAAAAATTTGCATTTCCTGCGAAAATGCAGTGTGGATGCTTAAAGCTGAAGCTGTATGCAAAAACTAGCTGAAAAAGCTGAAAAGTTGCAGAAATTGTAAAAACTTTGCAGAAGCAAAAGAAGTTTGCTAAAATGGAATAACTTAGCAGAACTGCAATATCTTAGAGGAAACATAATACTTGGCAGAAATACAATAGCATAGCAGAATTTAGCAGAAATATTGTAACTTACCAGAAACATGATAACTTCTCAAAAATACAAGAATTTAGGAGAAATAGTATAAGATAACAGAAAGAATATATTTAGCCAAAAATACTTAAACATTACAGAAACACTATGATTTAGAAAAATAGTACAACAGAGCAGAAATATTGTGATTTACCAGAGACACTGTGATGAACTATGAATATTGTAATTTTAAATTAAGACTATGTTTTAGCACAAATATTATAATTTGGCAGAAATACTATAATTTAGCAGAAATACTATATTAAGCACAAATCCTATAAAAAGCAGAAATGGTATGATTAAGCACAAATACTACATTTAGTAGAAATACTTTGTTTTAGCAAAAATCCCATAAAAAGCAGAAATACTGTACTATGATTTAGTAGAAAGACTATAATTAATCAGAAATACTAAATTTAGCAGAAATACTATATTAAGCACAAATCCTATGAAAAGCAGAAATAGTATGATTAAGCATAAATACTACATTTAGCAGAAATACTATATTAAGCACAAATCTTATAAAAAGCAGAAATACTATATTAAGCACAAATCCTATAAAACCAGAAATAGTATATTAAGCACAAATCTTATAAAATAGCAGAAATAGTGTGATTTAGCACAATAGTAATAAGTTAAACAGAAAAATTGGAAAAGCAAAATGGACAGCTGAAAAGATGCTGAACATGCTGAGGTTCCCTCAAATATACTTGTTAAATGACAAAAATCAGCAAAAAAATTTATGACTGCCACACAATTACAAATATGTACACATGAGGAAACACACATGCACAGAGAGACACACACACAAGATCCAATTCAGTCAACCAGTCTAAATATATTGAATTTGAATCTTACAATGGGATCATCCCATTAAAAGGCTTTCTCTCTCTCTCTCTCTCTGTCACACACACACACACACACACACACACACACACACACACACACACACACACACACAGGGAGAGAGAAGTAAGTTTCTAGGTCAGCCTGGGAGCTGGTGAATTTGAATCCACCAATCAGAGAGGCTGTGCACTTTTCCCCACCAAAACAGGTGCATCTGTTTACACACGCAGCAGCACAGAGAGACACAGGATTTTTGCAGTCTATTTCTCATAGTGACGACTCCCCTCAAACAAATGACCGTAATTTCCTAACCGTAGGGGCTAGAACGGTCATTCTTACACCGTTTTGTTCAGAAGAGATGGGGGAATCTTCAAGTGTTGACAATTTAATATTAAAATATGAATTTTTAGAGATATATGACATGGATGACTTGTTGACTTAGAAGCCACGAATTCCCCAATATGCAAATTTGAATGCCTGAGACCACATATGTGATTGGCTGGCTGGGAAGCCGTGCAGGCCCTGATTTGTGGATTTGAATTCCTCAGCCCTCAGATATGATTGGCTGGCTTAGAAGCCACGAAGGCCCCAATATGCAAATTTGAATGCCTCAGGACACTTATTTGATTGGCTGGGAAACTGTGCAGGCCCTGATTTGAAAATTTGAATGTCTCAGTCCTCACAGAGGATTGGCTGCCTGGGGACCTGGCAGAAATATATAGAAATACTATTATTAAGCATAAATACTACATTTAGTAGAAATACTATGTTTTAGCACAAATACTATAAAAAGAAGAAAAACTATAATTTAGCAGAAATACTATATTAAGCACAAATCCTATAAAAAGCAGAAATACTATAATTTAGAACAAATAGTATAAAAAGCAGAAATACTATAATTTAGCAGAAATACTATGTTAGGCACAAATCCTATAGAAAGCAGAAATACTATAATTTAGCAGAAATACTATGTTAGGCACAAATCCTATAAAAAGCAGAAATACTATAATTTAGCAGAAATACTATATTAGGCATAAATCCTATGAAAAGCAGAAATAGTATGATTTAGCAGAAATACTGTATTTAGCACAAGTACCGAAAAGTACCAGAAATACTATGATTTAGCAGAATAGTAATAACTTATTGAAACACAAATGCACAGAGGGACACACAAACACAGGCTCTAATCCAGTCAACCAGTCTAACTATGTTCAATTTAAATCCTACAATGACATGCTGCCAAATAAGGGCAGGGTCCTCTCTCTCCCACTAAACACACACACACACACACACACACACACACACACACACACACACACACACACACACACAGGGAGAGAGGACTAAGTTTCTAGGTCAGCCTGGGAGCTGCTGAATTTGAATCCACCAATCAGAGAGGCTGTTTACGTTTTCCCGCCAAAACAGGTGCATCTTTTTACACACGCAGCACAGAGACATACACCTGCTTCTTTCAGTTTATTTCACATAGTGAGGATTCCCCTCAAACAAATGACCATAATTTCCTAACCATAGGGGCTAGAGCGGTCATTCTTACACCGTTTTGTTCAGAAGAGATGGGGGAATCTTCAAGTGTTGACAATTTATCATTAAAATATGAATTTTTAGAGATATATGACATGGATGACTTGTTGACTTAGAAGCCACGAATTCCCCAATATGCAAATATGAATACCTGGAGCCCACATACATGATTGGCTGGCTGGGAAGCTGTGCAGGCCCTGATTTGTGGATTTGAATTCCTCAGCCCTCAGATATGATTGGCTGGCTTAGAAGCCATGAAGGCCCCAATATGCAAATTTGAATGCCTCAGGACACATATATGATTGGCTGGGAAACCGTGCAGGCCCTGATTTGAAAATTTGAATGTCTAAGTCCTCACAGAGGATTGGCTGCCTGGGGACCTGGCAGAAATATATAGAAATACTATGATTAAGCATAAATACTACATTTAGTAGAAATACTATGTTTTAGCACAAATACTATAAAAAGCAGAAATACTATAATTTAGCAGAAATACTATATTAAGCACAAATCCTATAAAAAGCAGAAATAGGATGATTAAGCATAAACACTACATTTAGTAGAAATACTATATTTGAGCAAAAATCCTATAAAAAGCAGAAATACTATATTAGGCACAAATCCCATAAAAAGCAGAAATAGTATGATTAAGCATAAATACTACATTTAGTAGAAATACTATGTTTTAGCACAAATAGTATAAAAAGCAGAAATATTGTAATTTAGCAGAAATACTATATTAGGCACAAATCTTATAAAATAGCAGAAATAGTATTATTTAGCACAATAGTAATAAGTTAAACAGAAAAATTGGAAAAGCAAAATGGACAGCTGAAAAAATGCTGAACATGCTGAGGTTCCCTCAAATATACTTGTTAAATGACAAAAATCAGCAAAAAAATTTATGACTGCCACACAATTACAAATATGTACACATGAGGAAACACACATGCACAGAGAGACACACACACAAGATCCAATTCAGTCAACCAGTCTAAATATATTGAATTTGAATCTTACAATGGGATCATCCCATTAAAAGGCTTTCTCTCTCTCTCTCTCTCTCTCTGTCACACACACACACACACACACACACACACACACACACACACACACACACATGCACACACAGGGAGAGAGAAGTAAGTTTCTAGGTCAGCCTGGGAGCTGGTGAATTTGAATCCACCAATCAGAGAGGCTGTGCACTTTTCCCCACCAAAACAGGTGCATCTGTTTACACACGCAGCAGCACAGAGAGACACAGGATTTTTGCAGTCTATTTCTCATAGTGACGACTCCCCTCAAACAAATGACCGTAATTTCCTAACCGTAGGGGCTAGAGCGGTCATTCTTACACTGTTTTGTTCAGAAGAGATGGGGGAATCTTCCAGTGTTAACAATTTATCATTAAAATGTGAATTTTTAGAGATATATGACATGGATGACTTGTTGACTTAGAAGCCACGAATTCCCCAATATGCAAATATGAATGCCTGAGACCACATATATGATTGGCTGGCTGGGAAGCCGTGCAGGCCCTGATTTGTGGATTTGAATTCCTCAGCCCTCAGATATGATTGGCTGGCTTAGAAGCCATGAAGGCCCCAATATGCAAATTTGAATGCCTCAGGACACATATATGATTGGCTGGGAAGCCGTGCAGGCCTTGATTTGAAAATTTGAATTTCTCAGTCCTCACAGAGGATTGGCTGCCTGGGGACCTGGCAGAAATATATAGAAATACTATGATTAAGCATAAATACTACATTTAGTAGAAATACTATGTTTTAGCACAAATACTATAAAAAGCAGAAATACTATAATTTAGCAGAAATACTATATTAAGCACAAATCCTATAAAAAGCAGAAATAGGATGATTAAGCATAAACACTACATTTAGTAGAAATACTATGTTTGAGCAAAAATCCTATAAAAAGCAGAAATACTATATTAGGCACAAATCCCATAAAAAGCAGAAATAGTATGATTAAGCATAAATACTACATTTAGTAGAAATACTATGTTTTAGCACAAATAGTATAAAAAGCAGAAATATTGTAATTTAGCAGAAATACTATATTAGGCACAAATCTTATAAAATAGCAGAAATAGTATTATTTAGCACAATAGTAATAAGTTAAACAGAAAAATTGGAAAAGCAAAATGGACAGCTGAAAAAATGCTGAACATGCTGAGGGTCCCTCAAATATACTTGTTAAATGAAAAAATCAGCAAAAAAATGCACAGGGAGAGAGAAGTAAGTTTCTAGGTCAGCCTGGGAGCTGCTGAATTTGAATCCACCAATCAGAGAGCCTGTGTACTTTTTCCCGCCAAAACATGTGCCTCTTTTTACACACGCAGCACAGAGAGGCACAGGATTATTGCAGCCTATTTCTCATAGTGAGGACTCCCCTCAAACAAATGACCATAATTTCCAAACCGTAGGGGCTAGAGCGGTCATTCTTACACCGTTTTGTTCAGAAGAGATGGGGGAATCTTCCAGTGTTTACAATTTATCATTAAAATATGAATTATTAAAGATATTTGACTTGTAATGCACCATAACTGAGTAGAGCGAAGCAAAAACTGCCTTGACTTGCCCTCAAACAACGCTTTCTAACTCGAAATCTATTTGGAGTATCGATATCATTCTTTCACCGTAAGAGACAGCAGGCTTTGGTGAACAATCATGGAAATTTTCAGGTCTCTGTGGAAATCCAACAAAAAGTTATGACGAGAGAAAAAAGTGGTTCATTTCCACAGTTTGAAATCTGAAGAAATCTGAGCGAAGGACGAATTTCCTACCCTCAAACAAGTCCAACTCATTTCAGAACGGTAATAGGTGAGAAAGAAATTCTTGAATTGTGAGCGTCAGGGGTGTCTGAAGATATTCGGGGACAAGCCTCATGTCTTAACTTTGCTTCGTTAAGGAGATATGACGATTCGAATATGCCTCTCATTACAGAAATCCAGCGGTGATTTTGAACAAGCTCTCCATTCACTTTATATGGAGAGTTTTCTGACCTTGTGTTAGTCTGAGGAGATTTGCAAAAATTCTATAAATCCCACAACAATGATGGTGACATTTTCTGAAAGCCAGCAAAAATACCTACGTTTTGATGTATAATTTGTGGAAGTTGAGTGAAAATTGAGCAAGTAGCAGGAAGTTGTTCGGACATGAAGTGAAAATTGCAAAACCTTCAGTGGCACACTGGAAGCCAAGAGCATAGCAACCATAACAACACATGTATTTTGTGAAAAATCACAATTTTGCAACTCAAAACTTTAAGAGGCATAAAAGTAAAACAGTAAAAGATTTGAAAAAGCTGAATCATACCTGAATAGCCCAATAATTTGTGAACATTTTAAAGTTTGAATGGTTGTTCTAGGTGAAAATATGAGGAAGTAGTTAAGTTTCAAAAACAAGCAAATTTTAGCAGAATTGCTGAAGTTTCCCATTCATTTCAATGGGACAAATTAAAGGAAAAAAGCTTAATATTTTAAAAAGTATAATAGTTAAAAATAGCAAAAATCGTAGCAGGAATTAGCAAAAATAGCTGAATAGTTTAAAATTTGAACGGTGAAAATCGGCTGAAAATTGTGGAAGTAGTTTAACGGCGAAAAGTGTACGGAAGCAACTAGAATAATAATAATAACTAGAAAAATTTGCATTTCCTGCGAAAATGCAGTGTGGATGCTTAAAGCTGAAGCTGTATGCAAAAAGTAGCTGAAAAAGCTGAAAAGTTGCAGAAATTGTAAAAACTTTGCAGAAGCAAAAGAAGTTTGCTAAAATGGAATAACTTAGCAGAACTGCAATATCTTAGAGGAAACATAATACTTGGCAGAAATACAATAGCATAGCAGAATTTAGCAGAAATATTGTAACTTACCAAAAACATGATAACTTCTCAAAAATACAAGAATTTAGGAGAAATAGTATAAGATAACAGAAAGAATATATTTAGCCAAAAATACTTAAACATTACAGAAACACTATGATTTAGAAAAATAGTACAACAGAGCAGAAATATTGTGATTTACCAGAGACACTGTGATGAACTATGAATATTGTAATTTTAAATTGAGACTATGTTTTAGCACAAATATTATAATTTGGCAGAAATACTATAATTTAGCAGAAATACTATATTAAGCACAAATCCTATAAAAAGCAGAAATGGTATGATTAAGCACAAATACTACATTTAGTAGAAATACTTTGTTTTAGCACAAATCCCATAAAAAGCAGAAATACTGTACTATGATTTAGTAGAAAAACTATAATTAATCAGAAATACTAAATTTAGCAGAAATACTATATTAAGCACAAATACTATAAAAAGCAGAAATAGTATGATTAAGCATAAATACTACATTTAGCAGAAATACTATATTAAGCACAAATCCTATAAAAGCAGAAATAGTATATTAAGCACAAATCTTATAAAATAGCAGAAATAGTATGATTTAGCACAATAGTAATAAGTTAAACAGAAAAATTGGAAAAGCAAAATGGACAGCTGAAAAAATGCTGAACATGCTGAGGGTCCCTCAAATATACTTGTTAAATGACAAAAATCTGCAAAAAAATTTATTACAGCCACACAATCACAAATATGTACACATGAGGAAACACACATGCACAGAGAGACCCACACACAAGATCCAATTCAGTCAACCAGTCTAAATATATTGAATTTAAATCTTAGAATGAGATCATCCCATTAAAAGCCTTTCTCTCTCTCTCTCTCTCTCTCTCTCTCTCTCTGTCACACACACACACACACACACACACACACACACACACACACACACACACACACAGGGAGAGAGAAGTAAGTTTCTAGGTCAGCCTGGGAGCTGGTGAATTTGAATCCACCAATCAGAGAGGCTGTGCACTTTTCCCCACCAAAACAGGTGCATCTGTTTACACACGCAGCAGCACAGAGAGACACAGGATTTTTGCAGTCTATTTCTCATAGTGACGACTCCCCTCAAACAAATGACCGTAATTTCCTAACCGTAGGGGCTAGAACGGTCATTCTTACACCGTTTTGTTCAGAAGAGATGGGGGAATCTTCAAGTGTTGAAGCCACGAATTCCCCAATATGCAAATTTGAATGCCTGAGACCACATATGTGATTGGCTGGCTGGGAAGCCGTGCAGGCCCTGATTTGTGGATTTGAATTCCTCAGCCCTCAGATATGATTGGCTGGCTTAGAAGCCACGAAGGCCCCAATATGCAAATTTGAATGCCTCAGGACACTTATTTGATTGGCTGGGAAACTGTGCAGGCCCTGATTTGAAAATTTGAATGTCTCAGTCCTCACAGAGGATTGGCTGCCTGGGGACCTGGCAGAAATATATAGAAATACTATTATTAAGCATAAATACTACATTTAGTAGAAATACTATGTTTTAGCACAAATATTATAAAAAGTAGAAAAACTATAATTTAGCAGAAATACTATATTAAGCACAAATCCTATAAAAAGCAGAAATACTATAATTTAGAACAAATAGTATAAAAAGCAGAAATACTATAATTTAGCAGAAATACTATGTTAAGCACAAATCCTATAAAAAGCAGAAATACTATAATTTAGCAGAAATACTATGTTAGGCACAAATCCTATAAAAAGCAGAAATACTATAATTTAGCAGAAATACTATATTAGGCATAAATCCTATGAAAAGCAGAAATAGTATGATTTAGCAGAAATACTGTATTTAGCACAAGTACCGAAAAGTACCAGAAATACTATGATTTAGCAGAATAGTAATAACTTATTGAAACACAAATGCACAGAGGGACACACAAACACAGGCTCTAATCCAGTCAACCAGTCTAACTATATTCAATTTAAATCCTACAATGACATGCTGCCAAATAAGGGCAGGGTCCTCTCTCTTCCACTAAACACACACACACACACACACACACACACACACACACACACACACAGAGGGAGAGAGCTGCTGAATTTAAATCCACCAATCAGAGTGGCTGTTTACGTTTTCCCGCCAAAACAGGTGCATCTTTTTACACACGCAGCAGCACAGAGAGGCACAGGATTATTGCAGCCTATTTCTCATAGTGAGGACTCCCCTCAAACAAATGACCATAATTTCCTAACCGTAGGGGCTAGAGCGGTCATTCTTACACTGTTTTGTTCAGAAGAGATGGGGGAATCTTCAAGTGTTAACAATTTATCATTAAAATGTGAATTTTTAGAGATATATGACATGGATGACTTGTTGACTTAGAAGCCACGAATTCCCCAATATGCAAATATGAATGCCTGAGACCACATATATGATTGGCTGGCTGGGAAGCCGTGCAGGCCCTGATTTGTGGATTTGAATTCCTCAGCCCTCAGATATGATTGGCTGGCTTAGAAGCCATGAAGGCCCCAATATGCAAATTTGAATGCCTCAGGACACATATATGATTGGCTGGGAAGCCGTGCAGGCCCTGATTTGAAAATTTGAATTTCTCAGTCCTCACAGAGGATTGGCTGCCTGGGGACCTGGCAGATATATATATATAGAAATACTATGATTAAGCATAAATACTACATTTAGTAGAAATACTATGTTTTAGCACAAACACTATAAAAAGCAGAAATACTATAATTTAGCAGAAATACTATATTAAGCACAAATCCTATAAAAAGCAGAAATACTATATTAGGTACAAATCCTATAAAAAGCAGAAATACTATATTAGGCACAAATCCTATAAAAAGCAGAAATACTATGTTTGGCACAAATCCTATAAAAATAATAAATACTATAATTTAGCAGAAATACTATATTATATTTGCTATATAAAATAGCAAAAATCGTAGCAGGAATTAGCAAAAATAGCTGAATAGTTTAAAATTTGAACGGTGAAAATCGGCTGAAAATTGTGGAAGTAGTTTAACGGCGAAAAGTGTACGGAAGCAACTAGAATAAAGTATAAAGAATAAAGAGAAACAGGAACTCAATAGTGTGGATGCTTAAAGCATCCACACAATAATAAAGAATAAAGAGAAACAGGAACTCAATAGTGTGGATGCTTAAAGCATCCACACAATAATAAAGAATAAAGAGAAACAGGAACTCAATAGTGTGGATGCTTAAAGCATCCACACAACTAGAAAGTGCATTTTCTGAAGAAACTGCAGTGTGAATGCTTGAATCTGAATGTATGCACTGAAATGAATTAATTGCTGAATTTTGAGTTAAAAATATTGAATGAGATAAAAAAACAAAACAAAAAAAAATGAATTTAACCTGAAAACAAAGGTGCTGAACTGCTAAAAGCTGGACGTTACACAGAAGAAGAAGTTGGAAAAAAGCTGAAAATGTTTTAATTGCAAATTAGAAAAACCTAAGAAATGAGAAAAGAACATTTAGAGTCAGAAAACATCTGAAAGAATATTAAAAGGTCATATTCTTTGAATCACTGAATGACTAAAATGTGATCCCTCCACTTGGATCCACACAGTTTAAAAAGTTTAAATGTCTGAGCTTTGAAAGACAAGATGTTGGAAAGAGAACAACGATGGCGACGTTTTGAGGGTAAAATGATGGCTTTAACACTGTGGACACAGCAGCAGTTGAAAGAGAAGTGCTTAAGATGAATCTTGGCAGAGTGGCAGGCAGAGCTCGTTAAGCAGGCAGGTGTGAGCCTGGTTGCTATAGTGACCGCACCCAATGGCTCCATACACACGTACACAGACATGCGCCTCACTTTTGCTGCTTAAAATGAACAGAAAAGTCAGGCCGAAACAAATCGTTCCCAAATGAAAAGTAAAAGTCGTATTGACGAAATTCTTTCACCGTGAGCGACAGCAATGTCTAGTCTACCTAATTCTCAGTTTTCATGCCTGTGGAGCTTATTATATGGACGTGGTGACAGTGTAAAGACACCATGCTCTTCTGATTTTCAAACGAACCTTCTGAGCAAGTTTAACATTAGAGTCTATGGAAGAGTTGGAGGGAGGAGGCTGTGCATTGGTGGCATTTATGAAAAAACCATAACACCTAGTACAATAGTAAACACATTGGATGAAAGAGGACAGCGATGGCTACATTTTGAGGGTAAAATCATACCTGTAGAGCAAACGCTGCGGACACAGCAGCAGTTTTAAAAAAGATTTTAAGATAAATTTTTTTGCTCCTCTCACTCTAGCAGTTGAGCTGCCTCACTCTAGCCCCAACATTCCGTCCCATACACACCCATTATAAACTCTGAAACGGCTGAAAAAACATCATGAAACTTAAACTGGAACTGAAGAAAAAGTATAATAGATATTGAAAAGATAAATACAAGTTGAATAGTTGAATGTCTTGTCTTCGTTTTAAAGTTTGAATGGAGGCTCTATGTGAACGTATGTGGAAGTAGTAAGAGTTTAAAGAGGAGGAAGTTGAATGAGAATTTGAAGGGTCTCTCCATTGAAATACATTATAAATTTTTGTTAAATAAAGTTGAATAAAATTAAAAATATAAATGTTAAAAATGAGAAAAGTAGAAGCATTCATGTCCAAAAGAATAGGAATCTAACGGTGTTTGAATGGTTTTTCTAAGTTGAGCGGTTTTGAAGGAGTGAGATGCCAAAAAACGTACGGAATATATAATAATAATAACTAGAAAGTGCATTTTCTGAAGAAACTGCAGTGTGAATGCTTGAATCTGAATGTATGCACTGAAATGAATTAATTACTGAATTTAAGTTAAAAATCTTGAATGAGATAAAAAAAACAACAACCCGAATTTAACCTGAAAACAAAAGTGCTGAACTGCTAAAAGCTGAAGGTTACACAGAAGAAGAAGTTGGAAAAAAAGCTGAAAATGTTTTAATTGTAAATTAGAAAAACCTAAGAAATGAGAAAAGAACATTTAGAGTCAGAAAACATCTGAAAGAATATTAAAAGGTCATATTCTTTGAATCACTGAATGACTAAAATGTGATCCCTCCACTTGGACCCACACAGTTTAAAAAGTTGACATCTCTGAGCTTTGAAAGACAAGATGTTGGAAAAAGAACAACGATGGCGACGTTTTGAGGGTAAAATGATGGCTTTAACACTGTGGACACAGCAGCAGTTGAAAGAGAAGTGTTTAAGATGAATCTTGGCAGAGTGAGAGAGAGCTCGTTAAGCAGGCAGGTGTGAGCCTGGTTGCTATAGTGACCGCACCCAATGGCTCCATACACACGACACAGACATGCACCTCACTTTTGCTGCTTAAAATGAACAGAAAAGTCAGGCCGAAACAAATCGTTCCCAAATGAAAAGTACATGTCGTACTGACAAAATTCTTTCACCGTGAGCGACAGCCATGTCTAGTCTACCTAATTCTCAGTTTTCATGCCTGTGGAGCTTATTATATGGACGTGGTGACAGTGTAAAAACACCATGCTCTTCTGATTTTCAAACCAACCTTCTGAGCCGTTTTAACATTAGAGTCTATGGAAGAGTTGGAGGGAGGAGGCTGTGCATTGGTGACATTTATGAAAGAACCATAACACCTAGGACAATAGTAAACACATTGGATGAAAGAGGACAGCCATGGCTACGTTTTGAGGGTAAAATCATACCTGTAGAGCAAACGCTGCGGACACAGCAGCAGTTTTAAAAAAGATTTTAAGATTAATTTTTTTGCTCCTCTCACTCTAGCAGTTGAGCTGTCTCACTCTAGCCCCAACATTCCGTCCCATACACACCCATTATAAACTCTGAAACGGGTGAAAAAACATCATGAAACTTAAACTGGAACTGAAGAAAAAGTATAATAGATATTGAAAAGATAAATACAAGTTGAATAGTTGAATGTCTTGTCTTCGTTTTAAAGTTTGAATGGTGGCTCTATGTCAATGTATGTGGAAGTAGTAAGAGTTTAAAAATGAGTAAGTTGAATGAGGATTTGAAGGGTCTCCCCATTGAAATACATTATAAATTTTTGTTGAATAAAGTTGAATAAAATTAAAAATATAAATGTTAAAAATATGAAAAATAGAAGCAGTGTTGTCCAAAAGAATAGGAATCTAACGGTGTTTGAATGGTTTTTCTAAGTTGAACGGTTTTGAAGGAGTGAGATGCCAAAAAACGTACGGAATATATAATAATAATAATAATAATAAAGATTCGAATAACAATACTGTGAATGCTTTTCAAGCATTCACACTAATAATAATAATAAAGATTCGAATAACAATACTGTGAATGCTTTTCAAGCATTCACACTAATAATAAAGATTAGAAGAACAATACTGTGAATGCTTTTCCAGCATTCACACTAATAAAGATTAGAAGAACAATACTGTGAATGCTTTTCAAGCATTCACACTAACTAGAAAGTGCATTTTCTGAAGAAACTGCAGTGTGAATGCTTGAATCTGAATGTATGCACTGAAATGAATTAATTGCTGAATTTTGAGTTAAAAATAGTGAATGAAATAAAAAAAAAACAAAAAAAACAACCAAATTTAACCTGAAAACAAAAGTGCTGAACTGCTAAAAGCTGAAGGTTACACAGAAGCAGAAGTTGGAAAAAAGCTGAAAATGTTTTAAATGTAAATTAGAAAACCCTAAGAAATGAGAAAAGAACATTTAGAGTCAGAAAACATCTGAATGAATATTAAAAGGTCATATTCTTTGAATCACTGAATGAAGAAAATGTGATCCCTCCACTTGGACCCACACAGTTTAAAAAGTTTAAATGCCTGAGCTTTGAAAGACAAGATGTTGGAAAAAGAACAACGATGGCGACGTTTTGAGGGTAAAATGATGGCTTTAACACTGTGGACACAGCAGCAGTTGAAAGAGAAGTGCTTAAGATGAATCTTGGTACAGTGGCAGGCAGAGCTCGTTAAGCAGGCAGGTGTGAGCCTGGTTGCTATAGTGACCGCACCCAATGGCTCCATACACACGTACACAGACATGCGCCTCACTTTTGCTGCTTAAAATGAACAGAAAAGTCAGGCCGAAACAAATCGTTCCCAAATGAAAAGTAAAAGTCGTACTGACAAAATTCTTTCACCGTGAGCGACAGCCATGTCTAGTCTACCTAATTCTCAGTTTTCATGCCTGTGGAGTTTATTATATGGACGTGGTGACAGTGGAAAGACACCATGCTCTTCTGATTTTCAAACGAACCTTCTGAGCCATTTTAACATTAGAGTCTATGGAAGAGTTGGAGGGAGGAGGCTGTGCATTGGTGACATTTATGAAAGAACCATAACACCTAGTACAATAGTAAACACATTGGATGAAAGAGGACAGCGATGGCTACGTTTTGAGGGTAAAATCATACCTGTAGAGCAAACGCTGCGGACACAGCAGCAGTTTTAAAAAAGATTTTAAGATTAATTTTTTTGCTCCTCTCACTCTAGCAGTTGAGCTGTCTCACTCTAGCCCCAACATTCCGTCCCATACACACCCATTATAAACTCTGAAACGGGTGAAAAAACATCATGAAACTTAAACTGGAACTGAAGAAAAAGTATAATAGATATTGAAAAGATAAATACAAGTTGAATAGTTGAATGTCTTGTCTTCGTTTTAAAGTTTGAATGGTGGCTCTATGTCAATGTATGTGGAAGTAGTAAGAGTTTAAAAATGAGTAAGTTGAATGAGGATTTGAAGGGTCTCCCCATTGAAATACATTATAAATTTTTGTTGAATAAAGTTGAATAAAATTAAAAATATAAATGTTAAAAATATGAAAAATAGAAGCAGTGTTGTCCAAAAGAATAGGAATCTAACGGTGTTTGAATGGTTTTTCTAAGTTGAACGGTTTTGAAGGAGTAGGATTACAAAAAACGTACGGAATAGATAAAATATAACTAGAAAGTGCATTTTCTGAAGAAACTGCAGTGTGAATGCTTGAATCTGAATGTATGCACTGAAATGAATTAATTGCTGAATTTTGAGTTAAAAATATTGAATGAAATTTAAAAAAAAACAAAAAAAAAACCAACCAATTTTAACCTGAAAACAAAGGTGCTGAACTGCTAAAAGCTGAAGGTTACACAGAAGCAGAAGTTGGAAAAAAGCTGAAAATGTTTTAAAATGTAAATTAGAAAACCCTAAGAAATGAGAAAAGAACATTTAGAGTCAGAAAACATCTGAATGAATATTAAAAGTTCATATTCTTTGAATCACTGAATGAAGAAAATGTGATCCCTCCACTTTGATCCACACAGTTTAAAAAGTTTAAATGTCTGAGCTTTGAAAGACACTGTGTTGGAAAGAGAACAATAATGGCGACATTTTGAGGGTAAAATGATGGCTGTGACACTGTGGACACAGCAGCAGTTGAAAGAGAAGTGCTTAAGATGAATCTTGGTACAGTGGCAGGCAGAGCTCGTTAAGCAGGCAGGTGTGAGCCTGGTTGCTATAGTGACTGCACCCAATGGCTCCATACACACGTACACAGACATGCGCCTCACTTTTGCTCCTTAAAATGAACAGAAAAGTCAGGCCGAAACAAATCGTTCCCAAATGAAAAGTATAGGTCGTATTGACGAAATTCTTTCACCGTGAGCGACAGCAGCTTCTAGTCTACTGAATTCTCAGTTTTCATGCCTGTGGAGTTTATTATATGGACGTGGTGACAGTGTAAAGACACCATGCTCTTCTGATTTTCAAACGAACCTTCTGAGCCATTTTAACATTAGAGTCTATGGAAGAGTTGGAGGGAGGAGGCTGTGCATTGGTGACATTTATGAAAGAACCATAACACCTAGTACAATAGTAAACACATTGGATGAAAGAGGACAGCCATGGCTACGTTTTGAGGGTAAAATCATACCTGTAGAGCAAACGCTGTGGACACAGCAGCAGTTTTAAAAAAGATTTTAAGATTAATTTTTTTGCTCCTCTCACTCTAGCAGTTGAGCTGCCTCACTCTAGCCCCAACATTCCGTCCCATACACACCCATTATAAACTCTGAAACGGGTGAAAAAACATCATGAAACTTAAACTGGAACTGAAGAAAAAGTATAATAGATATTGAAAAGATAAATACAAGTTGAATAGTTGAATGTCTTGTCTTCGTTTTAAAGTTTGAATGGTGGCTCTATGTCAACGTATGTGGAAGTAGTAAGAGTTTAAAAATGAGTAAGTTGAATGAGAATTTGAAGGGTCTCCCCATTGAAATACATGGGAAATTTTTGTTGAATAAAGTTGAATAAAATTAAAAATATAAATGTTAAAAATGAGAAAAATAGAAGCAGTGTTGTCCAAAAGAATAGGAATCTAACGGTGTTTGAATGGTTTTTCTAAGTTGAACGGTTTTGAAGGAGTAGGCTTTCAAAAAACGTACGGAATAGATAATAATAAAATAGAACTAGAAAGTGCATTTTCTGAAGAAACTGCAGTGTGAATGCTTGAATCTGAATGTATGCACTGAAATGAATTAATTGCTGAATTTTGAGTTAAAAATATTGAATGAGATTAAAAAAAAAAAAAAAAAAAAAAGAATTTAACCTGAAAACAAAGGTGCTGAACTGCTAAAAGCTGAAGGTTACACAGAAGAAGGAGTTGGAAAAAAACTGAAAATGTTTTAAATGTAAATTAGAAAACCCTAAGAAATGAGAAAAGAACATTTAGAGTCAGAAAACATCTGAATGAATATTAAAAGGTCATATTCTTTGAATCACTGAATGACTCAAATGTGATCCCTCCACTTTGATCCACACAGTTTAAAAAGTTTAAATGCCTGAGCTTTGAAAGATACGGTGTTGGAAAGAGAACAATAATGGCGACAATTTGAGGGTAAAATGATGGCTGTGACACTGTGGACACAGCAGCAGTTGAAAGAGAAGTGCTTAAGATGAATCTTGGTACAGTGGCAGGCAGAGCTCGTTAAGCAGGCAGGTGTGAGCCTGGTTGCTATAGTGAACCGCACCCAATGGCTCCATACACACGTACACAGACATGCGCCTCACTTTTGCTGCTTAAAATGAACAGAAAAGTCAGGCCGAAACAAATCGCTCCCAAATGAAAAGTAAAAGTCGTATTGACAAAATTCTTTCACCGTGAGCGACAGCAATGTCTAGTCTACCAAATTCTCAGTTTTCATGCCTGTGGAGCTTATTATATGGACGTGGTGACAGTGGAAAGACACCATGCTCTTCTGATTTTCAAACGAACCTTCTGAGCCATTTTAACATTAGAGTCTATGGAAGAGTTGGAGGGAGGAGGCTGTGCATTGGTGACATTTATGAAAGAACCATAACACCTAGTACAATAGTAAACACATTGGATGAAAGAGGACAGCCATGGCTACGTTTTGAGGGTAAAATCATACCTGTAGAGCAAACGCTGCGGACACAGCAGCAGTTTTAAAAAAGATTTTAAGATAAATTTTTTTGCTCCTCTCACTCTAGCAGTTGAGCTGTCTCACTCTAGCCCCAACATTCCGTCCCATACACACCCATTATAAACTCTGAAACGGGTGAAAAAACATCATGAAACTTAAACTGGAACTGAAGAAAAAGTATAATAGATATTGAAAAGATAAATACAAGTTGAATAGTTGAATGTCTTGTCTTCGTTTTAAAGTTTGAATGGTGGCTCTATGTCAACGAATGTTGAAGTAGATACAGTTTAAAAATGAGTAAGTTGAATGAGGATTTGAAGGGTCTCCCCATTGAAATACATTATAAATTTTTGTTGAATAAAGTTGAATAAAATTAAAAATATAAATGTTAAAAATGAGAAAAATAGAAGCAGTCATGTCCAAAAGAATAGGAATCTAACGGTGTTTGAATGGTTTTTCTAAGTTGAACGGTTTTGAAGGAGTTAGATGCCAAAAAACGTACGGAAGATGATATAATAATAAAGATTAGAAGAACAATACTGTGAATGCTTTTCAAGCATTCACACTAATAATAACTAGAAAGTGCATTTTCTGAAGAAACTGCAGTGTGAATGCTTGAATCTGAATGTATGCACTGAAATGAATTAATTGCTGAATTTTGAGTTAAAAATATTGAATGAGATAAAAAAAAAAAAAAAAAAAAAACGAATTTAACCTGAAAACAAAGGTGCTGAACTGCTAAAAGCTGAAGGTTACACAGAAGAAGGAGTTGGAAAAAAACTGAAAATGTTTTAAATGTAAATTAGAAAACCCTAAGAAATGAGAAAAGAACATTTAGAGTCAGAAAACATCTGAATGAATATTAAAAGGTCATATTCTTTGAATCACTGAATGACTCAAATGTGATCCCTCCACTTTGATCCACACAGTTTAAAAAGTTTACATCTCTGAGCTTTGAAAGATACGGTGTTGGAAAGAGAACAATAATGGCGACAATTTGAGGGTAAAATGATGGCTGTAACACTGTGGACACAGCAGCAGTTGAAAGAGAAGTGCTTAAGATGGATCTTGGTACAGTGGCAGGCAGAGCTCGTTAAGCAGGCAGGTGTGAGCCTGGTTGCTATAGTGACCGCACCCAATGGCTCCATACACACGTACACAGACATGCGCCTCACTTTTGCTGCTTAAAATGAACAGAAAAGTCAGGCCGAAACAAATCGCTCCCAAATGAAAAGTAAAAGTCGTATTGACAAAATTCTTTCACCGTGAGCGACAGCAATGTCTAGTCTACCTAATTCTCAGTTTTCATGCCTGTGGAGCTTATTATATGGACGTGGTGACAGTGGAAAGACACCATGCTCTTCTGATTTTCAAACGAACCTTCTGAGCCATTTTAACATTAGAGTCTATGGAAGAGTTGGAGGGAGGAGGCTGTGCATTGGTGACATTTATGAAAGAACCATAACACCTAGTACAATAGTAAACACATTGGATGAAAGAGGACAGCGATGGCTACGTTTTGAGGGTAAAATCATACCTGTAGAGCAAACGCTGCGGACACAGCAGCAGTTTTAAAAAAGATTTTAAGATTAATTTTTTTGCTCCTCTCACTCTAGCAGTTGAGCTGCCTCACTCTAGCCCCAACATTCCGTCCCATACACACCCATTATAAACTCTGAAACGGGTGAAAAAACATCATGAAACTTAAACTGGAACTGAAGAAAAAGTATAATGGATATTGAAAAGATAAATACAAGTTGAATAGTTGAATGTCTTGTCTTCGTTTTAAAGTTTGAATGGTGGCTCTATGTCAATGTATGTGGAAGTAGTAAGAGTTTAAAAATGAGTAAGTTGAATGAGGATTTGAAGGGTCTCCCCATTGAAATACATTATAAATTTTTGTTGAATAAAGTTGAATAAAATTAAAAATATAAATGTTAAAAATATGAAAAATAGAAGCAGTGTTGTCCAAAAGAATAGGAATCTAACGGTGTTTGAATGGTTTTTCTAAGTTGAACGGTTTTGAAGGAGTAGGCTTATAAAAAACGTACGGAAAAATAAAATATAACTAGAAAGTGCATTTTCTGAAGAAACTGCAGTGTGAATGCTTGAATCTGAATGTATGCACTGAAATGAATTAATTGCTGAATTTTGAGTTAAAAATATTGAATGAGATTAAAAAAAAACAAAAAAAAACAACGAATTTAACCTGAAAACAAAGGTGCTGAACTGCTAAAAGCTGAAGGTTACACAGAAGGAGGAGTTGGAAAAAAACTGAAAATGTTTTAAATGTAAATTAGAAAACCCTAAGAAATAAGAAAAGAACATTTAGAGTCAGAAAACATCTGAATGAATATTAAAAGGTCATATTCTTTGAATCACTGAATGACTCAAATGTGATCCCTCCACTTTGATCCACACAGTTTAAAAAGTTTAAATGCCTGAGCTTTGAAAGATACGGTGTTGGAAAGAGAACAATAATGGCGACAATTTGAGGGTAAAATGATGGCTGTAACACTGTGGACACAGCAGCAGTTGAAAGAGAAGTGCTTAAGATGAATCTTGGGACAGTGGCAGGCAGAGCTCGTTAAGCAGGCAGGTGTGAGCCTGGTTGCTATAGTGACCGCACCCAATGGCTCCATACACACGTACACAGACATGCGCCTCACTTTTGCTGCTTAAAATGAACAGAAAAGTCAGGCCGAAACAAATCGTTCCCAAATGAAAAGTAAAAGTCGTATTGACAAAATTCTTTCACTGTGAGCGACAGCAATGTCTAGTCTACCAAATTCTCAGTTTTCATGTCTGTGGGGTTTATTATATGGACGTGGTGACAGTGGAAAGACACCATGCTCTTCTGATTTTCAAACGAACCTTCTGAGCCATTTTAACATTAGAGTCTATGGAAGAGTTGGAGGGAGGAGGCTGTGCATTGGTGACATTTATGAAAGAACCATAACACCTAGTACAATAGTAAACACATTGGATGAAAGAGGACAGCCATGGCTACGTTTTGAGGGTAAAATCATACCTGTAGAGCAAACGCTGCGGACACAGCAGCAGTTTTAAAAAAGATTTTAAGATTAATTTTTTTGCTCCTCTCACTCTAGCAGTTGAGCTGCCTCACTCTAGCCCCAACATTCCGTCCCATACACACCCATTATAAACTCTGAAACGGGTGAAAAAACATCATGAAACTTAAACTGGAACTGAAGAAAAAGTATAATAGATATTGAAAAGATAAATACAAGTTGAATAGTTGAATGTCTTGTCTTCGTTTTAAAGTTTGAATGGTGGCTCTATGTCAATGTATGTGGAAGTAGTAAGAGTTTAAAAATGAGTAAGTTGAATGAGAATTTGAAGGGTCTCCCCATTGAAATACATGGGAAATTTTTGTTGAATAAAGTTGAATAAAATTAAAAATATAAATGTTAAAAATGAGAAAAATAGAAGCAGTCATGTCCAAAATAATAGGAATCTAACGATGTTTGAATGGTTTTTCTAAGTTGAACGGTTTTGAAGGAGTAGGCTTTCAAAAAACGTACGGAAGAATAAAATAGAACTAGAAAGTGCATTTTCTGAAGAAACTGCAGTGTGAATGCTTGAATCTGAATGTATGCACTGAAATGAATTAATTGCTGAATTTTGAGTTAAAAATTTTGAATGAGATAAAAAAAAAAAAAACAACAACCTGAATTTAACCTGAAAACAACAGTGCTGAACTGCTAAAAGCTGAAGGTTACACAGAAGAAGAAGTTGGAAAAAAGCTGAAAATGTTTTAATTGTAAATTAGAAAAACCTAAGAAATGAGAAAAGAACATTTAGAGTCAGAAAACATCTGAAAGAATATTAAAAGGTCATATTCTTTGAATCACTGAATGACTAAAATGTGATCCCTCCACTTGGACCCACACAGTTTAAAAAGTTTACATCTCTGAGCTTTGAAAGACAAGATGTTGGAAAAAGAACAACGATGGCGACGTTTTGAGGGTAAAATGATGGCTTTAACACTGTGGACACAGCAGCAGTTGAAAGAGAAGTGTTTAAGATGAATCTTGGCAGAGTGAGAGAGAGAGCTCGTTAAGCAGGCAGGTGTGAGCCTGGTTGCTATAGTGACCGCACCCAAGGGCTCCATACACACGGACACAGACATGCACCTCACTTTTGCTGCTTAAAATGAACAGAAAAGTCAGGCCGAAACAAATCGCTCCCAAATGAAAAGTAAAAGTCGTATTGACAAAATTCTTTCACCGTGAGCGACAGCAATGTCTAGTCTACCTAATTCTCAGTTTTCATGCCTGTGGAGCTTATTATATGGACGTGGTGACAGTGTAAAGACACCATGCTCTTCTGATTTTCAAACCAACCTTCTGAGACATTTTAACATTGGAGTCTATGGAAGAGTTGGAGGGAGGAGGCTGTGCATTGGTGAGATTTATGAAAGAACCATAACACCTAGTACAATAGTAAACACATTGGATGAAAGAGGACAGCGATGGCTACGTTTTGAGGGTAAAATCATACCTGTAGAGCAAACGCTGTGGACACAGCAGCAGTTTTAAAAAAGATTTTAAGATTAATTTTTTTGCTCCTCTCACTCTAGCAGTTGAGCTGCCTCACTCTAGCCCCAACATTCCGTCCCATACACACCCATTATAAACTCTGAAACGGGTGAAAAAACATCATGAAACTTAAACTGGAACTGAAGAAAAAGTATAATAGATATTGAAAAGATAAATACAAGTTGAATAGTTGAATGTCTTGTCTTCGTTTTAAAGTTTGAATGGTGGCTCTATGTCAATGTATGTGGAAGTAGTAAGAGTTTAAAAATGAGTAAGTTGAATGAGAATTTGAAGGGTCTCCCCATTGAAATACATGGGAAATTTTTGTTGAATAAAGTTGAATAAAATTAAAAATATAAATGTTAAAAATGAGAAAATTAGAAGCAGTCATGTCCAAAATAATAGGAATCTAACGATGTTTGAATGGTTTTTCTAAGTTGAACGGTTTTGAAGGAGTAGGCTTTGAAAAAACGTACGGAAAAATAAAATATAATAATAATAATAATAATAATAAAGATTAGAAGAACAATACTGTGAATGCTTTTCAAGCATTCACACTAACTAGAAAGTGCATTTTCTGAAGAAACTGCAGTGTGAATGCTTGAATCTGAATGTATGCACTGAAATGAATTAATTGCTGAATTTTGAGTTAAAAATATTGAATGAAATTTAAAAAAAAAACAAAAAAAAAACAACCAAATTTAACCTGAAAACAAAGGTGCTGAACTGCTAAAAGCTGAAGGTTACACAGAAGCAGAAGTTGGAAAAAAGCTGAAAATGTTTTAAATGTAAATTAGAAAACCCTAAGAAATGAGAAAAGAACATTTAGAGTCAGAAAACATCTGAATGAATATTAAAAGTTCATATTCTTTGAATCACTGAATGACTCAAATGTGATCCCTCCACTTTGATCCACACAGTTTAAAAAGTTTAAATGTCTGAGCTTTGAAAGACAAGATGTTGGAAAGAGAACAACGATGGCGACGTTTTGAGGGTAAAATGATGGCTTTAACACTGTGGACACAGCAGCAGTTGAAAGAGAAGTGTTTAAGATGAATCTTGGCAGAGTGGCAGGCAGAGCTCGTTAAGCAGGCAGGTGTGAGCCTGGTTGCTATAGTGACCGCACCCAATGGCTCCATACACACGACACAGACATGCACCTCACTTTTGCTGCTTAAAATGAACAGAAAAGTCAGGCCGAAACAAATCGTTCCCAAATGAAAAGTACATGTCGTATTGACAAAATTCTTTCACCGTGAGCGACAGCCATGTCTAGTCTACCTAATTCTCAGTTTTCATGCCTGTGGAGCTTATTATATGGACGTGGTGACAGTGTAAAGACACCATGCTCTTCTGATTTTCAAACGAACCTTCTGAGCCATTTTAACATTAGAGTCTATGGAAGAGTTGGAGGGAGGAGGCTGTGCATTGGTGACATTTATGAAAGAACCATAACACCTAGGACAATAGTAAACACATTGGATGAAAGAGGACAGCCATGGCTACGTTTTGAGGGTAAAATCATACCTGTAGAGCAAACGCTGCGGACACAGCAGCAGTTTTAAAAAAGATTTTAAGATTAATTTTTTTGCTCCTCTCACTCTAGCAGTTGAGCTGTCTCACTCTAGCCCCAACATTCCGTCCCATACACACCCATTATAAACTCTGAAACGGGTGAAAAAACATCATGAAACTTAAACTGGAACTGAAGAAAAAGTATAATAGATATTGAAAAGATAAATACAAGTTGAATAGTTGAATGTCTTGTCTTCGTTTTAAAGTTTGAATGGTGGCTCTATGTCAATGTATGTGGAAGTAGTAAGAGTTTAAAAATGAATAAGTTGAATGAGAATTTGAAGGGTCTCCCCATTGAAATACATGGGAAATTTTGGGAAATTTTTTTTGAATAAAGTTGAATAAAATTAAAAATATAAATGTTAAAAATATGAAAAATAGAAGCAGTCATGTCCAAAAGAAGAGGAATCTAATGGTGTTTGAATGGTTTTTCTAAGTTGAACGGTTTTGAAGGAGTAGGAGTACAAAAAACGTACGGAATACAGAATAAAATATAACTAGAAAGTGCATTTTCTGAAGAAACTGCAGTGTGAATGCTTGAATCTGAATGTATGCATTGAAATGAAATAATTACTGAATTTAAGTTAAAAATTTTGAATGAGATTAAAAAAAAAACCTGAATTTAACCTGAAAACAAAAGTGCTGAACTGCTAAAAGCTGAAGGTTACACAGAAGAAGAAGTTGGAAAAAAGCTGAAAATGTTTTAATTGTAAATTAGAAAAACCTAAGAAATGAGAAAAGAACATTTAGAGTCAGAAAACATCTGAAAGAATATTAAAAGGTCATATTCTTTGAATCACTGAATGACTAAAATGTGATCCCTCCACTTGGATCCACACAGTTTAAAAAGTTTAAATGCCTGAGCTTTGAAAGACAAGATGTTGGAAAGAGAACAACGATGGCGACGTTTTGAGGGTAAAATGATGGCTTTAACACTGTGGACACAGCAGCAGTTGAAAGAGAAGTGTTTAAGATGAATCTTGGCAGAGTGGCAGAGAGAGCTCGTTAAGCAGGCAGGTGTGAGCCTGGTTGCTATAGTGACCGCACCCAATGGCTCCATACACACGCACACAGACATGCACCTCACTTTTGCTGCTTAAAATGAACAGAAAAGTCAGGCCGAAACAAATCGTTCCCAAATGAAAAGTACATGTCGTACTGACAAAATTCTTTCACCGTGAGCGACAGCCATGTCTAGTCTACCTAATTCTCAGTTTTCATGCCTGTGGAGCTTATTATATGGACGTGGTGACAGTGTAAAGACACCATGCTCTTCTGATTTTCAAACGAACCTTCTGAGCCATTTTAACATTAGAGTCTATGGAAGAGTTGGAGGGAGGAGGCTGTGCATTGGTGACATTTATGAAAGAACCATAACACCTAGGACAATAGTAAACACATTGGATGAAAGAGGACAGCCATGGCTACGTTTTGAGGGTAAAATCATACCTGTAGAGCAAACGCTGCGGACACAGCAGCAGTTTTAAAAAAGATTTTAAGATTAATTTTTTTGCTCCTCTCACTCTAGCAGTTGAGCTGCCTCACTCTAGCCCCAACATTCCGTCCCATACACACCCATTATAAACTCTGAAATGGGTGAAAAAACATCATGAAACTTAAACTGGAACTGAAGAAAAAGTATAATAGATATTGAAAAGATAAATACAAGTTGAATAGTTGAATGTCTTGTCTTCGTTTTAAAGTTTGAATGGTGGCTCTATGTCAATGTATGTGGAAGTAGTAAGAGTTTAAAAATGAGTAAGTTGAATGAGAATTTGAAGGGTCTCCCCATTGAAATACATGGGAAATTTTTGTTGAATAAAGTTGAATAAAATTAAAAATATAAATGTTAAAAATGAGAAAAATAGAAGCAGTCATGTCCAAAATAATAGGAATCTAACGATGTTTGAATGGTTTTTCTAAGTTGAACGGTTTTGAAGGAGTAGGCTTTCAAAAAACGTACGGAATAAGAAAATATAATAATAACTAGAAAGTGCATTTTCTGAAGAAACTGCAGTGTGAATGCTTGAATCTGAATGTATGCACTGAAATGAATTAATTGCTGAATTTTGAGTTAAAAATATTGAATGAGATTTAAAAAAAACAAAAAAAACCCGAATTTAACCTGAAAACAAAGGTGCTGAACTGCTAAAAGCTGAAGGTTACACAGAAGAAGGAGTTGGAAAAAAAACTGAAAATGTTTTAAATGTAAATTAGAAAACCCTAAGAAATGAGAAAAGAACATTTAGAGTCAGAAAACATCTGAAAGAATATTAAAAGGTCATATTCTTTGAATCACTGAAACACTAAAATGTGATCCCTCCACTTTGATCCACACAGTTTAAAAAGTTTAAATGCCTGAGCTTTGAAAGATACGGTGTTGGAAAGAGAACAATAATGGCGACAATTTGAGGGTAAAATGATGGCTGTAACACTGTGGACACAGCAGCAGTTGAAAGAGAAGTGTTTAAGATGAATCTTGGTACAGTGGCAGGCAGAGCTCGTTAAGCAGGCAGGTGTGAGCCTGGTTGCTATAGTGACCGCACCCAATGGCTCCATACACACGGACACAGACATGCACCTCACTTTTGCTGCTTAAAATGAACAGAAAAGTCAGGCCCAAACAAATCGTTCCCATATGAAAAGTACAAGTCGTATTGACGAAATTCTTTCACCGTGAGCGACAGCAATGTCTAGTCTACTGAATTCTCAGTTTTCATGCCTGTGGAGTTTATTATATGGACGTGGTGACAGTGGAAAGACACCATGCTCTTCTGATTTTCAAACGAACCTTCTGAGCCATTTTAACATTAGAGTCTATGGAAGAGTTGGAGGGAGGAGGCTGTGCATTGGTGACATTTATGAAAGAACCATAACACCTAGGACAATAGTAAACACATTGGATGAAAGAGGACAGCGATGGCTACGTTTTGAGGGTAAAATGGTGGCTGTAGAGCAAACGCTGTGGACACAGCAGCAGTTTTAAAAAATATTTTAAGATTAATTTTTTTGCTCCTCTCACTCTAGCAGTTGAGCTCTCTCACTCTAGCCCCAACATTCCGTCCCATACACACCCATTATAAACTCTGAAACGGGTGAAAAAACATCATGAAACTTAAACTGGAACTGAAGAAAAAGTATAATAGATATTGAAAAGATAAATACAAGTTGAATAGTTGAATGTCTTGTCTTCGTTTTAAAGTTTGAATGGTGGCTCTATGTCAATGTATGTGGAAGTAGTAAGAGTTTAAAAATGAGTAAGTTGAATGAGGATTTGAAGGGTCTCCCCATTGAAATACATTATAAATTTTTGTTGAATAAAGTTGAATAAAATTAAAAATATAAATGTTAAAAATATGAAAAATAGAAGCAGTGTTGTCCAAAAGAATAGGAATCTAACGGTGTTTGAATGGTTTTTCTAAGTTGAACGGTTTTGAAGGGGTAGGATTACAAAAAACGTACGGAATAGATAAAATATAATAATAATAATAATAATAAAGATTCGAATAACAATACTGTGAATGCTTTTCAAGCATTCACACTAATAAAGATTAGAAGAACAATACTGTGAATGCTTTTCAAGCATTCACACTAATAACTAGAAAGTGCATTTTCTGAAGAAACTGCAGTGTGAATGCTTGAATCTGAATGTATGCACTGAAATGAATTAATTGCTGAATTTTGAGTTAAAAATATTGAATGAGATTAAAAAAAAAACAAAAAAAAACAACGAATTTAACCTGAAAACAAAGGTGCTGAACTGCTAAAAGCTGAAGGTTACACAGAAGAAGGAGTTGGAAAAAAACTGAAAATGTTTTAAATGTAAATTAGAAAACCCTAAGAAATGAGAAAAGAACATTTAGAGTCAGAAAACATCTGAATGAATATTAAAAGGTCATATTCTTTGAATCACTGAATGACTCAAATGTGATCCCTCCACTTTGATCCACACAGTTTAAAAAGTTTAAATGCCTGAGCTTTGAAAGATACGGTGTTGAAAAGAGAACAACAATGGCGACATTTTGAGGGTAAAATGATGGCTGTAACACTGTGGACACAGCAGCAGTTGAAAGAGAAGTGTTTAAGATGAATCTTGGTACAGTGGCAGGCAGAGCTCGTTAAGCAGGCAGGTGTGAGCCTGGTTGCTATAGTGACCGCACCCAATGGCTCCATACACACGTACACAGACATGCGCCTCACTTTTGCTCCTTAAAATGAACAGAAAATTCAGGGCGAAACAAATCGTTCCCAAATGAAAAGTATAGGTCGTATTGACAAAATTCTTTCACCGTGAGCGGCAGCAATGTCCAGTCTACCTAATTCTCAGTTTTCATGCCTGTGGAGTTTATTATATGGACGTGGTGACAGTGTAAAGACACCATGCTCTTCTGATTTTCAAACGAACCTTCTGAGAAAGTTTAACATTAGAGTCTATGGAAGAGTTGGAGGGAGGAGGCTGTGCATTGGTGACATTTACGAAAGAACCATAACACCTAGGACAATAGTAAACACATTGGATGAAAGAGGACAGCGATGGCTACGTTTTGAGGGTAAAATCATACCTGTAGAGCAAACGCTGCGGACACAGCAGCAGTTTTAAAAAAGATTTTAAGATTAATTTTTTTGCTCCTCTCACTCTAGCAGTTGAGCTGCCTCACTCTAGCCCCAACATTCCGTCCCATACACACCCATTATAAACTCTGAAACGGGTGAAAAAACATCATGAAACTTAAACTGGAACTGAAGAAAAAGTATAATAGATATTGAAAAGATAAATACAAGTTGAATAGTTGAATGTCTTGTCTTCGTTTTAAAGTTTGAATGGTGGCTCTATGTCAATGTATGTGGAAGTAGTAAGAGTTTAAAAATGAGTAAATTGAATGAGAATTTGAAGGGTCTCCCCATTGAAATACATGGGAAATTTTTGTTGAATAAAGTTGAATAAAATTAAAAATATAAATGTTAAAAATGAGAAAAATAGAAGCAGTCATGTCCAAAAGAATAGGAATCTAATGGTGTTTGAATGGTTTTTCTAAGTTGAACGGTTTTGAAGGAGTAGGAGTACAAAAAACGTACGGAATAGATAAAATAGAATAATAAAGATTAGAAGAACAATACTGTGAATGCTTTTCAAGCATTCACACTAACTAGAAAGTGCATTTTCTGAAGAAACTGCAGTGTGAATGCTTGAATCTGAATGTATGCACTGAAATGAATTAATTGCTGAATTTTGAGTTAAAAATCTTGAATGAGATTAAAAAAAAAAAAAAAAAAAAAACGAATTTAACCTGAAAACAAAGGTGCTGAACTGCTAAAAGCTGAAGGTTACACAGAAGAAGGAGTTGGAAAAAAACTGAAAATGTTTTAATTGTAAATTAGAAAAACCTAAGAAATGAGAAAAGAACATTTAGAGTCAGAAAACATCTGAAAGAATATTAAAAGGTCATATTCTTTGAATCACTGAATGACTCAAATGTGATCCCTCCACTTTGATCCACACAGTTTAAAAAGTTTACATCTCTGAGCTTTGAAAGACAAGATGTTGGAAAAAGAACAACGATGGCGACGTTTTGAGGGTAAAATGATGGCTTTAACACTGTGGACACAGCAGCAGTTGAAAGAGAAGTGTTTCAGATTAATTTTGGCACAGTGGCAGAGAGAGCTCGTTAAGCAGGCAGGTGTGAGCCTGGTTGCTATAGTGACTGCACCCAATGGCTCCATACACACGACACAGACATGCACCTCACTTTTGCTGCTTAAAATGAACAGAAAAGTCAGGCCGAAACAAATCGTTCCCAAATTAAAAGTACAAGTCGTATTGACAAAATTCTTTCACCGTGAGCGACAGCAGCTTCTAGTCTACCGAATTCTCAGTTTTCATGCCTGTGGAGTTTATTATATGGACGTGGTGACAGTGGAAAGACACCATGCTCTTCTGATTTTCAAACGAACCTTCTGAGCCATTTTAACATTAGAGTCTATGGAAGAGTTGGAGGGAGGAGGCTGTGCATTGGTGACATTTATGAAAGAACCATAACACCTAGTACAATAGTAAACACATTGGATGAAAGAGGACAGCGGTGGCTACGTTTTGAGTGTAAAATCATACCTGTAGAGCAAACGCTGTGGACACAGCAGCAGTTTTAAAAAAGATTTTAAGATTAATTTTTTTGCTCCTCTCACTCTAGCAGTTGAGCTGCCTCACTCTAGCCCCAACATTCCGTCCCATACACACCCATTATAAACTCTGAAACGGGTGAAAAAACATCATGAAACTTAAACTGGAACTGAAGAAAAAGTATAATAGATATTGAAAAGATAAATGCAAGTTGAATAGTTGAATGTCTTGTCTTCGTTTTAAAGTTTGAATGGTGGCTCTATGTCAATGTATGTGGAAGTAGTAAGAGTTTAAAAATGAGTAAGTTGAATGAGGATTTGAAGGGTCTCCCCATTGAAATACATTATAAATTTTTGTTGAATAAAGTTGAATAAAATTAAAAATATAAATGTTAAAAATATGAAAAATGGAAGCAGTGTTGTCCAAAAGAATAGGAATCTAACGGTGTTTGAATGGTTTTTCTAAGTTGAACGGTTTTGAAGGAGTAGGATTACAAAAAACGTACGGAATACAGAATAAAATATAATAATAATAATAAAGATTACAACAACAATACTGTGAATGCTTTTCAAGCATTCACACTAATAACTAGAAAGTGCATTTTCTGAAGAAACTGCAGTGTGAATGCTTGAATCTGAATGTATGCACTGAAATGAATTAATTGCTGAATTTTGAGTTAAAAATATTGAATGAGATTAAAAAAAAACAAAAAAAAAAAACGAATTTAACCTGAAAACAAAGGTGCTGAACTGCTAAAAGCTGAAGGTTACACAGAAGAAGAAGTTGGAAAAAAGCTAAACATGTTTAAAATGTAAATAATAAAAAAAATGAAAATCTCTGAATGAATATTAAAAGTTCAAATTCTTCTAACTGAAATGAACTTAAAAGATGAACAAAAATTCTGGAGAAAATGCAAACTTTAATATACAGCATAATGTTTTTCAGACATATACACATGTGTATATCATGTTTAATAGTATTACATACATCAATTTGTTTTGTATGTCATAGAAAAAAAAAAAAAAAATCTTAAGTCATATTTTACAGCTTCTTTCTGAAAAGGACTAGTAGAATAAATAAAAATAACTAAATTAAATAACTAAATAAAAAATAATAAGCAAGATATGAAATACATGAAAATTCAACTTTTAAAACCACAATCCTGAACCTTTAAATTGTGTTGGTTTCTTAGAACATGGCTGAACAGCTGTTTCTATCGTCCTACTTAATCTGTCTACACATCTTTTTATTACTCATTCTTCTTTATGTTTTAATGTAAACAGAGTCCACACAGTGGTAAAAGAGAACTGTATAGAGATTTTTGAGTAAACTCAAATGAAAGCCTAAGGTGGTGACACAGTTTAACACGTGCAAATAATCAAATAAACACATTAGTCCTTTTTGTGAACATGGATAAATAAGTATCAATACAGCATTGTTCAGCCATGCCACTAAATGCTTTTTTACACATTGTTTTAACCTGGGCTCAGACACAAAGTCCCAAAATTAGTTAGTCCCTGACTTTGAGTTGTGGTTATGACTAATTATTATACACAAGGCTTTATCTATCTAAACTCTAAGTACACAAATATGAAAAAAAAACCTATACTTACCAGCTGATACCCCACACTACACACTAGGTGTGCCATGTGACCTGAAACTTTGGTACAAAATCATCATAATCATTCTGTTAACACTGTTTTTTAACACTGTTTGTGTTGCTGTTCAGCAGTTTAAAATGTTTTAGATTGGATTACATGGAATGAATTTGAATTTTCTTGGGGGGTTTTGTGTGTGTTTTGTTCTTAGCAGATTTTTTCTTCCATAACGTTGAATTCCAGTTACCACATTTCTGGCCATATGACATCCCGAGTGCCCACTTAAAAAAATCCCCACAGTTAATTCAACATTAAAACAAAATAAAAATATGTTAAATAAATAAAGGTTTGCTCTGTGATGAAATACTAAATAAGCATACATTGTACAGAGCACTAACAATGACAACAATCCTTTAGCCTGTTGATCAGAGAGAGGCAGTCATTATGTCCATTTAAAACCTGTAATCACAGAGCACAACGTTTCTGTGAAACTATGAAGTCCCATATGATCCTCATCATGTCCAGTGACTTCAGAGTGGATCCTCCCTGTCATCCGGCCAGTGTTTGATGTGTGGCAAGCAGCACAGAAGCAGGATAGCTGAGGACTTTAAAAGAAGAGCAGAAAACAGGAATATGTAGTTGTAAATGTAAATATCAGTGATACTTGTCTTGTCAAAGGGAATAAAATAATGAAAATGTTAACTTACACACTCATTTAGGGAGGATCTTGACACTGCACAGAGGAGGCACAGTCAGTCTGACAATGATGGTGATCTCCAGGGATGTTTTCCTGCAGCAACATTCCTGCCAACTGGCCGTATGATCCAGAGTAGTGGGTTTGTAATAAACAGAAAGGTGTATATGTTAGGTAGTGTGCACTCAGAGCTGGTCCTAAGAAACAAACACATCCTGTAATAAACTGAATACCTGTAGTAGTGCTGCTGCAAATATGAAGCCCTTCTATCATGAGTGGTTTCAAAGAAGGTGTTTTGGAGGCTCAGTCACAGAAACTGTGCAGTCTGTTCAGTCCTGAGTGTCTCGGCTCTGAAGGGGATGGATCACAGAGGGAAACACCTGAGTACAGACATTACAATACACTCTAACACTCCTAAGGTCAAGTGAAAACACAATTTAAACACTTCACAAAGAATGAATACATGTTTTCATGGAAATAATGTCATTAACCCTTTTTGTTGTTAGTAAATCTCACCGACTGCTTGTGGGACAAGCTAGAAGGAAGACTTATCACAGAATCTCTCCTGTGCTCCAGATGTGAAGTCTCACGCTCTGATCGTATGGCGATGAAGATGTTGATGATGAAGTTTCTCTGATCTGTGGCATTACAGTTTCTAGCTGCTATGTGCTTCACATTGTTGGATTTTACATGTGAAGATTGGAGAAGACACAGGAGGACTGTGTCTTGCTTAAAAAAAAAAAAGAAAAAAAAAAGGAAACCTAACAGGAAAGGAAACCCCCCCTCAACTCCCACCGTACCCTCCCCCCCCCCTCCCACTCAACTCCCCAACCTCACACCATCAAATGTCTATACAAATGTAGGGTATCAGCTGGTAACAGAAAGCAAGTGTAACATATGCACTACATATGTAACACTGCTGAAACATTTCTGGCCAGAAATGTGCAGTTATCAACCCAGACCCACCCTGATGATTGCACTGGCCAGAAACATGATAAAAGCTCATAAAAATTTATGTTTCATAGTAAAATTGGTCCAAAAATATAATTGTGTACTTTTGAAAAAGTTTAAAGTTTATAACAAACCAAAATAATAATATTTTTGTAAATAGTATTTCAAAATAGAGGCACACATAAAGTGGCTTAACTGTCATTATTGCTGTAATTAGGTTTGTTTGTTTGTTTGTTTGTTTGTTTGTTTGTTTGTTTGTTTTTTTAAAAAGCAACCTTTAGTCATTATTGTTCTCTCAGAAACAATGAAGAAGCTGTTGAACATTTATGTGTTGTGTGGGCAATCCTCTGGTCCACCCTCCCTCCCTCCCAGCCACAGTGAGACTGGGGCAGCCTGGCAGGATGTTGAAGCCTGGCTGCAGAGAGGATATGCCTACACTATTCATTTTAAACTGCTATATTTGATTTTTCTGACATTTATAGGTTACTGTTAGTGAATTTTAGATTTTCTGTAATAAATAAAATTGTCATCTTTTACTGATATCATTACTTAATTCATGTAATTGTATTTTATGTAAACAATTCAAACATTATACTGCAATGCAGGGCGTCAACTTTTAAATAGCGCTCTACTTTCTTAAGTCATTCAAAAATATAGAAATTACTTACTGTATTCAAAGATCTAGATCATGAATCATCACAGGACAATACACAGTATACTGGGTCATGGTAACTATGGTATGTCTTCATGACTCCAGAATGGAGACATCGATCTGACTGAGAAATGAAAATAAGGTCAAGCAGTGTGTTCTTCTCTGTGGTAGGGGCAGTGATGACCTGTGCGTATCCCCTAGACTCAAACAACTCCATGATTGGTTTGTTTGCACTGGATAAAACATTCTCATTAAAATCACCACAAACTATGATGGGATGACAGTCCATGATCTCCAATGAGTCTAATAGGCTTACCAGGTTTTTCAGGAATGGCCTCAGAGTGTAGTCTGGAGGTCTGTATACAACTGCAATCAGAGCACTGACTGGTGCTTCAACCTTTAAAGCCAGAAATTCAAGGTCAGTTACATTATGGATGTACTGTTTTTCATGCACTTGAATGTCACTTTTCACATAAACAGCAACTCCACCACCACTTCTGTTAGCCATCTGGGGAAAGTTTGTGTAGGACAGGTGTCTGTTGCGTTTGAACAAATTATAATTTTCCAAGTGGAGACTCTCTGCGACAAAAGAGCCCCGCAGGTGTGTTTCTGTTAGGCACAAAACATCTGCTAGACACAATTCATGGTGACTTTTGATGTCATTAATGTGAGCTGGCAGTCCCTCTGTATTATGATGAACAATGGTGAAAACCTCTGACCTGCTGAGGGTTTGTCTCACGTGTAGAAGAGGCATCATGTCATCAAGGTTGGCTTGTCTCATGTTCTCAAGTGCTGCAGTGATTTCTGGGTTGGTGAATATTTTTTTCTCCTCCATATCAAGAAGATACAGTCCACTGAGAGACGTCACTCTACTGACAGCTACGTAGGCCATGCCGGGCTCAAAAATGCTCTTAAGAGAGACAACAGCTGATGTAGTTGTCATACCCTGTACCTTATGTATTGTACATGCAAAGGCCAGCTTCACTGGGAACTGTCTTCGTACCACTCCTTTCTGCTTCAGATTCTCCTCTGCTCTCTCAATGTACACCATGTCGTCTGCTGGTGTGCGGTTATTCTTTCCAGATGTCTCATTATCCATTTTAAGTCCAAGCTTGATGATGTGTTGGTCGTTTTCAGAGTAAACTACTCTAAGTAGTTTTCCAAAAGCTCCATTAACCAAACCATTTTGTATGTCAATGTTTCTGGTGAGCATGACACGAGCTCCTTCTGCAACTTTCAGTGTGTCTGGTAACTCGTTTTTACCTCCTTTGAATGGTCTGTCTTGAAGTGCCATTCTGCCAGTTCTAGGATCTTTTCTAAAATCATCTGCATCGATGTCAATGACATGAGTGTGGAGCAGAGCCAGTGTTGCAGAGTTGTGTGCATCCACTTCTTTATTAGTTGCAAAAATGTGCAATGCATCAGTCGGACAATGGGCTGGTTCAGTTATGGCCTGTAACAACAAATCTCTATCTGCTTCGCAAAGCTCATCCAACTTTCCTTTTACACGAATTCTGTTCAGCATCTCAGCAAAGACAACATCATCTTTCTGACGCATAATCTCGGTCAGAGTGATCATCTGAAAATGCTCCCGCCACAGGTCGATCTCGGATGGGTTGTGCACACAGAGAGGTTTAGACTGTCGCACTGGGGGTAGCTGATAGAAGTCTCCGACAGCAATGACTGACATGCCTCCAAAGGGTCTCCGAGTCCCTTTGATCTGTTTGAGTCTTGCATCTACATATGCAAAGAGATGTCTTGACACCATAGACACTTCGTCAATGACGATTATTTCAGCATTCATAAGTTCTGATCTGACTTCATCCAGCTGATTGCCAAGTCCCTGAATGGGAGGTTTTAAGCTTCTAGGCAGCTTGAGAAGAGAATGCAGTGTTGTTCCAGAAATGTTAAATGCTGCAGTCCCAGTGAAAGCAGTTAACAGGACAGTGGGTTTTGATATGTCAACGTCGTCTGCATATCTGGGCACTTTGCTCAGTATCTTAGATGCTTCTGAGTAGATGCATTTGATAAGATGTGATTTTCCTGTTCCAGCACCACCATTAATATAAAAGAAAAACTGCTCTGGATTTAGAGCACAGACTCTTTTAATGCACCAGTCTCTAACTGCATAAAATATGCAGGCTTGCTTCTTATTCAGATTTTGAAACATCTGACGTAACAATGTGGGATCAATAGCAGGGGGTTCCCTGATGGCTCTGACTTCTGTTGAAGCATCAGCCTGACGGCTGTAGTCGGGCACATCTTCCTGTTCATTTTCATTGTCTCGCTCTCTTTCTTGTTCAACAAGTGGCAACCTTACGAGATCTGATTCAGGTGCCAGATTACACCATTCGTCAGTCACACCTCTGTTCTGCTCATATTCCTCAACAGCGCTCTCGATCTCCTCACTGTTTTTCTCATATTTTTCTCTATTTCTTTTGACAATGTGTTGCACGTACTCAAGACGATCAGTACCTGGTAGCTGTACACAGCCAGCACCATAGAAAGCCTGATAGGTTGGCAAAGATGGTGTTTTCAGTTCGTGGTCTGAACGATGAGGAAGGTACAGTTTAAGCAGTCTTCCATAATATTGCTCTGGATGTTTTTCTTGTGAGCAGCGGTGAAATCTGATGATAGCAGGCTTATTGTTTTTGCGCCTTTGCACAAACCCCATCTCATTGAGAAGGGGCAAAACATCTTTACCTTTTTTCTGTTGGCCATAGACAATCCTGCAAGTAGCAGCAAAGTCTGCCATGCACATCTCCTCATACTCTGGTGTTTCAGGTCTGGCTTTGTATTTGTCATTCAAAGATGTCATCCAAACATTGGAAGACTCAGGTGTTGTGTTGTCCAGAACTGACAGGGGACGACTCATTTTCACAGGATTATCATCAGTTGGAATGAATATTACAGCACGTGAGCATTGCTTCATGTGAAGACCACATGCACGAGCAACACACTCCTGTGCACTGATCTCTCGCTTCTTTGAATATGCCTGCATGACGGCTCTCATTTCATCGCACTCATTTACACTGTCCTTATGGGAGTTCTCAATGACAGTTTTCAGGTACTCAGATAGCCCGCCCTCTTTTTTTGATATATATTTCATTAAATAATTTGCAGCACCAAAAGCATCTAAAACAAAGCTTATGTCGATATTACTGTTCCAGGCTTCAAGCAGATGTGGATTATAGCCGTTTATCCAAGAGTCTTTTGGATCACGCTTTAGTATGATCGTACTCCTCATGTTCATTTTATTCAGGTATCTCTCATATTCTGCATGTGTCAACTTGCATCTTTCCAAGAGCTGCTCTAAACTCATGGAAGCAGTTTCAGGTTCATTCAGCAGCTGGTTCAGTGGTCTGAGCTTGTTCTTTGCCATTTCTACTTCCAGTGCATCATCCTCACTGGGTCTTGTGATCATTGTCTCATTGCAGGGTGGTTTGGGAAAACCAAAACGGCACCCGGAGCTTAAACTCCTAAAGCACGTCTTTGTGTGGTTCTTACTGTGTTTTTGCACTTCTGTTACTTTTTTGTACAGTTCAGGTTGTTTATGTGGATCAGGCAGCTGAGCTGTGATGTATTTGTTTATAAAATCAACAACAGTTTGCTCATCATCCTCCTCAAACACAGGAGCACCTTCTACCCACAGGAGGCAGTGTATGTGTGGGCTTCCTCTGTGCTGAAACTCAACTCTGTAAAAGTAGTCAATGACTTTGCCAAGTGGCTCTGCGGGAGATAAGAGTAAATCTCTGAATAATGCTTCAACTCTCTTGTCAAACATGCGCATTGTTGTGACAGGATTGCTTCTCAGGATGTCACACTTTGCTGACCAGTCGAGTCCTTCAAAATTCACTTGTTCACCTTGCTGCCTTGTTATTGCCTCGATCACTTCAGGCCAGCGCATTTCAGCAGCTGAAAATGTGCAAAAGAACGTGGGAGTTCCCAACTGTCTGATCATGGCAAAAAGATCTCTTGTTGTTTTCTCCCAATAGGCTGGGGTTCCTCTCAGAGGCTGCATGAATCTCACTGCATCTTTATTTCGCACCAGTTTCTCCACCTCATGTTTATCTTGTAACATGCCTGAGGTTATTTTTCTACCATCTCTGGTCAGAGGCTTTGCCTTCCTTAACTGTACTGTCATGCTGGATGTAGCCAAGTGTATTTCAGTCACAAACTGTGCAAAGAATAAATAGTTTGTGTCTTTGGCAAAACGATCATCAATGCAGAAAAGTCTTGATTTGAAATACCCACTGGGGGATACTTTGATCAGCCTTCTTTCATCAAGTGTGTTTTGGCCTGTAGGAAACTGCACAGGGAAGGCCATGGCCTCCAGTTTAGGTGTTTTGAAAAAACTTATTGGATTGTTTCTCTCTGCAGGAGCAACAGAGTAGATTCCTTCACTGAAACATAATATCTCCTCAGCCACATCAGGGGGCTGCAAACAGGACTCGAGTGCAAAACCACCATTAGTCAGTCCATCTGCTTGCTCTGAATCATCTCTCATCTGTTCATGCGATTGTTCACCATCACAGGGTAACATGTCAATGTCCTGTTCATTTATATTTTGTGCTTCACTCAGTGCATTTTTCTCACAGCTGTCAATTTCCATTAAATCAGCCTCATCATAATCGTCCTCATTCATGTTTTCATCATCATCATCATCTTCATCAGGAAGTGTTGGATCACACAGCTCAGCATCATCTCTGATGCTCACATCCTTATACTGTGGATGAATCTGCTTGAGTTTATGCAGTGCTTGCACAAGTTTAGACCAGCTTACAGTCTGAAACAGCTGATGACCTTTGTAAGACAAGCGTCTCTTCAGTTTTATTCTCATGACCTGAGAATTAATTCTTAATCGAGGCAATGCTTCAACAGTTTCCTGTACCTCTGATGGGACACAGACCACATTTCCTCTAATTGCTCTTTGTCTGCCTTTGGGAAGAGGAATGATCTTGGCAAATGGTATGCACTTGGCTATGAGATGTCTCTCCAGTATGTTGAGATCAGACAGTTCAGGTGGAGTATCAGCAAGATCCAGTTTATTGGCAACAGCAAGCGCTGGCATGGATCCATTTTTAAGATGATCGTGGCAGGTGTGACAAATCCACTCTCTCTTTCTCTCATCGGGAACATTGCACTGCTCATTTCTGCAGTTTTCATCACAAACATGAACAAATCTTCCAGTCAAACATGTTGCAACCACATGTGGGTTTTTGACATACTTTGACCTTGTGCAGGGTCGCACTTGGTTTGGAAATGAAGCCTTGAAGCATACAGTACATGGGTATGATGGTCCAGCTTTGATTTGTGATTTGAACACAGATATGGCCTCGTTGATCACACTGTTGTCACTCTCTTGGGTTTGTCTGTTCACCCATCTGTATTTCCTTTTTATTTTCATTGCACATCTCATGTTGTGCATAATCCTGAATGCAAGATTACTTTGATACCTGTCTCGCATTAGTTGTTTCATCAGTTGTCTCTGTCTCTCTCTGAATTCAAAGTTTTCTCGATACCTTTTAGTGATGTAGCTTTTTTTCTCCTCTCTGAAATCAGTATTCTCATAGTAACGTCTTTTTATATATTGTTTTTGTTTTTGTCTAACTTTAGCATTCTCACAGTAACGTCTTCTAACATACTGTTGTTGTTTCTGTCTGAATTCTGCATTCTCACAGTAACGTCTTTTAACATACTGTTGTTGTTTCTGTCTGAATTCTGCATTCTCACAGTAACGTCTTTTAACATACTGTTGTTGTTTCTGTCTGAATTCTGCATTCTCACAGTAACGTCTTTTAACATACTGTTGTTGTTTCTTTCTGAATTCAGCATTCGCATGGTAACATCTTTTCATATACTGTTGTTTTTTCTGTCTAACTTCAGGATTGTTTTTATATGCCTTGCTTGTGCAAGATTTTTTCTTTTCTTTGTAATCTTTATTTGAAGCATACTTTTGTCGTTCTTTCCTTTTTTGGTTTTCTTTTCTCTGATTTCTGGGTTTCTCTGATGCCATTAATCTTCTTTTCATTTTGTGCCTTTGTTGTTTATTAACTTTTTTCACTTTTTGTAAAACTATATCAGAAAGGTCACAGGCAGCAACATTGTTTATTGCAGCATTTGATTGACATGAAAAAACATCATTTGATGGAAGCAAATTTAATTCACTGCATAGTTCGTCAGTGGGTATATTAGGAGGTTCATTCTGATCTTCATATGATGTGAACTGAGTCATGTGGACTTCTTTTTGTTTCACCAGTGGCGTACAAATGGACATTTGACAAAAGATGTTCTCAGTCAGATCAGTGGTTGTGTTTCTCCTTGGAGTAGAGGAGTTTGCTTCATCAACAGTTGTATCAGAGTCAGTAGGTGCCACAGTAGTGGCAGCTGTTGGTCTGCAGACTGTGTCTGTGATACTATCACTCAGGTTGACTGTGCTCATACTGTAGAACTGCACAGGCTTCAGTTCATAGGTACAAGAAGGTGATATCTCCATCATTTCATAAGAATCTTGGAGCCTCTTAATCATGTCACTGAGGAGTGTGAATTTCAGCATCACAGCTGTACCACGATTACGTGACCATAGTGCTAGAGGAAGACCACTGGGTGTTCTGGGGTGTGGGTCAAAGAACCCATATTTGCCTGATGTGGATCTGAACACTGCAATACACAATCCACTCATAATCAGTAAGGCATACTGCACATCTGACAACAGGCAGCTCAGTCCTGCTTCTAAGCTGAGAAAGGTATCTACTGCCTCCTCTGGAGGTTCTTCAAATGTCCCATACCGGGAAAGCTGTGTCATGTTGATATGATACATAGACCTGCGAGCATCAACTTTGCCTGGCAGCTCATCGGTTGCCAAATGAATACTTTTGGGGAATCTTTTCTTGGCCTCTTTGTACATCACATCACCTTTATCCAAGACCAGATTAAGGTCAACTGTAGACATGTTTTCATTCTCATGAAGGAATCCAAGAAATGTGAGTGAGTTACATGTGCACTGCTTGTTTCTGGAGTCTCCATATTTCGGATGTGCCTGGCTGTGAGATGCACAGACATGTGTTACAGAGGGCTGGTTTTCAAAGTTCACTTTTTCTGCATGAGATGGTCCTGCCACATCACTGTGACGGCCTCTTTTCACAATATCAGCATAACCCACCTGTGGGGCACTTGAAACCTCATGTTGGTCTCTGTGGTTTACCAGATGTTCATTAAATTCATGCTGCAATCCAGCCTTCACAGCATCTGCATAGGATATCTGTTGTACATGTGCAGGAACATGTTGACCTGCCTGTTTGACACCATCAGCATTGGTCTTTGCAGACACAAAGTCTTCTGCAGAGCTCTGAGGAAAATCACACTCAGCTTGTTCACATGTTGGTACTTTTTGAAACTCATGGAACTTCTTCCAGCGTTGTTTTGCAGCTTGTGACTTTTTCTGCTTTTTTGGCATTTTTACACACCTTTAAGTGTTTCTGTTAGTCTTTAGAAAATGTATTTGAAAAATAAGAGTGGCACACAGCAGATGTTTTCTTTGTCTTTATATTTCAGTTTTTATTTCTCAGAAACAGATGTCTTTGTTTGTTTGACAGTTTGTTCGTCAGTCGAGAGAATAATATGCACTCTCTTTATTGGCTTGGCACAACTTAGCAGCAAGCCCAGAATGAAAAACAGGTAGAGAGAAACTTTAGAAGAGAGAACAGACAGAGCAGGAGAGACACGGCTGGGAAATCACAATCAAACCGTGAATTAGAGTTTTCTTTGTTTGTTCAGTTTGTTCTCAGGTAGAGGCAATATATGCACTCTTTATTGCTTTAATGGCTTGGCGTTTTTCAGCAGCAAGCCAAGAGTGAAAAACAGGTAGAGAGAAAATTTAGAAGAGAGAACAGACAGAGCAGGAGAGACACGGCTTTAAATCAAACCGCAGAGTTTTCTTTGTTTGTTCAGTTTGTTCATAGGTTGAGGCAAAATATGCACTCTTTATTGCTTTATTGGCTTGGCGTTTTTCAGCAGCAAGCCAAGAGTGAAAAACAGGTAGAGAGAAAATTTAGCAGAGAGAACAGACAGAGCAGGAGAGACACGGCTTTAAATCAAACCGCAATAAGATTCTTGGTTTGGCAAAATTTCTCACAAACCACAGAGTGAAATACAGATGGAAAGAAGGCAGAGACAACAGGTGGAGCAGGACAGAGGATAGAGGGGTTGGGGGGTTGGGATGTGAGAGAGAAGACTGGAGATCTGGTCCTTGTTCTTCTTCTGCACACTGTGAACAAAAAACAAGAAAAAATAATAATTTTATTAAAATGATATCACATGGTAATTGTATAAACTAATTGTGACTACTGAAAAAGGACAAAATAAATATACTGCCGTCGGCTGCCACGTGCAAAAAGTTGCATAATTGGGCACTTTTTAAAAGAATAAATATTTAATTAAATTCAGCAATAATATTTTTAAATACAAATATGATTGAGTGAATTGTTAACTAATCACATGTAATGTGCAAAAATGTACGAAAAAAATATTTTAGCCCAATTGTTAAGCTGAACTTATGTGTATTTATTATAAAAATGTGTTTAAAAGGTCTAGCACAAAGTTTGAACCCATCACTTTAAAGCTTATATTAGTCAGACTCTTTTTTTTTTATTTTGGTATACTTCTCTAACAGTATGTGCACACCTACCAGGCAAAGCACAGATGTGAGTCAAGTTCCTGAAAGTGTAAGACGAGAAATAACATGTTAGTTGTCTGTACAGTGTTATCAGACTAACAAAAAAAACAAAGCCCACACGACATGATACACTGAACTTATAGTCAGCAGGGTAATTATAGAGTAATATAGCACACCAGCTGATACAGCAGCCATTTTATAATTCAAACTAATTAACTGAAGTATTTATTTAAGTACTTATATAAGGCTACTGTTAGACTGTTACTAGCCTTAGCATCGCTGCTAACGCTAGCATTCCTGCTAGCGTTAGCACTTCAGTTAGTGTTAGCACTGCTGGTAGAACTAGCACTCTTACTGTTAAAACTGAGGCACAATGGCAATAATAAAGCTCATTTGTTACTTTTGTCTCACTGACCGCCAATAAATATCACAGGAATATCACAGGAATATTCTTTTTGTCAGTTAAAAACTGCTAAGGCTAGTGTTGGCACTATAGCTAGCGTTAGCATTGATGCTAGCATTAGCATCGAAGCTAGCATTAGCACTGCTACTAACAGCAAAAGTCATGAAGTACTCTTACTGTTAAAACTGAGGCACAATGGCAATAATAAATCTCATTTGTTACTTTTGTCTCACTGACCGCCAATAAATATCACAGGAATATCACAGGAATATTCTTTTTGTCAGTTAACAACTGCTAAGGCTAGTGTTAGCACTATAGCTAGCATTAGCATTGAAGCTAGCGTTAGCATTGAAGCTAGCGTTAGCATTCCTGCTACTAACAGCAAAAGTCATGAAGTACTCTTACTGTTAAAACTGAGCCACAATGGCAATAATAAATCTCATTTGTTACTTTTGTCTCACTGACCGCCAATAAATATCATGGGAATATCACAAGAATATTCTTTTTGTCAGTTAACAACTGCTAAGGCTAATGTTAGCACTATAGCTAGCATTAGCATTGAAGCTAGCGTTAGCACTGCTGCTAACAGCAAAAGTCATAAACCTATATAAATGGTAGCAAAGGTTATTCTTTTTTTGCTTTCTTTATTCTTTGAACTCTGTTGAACTTTAAAAAGACTTGATATGTGAGTTTAAATGTCAAACATGTATTTTTACCATCATAAAATTAAAACAGTGCTGTACTGAATGTATTGTACTTACCACAGCAGAGAGCAAAGCGGAATGACAACCGTTGGTGTAGTGATTAGTTAAAGACCGATGAGGCGTTCAGGTGGTGCTTGGAAATTTGAGCATCAGTTTGAACATCAATAATGAGCATATATATTTCTCTGTCATAGAGAGACAGAGAAAAAAATACACAAGACTCACCAGCATACAAATTGGTACTTTTTCTCTTTATGTCACTCATTCGCTTATACTCAGGAAAGAGGGCAACTGGCATTAAATGAGCAAATAAAAAGTCATCATCTTGAACTGTTTTATGGATTTTATTTTAAGACTACTTTGAGCGTATTTGTGGGGAGATAAACTATACAGACTAAAAACAGAGACATTAAATGAGATTAGATTATTTAAAATGTGGGAAAATACACTACAGACAGGTAGATGCTGTGAGCTTTAATTATCCAGTCAGAAAAGATTATTTTAAAGTCATCAACTGACTCAAACTGCCCAGATCTGAAAAACCTGTGTGGAGAAGACAAGTCCACCAATACACAATCAACTTGAATTTAACAGGGCAATAATTCAGGGCACTATTCAGTTAGCCTATACTAACTACTGACATACTGTTAATCTGTGGCAAAAGCCTGTCAAACCTGTCTTATTGTACCTATTGAAAAAGTTAATCTTACTACAACTGCTTAGATATAACACACATTTTTGATTTAATCTTGGCAGAGAGAGAGAGAGCTCGTTCAGCAGGCAGGTGTGAGCCTGGTTGCTATAGTGACTGCACCCAATGGCTCCATACACACGACACAGACATGCACCTCACTTTTGCTGCTTAAAATGAACAGAAAAGTCAGGCCCAAACAAATCGTTCCCATATGAAAAGTACAAGTCGTATTGACGAAATTCTTTCACCGTGAGCGACAGCAGCTTCTAGTCTACTGAATTCTCAGTTTTCATGCCTGTGGAGTTTATTATATGGACGTGGTGACAGTGGAAAGACACCATGCTCTTCTGATTTTCAAACGAACCTTCTGAGCCATTTTAACATTAGAGTCTATGGAAGAGTTGGAGGGAGGAGGCTGTGCATTGGTGACATTTACGAAAGAACCATAACACCTAGGACAATAGTAAACACATTGGATGAAAGAGGACAGCGATGGCTACGTTTTGAGGGTAAAATCATACCTGTAGAGCAAACGCTGCGGACACAGCAGCAGTTTTAAAAAAGATTTTAAGATTAATTTTTTTGCTCCTCTCACTCTAGCAGTTGAGCTGTCTCACTCTAGCCCCAACATTCCGTCCCATACACACCCATTATAAACTTTGAAACGGGTGAAAAAACATCATGAAACTTAAACTGGAACTGAAGAAAAAGTATAATAGATATTGAAAAGATAAATACAAGTTGAATAGTTGAATGTCTTGTCTTCGTTTTAAAGTTTGAATGGTGGCTCTATGTCAATGTATGTGGAAGTAGATACAGTTTAAAGAGGAGGAAGTTGAATGAGAATTTGAAGGGTCTCCCCATTGAAATACATTATAAATTTTTGTTGAAAAAAGTTGAATAAAATTAAAAATATAAATGTTAAAAATGAGAAAAATAGAAGCAATGTTGTCCAAAAGAATAGGAATCTAACGGTGTTTGAATGGTTTTTCTAAGTTGAACGGTTTTGAAGGAGATAGATTACAAAAAACGTACGGAATACAGAATAATAATAAAATAGAACTAGAAAGTGCATTTTCTGAAGAAACTGCAGTGTGAATGCTTGAATCTGAATGTATGCACTGAAATGAATTAATTGCTGAATTTTGAGTTAAAAATATTGAATGAGATTAAAAAAAAACAAAAAAAAAAAACGAATTTAACCTGAAAACAAAGGTGCTGAACTGCTAAAAGCTGAAGGTTACACAGAAGAAGGAGTTGGAAAAAAACTGAAAATGTTTTAAATGTAAATTAGAAAACCCTAAGAAATGAGAAAAGAACATTTAGAGTCAGAAAACATCTGAATGAATATCAAAAGGTCATATTCTTTGAATCACTGAATGACTCAAATGTGATCCCTCCACTTGGACCTACACAGTTTAAAAAGTTTACATCTCTGAGCTTTGAAAGACAAGATGTTGGAAAAAGAACAACGATGGCGACGTTTTGAGGGTAAAATGATGGCTGTAACACTGTGGACACAGCAGCAGTTGAAAGAGAAGTGTTTAAGATGAATTTTGGCAGAGTGAGAGAGAGAGCTCGTTAAGCAGGCAGGTGTGAGCCTGGTTGCTATAGTGACCGCACCCAATGGCTCCATACACACGCACACAGACATGCACCTCACTTTTGCTGCTTAAAATGAACAGAAAAGTCAGGCCGAAACAAATCGTTCCCAAATGAAAAGTAAAAGTCGTATTGACAAAATTCTTTCACTGTGAGCGACAGCAATGTCTAGTCTACTGAATTCTCAGTTTTCATGCCTGTGGAGTTTATTGTATGGACGTGGTGACAGTGTAAAGACACCATGCTCTTCTGATTTTCAAAAGAACCTTCTGAGCCATTTTAACATTAGAGTCTATGGAAGAGTTGGAGGGAGGAGGCTGTGCATTGGTGACATTTATGAAAGAACCATAACACCTAGGACAATAGTAAACACATTGGATGAAAGAGGACAGCGATGGCTACGTTTTGAGGGTAAAATGGTGGCTGTAGAGCAAACGCTGTGGACACAGCAGCAGTTTTAAAAAATATTTTAAGATTAATTTTTTTGCTCCTCTCACTCTAGCAGTTGAGCTCTCTCACTCTAGCCCGAACATTCCGTCCCATACACACCCATTATAAACTCTGAAACGGGTGAAAAAACATCATGAAACTTAAACTGGAACTGAAGAAAAAGTATAATAGATATTGAAAAGATAAATACAAGTTGAATAGTTGAATGTCTTGTCTTCGTTTTAAAGTTTGAATGGTGGCTCTATGTCAATGTATGTGGAAGTAGTAAGAGTTTAAAAATGAGTAAGTTGAATGAGGATTTGAAGGGTATCCCCATTGAAATACATTATAAATTTTTGTTGAATAAAGTTGAATAAAATTAAAAATATAAATGTTAAAAATATGAAAAATAGAAGCAGTGTTGTCCAAAAGAATAGGAATCTAACGGTGTTTGAATGGTTTTTCTAAGTTGAACGGTTTTGAAGGAGTAGGCTTTCAAAAAACGTACGGAATAGATAATAATAATAAAATGGAACTAGAAAGTGCATTTTCTGAAGAAACTGCAGTGTGAATGCTTGAATCTGAATGTATGCACTGAAATGAATTAATTGCTGAATTTTGAGTTAAAAATATTGAATGAGATTAAAAAAAAACAAAAAAAAACCCGAATTTAACCTGAAAACAAAGGTGCTGAACTGCTAAAAGCTGAAGGTTACACAGAAGAAGGAGTTGGAAAAAAACTGAAAATGTTTTAATTGTAAATTAGAAAAACCTAAGAAATGAGAAAAGAACATTTAGAGTCAGAAAACATCTGAAAGAATATTAAAAGGTCATATTCTTTGAATCACTGAATGACTAAAATGTGATCCCTCCACTTTGATCCACACAGTTTAAAAAGTTTAAATGCCTGAGCTTTGAAAGACAAGATGTTGGAAAGAGAACAATAATGGCGACAATTTGAGGGTAAAATGATGGCTGTAACACTGTGGACACAGCAGCAGTTGAAAGAGAAGTGCTTAAGATGAATCTTGGTACAGTGGCAGGCAGAGCTCGTTAAGCAGGCAGGTGTGAGCCTGGTTGCTATAGTGACCGCACCCAATGGCTCCATACACACGTACACAGACATGCACCTCACTTTTGCTGCTTAAAATGAACAGAAAAGTCAGGCCGAAACAAATCGTTCCCAAATGAAAAGTAAAAGTCGTATTGACAAAATTCTTTCACCGTGAGTGACAGCAGCTTCTAGTCTACTGAATTCTCAGTTTTCATGCCTGTGGAGTTTATTATATGGACGTGGTGACAGTGGAAAGACACCATGCTCTTCTGATTTTCAAACGAACCTTCTGAGACATTTTAACATTGGAGTCTATGGAAGAGTTGGAGGGAGGAGGCTGTGCATTGGTGACATTTATGAAAGAACCATAACACCTAGGACAATAGTAAACACATTGGATGAAAGAGGACAGCGATGGCTACGTTTTGAGGGTAAAATCATACCTGTAGAGCAAACGCTGCGGACACAGCAGCAGTTTTAAAAAATATTTTAAGATTAATTTTTTTGCTCCTCTCACTCTAGCAGTTGAGCTGTCTCACTCTAGCCCCAACATTCCGTCCCATACACACCCATTATAAACTCTGAAACGGGTGAAAAAACATCATGAAACTTAAACTGGAACTGAAGACAAAGTATAATAGATATTGAAAAGATAAATACAAGTTGAATAGTTGAATATCTTGTCTTCGTTTTAAAGTTTGAATGGTGGCTCTATGTCAACGTATGTGGAAGTAGTAAGAGTTTAAAAATGAGTGAATTGAATGAGAATTTGAAGGGTCTCCCCATTGAAATACATGGGAAATTTTTGTTGAAAAAAGTTAAATAAAATTAAAAATATAAATGTTAAAAATGAGAAAAATAGAAGCACACCATTCCAAAAGAAGAGGAATCTAATGGTGTTTGAATGGTTTTTCTAAGTTGAACGGTTTTGAAGGAGATAGTCGGCGAAAAACGTACGGAATAGGAAAAAATAATAATAACTAGAAAGTGCATTTTCTGAAGAAACTGCAGTGTGAATGCTTGAATCTGAATGTATGCACTGAAATGAATTAATTGCTGAATTTTGAGTTAAAAATATTGAATGAGATTAAAAAAAACAAAAAAAAAAACCGAATTAAAGCTGAAAACAAAGGTGCTGAACTGCTAAAAGCTGAAGGTTACACAGAAGAAGGAGTTGGAAAAAAACTGAAAATGTTTTAAATGTAAATTAGAAAACCCTAAGAAATGAGAAAAGAACATTTAGAGTCAGAAAACATCTGAATGAATATTAAAAGGTCATATTCTTTGAATCACTGAATGACTCAAATGTGATCCCTCCACTTTGATCCACACAGTTTAAAAAGTTTAAATGCCTGAGCTTTGAAAGATACGGTGTTGGAAAGAGAACAATAATGGCGACAATTTGAGGGTAAAATGATGGCTGTAACACTGTGGACACAGCAGCAGTTGAAAGAGAAGTGCTTAAGATGAATCTTGGTACAGTGGCAGGCAGAGCTCGTTAAGCAGGCAGGTGTGAGCCTGGTTGCTATAGTGACCGCACCCAATGGCTCCATACACACGTACACAGACATGCGCCTCAATTTTGCTGCTTAAAATGAACAGAAAAGTCAGGCCGAAACAAATCGTTCCCAAATGAAAAGTAAAAGTCGTATTGACAAAATTCTTTCACCGTGAGTGACAGCAATGTCTAGTCTACCTAATTCTCAGTTTTCATGCCTGTGGAGTTTATTATATGGACGTGGTGACAGTGGAAAGACACCATGCTCTTCTGATTTTCAAACGAACCTTCTGAGCCATTTTAACATTAGAGTCTATGGAAGAGTTGGAAGGAGGAGGCTGTGCATTGGTGACATTTATGAAAGAACCGTAACACCTAGGACAATAGTAAACACATTGGATGAAAGAGGACAGCCATGGCTACGTTTTGAGGGTAAAATCATACCTGTAGAGCAAACGCTGTGGACACAGCAGCAGTTTTAAAAAAGATTTTAAGATAAATTTTTTTGCTCCTCTCACTCTAGCAGTTGAGCTGTCTCACTCTAGCCCCAACATTCCGTCCCATACACACCCATTATAAACTCTGAAACGGCTGAAAAAACATCATGAAACTTAAACTGGAACTGAAGAAAAAGTATAATAGATATTGAAAAGATAAATACAAGTTGAATAGTTGAATGTCTTGTCTTCGTTTTAAAGTTTGAATGGTAGCTCTATGTGAACGTATGTTGAAGTAATAAGAGTTTAAAAATGAGTAAGTTGAATGAGAATTTGAAGGGTCTCCCCATTGAAATACATGGGAAATTTTTGTTGAATAAAGTTGAATAAAATTAAAAATATAAATGTTAAAAATGAGAAAAGTAGAAGCACACCATTCCAAAAGAAGAGGAATCTAATGGTGTTTGAATGGTTTTTCTAAGTTGAACGGTTTTGAAGGAGATAGTCGGCGAAAAACGTACGGAATAGGAAAAAATAATAATAAAGATTAGAAGAACAATACTGTGAATGCTTTTCAAGCATTCACACTAATAATAATAAAGATTCGAATAACAATACTGTGAATGCTTTTCAAGCATTCACACTAACTAGAAAGTGCATTTTCTGAAGAAACTGCAGTGTGAATGCTTGAATCTGAATGTATGCACTGAAATGAATTAATTGCTGAATTTTGAGTTAAAAATATTGAATGAGATTAAAAAAAAACAAAAAAACCCCGAATTTAACCTGAAAACAAAGGTGCTGAACTGCTAAAAGCTGAAGGTTACACAGAAGAAGGAGTTGGAAAAAAACTGAAAATGTTTTAAATGTAAATTAGAAAACCCTAAGAAATGAGAAAAGAACATTTAGAGTCAGAAAACATCTGAATGAATATTAAAAGGTCATATTCTTTGAATCACTGAATGACTCAAATGTGATCCCTCCACTTTGATCCACACAGTTTAAAAAGTTTAAATGCCTGAGCTTTGAAAGACACGGTGTTGGAAAGAGAACAATAATGGCGACAATTTGAGGGTAAAATGATGGCTGTAACACTGTGGACACAGCAGCAGTTGAAAGAGAAGTGCTTAAGATGAATCTTGGCACAGTGGCAGGCAGAGCTCGTTAACATTCCGTCCCATACACACCCATTATAAACTCTGAAACGGCTGAAAAAACATCATGAAACTTAAACTGGAACTGAAGAAAAAGTATAATAGATATTGAAAAGATAAATACAAGTTGAATAGTTGAATGTCTTGTCTTCGTTTTAAAGTTTGAATGGTGGCTCTATGTCAATGTATGTGGAAGTAGTAAGAGTTTAAAAATGAGTAAGTTGAATGAGGATTTGAAGGGTCTCCCCATTGAAATACATTATAAATTTTTGTTGAATAAAGTTGAATAAAATTAAAAATATAAATGTTAAAAATATGAAAAATAGAAGCAGTGTTGTCCAAAAGAATAGGAATCTAACGGTGTTTGAATGGTTTTTCTAAGTTGAACGGTTTTGAAGTTATAGGATTACAAAAAACGTACGGAATACAGAATAAAATATAATAATAATAATAATAATAATAAAGATTAGAAGAACAATACTGTGAATGCTTTTCAAGCATTCACACTAATAAAGATTAGAAGAACAATACTGTGAATGCTTTTCAAGCATTCACACTAATAATAAAGATTAGAAGAACAATACTGTGAATGCTTTTCAAGCATTCACACTAACTAGAAAGTGCATTTTCTGAAGAAACTGCAGTGTGAATGCTTGAATCTGAATGTATGCACTGAAATGAATTAATTGCTGAATTTTGAGTTAAAAATATTGAATGAGATTAAAAAAAAACAAAAAAAAAAAAACGAATTTAACCTGAAAACAAAGGTGCTGAACTGCTAAAAGCTGAAGGTTACACAGAAGAAGGAGTTGGAAAAAAACTGAAAATGTTTTAAATGTAAATTAGAAAACCCTAAGAAATGAGAAAAGAACATTTAGAGTCAGAAAACATCTGAATGAATATTAAAAGGTCATATTCTTTGAATCACTGAATGACTAAAATGTGATCCCTCCACTTGGACCCACACAGTTTAAAAAGTTTACATCTCTGAGCTTTGAAAGACAAGATGTTGGAAAAAGAACAACGATGGCGACGTTTTGAGGGTAAAATGATGGCTTTAACACTGTGGACACAGCAGCAGTTGAAAGAGAAGTGTTTAAGATTAATTTTGGCAGAGTGGCAGAGAGAGCTCGTTAAGCAGGCAGGTGTGAGCCTGGTTGCTATAGTGACCGCACCCAATGGCTCCATACACACGTACACAGACATGCGCCTCACTTTTGCTGCTTAAAATGAACAGAAAAGTCAGGCCGAAACAAATCGTTCCCAAATGAAAAGTAAAAGTCGTATTGACAAAATTCTTTCACTGTGAGCGACAGCAATGTCTAGTCTACCAAATTCTCAGTTTTCATGTCTGTGGAGTTTATTATATGGACGTGGTGACAGTGGAAAGACACCATGCTCTTCTGATTTTCAAACGAACCTTCTGAGCCATTTTAACATTAGAGTCTATGGAAGAGTTGGAGGGAGGAGGCTGTGCATTGGTGACATTTATGAAAGAACCATAACACCTAGTACAATAGTAAACACATTGGATGAAAGAGGACAGCGATGGCTACGTTTTGAGGGTAAAATCATACCTGTAGAGCAAACGCTGCAGACACAGCAGCAGTTTTAAAAAAGATTTTAAGATTAATTTTTTTGCTCCTCTCACTCTAGCAGTTGAGCTGTCTCACTCTAGCCCCAACATTCCGTCCCATACACACCCATTATAAATTTTGAAACGGGTGAAAAAACATCATGAAACTTAAACTGGAACTGAAGAAAAAGTATAATAGATATTGAAAAGATAAATACAAGTTGAATAGTTGAATGTCTTGTCTTCGTTTTAAAGTTTGAATGGTGGCTCTATGTCAATGTATGTGGAAGTAGTAAGAGTTTAAAAATGAGTAAGTTGAATGAGAATTTGAAGGGTCTCCCCATTGAAATACATGGGAAATTTTTGTTGAATAAAGTTGAATAAAATTAAAAATATAAATGTTAAAAATGAGAAAAATAGAAGCAGTCATGTCCAAAATAATAGGAATCTAACGATGTTTGAATGGTTTTTCTAAGTTGAACAGTTTTGAAGGAGTTAGATGCCAAAAAACGTACGGAATATGGAATAATAATAAAGATTTGAAGAACAATACTGTGAATGCTTTTCAAGCATTCACACTAATAAAGATTAGAAGAACAATACTGTGAATGCTTTTCAAGCATTCACACTAATAACTAGAAAGTGCATTTTCTGAAGAAACTGCAGTGTGAATGCTTGAATCTGAATGTATGCACTGAAATGAATTAATTGCTGAATTTTGAGTTAAAACTTTTTTAATGAGATAAAAAAAAAAACCCGAATTTAACCTGAAAACAAAAGTGCTGAACTGCTAAAAGCTGAAGGTTACACAGAAGAAGAAGTTGGAAAAAAGCTGAAAATGTTTTAATTGTAAATTAGAAAAACCTAAGAAATGAGAAAAGAACATTTAGAGTCAGAAAACATCTGAAAGAATATTAAAAGGTCATATTCTTAGAATCACTGAAAGACTAAAATGTGATCCCTCCACTTGGATCCACACAGTTTAAAAAGTTTACATCTCTGAGCTTTGAAAGACAAGATGTTGGAAAGAGAACAACGATGGCGACGTTTTGAGGGTAAAATGATGGCTTTAACACTGTGGACACAGCAGCAGTTGAAAGAGAAGTGTTTAAGATGAATCTTGGCAGAGTGAGAGAGAGAGCTCGTTAAGCAGGCAGGTGTGAGCCTGGTTGCTATAGTGACTGCACCCAAGGGCTCCATACACACGTACACAGACATGCACCTCACTTTTGCTGCTTAAAATGAACAGAAAAGTCAGGCCGAAACAAATCGCTCCCAAATGAAAAGTAAAAGTCGTATTGACAAAATTCTTTCACCGTGAGCGACAGCAATGTCTAGTCTACCTAATTCTCAGTTTTCATGTCTGTGGAGTTTATTATATGGACGTGGTGACAGTGGAAAGACACCATGCTCTTCTGATTTTCAAACGAACCTTCTGAGCCATTTTAACATTAGAGTCTATGGAAGAGTTGGAGGGAGGAGGCTGTGCATTGGTGACATTTATGAAAGAACCATAACACCTAGTACAATAGTAAACACATTGGATGAAAGAGGACAGCCATGGCTACGTTTTGAGGGTAAAATCATACCTGTAGAGCAAACGCTGTGGACACAGCAGCAGTTTTAAAAAAGATTTTAAGATTAATTTTTTTGCTCCTCTCACTCTAGCAGTTGAGCTGTCTCACTCTAGCCCCAACATTCCGTCCCATACACACCCATTATAAACTCTGAAACGGGTGAAAAAACATCATGAAACTTAAACTGGAACTGAAGAAAAAGTATAATAGATATTGAAAAGATAAATACAAGTTGAATAGTTGAATGTCTTGTCTTCGTTTTAAAGTTTGAATGGTGGCTCTATGTCAACGTATGTTGAAGTAGTAAGAGTTTAAAAATGAGTGAGTTGAAGGAGAATTTGAAGGGTCTCCCCATTGAAATACATGGGAAATTTTTGTTGAAAAAAGTTGAATAAAATCAAAAATATAAATGTTAAAAATGAGAAAAATAGAAGCACACCATTCCAAAAGAATAGGAATCTAATGGTGTTTGAATGGTTTTTCTAAGTTGAACGGTTTTGAAGGAGATAGTCGGCGAAAAACGTACGGAATAGAAAATAATAATAAAGATTAGAAGAACAATACTGTGAATGCTTTTCAAGCATTCACACTAAATATTTGATTATCATTCAGAATGGGACTCACCAGTCACTGTTTACAATGAAAAGGCACATCTGCCAAACATCTGTAGACTTACAATTAGTGTCATCTAAACTTTACATTTTCTTTTGATACTTTCTTTGGCTACATGCTTTTGCACCATTGCTCTATTAAATATGACTTGTGTGTTTTTTGTAATGTCTGATTACTTACGGTTGTAGATTAGCTGTTCAGTGAACACACATTTGTTTAAATCCTGAAATACCTCACATTTATATTTCACTGTGAAATACCTGAAATAAAACTGTGACTTTCAGTCTGTGAAAGTAGGCTCTTTACTTTGTTGCTCTGTTTACTGCTGCTTTTATGTACTGTCTGCTGATAAATGCACATATTATATGACTATATATTTGGTATTCAGTATGCAATATCAGTTCTTGCCTACAATCTAGAAACTGAGCAATGTTTAAGACACTAAGATATGGCTGCAAGAAAAGTGTGATCAATAACTTTAGAAAAATTAGCTTAAAAAAACGAAATAAATACACTCATCAGCCACTTTATTAGGTACACCTTGCTAGTGCCAGGTTGGATACTCTTTGGATATTTTCTCCTTTTCAGGTTATTGTCAGTAAACTCTTCTGTGGGAAAATACGAGTGGATCGGAAGCTTCTGACATATGCCATCATGTCCTCTTGAACATGTCTATATGCCTAAATGCAGTTTTAAAAGAATGTATTTATAGAGATCTTTAATGCCCTCATGGGGGAAAAGGCTTTGCAGACACTAGTCCGACGTAATATATATATTTAAAACTTAGATCCAAATGAACTCCGATGTTACCATGACTCAAATTATTCAAAATTTATTTAATAACGCAATAAGCAGATTGGAGCCATCTGAATCTATTACTAATTTTTAGGAAAGCCAAACCTTTACCTTCAAATGGAAGCATTTGAAACGCAACATGCATGAAAAGATGCTAAAGGCGCACGCTGATGGTTTGTTCCGTTGATGTTAAAGGTCACTTAAACGAGGCACAGATGATCTAAAACATACAGTGACATTTTGTTTCCAGTATCCTGTTATTAAGATTAAAACTGCCAAACTAGAAAATCATAGAAAATGGGTTGGGAAACGGATTCAATAAGGGAAGAATAAACATTTTTATCAGTGTTTACGGCTGAGAGAAACTGTCGTTTGTGTTTAAAAATAAAAAGAGAGAGAAAGAGAATCCAGGCGCACTTCCTGTGTTACCGCCGGTGTCCTGCAGGTGGCGCCGGACTTTAACAATCGAATCTGACTGCACAGGAAGTGCAGAAGCGCTGGAGCGGCGTTTGCTAGTTAGCTGCATGTTAGCACGATTCATCTTCATGGAATTAATAACGTAAAAGCTCCGCATGCACTTTTAATAACAACGGTATTTTTTGTCGGGTGATCATTTTGTTCAAAGCAAGATGTCGGACAGAAAGCGAGCAAGAGAGAAGGAGGACAGACGACACCACAAGAGGGACAAGATACCAAAAGATGATTTGGAGAAACTGAAGAAGCACACGAAAAAAGTCAGCCAAGAAGTCCAGAAACTGAAACACATCGAGACATTGTGAGTAACTCCAGTTTCACTCTGGCTTTTCCTCTTTAATCCCGCAAACTTGTGCATGAATTATAAATGCGTCTTAATTGACACCCATTTTCAAGTTGATCAAGCTTATCCGCAATAAGCGAGGGGCAGCAACTTCATGTTGTTATTTTTTGTTTTAATGTTTTTGGCAGCATACTAACCATTTTTAATCTCTCTCTCATGCAGCTATGAGAAACCTCCACCGGGATTTATTAAGGTAACGTGTTCGCAGTAATAGACAGCTAAGAGTTAGAAGTAAATTACATGTGGCTTTTTTCAGGTAAAGACAAATCGTGAGAATTGGTGACAGTGATCGGTTTGTGTTGCAGGAGCATGAAGAAAAACCAGAGGACTGTATCCCTGCAGAACCAGGAAATGAAGAAGCCAGAAGCTTCCTGGCCCACGCTCCCACGAAAGGGCTGTGGATGCCTCTAGGGAGGGAGGTGAAGGTGATGCAGTGTGAGTATAGTGTGCCCGAGTTTGCACTGACGGGAATAAACATGCTGTTTACAGTTCTGCTCATGCAAATGCAGTCTTTAACTGAGTTTTTCACATCCCTTGGGAATCTTTTCACAGCTACAGGAGTTAGGTGTTGATATCAGAGGTGACACTCATTGCTAATTAGGCAAACAGAAGGAAATCTATCCCAGGAGGCAGCCTCTTGCCTTTAGAACAGGGGGCATAAGACACATGACAGTAGTGATTACTCAGCTGCTCACTTCAGCGTGTTTATTTTAAAATTTTATGCTTGTCTTCAGTGCTGACTCTAACATATTTTCATTATTAATCTCCTAGAGCTGTGCAGTGTTTTTGGCCTGGCAAGTTTCAGTCCTTTAGTTTATGTTTTTAATTTACAGTGCATACACTACAGGGTGTCTGCAAGTCCTATAAATGTTTGAAATGTGGTTTGCTGAGAACCTAAATGATTTCAAGTACAGCCATTCCACTCCTTATTAATATTTTTATCTGTAACAGAAATTGTAATCTTATTGATAGTATTTATTTCTCATGCTTCTTTACTTAAAATGAATTATTTGAAAAATTAAAAATCTGTTAAACAAGCTCACATGGATGCTGGGAAATGTTTTGAGTACGGTTTATTAGTGAGGTACCAGCAGCACTTATAGGTCTGGAACTGTAGGTGGGAGTAAATCTCCACTGTGAGTAGGCAGCAGTTATGATAGGTGATAAATGTTAACTGCGAGATCTTGACATTTATCACTGTGTCTATTGTTTTTATGACAAGAGTGATGGACCGAAGACTAATAATTGGTGTTGCAGAGATTATCTTCTGTCTGTTTTTCCCAAAACAATGAATGTCATTATGTTCAGTGTCCATTCATTCTTTCGTCCCACACATTTTCATGCTGCGAACAGCAAGAGCTCAGACACAAACATGCACACGCAAACAAAAAAGTGGTGTTTGTGTCTTTTTTCTTTTTTTTTTTCCTCAATCCTTTGTGAAAAACTTGTACATTTGTCGTCCTGCTTAAAGGAACGGCGAGAAATTACTTCTTTTACGTGGTGAACAGAATTCCTGCAGACTCGCATTAAAAACACTCAAGTCGTTCACAGATGCTACGCTGCCACTTGAGCAGTTAATCGGTGTGAAACTTGGATAGAAATTGCTGATTTGTTTTCAGGGCAGAAAAAGTGATAATGAATTTGAGATGATCTGTCACTGATAATCAGGCGCCTCATCATGAGCAGCGTGTTTTTTCGTGTGCGACTCTTGAGTTGCTGTTGCGTGGGGTTGTTGCGTCCCTCGCCGACTGCTGTTCAACAAAATCCAATTTAATAAAATAATATTTCTTTCAGGATTTTTTTTTTACAGTTTGTGTCTTTTAATGCAGTTTGAGTTGTCCTTGATTTGCTTTATTAGCTAGATGATGAGTGGTCTAGACTGGGCTTACATACATATCCACCAGTCAATTTATTAGGTACGCTTTGCTAATACCAGCTTGGAACCCCTTTTGACTTCAGAACTGTTTTGATTCATCATGCTGTAGGCCTGTCTACATGTACACAGGGATTTTTGCATACGTAGGTTTTTCAGTAAGTTTTGGTCAGTTTTAGATGTTCGGTCAGTTTTAGATGCCTAAACTGAGCTTTTGAAAAGCTCCTTTCAGGGTGAGGCTTTCCAGTAACTCTGCGGTTACATATGGACAACAAAAATGGGGATTTTTGTCTTGCAACATCAAAGGTGTGCGACTTTTTGACGTCAGACTGTGGCCATGTTATTGTTTGTAAGGTTTTTGATTGGCCAGTATTCCTGTACAGTTGGGGTTATAACACCACATGTTCGCTTGGAAAGCACTTGACACCACTTGAAGTTGTTTTTGGTGTTTTCATGTGGACCGAAATGTTTTTTCAGAATGAATGCGGAAAAATCCTTGTTAGTATACATGAACGTAGCCATAGATTCAACAAGGCGCTGGAAACATTCCTCAGAGAACCATGTTGACGTGGTAATGTCACAGTTGCGGCTGATCATCCTCCATGTAAATTTCACAACATCCCAAAGTCTACCTTTGGGATGTCGTGAAATTTACATGGAGTAAATGACTTGATTGGCATGTTTGAGATTATTGTCATGGGCACTGTAATTATGAAGGGATGGACATGGTCAGCAACAATAATCGGCTTGGCTGTGGCGTTTAAATGATGCTCAGTTGGTACTAAGAGGCACAGAGTGTGCATAAGAAGACATAAAACACATCATTACACCAACAACAACCTAAACTGTTGAAACAGTGCAGGGTGGATTCCTGCTTTTGTGTTGTTTGCACTAAATTCTGAACCCGACCAAGTGTTGCAGCAGAAGGACTCCTCAGACCAGGAAACATTTTTCCAATCTTCTTCTGTTCATTTTTCACCAGCGTTTGTAAACTTTACCTTGGTTGTAACAAGTGGTTATTGAGTTAGTGTTGGCTTCTTATCAGCTTCAAGCAGTCTGTCCATTCTCCTCTGACATTAACAAAGCACTTTACCAAGGACAACTGCTAATCCCTTGATATTTCCCTTTTTTTCAGACCCAACACTGGTTGTCTGGGGAAAAACCCAGTAGATCAACAATTTCTGAAATACTCAGACGAGCCCATCTGGCACCAACAATCATGCCACGTTCAAACACATTAAGAACTTCAGCTGCTTGTCTTGATCATTTCTGCATGTCTGAATGCACATGATGGCTGCCACATGATTGGTGACCAGTTGGTGCATCTGCGTAGTCATTTATGGCAACTCGCGATAACCATGACACTGAGCATATTCTATCGAACTACTGTTGAAAGCACCATGAGTTCGGGTTATTTTGGCAAACTAAAGTTCTTGAGATGAGGAAAATCAGTTTTACGTGGGACGTCTGTTTAATAGCAACTCTGCTGCCATGTACGTGAAATGTCTGATTCGTTAGACAAACAATGATTTTTGTTTCCTTTTGTAAAGGCTGGAGGTGCAAGCGCTACGGCCACAGGACAGGTGATCGGGAGTGTCCTTTCTTCATCACAGGCAACCAGAAACTGGAGCACTTCAGAGTGGTGAGTTTGTTTACTGCTGTAGAATGGTTGGCCCACCCACGGTTCCTTGCAGTAGAAAAATGCGTGAATGCAGTAGAAAAAAGTTAGTAGTCGCGTTTATGTCGTGGAGCTATGACAGAGACAGTTTGTGTCTGAGACTAAAAGTTAAGTAAGGTCAGATTTAGTTTACACATGTGGGCAGCAGATCTCTGCACACAGCTCGTTCCAGTGTACTTTTAATGAAACAGTGCTCGCTGCAGGAACGCTCAGCCCCTGCAATGATTACCATAAATGCAACTGTGTCATATTTTCCTTCCTTCTATTGTCTCGATATTCCTAAAAGTGCTGACACAACACAGTTTGGAATGTATAGTTCCTGGATATAGTGTGAATTGTAGCACCTTACCTTCCTTTTGTGTGACATTGTGTACTTTATTAGGCACACGAAGACCCAATGTACGACCTGATTCGGGAAAACAAAAGGAATGAGAAGGAAACCAGGTATGTACAGTCATTTTCCTGCTGTGTGCATGTTAATTTCCCAGAGAAAGACTCATAATTTTCCACCGCTATTAAAGGACCCACTCGTGATACTCAGATCATATACTTGAAAACTCAGTTTTCCACTGTGTCCTCTCGCTGGAGTGGGACAATCTCAGATGACCTGGAAAGTCTCTCATGGTTGCTGGCTGCTTGTTCCAGTTTCTAGCAAATACTGTTTGACACCGGGATGTTTGAATTTGAGGCTAGTTCAGGAAGAAGAGCGTGCGCGATTGTGCGCGCACACATGCTTGTGTATTTTTGCATGCATATCAAAAAGGTTATTTAAAGGCCAGTGGCGCTTTGAAGTCTTACTTGCGTGTCTGTGCCACATTCATTTTGGCATCTTCTTTGAAAGGGGAGTGAAACAGTCCAACCTCTGCCAGCCTGCTTTCTAATTGCATGTAAGGTGCTGTCTATTAAATTGTGCTTGATGCGGTAGCCTTGTGTCACAATTGGGTAACGATGAAGAAGTTAGGAAATGAGAGTTTTGTTTTTTTGTTAGAATTACTTTTTGGCTTATTATTTGAGTGTATGACTTTTAATTTTATCATATATGTCGCCCAAATAGTTTTTTGGGGGGGCCACATTTTTGCGTTGAATATGATGACGTTTTTCTCTCAGAGCACCGCTTCAGTTCAAGAAATAGGGGACAAAATCTGAAGCCGCCATCCTGTTCAGAAATTCACTCCAGAGTTTGGCTGAGCCTGACGTGAAGCAGTAACAGTCTTACTAAGCTAAAGAGGGGTGGTATTTTCAGAGTTACAGTCCATTTAGGACAAATTTCCCTGGAAAGAAGTGCCGTACCACGCTGCAGCAGAAGGATTCTACTGGAGCCGTGTAAGTTTTGTTGTCACCTTGCTGCTCACGTGTTACAGCGTGACTCAGAAATGCAGTATGAACACTAATATTTATGCCAGACATTGAATAGCGTACTCTGACACGTGCTTCCATAACAAAATCTAATCGTGCTGCAGCTTCTTTAGCACAAATATCCTGCTTAGCTTCATGTTATTTATTAAATTTACTCTGGTGATAATTCACACATGCCATTTGTCTTTTTTTGCACTTGAATTGTCAGCTGCTGTACGCACAACTGATCGTAGCACAGCAGTGTCCTTCAGCCTTATCCTCGCAGTGTGTCTCAAGCTGATGCAATTGTTTTCTAAGAAATGGGCTTTTGCAGACATAGTGTTGATGCCCAGTTGAAGCAATTTCTCAGTGGAAATCTGTGGACAACGTTTGCTAGCTCTTTCTTCCTCCAATAACATCGTCAGTACACACAAACTCTACTCTGTATCTGGTACAAGGCAGCAAGAAATTGAGTCTGTTTGAGGACAAGACAAACCGCTGCACTTTATTAGGTACACCTGTCCATCCTGCTGTGTATCAGGCTGCTGGTGGAGATGTAATGGTGTGGGGGAATATTTTCTTTGGGTCCCTGAGTACCAGATGAGCGTCATTGAAATCCAGTTTGCCTGAGTATTGTTGGCATTTCCATCTCTTTATGACCACAGTGTATCCATCATCTAATGTTTTGTAACCCAAAGTCACAAAATATTAAAGATACACTGTTAAATCTGTAAAGTACAAATTCTGTTCCAAATTATAGCCAGGATGTGCAGGAAGTCTTTGGTGTTACTGGACAAGTAGCCCAAAATCACCTTTTAAAATCTTGCGGTGGAGCTTGTTTTAGAAGGACCTTACCTCCTGCACCAGCACCACCATCACCACCTGGATGGTTCAGGCTTTAGAAGACCGACTCTGTGACAGGAGTCTTTGGCCTTGGTCTCGTTTAAATCCTGTTTGTTTTTGTTGTTTTTTTTGTTTTTGTTTTTTCCTAGCTTTCTGTGTACTGCAGGTTTTAGTGTGAGCACAATCAAGTAAAGGAATTATAACTAAAAAGCTGTTTTAGCACCTCAGTTTAAAGGTCATGTAGACATGTAGACCAAAACATGGCTGTTTTGGCTTCTTTCTGATGATTATTTTTTGAACATTTTAGACTGTTTAGACAAAGACATTGTAATTTTTCTGAAGATTATTCTAATTCTTCTCATCCACTCTGCTTTAGAGTCCTTTAGAGCTTGTGTATTTTTTCTAAGGGTGTCCTGCATCACTGAAGGGCCCTCCAATACACTTTTCTTTCTTTGAGTCCTGCCCTTCAGTCTGTGTTGTCTGATTGGCTGCCTAGCCCAGTTTAAGAAAGCAGCTAGAGACACCAGTAGTCTCAGTTCTGTGAGTCTGAGCCTTCATTTGTGATGCACTTGTCTTCTCAGTGTGTTTCATGTAAAAGAGAATACATCGAAGCATGCAGGTGCTAAAGATATAATAATATGTAAGTCTTTTTGAATGTTTCCATAGTAGTCTTAAGATTTGTTGTGTTCTTATTAAACTAAACCCCAAATCATACGTGTGTGCAGAATATTTTCTTACAAAACTGAGCACTCCAACAAAAGTGAACATTTAAATTAAAATGAGTTTTACTTGTTTGGTAAAGATAAAGATATCTGTGAGACTTCCCAAAAAACTTAGAAGAAACCATTTAAAAATGCCTGAAACAAAATTGACGATGAAGTCATTATTGTCTCCTCCATTTTGGATTTAAGCAATAATGGACACCTTTTAAAAAAGATTAATTGAAAACTAAATATGTGCCCAAGACCTGCAGTTTTAATTGTTACTTGGACAGGGTTGCTAACATTACTAGAAATACGCAACCACAAGCGGGCACGTGGCTCACTCTGCCTTCTGGAAATGCTGGTACTGGGACAAAGACAGTGTGCTGCTCAGTGACATTTGAGATGCTTGCCAACCTGGGCATCAGTATGCCTCGGCTGTACTTTCCTCCCTGCACTTGACTTAAATACCACATCCTCTTCTCTCCTGCCTTCCCTCCTTGTCTGTAGGATCCAGCAGCTGCAGCAACTGCTCCAGGACACCACTTCCTCTTCCGCCTCCGACTCAGACAGCTCCTCCTCTTCTTCATCCTCCTCCTCTGATCACCATCCCAGAAAGAAGAGGAAAAAGAAGAAGGACAAAAAGAAGAAAGACAAAAAGAAGAGCAAGAGGAAGCGAAAGCACAAGTCCAAAACTAATGACTCCTCCGATTCAGACTGAGGGCATGCTGATACGCGAACTTGAGTATTACGTGTTTTGCACATAAAAAAGGAAAGAGACTGAAATGCAGCACAGCGAGACCTGCACCCTGAAGACGCCCCCATAAGCTTTTCCCCCTCAGGTTAAAAGCTGTTTATGCACCAAGCATGATGACTTCTCCCTCACATTTCTTTCCCCCCCAGGGCGACAACTCGCCTTTACGTCCTCTCTGTCGGCTCACACAGCACAGAGTCCGATGGAACAGCAGCTTAAGTATGAATGTGTGCCTTGGTACATATGTTTGTCAAAAAGGATTTGCTGCATGGGCAGTGACTCTTCAGCGAGTATGGAATGAGCCTTCTGGTTTAAGAGAATGTTCTTACATCGATTCTGGTAAGGTCATATTCAGAGATTGTATTTTTCTCTGGCATTGCATTCTTATTAAAAACTTTGATTGTAGAGTGCATTAAATGAAAATGGGTGGAAAAAATGTAAACGTTGGGGTGCTGTTAGAATGTTTTTCCACACGAGCCAAAATGTTTGAATGCTTGTGACTGTACATAAACATTTGGAAAGATTTGAGGTTGGAATATGCTTATGTGCTCTGAGGAAGCCACAGAAATGTGGAAAGAATCTTTTGAGATCTCTGTATAGTCGTATACAGAGACATGCACTGCAGTACTAAAGTTTTCAAGGCATCTTTAAGTATAACCATCAGGCTTTGCAATGCTCTAGATCGGGTTTCAAATGTGAGGCCCATGGGCCAGAATCGGCCTGGCAAGAACTCCCATCCGGCCCACTGGATGGCTTTGGAAAATGTAAAGGAGGGCTTAAATTTCACTGTATTTTAATACATTTTACTGCATTTCCTACTGCTAAAATCCTTCCTCATGAGCATTCATACAACACCAAAGTAATTATGTCAAAAATAAACAACTAAATGACAGAAAAGTTCCCATTTTTTCACCAATTCCAATAGAAATTCCCTTTTTTTTTCTTTTTTTTTTTAAATTTATATATTACAATGAGTCCACAGTAAGATGAATAAAACCATAACAGAAAACTTTCTGTGAATTAAAAACTGATTATGAAACAATGAAGTATCAGAACTTTTTCTCTAGTCTTAGACATTTATTTTTTACAATTCCGAGTCCAAAGAATCGTGATGACAGATCTCCATCCAGCCCTTCGCTCATCCTTTTCAGGGTCGCGGGGGGGCGCTGGAGCCTATCCCAGCTGTCATAGGGCGAGAGGCGGGGTACACCCTGGACAGGTCGCCAGTCTGTCGCAGGGCCAACACACAGGGACAGACACTCACATTCACATCTAGTGGCAATTTGGATTATCCAATTAACCTATCCCCACAAGTTGCATGTCTTTGAACGGTGGGAGGAAGCCGGAATACCTGGAGGGAACCCACGCAAGCACGGGGAGAACATGTAAACTCCACACAGAAAGACCCCGGCCTGATGGTGGAATTAAACTCAGGACCTTGATGACAGATCTTTCATTTGAAATTGTACTTCCCTTTTCTTCTATTAAGATATCTGAGGGATTAAATGTGTAGTCCAACTTCTTTACACTGACAAAAAGGGGAGATTCCCTCTGCCCCTGCTCTGTGGACAGGGTTGTTGTTGTTGTTGTTTGGGTTTTTTTGATGATTTCTGTGAGAGGGGATGTCTTTAATATGACCCTGTCGGAGACCACAGCTGTAGCTGAGTGCAGAAGCTCCACCCACCTACTGTTCAAACTACCTGAAAGACATCAAATCAAAAGCCTTAAACGAAGCAAGGAGGAGAGAGGAAAAGGCTCATTTCAGGCAGCGAATGAACTGAGAGTTTGCACCAAGTATGGTGTAAATAATGAATGTTTTTAAACTTCAATGCAAAGAAAATCTGGTGGTGTCTATGCATAAAAATGTGCAACAGGAAATGAGCATAATAGGTTCTCTAGAAACATTCCAGCTCTATAGTGACAAAGTCTGTGAGAAAGGGATCATTTCAGGGAATTCACAAAGTTATTGTCATGTGTCATGGGCGCTGTCGCCGGGCGTCACTCCTTCCCGAAACCGGATGAGTGTTTCCAGGTGGGCGATTCAGGGATGTGATTGTTCCGACACTGTCTGGCCTTCATGTGAGATAATAGTTTTTGACTCTATAGCTCATGTTGCCTTTGACTTGATGTTTTTTTGTTTTGTTTTGTTTTTTTAGAAACTTCACAGAGAGGCTGTCCATTAAAAATTACACAGCACAGGAATGGGGTGACCTTTATAGCCAAGCAACATTTTTCTTTTGATCTTGTCCTGCTAGCGGTCTGACGATACTTAAACTGAATAGTTTTAGTACACACTGGACAGGAATCCCTGCTCTCTGTACTCAGCTACCATCAAGAAGTCTTCAAATTGACTTCTCTAGGAGCAGATTTGCATGCAGACCAACAGTAGCTACTTAAAACAAGCATTACTCTTTAAGCTGCAGTTGAGGAAGTCTGCTGCTTCTCTTCTTCTAAACTACACACATTCCCTCTTCCTAATGACCCTGACAGAGACAATTACAGTAGACCTACAGGGAATAAGCAGGCAAGATTTCCATTTAGATTTGAGACTTAGGCTTTCTGAATAGCTCGTACACAGGGGACTGTATGTGTTTGTGAGAAATTACAGCTCCATCAAAGAGTAACAGATAATGCAGCCATGAGAGCGTTTTAGTTGCTTATTGAGAGCATAGATCCAAGTTTTCTCTCGTCATACTTGACTCTTCTCACTTGCTTTCTGTGGCAAATTTCTTTTTTTCTAGACGCTTGGACCAATAAACGAGGATAAATCAGCTTCCCTGAAACATTTTGTTCCGTGTTGACTTCTCTCTCTCTCCCTGTCTCTCGCTTCGTCTTTGAGTAGCACAATGAATCTCCCAGATGAGGTGCAGTCACAGAAAGCAGCTCTGAGGGAGGTTATGCCACGTAGAGAGAATTTGGTCAGTGGAGAGGCTTTTTATTAAAGCGCTCCGTCTTTTTGGACAGGGTGCAGGTCAGACAGGCTGCCAGACCCGAATCTCTGTGCTGATTGTGTTTTAGCCTCAACATGCAGTCCAGATTGGGAGCATTGGAACAGTTGCATGTTTCATTCTTCAAACTCGGCGTCTCTCTGCAACATTCACTTTCAGATCAAATAAAAAATACACTAAAGGGCCAAGTTTCATCTTTAAGTTCACATCAGTTTGTTAGGATAGTGTTTTCATTCATGCCTACGCTCACTGGCCTCTTCATTGGGTACAACTGCTCGTTAGCGCAAACCAGCCAATCACATGGCAGCAACTCAGTGCATTTAGATGTGGTCATGGCAACCTGGTGAAGTTCAAACTGAGCATCAGAATGGGGAAGAAAGGTGATTTAAGTGACTTTGAATATAGCGTGGTGCTCGGTGCTAGACAGGCTGGTCTGCTGGGGTTTTCCCACATAACCGTCTCTGAGGTTTACAGGGAACAGGCCAAAAAAAGGAAGTATCCAGTGAGCGGCAGTTCTCTGCTTGGAAATATCTTGTTGTTGCCAGAGGGCACGGAGAAATGTCCAGAGTGCTTTGAGCTGATAGGAGGGTAACAGTAGCTACAACCAAGTTATGCAGAAGAGCATCTCTGAAGACACTATATGTGAAACCTTTAAAATGATGGGCTACAACAGCAGAAGAACGCGCTGGGTGCCACTCATGTCAGCAAAGAGGAAACTGAAAATACAACTCACACGGGCTCCCCAAAAGTTGACAGTAGAAAACTGGTGAGACGTTACCTGATCTGCTGAGTCTCGATTTCTGCTGCGAAAAACAGGGTCAGAATTTGTTAAACAACACGAAACCATAGATCCATCCTGCCTTGTATCAGCTGTTCAGGCAGGTAGTGGTGGTATAATGATTCTAGGGATCATTTTGTAGCTCATTTTGAGCCCTTTAGTACCAACTGAGCATCATTTGAGCACCGCAGCCTGCCTGAATATTGCTGCCGGCCATCTCTATCCCTTCATAACCCCAGTGTACTCATCTCTTGATGGCTGCTTCCAGCAGGATAACGCTTCTTGTATCAAAACTCAAATCATCTCAAACTGGTTTCTTGAACATGACAATAAATTTACTCTACCTTTGGGATGTGTAACAGGCAATTGACCAAATGGATGTGCAGCTGACAAATCTGCAGCTTTGTGATGCTGTCATCCATCGGCACCTTGTAGAATTAAAGCACTCCTAAAGGGAAAAGGGAGTTCAACCTGGTAGTATAAGACCTTAGGTTAGCTGTGTGTGGATTCAACTTGTAATTTGAAGTTAATAATGTATTTCCAGACATTAAAGGTTGTTATTTCCCCCAAAATAGGCAGCTGGGTTAATTTAGAAACAACAAAGGGCAGGGATAGCTCAGTAGGTAGAGTGGTGGCCCCATGATCGGAAGGTTGGGGGTTTGAATCCGCTGAACGGCCACCCTGAGGTACCCATGAGGAAGGGACCGTCCCTACACACTGGGCGTCCAATGGCTGCCCACTGCTTCACTGAGTGAATGGGTTAAATGCAGAGAGGAATTTCCCCACGGGGATCAATAAAGTACACATTATAATTTTTAAATGGCAGGTGAACACATGAAAATAATAAAATGTTATACAGCGGAATAAAAGTTATCTGGATGAGTGGATTTGTGTGTTTAAGAAAACCCTGTTTTATATCTGCAATGTGTCACGAGTCCTTGTCAACGATCAAGCAAAGACCTCGAAGCCTCGGAGGACTCACAATTACAAAAAAAGCCCTGCATCATTTTGAATCCAATTTCTGTGGGATGCTGAAAGAAAACATGAATCTGTCAAAAACAAATCATGTATAGAGCAAACTGAAGAGAACAAGGAACGACTCACTAGCCGAAACACTCATTCATCATCAGACTCGGTGGTGCTTCTGTTTGAGCATGTATGGCTTGCCAAAGGAACTGGCACGCTGCCATCTATTGTTATTGTTGGTCTATTGCTGGATGTAACAGGGTGGTCTATATGAGCATTCTGTGTGCGCTAATTAAGCAAAATGCACTGAAACCCAGTGGACAACGCTTCATTAAAAAGAATGGAAACAAACAACAAACAATGATCCTAAATCCTGGCCCGTTTAATCACTTGATCTCAGCTTGAACGAAGACAAGTCTAAAGGTAAGAGCATCGTGTTTAGGCAGGTAAAATCTGATTTTGACGTTCTCTGCTGAACACCAGTCTTCTGTTAACGATCAAATCAAATCTGAAGCAAAGATATGCAGCCCTTCAGATACTTATGGTCTGGATTTGCTTTCCAAAATATGGGAGGAAAAAAAGAAAGTAGACAATTAAACCTTTATGAGCAGATCTGCTGCACTTAACTCATGAATAATAACCATGTTTGCCAAAAGGGAAAATTAAGCAGCACCAAGGCTTCCCTCTGTTTTGATAGTGTTATCTGATATGACATTAAAGTTTCACACCAGACGTGCAGATGAACGGAGGTTGGCCCGCTGTTTGTGAAACAGGATGTGTCCAAATCAGAGCGAGTTACACAAGTGACAACTGTCCAGTGCTTACCTTCTGAGTGCAACGCCAGAAATGAGAGTGACTCTGCAGTTTTACCGGCTTGCACTGTGAGTTTCCACTTGATTGAACGCATCATGTGATGCTTTTTTAGAAGTGTGGGCTGTCTTAAAGCAATATGGCAAAATAGAAATAGAAGATGAAAATATGACCTCATCTCTGAGCCCTTCGATTTGCTCTTGAGCCCTCTCGAGTTAGAGTCGGGGATCCAAAGGTCACAGTGACCAAATGATGCAAATAACACAGAGGGATAAAAGAATGCTTTTGTTTGCTTCCCCAAAAGAAAAGCAGCAGTAAGTGCTGTTTAGAATATATTACATACCATATTACATATCACGCAGCATTCATAGGTCAAACAAAGATTTATTATCTGAGTCAAATCTGTATGCTTGCACAGAAAAACAAAATGTGTTGACGCATCTTGAAAAACCCATAAAAATATCTGTTTTCTTCCTCTTACATTTTTGGGTCAGGTGTGCCTGTCCTCGCAGCCTATTTATGGAGTCAGATTGGGTGTGAAGTCGAGGACGAGGGCTGCCATTTAAACGGGCCGAGCTTTGCATCCTGTGTTTTTGCAGAGAGAAAAATAAACAGAATGAGGGACTAAGAGATTTCTGCTGGGTGTGTCGCTCCAGATTGTTTGCCAGGACGAACAGGGCTCCTGTATTAATCCTCCTGCTGCTGCTCCCGCTGAGTGGAGACGAGGACGAGCTGCAGAGCTGCCTGCCACACACACTCTTTTTCTCTTTCAGCCACAAATGCCACTCATTCTGGTACCAAGCACAGCAGGTAATTAACGATCAAAATTAAAGGGACACCGTGGCTCGGAGATGCTGCAGTCTTTACAGAGTGCCTGCAACATTATACCCTCAGACATAAAGTAACACTAGAAGGTCATAATCCCACCCTCCAAACAGGAGGACATTCAATAACCATGAATTATTGAAAGCTCTGTTCCCGTTTGCCTTTCCTTTCCCGAGAGACTGAAGGCCGATCTGCTTTTGTTTCATCAGTTACTGTGAAACAAAAAGACGTCTCCTTCAGATTTGAGTTGTTTGTCAGGTATAATCTGTTCAATCGTTGCTGTAGCAGGCCCACCATTTGTCATGTTGGTGTAGGCTCACTCGGGGAGGCAGAAGTCCTTTCTAATATTTCATTTTTTCCTAAATTATTCTCAGCCGAAAAATAAGCGCGTATTTATTTTCAGCCTTGTAAATTCTCTGTGCAAAGTCATTAATGATGAACTGCAAAGTACATTTAGTCCTCTTTAGGAGACAGTCCCTTCTTTATCAAGAATGATGTGTTTTTTTAAGGATCGTAGTTACTAAAAGACATCAGGGAAAATCAGCGAGAGCATGAAGTAACATTTAAGTATATGATGCAACACAGACTATTGTCTTCTGCTCTTGTCTTCTCTAATCAGTGTTTTCTTCCAGCCTGTTTTTTTTTTTACTCTTTTTAATAACTGCCAGATAGCCTACACATGATTTTACACGTGAGCCATATTGGGTTTTAATGTCAGTTTTTGATTGCCTGCTTGTAGGAATATAAACAAACAGTAACAAACATAAATTAGAGAAGAAAATACATCAAATACACACAATTTGTTGTCATTTTCTCGGAAAGTGTGCTTGACTGTGCAAGAATGTTATAACCGATGAACGAAAATCAAACTGGGATGGTCATCTTCTTGCTTATCTGGCAATTAATCTAATCAAACACTGATATCAAATGCTTTTGGGATGATAAATCGATCTTTATAGCACATTTATTGAAGGACTCATAAGAAAAGATGCTTCCTGTTTCCTCAGCTTCCACATTTCTGTGATATTCCTGTTAGGTGATTTTGCTCTTGCATCCTTATCCAACACACTACACCTACACACACCCATACACACCACTGTCACCACACACTCCCTCACTACATGTTTAGGTAAATAAATTGACAGGGGGGGGTGAGGAGAGGATTACTTTTACAGAGTGAAGGTTTCCACTCAGAAATACTCTGTAAAACAAGAAGAAAGTTTTCATTTCCCTTTCTGTATGTTGGCACTGGACTTAAAACTGTTATTTACCAAACCGAGCTGAGCTTTGGGGCTAAAATAATGAAATGACGATTTTCCATCCTGTAAAAAAATAAATAATTACTAAAAAGTCCCCTTCCTCCTGTTAACCAGTGACTGCTTGAGTTCTGCTGCTGTCGTGCATTCGTGCATCCTCTGTTTGGCAACACAAGCCAGCCAGCAGACGGCAGAAGAAAAGAGGAAGTGGAAACATCAGCACTATCTCTACGGCAGAGGAGGGAGAGAGAGAGAGAGAGAGGGAGAGGAAACACCAGTGAGTGACACGCTCTCACACACACACACTCTCTCTCTCACTCACAACACACAACTCCGGACCTTTTAGTGGAAGAAGCGTCCTCGCGTCGTCAGGTTGGTGAAAGCCTCGTTTCCTTCTTCCTGCAGAAATGTTGTTGTTGCTGAAATTCCGTCTCACTTCCTTCGCGTTGTGGCGCTAAATGTTCCTGGGGGGTGGCTCGCAGTGTTTTTGTGTGCTCGCTGCGCTCTCGCCACGGCGTGCCCGAGTGTCTGTGCGTTACACCGGAGCGAGGCAGCGAGTGTGCCTGCGCTCACGGCTCTCTCCTCCTGCCTGTCGCTACTTTGTTTTCGGTGGCCTCACAGCGGCTCCGGGCGCTGTTATTTTATTGACATGCTCTTTCTGATTTTCTTTTTTCTTTTTTTTAAGCATCACTGCTCTCTCTCTCTAACATGCACGTTGAACTGCGATGCATAAATGAAAGTGCCAGTAAATCCAGGCTTTGTCCTCGGTTTAGTTTCTTGTTTTCCCCTTTTTTGAAACAAGTGCACAGCAATGCTGCAAGTTGCGTGTTTGCTGCAGATATACAGCCAAGAAGCAGCAGAGGTCTCTGCTTTTCCCGGCTTGTGTGATGGAAGTGCATGCTGCTGATGGCTAAATGCAACAACAAAAAAAAGAAGAAGAAGAAAAAGCTGTACGTTTTCTCCCCCCCCCCCCCCCCTAATTAAAGAGCTGCTTTAATTGTGCGCCGTGTGTAACTCCAACCCTGCACGCTGGCCACACCGCGGGCCTGTGATTAGGCAAGAGGAGGGAGAGAAGAAGCCGGACAGCCTCTGATTCATGCAGAAGCTCTCTGCTATCCTCAAAACGGATCAGAACCTGCGATACCAACATGAGCTTCACTCACACCCTTTAAAGCGGTCTTCTTCACTTCTCTCTTTTCACTTCCGGTGGGTTTTCACCTGACCTCCCCCTTCAAATCAATGCGTTTTATTGAGTGCTGTTTCCCAAACTTCTGATTAGTCTTGTCCCTCAAAAAAAAAAAAAAAAAAAAATGAAGAAGAAGAAGAAGAATCTGTTGTCACTCCTCCCCTTGCACTGGCTGGATATCCAATCTCTTTGGGTAGAAAGACAGTAGTTAATCAGTTTTTCATCATTGCTGATTTAATAACCTTCTGCTTTGTTTTCCTGCCTTACTCCTGTGGCAAGAAACAAGACGTTAGACCACATTAGACCTCTGTTTGCAAAGATTTGGCCCTAAGTAGCTCCCCTTCTTCTTCATTACCGCAGAAAGTATGTTAATATTGTAGATAAACAACACGGGGGCTGGGTGCATCATTCCCAAGCATTACGTCTCCAAATTGCTCTTACGAGGAAAGACTGTGGAGTAGATCAGCTAATGTGAGATGTATATCAATTTTGATTTCATTAAAATATGATATCAAATGTTCTTCCAGCGTAGCCGGCGGATATCTGGACGTATTGGGCCCAAAGCTTCCTGTTGTGTGCGGCGGTCATAATCTAATAACGGATCCAAATGCATTACTCAAAGTAATTAAAAGCCTAAATGCCAATCAAAGGAGAGCTGATGATTTTGTGACTTTGATTCTTCCGGTGCATGTATTTATTGTTTAGTTCTCCCTACAGATTGTTTACTGTTTGCAGTCAAACCCAAAAAAAGAAAAAGCTTCTGGCACTGAAATCTTGTCTCTTGTCTGCAGATTCTATAAATGCATAAGCAGATATGTGTGGATTGGAGTGATTATTATCTCAACGCCTCATGCTGTGATTGAGAGTACACGACGAATAGGTAGAAATCAGTGAAAAACAGACTCAGAATCCATAGGCTAAAGGGGTGTAATGGGTGTTAAATCTGAAAAAACCCCTGTAACAGGATCGCTGTGACTTGATTCCAATGTGCAGCAACAAATCCATCGCACTGTTTTCCCCGCAGTGAAACGAGAAACAGCTCCATAATGCTTCCCTGACAATTGCTTTAAACTTGTGAGATAAGATGAGGTGGATGGAATCCATGCTGAAGATGAGAAAATCTACCAATTTGATGCCACGAATCCCACTTTTGTAACCACCTCACTTCAATCTGTAGCTGTTCTAAAAAGACCTCAACAGCAGACAGCTCAGCGTGTCTCGGCGCTGTCCTCGTCGCATCAGTCATCGTGCAGCCCTGGGTCTGCGCTGTTGTCTGCGTTCGGACCCTCTGCTCCTCTGGGCAACTTCTGGCAGAGTGAGAGCTCGTTTATACGCCCCGTTAGCCGCCAAAGACGTCCCTGTTGTGATGGAACCGCAAGCATGTTGGCATCATCGTGTCATGGTGAGATTGTAGCCTAGAAGCAAAAGCACTGGGACACACGCAGTCGTTACACTGGAGATGCAGAACTTGACCAGAAGGGATTCAGTGGAGTCGTTTTTCCAGTATTAATGTCCATAAGAATATTATTGTATGCATTTTTTGCACTTTTGTCCTATATGTGCACCCCGTGACTTCTTACGACTGTGAGTTAGAGATTTTCAGCAGAGGTCTGGCACAGCTTTACCACTCAAAGAAGGCCATTCATGAGCCATACTGGGGAACAGAGCGCTACCTGTAGCCCCATCACCCTGGCTGTGAGGTTAGTCCAGCAGCGTCATATTTTAGGTTTACGTTCACACAAGGGACTCGTGTGCTTAAGTTTTTATCAGCTGCGGCAAACCTTCATTTCTTGTTAGCTCCCCTCGCCGAGTAAATATTTCTTTAGCTCTGCAGGGTTTTAAAAATCAGCAGCAGAAATGGAGTGTTGCAACACAAGAGCAAAACAAAGTTGGATGATGAAATGCGGCAGCAGTGACTCACCAAACAAACTGATGGAATTAAAATTGAGTACATGGGCCTTTTTTTTTTTTTTTTAATCCCGAAATATAATCCAGGAAATCAGATTAGTACACAGAGGCTGAGATGGAGAGGCATTTGGGGAGAGGATGGGTGCCTGCCCTCGCCTCTTTGACTCGCATCACATGTGAGATCCTTCTCTGTACCCATTTGACGCTCCCTACTGTTTGGCATCTTCTCACCACCTCCTCAAGTGCAACCCTGTTAATTTCCTACTCCTCACGTCTGACAACCCCCCCCCCCCCCCTCGCCTTTTTCTTTTTAGCTTGCTCCCTCGCTTATGCTTCCTTTCTCACACATGCAATCCGTCTCTTGCAGTTTCCTCTCAGCTGCGCACTCTCACGTTGCACCCCCCCCCCCATTTACTTTTTCACTCTCTGTTGTTGCTCCCCAAGGGAAGCCGAGGTATGTAAATTGTTTTCTCCCTGATGTATCCCGAGCTTACTGCTTGTTCATCTTAAGCTGCAAACACGTAAATGCAAGTTGTTCCTAAAACAACGCTTTTAAAACTGAAGCGATCTTTATCCCAAGAGTGCTTTTAGCACCTGTTCAAAAGCAATCTCGGTCTATTACAGTGAGCTGCCATTCAGGTACAGTGAACTCGTGAAAATGCAGGACACAAACTGACTATTAAGACCCCATCGGTCTCTGTCATTCTGTCCAAATACTCTCTGCTTCTGTGTGACGCCAGTAAAACTCTATCCTGGAGTTCTCAAACTGAAACAAAGGAAGTAGCATTTCCAAAAGTCTCAGTTTTGGGAGTTCTGAAATGCAGGATTGCGTAAACACAGTAAAAGTCATGTGTTTTAGAGCAAAAACATATTAGCGTGGTTGTGAAATATGAACTGAGCTTAAAAAAGCTTCACAACTTTCTATGCCTTTTTAATAGACGTTTAACATTATTATTAAAACAAAAAGTCTCTTTAAAAAGAGATCCTTGCTGTTATCCTTGCTTCCACTGGTCATAGATAGGCCTGTCATTGTACAGCTTCAGGGGAGATTAATTTGCAGTTCCAAATTAGTTGAATGTTGCCTTGCATAATTGCTCCCTATGGTATGAAGTTAATTAAAACAGTACGTAGGTACTGAAGGTGCAGTGGGGAAGTGCCAGACAGCCAATCACACATAGATGGGTGAGAAGAGATCTCATCGGTACTGCTGCCATGTTCTGCTCTTTACTTTACTGATTGTTGCTTCGGGCTAAGTTCAGAGCCGAACAACTCGATGAGAGTAAATGAGAAAAAACTGATGGAGAGTCTTATTGTTTTTTACCACAAACCGTGATGTCTTGGCAGTTGCATAAGGCAACATGCTCGTGGGTACGTTTTGACCCTTAACCTTGGTTGGGCTTGTGTAACTATACATATCCTGCTCCTCGGGCACCGAGCCCATCCATTCTCAGAATATGAATCAGTTTAAGCGTAGACCATCCATTGGTGAATTTTTCGGTCCAAGTCTAGACTTCATGCGACACGAAGCGGCCCTAGATGACCCAGAAACTCATACGGATCCCTCTGTATGCTTGCTCTGCCCGCTGCATTCCAGCCGTGGTTCTGCCGCAGAGCTCTGTAAATACTGAGTGAGAGGTTAGCCAGCTCTCTTGCTCTGTGTTTGTGGTATTTAGCATCTCTTAGCTAAGAGGCTCTCAGGCTTAGAGCCTACTGACCCAGTAGGATAAATGAATAGATAGCCTCTCTGTCTACTATATCCCCACTTAGCTGTGCGAGAGGCTCGAGATGATTTTACATTTATAGCTGGCCACTTTTTCAGATGGCCCGACTGTGAGTAGGCATTAGTCCCTGCTGTAGTTGGATCGTGCTCACGTGCTTTGTGTTTTCAGCATCACTCGGTGCATGAATTATGGCACGTGTGCTGCAAAGATTTGCAAAATTCTCTGCTGCGTCAGTTTTTATTTCTCTCCACTGCTTGCCTGTGTCATTTTCACAGCTGCTCGTGTGTCAGTATGACCCAGGTGCTTCAACCAGGTTTTATTATGTTGTAAACTAATTATAGCTCTCCCCTGCCTAATGGTTAAAAAAACTATTATCCACTAAAAAAATAAAGACCGTTACCAAGCTAAGAAGTGCATTTCTTGTTCTCAGTGATAAAAACTCGAGGATTTAGGTTCTTAAACGTGCCCCTAAGTGTCTTGTCCACTTGGATCTTAAGTGAGCGTGAATTGATGGAAGTGCCCTAGTTTTCAGCCCTGCTCTCCCCGAACTGTGCTTTTGATTTTTTATTATCCTTTTGATGTTAGATTTGTGGAAGTCGAGAGAGAGACTTTTATGAACTTGTTTGCCTTGCACATAAAAGGCAAACACTTCATCGTACTAAAATAACGAAAAATTATTGATGCATTTATTTGACTTTCATCTGATGTAAACTCTTTAAAGTGGAGCCCCACCAGTTGCAAATGTCAGCGTTGGTTTTGGAGAACTATTACGTAAGTGGGGGGGGGGGAAGCATAAATAAAGGCCTTTTGGATACAGAGGGAGCTGCGTGGAATCTGAGGATTATTTAGATACTCGGTTGGTATCAAACCTCTTAGACCTCTGTCTGCTTGAGACTAGTGGCTCCATGCTACTCCACATGCAGCGTAACAAACCCAAATTTCTGACCAGACTGACTGTGGCCCTTCTGTTTCATTGTTGGTGCTGGTGCGAGTTTTTATTACGGTAAAGTAATGTAAGGAAAACATTAAGTTCTGCTGCATAGAGTTTAACAGTTCTTTAAACGGTCCTTTACTGGGTCTGAGAGTGTTATGTGCTGCAATAAGTAGAGTTTTTTTTTAGTAAAATGATAGAAACCAAAGTTTTCTATTATTCTACTTTTTACTTCAGCCATTTTTACACTTTAACTCCATAAAATGACCATTTCAGAGGGATTCCCACTAGTGGAAGTACTGTGGTTTAAAGGGACGAGCGCTACCTGGACAGAGTGTGCATGAGGAAGGACGCCCGCTCACCCGTGCTGTTCTCACAAGGGTGCAATTACATGTCACACAGACTTCGTCCTAAGAAGCTGGCACGTTAAAGACCGTTTAATATTCTCACATGTGCCGCTTGTCAAGTGACGTTGTTAAAAGTTTAAGGGCATGTTGGAAAACGGCTTTTCAGGGCTGCACGTTTTAAGCTCGGCAGTTATTGGATGAGATAGAAGGTAGCAAAGTCCCGAGAAGTCCTCACGAGTCCCTCAGTAAATTTAACAAGAGCTTTAGGCTCTCTTGGTTTTCTTTGGGAACTCTCTGTAAATCCAGCAGAGCTTGCTTGAAGGAATTACCCAAAAATGGCCTTTAAAAATCTTGCATTTTTGTAGAAGAGTGAATTACAGTTGAGGTGAGAAACCCGCAAACCTATTTCACCCTTCATCTCCAGTGTTGTTGTGTTTTTGTGGGTTTATCTGTCTTCATTGTTCTTCTGTTTCTAAAAGTAAATTTGAGCAATTATTATAAAGTCTGAATTTTCTTTGATTTATGTATTGGTTAAAAGCAACTCTGTTAAGACTTAATTTAATGCTTTGAAGGAAAGCAAAAAAAAAAGAGGACAATACTGTTAAAATGAGTAGCTGCAGTTTTTAAATGGTGTTTATGCCTCACAAGCCTTAACACACAAATATGAACACATTTTCAGGTATTAGCCTTTCTGGGTGCTTGCTATATTTCTTGTTGCTGCTGCGAGCTTTTTCATTTCTGGTTATTTCTGTTAATGTGAGAATAGAGGTGAGGGGAACGGTGCGATAACGCTTGGCTAAATGAACAGTATAATTAATGTATGGGCTGAGATTGTGAATTTTATCCCTTTCTGGCTTGATGCCTCTGATGTCAGTGCAGCAGGAGTGTTTTCTATTAGACAAGTCAAGGCTACATCTACAGAGATGAGATGTAGGAGTGGAGGGCCTCTCGTAATATACCAAGGTCACCAGCTCGCTCGTTCTCTCCAGGCCCGGGAACTACAAGCGCTGGATTGAAGATATGTTGCTTTATATTGGAGCTGCTTCTGGCTCTCTGAATAAATCAAAACGCGCAAGAGCGTACGAGAAGCAGAGCATTCTGATATTTCACCCTCTCGTGGTTGCATCCCTTGGATACCCAATCTTTATGTCGCTCTTTTAAAGAGTGGTTCTGATTTAGAGCTGGGCTGGGCTTTGCAGATGCACATCTGCCTGTTCAAGCAGTTTGCTGGTACTCGGGACCAGTTTAAAAAATATGTGGAAAAGCTACAAACAAAGGCCACTATTGCTCATGTTTGTGGTAGTCCTTTATCTCTGCTTCAGCAGAGGAGGGGTAATCAGACTTTGTTTTTTTGCTTCCTCCTTTTGGTGAACTCTGGTAAGACTGATGTCTTTCCAGTTCAGGCCAACCCTTTACCCAATTACTACTTGAACTTTTCACTGCAGGACTTCATGCAAGTGCATCTCCATAGCCTTTGTGTTGGTTAAATGTGTGTCATCCCACTCTCTATCCAACATGTAGGTGGAGAGCTACGCAAATGAAGACGATGTATTGGCCTAAAGACTTTAATTCCTCCTCTTTTTCTAGCATTCTTGTCAGTGTTTCTGACTCGTCTTTATCTTCTATCGTCATGTTTTCTCCATTTATACAGCTCCACATATTCATATTGCCCAGTCTCTGACCCTCACTACCCACACACTGACCAGCAGCAGCAGCATTCGTCAGGGCATCATTGCTCCAAGCCTCATTGGTCATCTCTCTTGCTGCCACTGTACAGCTCAGTAGCAGCCTGAGGTGAGTTTCTGTTGGCTCTAAGCAGCCGGGAAAACAACAAACCATAATTAGTTGTCACACCCTGATGGCAACGTTATCGCTTGTTAGAAGGAAGAAAAAATCTCAAGCAGGGTATTTGATCTGGAAAACAGCCACAGCGAAAAGAAGGCCTCCCAAAGCCTCGCTCAGGGGGATGTCGAGCTGTCAAAGAGCATCAGGTCAGATGGTGAAGCTCTTTTACCTCTTTTCCAATAGTACCTTGGCTCGGTTCAATTTGACTCTACTTTCTTTGGGCAGTTTTCTATTACAGTTGAGTACCGCCTCAATGTGCGTGGGGTCATTATTGCCAAAAGTCTCGTGTCGTCATTTGTATGTGACACAAACACAACAGTAGAGGACATTGATGGTATTTCTGCTGCAAAACGTCTACGCCTCATCCTTGAACCACAGTGTTGTTTTGTGTGTAGCTATTTCCCTCATTGCAGGTTTCAAAGATGCCGGCTTTAATTCATGTTAAGGAGTCACTCCAGTGATGACAATCTTTGGCCAATCAGTGGCACGCAGTCTGACGATGTCACATTTTCAGCTTAACTCAGCTAGCTTGTAACCCCGGACGAGTAGGCACTAAAAAGGTACCTGGTACCAGGTAGTAACACCTAATGGAAAACCATAAAGGCTGAGCTGAGCAGATACTAGTGGAGGCTGTTAAGACGGAAAGCTAATGGATGCTTGGTCCAAACTTGCCTCATCCCACCTCAGTGAACTATGAAAGACATATTAGTTTTACGTAACTGCCCAGGTTTGTTAAGTTGATCAGAAATACGTGTGAAAAACGCCTCTGTGTGTCTCTTTCTTGCCTCGTGAGCTGAGTAATTAGTACAGCATAAGAGTGCCAGCTGAGTTCACAACAAAATTAATGCATCATTGTCAAAAGCAGAGTATGCCTATGTCAAGACACCCATGTGGGAGATGGTTTTCTTTGGCAGAGACAAATATTTTGTCTTCTGTTTAGTTCTTATCAGAGTTTCTGCTTCTTGTTAGTTCTGCCAGTCACACTGTTGTGTCTATAGACACGAGTTCTTCGTGCCATCTGAGAATAAACACCGTGTTTTTTGTTGCTCTCACACTCGGCTGAATCATTGTGATGAGCTCGGGATTCTTCTGCCGTTTGTGGCTCGCTCAGATTCTCCATCTGTAAACCACCTGTCTTACCCCGTGTCACCCTGGCTGGTCTGTGCTGGCCACACATCAGAGTTTTCCATTTCCTGTGGATGTCACACGTCGACTGTGTGCTCAGCCCTTATCTTTTACCCTGCTATGTCGAAGTGAGGAATAACACATACGGCTCAGCTCGCTTGGTCACAGCATGGCTCTCTATTGAAAGAAGAGGGGTATTGTAGTGGCAGACAAGCTGGGTTTAATGTTGCCTTCGGGGCTTGTTGCTGTGTCTGTTCTTTTGTTGTCTGGAGGGGAAGCTTAACACCCAGTGTTTGTATTTTTGGTGTGTGTGTGTGTGTGTGTGTGCATGTTTGACTTGTCAAGCTGCATTTTCCAGCCCAGACAGCAAAGTAGAAGAAAGGTACAGGAAATACTGAGGGCAGTTTTACAATAATAGGGGAACTGTCAGATGCAGGACACTCTGTAAAAGCAGTGAAGGTTTGCTACATGCAAAGTGCGATTTCCCATTGGGGTTAAGAAGAGCTACTGTGGTTTGCTCTTATAGCTACTATATAGCACAAACCTCATCTGAACAGAAGGTACAAGGTGAGCCACTTCCTGTCGATATCCACGTGTAAACCAATCCTTTTCCTGTTGACAGAAAGTACGTAGACAAAGGTCAAAAAGCACAGACAGAACTACACAGCCCAATGTTATCAGATATTAATTTGCTTCCAGTGTGAATTGCAGGGCAGCCTGACCAGCTGAAACAAACAGTGTCTGTTTCCAGACACTCTGTGAAAAGATGTACAGTATGAGGGCTTGATATGCACCGATTACATCATTCCAATGACATCGCACCCACAGCAATGAAAGCCTGGCCTGTGGAATGCCCACCACTGGTGTTTTTCTTTCTCTCTTTCCTCTTCCTTCTTTTTCTGTCTCTGTTTCGCAAAAATGTGGGTTACAAGCAATTAACCCATAAAAGGCAAACATGAACCTCTGAATCCTTTGCCCCAGTTTATAAATAGCAAGACTTCAGCCTCATTTCTGCTTTTGCTGCCACTGTACCACAAGCAAAGCCCTCACCCCTCAATTTTACTACATAGCTTGACAATTATAGGGCATGGGTGAAGCCCAAATGAATAGCTTTTGTATGACTTGGGCTGGGGATGCATACAGGATGAAAGTGTTTTAGCCGTGGCCAGTCACCGCACTGCTAGGGTGGAGGCTGAGCTGGCATTGTCACTGGTTTGAGACTGACCAGACCAGGCTGAGGGCTGTCACTGGGTAAACATATTGAGGGGAGGGCATGGTTGTAGCATATGGTTAAAAAAAGATGTGGGGTGGGGGGGGTAAATAAATAATAGGAAGGGGGTGGAGAGTGGGAAGCTTAGGGCAACGCTTGGGGGTTAACAAATTAAAGGGTGAGCCCAGTGGTGGGGCACGGGGCAACTGTCAGGAGAGGGGGGAGGGCATTGTGGTGAAAGGGCGTAGTACGCCCTAAGTGGCTGGGGAAATAAGTCTAGCAGGCAAGAGAGACAACAATAACAAGCATCTTGGAGACTTTAAAAGCAACAAAAAAAAACTGCCTCATGTGGAAAATATTCTCAAAAATAAGCCTCACCATGTTTTCCGTGGCACACATGAGTTCATTGTTGTGGGTGTGTGCAGTGGTGTGACGCTGATGAACCGTTGGTGGATGGCGAAAAACATTGTGCCCCCCAACAGTGCGGTCAGTCAGTCATTCAGTGTGGCAGATAGGCAGTGACCACGCAGCAGGGAGGAAGAGAGTGTTTTGGTCAGACCAGGTCCTGAAGCCACCCAGGAGATGCTGGGTGTGTTTGCGTGTGGAATTGAGGTTTGCTTGATGTATAGCCACAGCTGGGGGACAGTGGGAGGGGATGAAGAGACAGCTGGCAGGGCAAAGGGTGAGTGTAACGAGGAGTGTGTGTGACAGCCACAGTGACTCCTTTGTTCCTACTCACTTGTGCCAGTCACAGCAAGTAGATGGCTGGTGTGTGAAGTGACTGAATCCTTTCATAGCACCTAGACCAGATACACAGTTTAGCTTTACACTCAGCCTGTGTGTGTGCAGGCAGGGTGTGTGTGACTCTATGCAACAGAGAAGTGGCAATGGCGGCAAGAGATTTCCACAGGAGAGCCCATAACCATCTTCCATAATGCCAGTGTTCCTGTAGAGCGTTTATTATGCTTGTGATGATAGTCATCAGCGCTAACATAATTGTAGCGCCAGCAACACTGAACAGTGGCGTGCTTGCTATATGCTAAGGTAATGAGTGTTGTTGAGGGCCTGTGTTCTCTCCAGAGTTATGTCTTAATAAGAGGAGTAATTTTTGCTCTGGTGGAGAGGAGTTCTGCATGTGTGTGGCTTCTGCTGGAAACGCTGCTAACGTGTGGACTGAGTTTGTCAAGGTGCAAGGTCACATGAGACGTCTTCTTCACCACACCTTTTATTAAAGCCCTCTGGTTGTGTGTTTGTGTGTGTGCGTTTGCGCGCATGAACATTTTCCAACGTTTTCATTTTCACCCGTCAGAATACCAGCAGTCTTTCAGTAACAGGCTAATGGATAGAGGATAGCTTATTGTTCTCTACTATTAAAAGGTGCTTTTTTCCCCCTCTTTGAAACCTCTACACTGAAGCATACCCTCTTCCAACACCATTTAGCTTTCCAGTGATATTTTTTTATGAGTTCAATAAGCCCTTTCAGTGCCTGACATCTTCCTGTGAGTATCTGAACCATTTATTTCAAGTAGGACAAGTAAAAATAGCCATGAATCAATCTCAAATGTTCTCGGGCTTTTTGCACATCTCAATCTAGGCTACAACCCAACAGGGGATAGAGCATTCAAAGCTGGGCAGAATAACTGGCACTTCGGTGGAGGGGCACAGTCATTAAATACATGACTGGTGGCAACAATTTGGACTTTGACATACTTTTAAAAGCCATTAAAGGTGCAGCGGCGGATTATGATTTGTTGAGTTATGATGATAATACGACCCTTTGGTTATTACATGCTTCAGTGGAGATGGTAATCCTCTGATACAATTGATTTTAGTTTAAGTGCAGACCATGTTTCCGTTAGAAGATGTATCTTTTGAAGTTAAGTGTGCAACACTGTAGCAGCTGCAGACCAAATTATCAGTTCCCCTGAAATGTCACAGTACGATACAGAGTGGTTTTTGTTCAGTGCAGGGATGAGAAGCAACGTTCAAGCGGGGGAAGAGCAATTGTTTCATGTAGGATGCACATGGTAGGAAGTTGTGTTGTTTAGGTGTCTTGTGCCTAGGTGCTATATAAATACTGTGAAAGCATAAAAACGCTCAATTGATGGAGAAATACATTTTAAAAATCAGTATGTATGCAATGTGTGCTGCCAAACGCACCCTCAGAACTTCCTTAAGATTCATTCACACATTTACAGTCAACGCCCTCAGCCACCCTCACAGCATGACCCGCTTGGGCCCTCTGTCGAACCTTAAGTCACCTTAAGAAGAAAAGGCTCTTTTAGCGCTAAAATTTCTCAGTTAACAGCAAATAGAAAATCTTCAGCTGTTGGTTGTAAGAGTGAGCTCAGTGGCCTTTATGCCCTTCCATCTGTTGGATTGCTCTTTATTTTTTATTTTTCTGACCTAGGATATACTAATGCAGGATACTAACTACATGTTGATCTTAAACTTCTTTTGCAAGTCATTTTCCTCGGTGCTTTGCATTGCATAAAAAATTTCCATAAACCTCAGCTAATACTGCTGAGGCTCTATGTAAAATGAGAGACGTTAAAAAGTGAATGTCTCATTCACATCTGTGTCAGCTTCCACATGTTCATCTGCATATGCTTGTGCTGCTCTCATTTGCTGCTCTTGTCTGGCGTTCAAAGACCTCATCCTCAAAGGGGCATGAGCGGCAGCAGCTGACTTGTATTTAACTCTGCAAACGTGCGGGCGCACAAACACACACGAACTATTTGATCTGAGCTAAAATCCAGAAATGTAAACTCTAAACGAAAAGGACACTATATTGCCAAAAATATTCAGTCACCCATCCAAATAATTGAATTCAGGTGTTCCAATCACTTCTGTGGCCACAGGTGGATAAAATCAAGCACCTGGGCATGGAGACTGCTCTTACAAACGTTTGTGAAAGAATGGGTCGTTCTCAGGAGCTCAGTGAAGTCCAGCATGGTACTGTGATAGGATGCCACCTGTGCAACAAGTCCAGTCGTGTCTAAATAGTCCAGTTGTTACTAAATATTGGACAGTCAAGCGTTCGTGGTATTATAACAAAGTGGAAGTGATGGGAATCTCAGCAACTAATCCACTAAGTTGTAGACCCAGAGGTCTGCCAACTTTTTGCAGAGTCAATCACTACAAACCTCCAAATTTCACGTAGGCTTCAGATTAGCTTAAGAACGTGTACAGAGCTTCAAGGAATCTGTTTCCATGACCAATCATCCAAACGTTACATCACCAAATGCAATGCAAAGTGTCGGTTGTTGTGGTGACGGAGACGTGTTCTCTGGAGTGATGACTCACACTTCTCCGTCTCGCAATCTGATGGGCGAGTCTGGGTTTGGTGGTTGCCAGGAGAACAGTACTTTTCTTGCTGCGTTGTGCCAAGTGTAAAGTTGGTGGAGGGGGGGTTGTTTTTTAGCAGTTGGGTTCGGTCCCTTTGTTTCAGTGAAAGGAACTCTTAATGCTTCAGCGTACCAAGACATTTTGGATAATTTCACGGCCCCAATTTTGTGGGAACAGTTTAGGGAGCGAGTTTGGTATGGAAGAACTTGCCTGGCCTGCACAGAGTCCTGATCTCCAGCTGATAGAACACATTTGAGATTAATGAGAGCAGAGGCTGCAAACCAGGCGTTCTTGTTCACCATCAGTATCTGACCACACAAATTCCCTTCTGGAAGAATGATCCAAAATTCCCATAAACACTTCTAAACGTTGTGGAAAGCCTTCCTAGAAGAGTTGTAGCTTTTACAGTTGTAAAGGGTGGACCAACATCGTATTAAACCCTATATATCAAGAATGGGACATCGCTCAAGTTCATATTCACATCAAGGAATACTTTTTACACTATAGTGCAGACTTAAAAGTACTTATATTAACTTTTTGCTTTATTTTTTTAGCATTTCCTTATTCCCATATTTCTTCAGCAAAGAACTTAGAATTGGCCAATTCCCGTGATATTTTCCATGTATATTGCTGTTGTGAAATCGGTGCAAATACTAATGACTGAAATGTAACCCAAGTGCTGCACGATTCATTTATCCATAATTTCATGTCAACTTGTTTTTGCATGGCAACAGTTCTGCAGTTGTTAGGGAGCAGCAAACAGCTCTTACCCATTAAACCAAGTGCTTCTAATTTGTCCCCACATTGCATCAGTAAATGACAAAACTGTGGTGCACGGCATGACAGGCTTTTCACAATCGGGAAACAAAAATAGAAGTAATATGTGTCTGTGTGTGTTAGCAAGAGAGAGAAAAAACAGTGTTGAATACTAAAGAGTAAAAAGCCAAAACAAAATGAGCTTTAATCAAGGAAAACTCGCATTATTTATTAGGAACTGGAAAAACTTCAGATTTTCAAACAATATTTTCCTCATTTGCGGTGGTTTCATAGGGTGGAGGTTAACACATTCACTTAACGCATGAAAGATCCCCAGTTCGAGAAAGTTAGGAAACACAGAACCACACGAGAGTTGTATTAGGAAAAGCATCCAGCATAGAAACTGGTGTCAAAGTATGCTGATCCACCCCCGCTGAAACTTACCTGTAGCAGGGTAACACTGCATGTCTGAACTTTTCTATTACCTTAAAATTATGATTAAAAGTGTCCAAAAAATCCTACCTGAGCAATGTTCAGTGTGTGTGTATGTGTGTTGTCATGCACACAAACATTGAATTCTGCGTTTGAACAACCCAATAACAGTCAATCAATGCTTCATGGGAAACTTTACAATGCAGTCTGAGTTTGAGGGAGAACATCCAGCATCTTCCTGTGTGCGCATCTGTGTGGGTCCCTCTGACGCCGACACAATACCGTCTGAAAGCAGTCCCGGTTTGTATGTTTGTCTAAATGCCGAACAAAAAGAAAGCCTTGCCTTAGCAGCTCAGCAGCAATCATTTGCAATGGAAATTCCCTGACCCGGGATGCCCAGTCCTTCACATCCCATTTGATTCAATGGAGCACATGCCAACTCTGCCAGCGCAGTGAACAAAGAGAGTTAAGCTCATAATATGTAACAAAACAGGTCTGAAAGAGCTTTCTAGTCATCAGCTTAACAGTAACCTTTCATTTTAAAACCTGAAGACTGTAGTCATATCTGTAATGCCTTTCTCATCACACTGTTAATATCTATATCTTTTTTTGTTAGTTTTTTAAATAATATGCTGTATGAGCAATTTTATAGTTCCTGTCTTTTTGTAAATGGTTAACCTAAATCTGAAATCATCTCAAACATACCTCAGCAGATAATAAGGCAGCCAGTCCTCCTTTTGTTCAGTTGTTTGTTACCTCGCCACACTCCACCTGATGAGTTGTTCAAAGCGTCCACGACTAGTTCTGGTTCTGTAAGTCAGCGTATGCTCTCACTGTTGTGACAGCTTTTTTCTTTTGCTGCTGAAAAAGATGTAGAACACCAGCACCTTTCAAAGCATCACAGTCAAACATTCCAGTATGTGAACAACAGTAATAGGAATAGGATGGTTATATCATCAGATCTAACTTGTGGACCAGCGTGTAAGGTGCAGAGCTGTTCAACTGTGGCTGTTCAGGCACACATTCGCTAAAAATGAAAGGATTTATTTGAAAGCTGGGCTTGAATGGTGTGTTCGCTCCTGTTTGTGTATGATGCAATGCAACAAGTAATTTTTTTGTTTTGTTTTTTATATTTTTCAGTGACCACTCATAAATCTGTTTCTTTTGTCATGGTTTAGGCATATAACCAAAGATATTTTAAAGCGCACATGAAGTGGGTGCAGTTGTTTCTCATTTAGCCATAGACGGTGTAAAAGATGATGAGAGGGGCGGGTCTGACTGTGAAACTGCTTGCTCATTGGCTAACAACTTGTCAATCGCAAGTCGTTATCCAAGGCAGCTATTTTTTTTATTACCCCTCAGCCATAATCATGTATTATCATCACTCTGCTGGGCGGGAGAGCGACGTGGACACTCAACTTTGTGAGCACGAGAACGAGACGATGTAGGATTTTCAAATTCGTACCACAAGTGCTTCTATTAAAAATCTTAGACGAGTTTGAATCACAGTGACCTCAGCCTCAAGGTCAAGGTCAGAGGTCGAGTTTTTTTTTCTGTTTTTTTTTTTTTTTAATCTTCTGAATCCAATAAAAGTCAAGACGGAAGTTACAGAGGATCTTCAAATTTATACCACATCTACTAGAAGGCTGAAGTGTAGCATTAGCAGCCGTCAGTGTTTTTTAGTATGATATAAATGCGTGACTGAGGCCATAAACTCAGCAGGAAAGTTCTGACTGAGGTCAAGTCAGAAAGTCTTTTCCCCATAGACTTTTATGGGACCAGAAGACGTGTAGCAACTACAGCTGTCGCCATCCAGTGGCCTTCAGATAAAATCCAGGTTTAAGCTACGTCCGTGTTTTACACGGTCAGCGTATATAGTGTAAAAGAGTGAACTTTACACCGTTATACTTTTTCAGCCTAAGGCCTCAATTTTACTCAGCTGCAGACAAGAAGAGCTGGAGATCAGATGGCCGAGTAGTTATTAGTCCTGTTGTACTTCTTTGAAGTCTGCCACTTGAGCAAATATGTACTTGGTGCATTGTAATATAAATTCTCCACGGAGAAGTGTGCGCAGTCACAATAACACACACGGGCACGCCGAGATCTGCACGGACCCTCACGTTCAACATCTGATTAAATCTACGTGATGTGGAGGCGAGCAGACATGTAATCCCTCCCTTACCTGAACCACAGGGGTTATAGAAGAGAAAGTTTGCTCTAAGATAATTTAGAAATCAGGGTCAGAGGAAAGAATGAACCGTCTTTTATTTCTTTAAATCAGATTCGAGTCATTTGTTTTTTTTATCCCTCAGCCGTAAAAGGCTGTTGGGGTATTGTCATCACCCTGCCTTGCAGGCGGGCGACATGGACACCCAAGTTTGTGAATGAGAGTTTCAAATTGATACCATAGGTGTGTCTACTAAAACTCTTGGACAAGTTTGACTCTCAGTGACCTTGACGTTAAGGAGGTAGAAAAACCTTGTGAATGCAATAACTTGAGAACAAGGCAATGTAGGATTTTGAAATTGATACCATGCATGGATCTACTAGGAGGCTGAGAGGTACCACTGGTCAGTATTTTTAATGTCCTGGTGACCATTGAAATCAAAGTTAATGTAGACATTTCCTTAAATAAAACTGCCCACACAAGAGATAATACCAATATGGCTGGCGAATGGTGAGACTTGCTTCTGAAATACAATACATGGTATTAAGTAGTTGTTGTCAGTAACCTCAGAACAACCAGAACATTCTCTACTTTGCACATTTTCAAGCAGCAAAAATAAAATATAGTAGCAGAAAGATGAGCAGTTTAAAGTTATGCTTATATTTCCTGGTTACAGTATCTTCATCTGTCCTCGTTGTTTCTGTTGGCAAGGTGGGCTGCGTGACACATTAAGACTAACACTCACAGTAATTAGCATAACATTGCCATACTGCCCGTGCTCTAGGGCAGTGCCGCTCTCTTTTCTCTCCAAAATGAGTGAAACTAAGCCTTTAGCTACAGTATTGTTCTTGCATAATCCCCTCTGCTCTATTCTGAGGTGTACACTTAGCTCACGCCTGGTCGGCAACAGTGCGTGTGCTCTGTTTTTGCAGCTTCGTAGGATCCTGAGTGTGCAAGTAACTTCCCAAAGCATCTGTCTTTTCTGTTTGCTGTTTAGCACACAGAAGCCGTACCAACACTTCCTTCCTTACGAGCAATGATAATCCTGTTGAGAGATGAATACCCTTCAAGAGCAGTTTTCACTTAGCTGCGAAGAGATAACTACCGTCTGTGTTTTATGAATGAGAAACCTCACAGAGGAGGCTATAAAAGACAAGTGCGATGTCTGTTGTCTCCAGCTTGTGTGCGCTGCTTGTGGTTATGTATGCATGTTTTCCGTAATAACCTTTTGTCCGGTGCATTTCTTTCCTGCTGTCTGGTGTATAATTTTAGCATTTTAGGAACACAAATTTCAGGGCTGATTATTGCTAAACTGCACATTTGAGAGACTGCTTTAGCCTGACCTTGTTGAACGAATTTTGAAGAACGTTTTACCTTTTTAAGATATTTTTTTAACACGACAGGAAGCAATTTAATTATCCAATTGCTGCTTTTGTTAGGATTTTTTTATGACCTCAGTGGCAGTTTCAATGAGCCAGATTAGCTGGCATTTGGAAAAGCTGAGTTATTGATTTGCCCTCCAGAAACGAGGGTTGATTGGTAACATAGCCTGAAACTGGAGCTTGTTATAACTTGTTCCCTGTCCTAAATTCGGTTGGTCGGTTGTTTTTTCAATGAAGGCCAGTTTCATAACCTCAACCGTGTCAGTGTTTTAAAATAGGCAAAATGTTTACGTGGTTGTTTGCTTCTCTAAAATGCGCCCACCTAGAGCGAGGGGTGGGAGGGTTGTGTGATAGAGAGGTGCTCGGATGCGCTCAGTGTTCTGCTAGAGTAGTCAAGGTCACTGTATGATGGAGGCGGGTTTAGATTTTTTTGCTTGTGAATGAAAAATGCTGCGCTGGTTTCCTCCCTGTGTTACAACGCCTTCCACCTCCTCCAACACATACCTCGCACGACAATGGGACTATAGACCTAGTTCTATAACTTCCCTTTCTATCCAATCGAAAAGCACCATAGACCCCCGCCTTGGTCATGTGACCTGACAGGGTTTTGTTGTGTGCCTACCATCCCCACTAAACACCCTCCACACACACACACACACACACACACACACACACACACACACACACACACACACAGATGGGGGTCAAGGGAACTTTTTCAGGATGGCTTGTTCCTTGAAGCGTGGCCCCTGAGGCTCCAGCCCTTTGTTGTCTGCAGTGATCAGTCAGAGGGGAGCTCTGCTCAAACTCTTTCTGCCCCAACTCTCTGCCGCTTTTGAAGCATTGCACTTTAATGCTTTTCTTCATCACACACAGTTGTGGCTTTGGCAACTGTTACACACATTTTTATGGCGCTGAAGAAGAGATTTCATATTTGGTTTTGTCAACAGCGAACGGACATTTACGTTTCCGCAGTGGTTTTTTGATTTATTTCTTTATTTTTGAGCCAAAAGTTTGTTTTACCTCAGTTTTTAAAAATGTAAAAGACAGAAAGACAAAAGAATATATTTTGTATTAGATTTACATGTGATGTTCTTTCTCTTGATATGAGAGACTTAGAAAATGGTCATTGGTCACATTTGTTAATACTGCTATGATTGCTGCAACATAATTGTAGTACGCCTAATTCACAAATGTAAACTCACATTTATAAAATACGATCATACAAATACGAGTTTGGCTGGCTTGAGAAACTGAACGACACTTGGTCTAAATACACTAACAGCATCCAAAGTATTATCCTTCTTGTGTAATTCTGAAATATACCTAACCATTTTTGTTAGATGTTGGATAGGCTCAAATGTTTGCAATGGCTAACGTGTAATACTTAACCTCATGTAATGTAACTAACATTGTGCCTTGTAGTAACTATAGTAGGCTACTCGGCAACCATCCAAACATTTCATTCAGTGTCCTGCAAACAAAATATAATATTAGCATCTTCTCTTTTCAGCTGTTGTTGATTTTTTTTTTTTTTTTTTGTTTGCAGAATTGCTTTTTTTTGTAAGATTCTATATTTGTTTTGTTTTGTTGGTATTGAATTGGGTATTAAGAATCGTGTAATTCTGTTGATCCCAACTACTAAATTTCTGTTATGAAGACATCCCTACTCCCCACTTGATAGTCATCATGGTATCACATTTGGGCCGTTATTGTAAAGTGATTTATCTAAATGAACTGCATCTATATCCTCACAAGTCAACTCTAATAAACACAGCATAAAGACTTCACTGAATTTTCCCCAAATAGGTTTTTAAACAGTCTTCTATCTCCCATAGATTTCAATTTCTTCAGGTCTTTGAGTGCTTTATCTTATATTGTCTCACTAAGCAGTTAGTTAGCTTGTAATAAATAACTTGTTATATGTCTGTGCTGCAATTATTACATACTGTAAAAAGTCAGTCGGCACCATTGTCAGGGTTTGTTCAACATCAAAGGTTTGAGATTATAAGACTCTAGCAACTACATTTTTTTCCCTTTCTTTGCTTACACCCCGTGAGTTTTCTGTGGAGCCGTTTATTTCTAATAAATATATTTAGAACATGACATTTAAATAGTGCTTGTGCATTTGAATACCTTACCTAAAGCCATTTTTACTGTTATGACTATAAATGTAGTCACATCAGTAGTAGTCAATCTGTCCCTTTAAGTATCCAGCCCCCTCTTTCCTGCTTCATTCTAACAGTCCAAAATATGTAAGTTGATTACACCCCAGACCCTGCGGGCCTACAGCCAGACCAGCCACTGGAGACTGGAGACATGCATAGCATAACTGACATTTTTATCTCTTTAACCAGAATCTCTAGCTGAGGTAATTTAAGGTTCAGAAACCGCTGTTATCAACCTCAGGATTTCATTGAGGTCCGTTTAAAAATCCCGATGGTGAAGTCTGAACCGACCACTGGTTGAGTATGCGGAATTTTCTTTGGAGGAATTTGTGATGGTACTGTGTTTTTATAATAATTCTAAGCATGCATCCCATTATTATTACTAAGGGTCTAAGCCTGCCTTCCACTAAAGTAGACGTTAAGGTCTCTTTGCTGATTGCACACGTCAGCAGTGGTAACCATCCGGCACACTGATGGGTTTCAACCCAGCTGGATCCCAGCAAACTTAATGTTTCCTACTGCTGCGACAGATTACAAGTTTGGATCTACTTTTAAAGACAATATTGGATCACAAAGTATTTCCATAACTCAGTCCTACTGTTCTGTTCTGTTTGGAATAAATAAGCTGTGGAGACTGTGTGTTTGACCTGGAAAGGCTGCTAAGAAGCCCAAGAGCAGAAGGTCACTCTCACACTCTCGCACACACTTTTTTTCCTGTAGCCAGCAGTGGAAAGGCTTCCGGGGTAAACACCTAATTGCGCGCCTCTTTTCTGTTTTAAAGCTCTCACCGCCGACCTTGGTGCTGACTGATATTGAGTTATGTAATGGGCGAGGATGGCATGTTATTTTTAAATCTACAGAGAAAAGGGATTGTGTTTGAACAGAGCACATCGCCTATTGTGTATCAGTAAGGAAAAAAAACAACGTGTAATAGTCACCTTATGCAACACCCTTGACAACGCGCACTGTAAGTGCTGATTTAAATATACACACAGGGGTATTTTTGATGATGCAGATCATGTTTCATAAGCGCTTACATATCCTAAAATATCACACTTTCCATTTAGATTGATCACAGAGCAGTGAGGAACCTCATTCATGATCAGTGGGTCACCATATTTATCTGTTCACTTCTCAGCAGTTTATGATGCATGGATGCTGTAAACACCTGATATAATTAGATAAATAAATACATTCAGTCATTACTCATTACATTGGTAAAGAGATGAAGGTACATACTAGAGATGGCACGATACCACTTTTTTATGTCCGATACCGATACCGATATCATAAATTTGGATATCTGCCGATACCGATATGAATCCGATATAGTGTTTTTTAATCAACAAAACTGTTTTTTAAAATATCTTGCTGCATTTTGCAAGTCTGCAAGTTCATACTCAAGTTTAAAACAACAACTACACTAAAGCTATTCTGTTATACCTGTATACAAAAAAAATATTTCATAGTTCAGCAATACTGATCAATCTAATAAACTTAGACCTACACCATCCTCCCTATTCTGGTATTTTAAAGAGTACTTAGCGTAAATATTAAGCAACCTAACTAATAGGGTTCCAACTCCCAGCAACAACAAACATAAATAAATAAAAAATAAGGAACCACCCCTCACGCGCCACCTCATGATGCTTAATCGACGTAATCAACCTTAATTTGATGCAGTGTGAAAAAAAATGCACAGAAATCAATTATTTTTCAAGAAATATTAAATAGATTCAACATCTTTCTTCAACAAAATTGCAGACTGCACAGATGGTACCTTCCCAAAGTAAAAAGTACTATAGCTTACTAGGGTATATATATTAGACTTAATAGTCACTATATACAGTAATTGACTTCTATTCATTTTACATCAAATTAAAACTTTGGGTGTCAGATAATTATTTATTAAAAGCTCGACATTTTAAATGAGAATAAGAAAGAAAAGTATGTCTTTGTGCCCCCTTTTCCCTGTTCATGCCCTATCGGCCCCCCTGGCTAAACTTTGCTAGATCCGCCCCTGCTCAGTTACCAGCGTCAGCTATGTAGGAAAAGATCCTCGAGTAGAAACTAATATTAAATACATTCTAACAACAGCTTATCAAGCTTAAACGTGCTGCTGTTGTTCAGCCGCTGGTTTCCTCTTTCTGGTGCAAAGTGGGCCAAAAACAAACAAGAGAGACGGACTCGCGACAGAAAAGCCGATCAGCTGATCATTTAAGCAGTTTCACGATTGAAGTAGCAGCAGGAGAGGCAGTCGCTTGTTAAGCTTAAGGCAGGAATGCTTTACAAACATTCAGAGATGGACTTACACACTTGCTTTACTTCTCTCGGGGATAACTTTGTCGGAGATGAAATGCCGGGTTGCTAGCGAAGCTCCACATGCTATCCAGACCACCGACAGGTCCGGCATGCCACAGCCGCTCTATCACGTGATGCATACTGCTCCGACGTGCTAACGTTCTGAGGTGAGTTACAGCGTGTTGCAAGTTTTGTGAGGTGCTTTCGTGATATTTAATGGATCGGATTACATTTTTTATTTTTCTCCGATATCCGATCCAGTAATTTAGGTCAGTATCGGACCGATACGTAATATCGGATCGGTCCATCTCTAGTACATACATAGCAACTTTTTGCATCTGTTATCGGGCCACTTCTCATTTGTTTGTCTATGTTTTAGAGTTGTGTTTAAAAGTATAATCATGGGAAGGAAGATTCAGAGCAAAATGTTAAATCCCCAACCAGTTGTTGAGTGGTTGCTGGTAGCTGGTAGATGAATTTGATTGCAAAGAGGTATACAGTGCTGCACCAAAAATCTCCTTGCAGTTGCTCTGGTTGCTAGACTGATTGATGCGGTTGTGACACCAGTTTGTCTACAAACGCTAACCAACCACCAAGTGGTAAGTAAACTTAAAAAACTGCAACACAAACCAGAACTGCCACCCTGTTTGCAACCAATTTCACCCAGTGACACCCAGCAACCACTTGCAAAACCGTCTGGCAAAAACTGTTTTTTTCCTGACAACCAGAGGTTACCGGGAGATCACTGGCCAGTCTCCAGACCTGTGTAATTGAGCCTTCATATGATACGCTGTGTTAGCCTTGTTCAGTTAGTGCACTGAACAAGGCTAACACAGTACAGTGCATGACTTACTTTCTTAAATTCCAACATTGCCTTTTCATCCTCAGTTTAAAGTTGGCATGGGTTAAGCGCCTGAGCCATTTGCATTATTAAAATGTAACTGTGTTATTTTTTTTTTTCATGCATTACAGATAGAGAAAGGGCAGATGATAGAGTGACTGATGGTCTGTGAAGAGTGCTGACTGCAGCATTGTGCAGACAGATAACGATATGGGCAATTAAAACAATTTATCATTATACACAAAACAATAGTGTACAAGTGAGTTTCAATTACGCCAGAGTTTAAGAAACTTTTAGTTAACATAAATATTTGACCTTTCCCATTTTGAGCTTAAAAAAATGATATAAATAAACTTTTTAATACTAACTAAGCTCAATTTGTAATAATTTCTTCCTTTGTGTCACAGTAACCCTGTTAATTTAAATAATAGTGGGCACTTACTTACAGTTACTCATATTAAAATGAGAATACTGGTTATTAAATGTATTTGCATAAGGCTTTAGTGGTGACCTTTTCTCGATAGCTTGAGATTTGCCCCATAAGACTTTATTAATAAATTGAGCAGAGCATCACTCTGCACTCTCTTATCTGCATGTGGGTTGTCAGTCATCCAGGTCATGGCACTGCCTGTATCACTGAGAGGTGTGAACAGGGCAACCTCCAAGAGGAGAAGCCCACTATGGGTTAAATACCTGGGGCTCTATCAGTTTTTAAAATGAATGAAATGTGAACCTAAAAAATAAGCCGACTTGCCTCCATTTCAGTCGCATAAGACTCTTATCTGTGTCAACACGCCGATAATCAAAAACCCCAATGCACAATGGTGTCACTGCTCACTTTCTTCACATAAAGGGAATAAATAAAGCCTGAGAAAATAAACTGTAAGCATAATGGAACAAACATAAAACAGTCATGAAAACAGAACAGGCATAATTATGAACTGCAAGCTCTGAGCTTCCTTGACATGCACGCTGCAATATTAATAGATAAGTGCAGACTCTAGCAGACAAACATCTTCTTCCTGTCTTTCTTGATCATATTAAGTGCAGTAAGTGCTTGCATGCATATTTTTCTCAGCCTGACTGTGTTTAGATAAAAGAGCTGAATGCTTTCCTGACTACACATTACTGACACAAGACATCCATCCATCCATCCATTTCCTTCCACTTATGCGGTCCAGGGTTGCAGGAAGGCTGGAGACTATTCCAGCTGTTCTATCAAGGCAGAGTACACCCTGGACTTATCACTCATCTATCACAGGACCAAGATGCACACACTTAGACTGAATTAGGAAAAAACAAACAAACAAACAAAAACCACTTTTAATTGGTATTTAGATTATTTGGGTTTACAGTACACCTGTCTGGTGTGCTGCACACACAGGTTTAGTCAATTGCCCCTGAACCTGTGTGCTATTACTACTGTCAGACAAGCAAGGAGTCAGCAGCACATTAGCGTGTGCAACGATGTTCCAGTCATTGTTATTCATAAGATAATAAGTGGATACTTGCACAAAACTTGGCAGTGAAACTCAGCTAAAACACTGTATTTACATTTGACATTTTCTGCATTAAAATACGCCCAGTTGCGTTTGGACCAATTAAGGAGCTGCTGTCGAAAATTTTGTTCCTATTAATTTTGCTTCTGTGGTTTTGCAGACTGTTGCTGTTTCTGCTTCTGCTTCTTTTTCTGGCGGGTCACTTTAGGGGTCACCACCACAGCAGATCGTCTGTCTCCGTCTCATCTCCACCCTCAATATTCTCTGTGGTCTAATCGGTTGATGACACACTGCTTTAAAAGCGTCATTTGTAGAAAAATAATGACGACTATATTTTTGTGTTCTAATAACATTACTTTGATTGACGCTGTCATCGCGTAACTGTAGATTATTGTTTATCTTGATGGTTTACAGACCTAGCATATGCATGCATGGAGCATTGTTAATGATGATAAGGACTGGCAAGATGTAATTCATTTCTTTGTCCAGTAAGAATGGTCTACTGGTGCACGATAACTCCATTACAGGTTATCTCTCTTTGCATTTTATCTAGTTTAGAGTCTAAAGCAGGAAGTCTGTCTTTCTCAGTGCCCCGTTCAAACCCCAGGACTTTCCTCTTTTCTTTTTCTTTTTTTTTTTTTTGCAGGCTAATAGCTTGTGTTCATTTACGGCTGTAGTTTGATCATGCAAGTGAAACGTGTTACTCTTCTTAAGTGGAATAAGTGTGGATGTGGCTTTGAATAATAGATGAACCCCCGAAGTGTTATGGAATTATCTTGGCCTGACAACCTCCTCTGCAAGCACAATGTGGGAATGTGCCGATTCATTTTATGTTTAAAAAAGAGAAAGTCTGTGAATAAGAAAAGAAGCTTTTGAAACACCAGTCAATTGGATGACGTCAGCACCTCCCTGACTTTATTTAAAACCTGCATTTGCTTTAAATTTTCAGTTAACGCTTTGATCTACAACCATGTAGAAAGAAGTGCATCCACAAGCTCACATTCCTCGCAAACAGTGGTTATCTAGGCCATGGTCATAGAGCTGCTGACTGATATCCAGCTCCTGAATTTTATAAACAGTAACACTTGTTTTGAATATTTGCCCATGTGTTGTTGTTAATCAACATCTTGCTGCTATGTATGTGAAAACTTCTGTTTACTTTTCAGAAATAGGTCAGCATAGCTGGTAAATGAAACAATCAGCTTTAAATTATTAGTATTCTAATATGCCAAATTCTTTGTTTTTCCGCTGAGTAATAGCTGATTTTAAGCTCTCACAGTACTCTGCAAAAGTCTAGTCCATAGTTCTCCAGGCTTCATGAAGGACAGTCAAAGCTTTTCTTTGGATGCTGGCTGCTTTTTGTTCTGTTCTCCATTCTGATGATCCCACACTGCTTAAATAATGTTGAGGTCGGGGCTCTGGGGAGACCAATCCATGACCGATAGTGTTTCAGTGTGTGTTTTTATATCCAGCTATGCTTTTTCTGCAGTCTCTGTGTGTTTGGGATCATTGTCATGCATGTAAACTCTTCATCACCTCCATATATACCAGTGACAATTTGAATCAGACAGTTCAAACTTGGTTTCATTACTCCATAAGACTTGTTGCTGTTGATTTTCAGTTCAGTTCTTGTGTAATTTAGCATACCTCATCATTTTCTGCCTGTTTCCCTTCTTTGACAGTCACCCTTCCCCTGACACTATTTCTGATGAGGCTTCAGTGCACAGATCAACTGAAGGGCCACATGTATCCGGTGTCAGGTCTTCACTGGATTTTCCCCTATTTTTTAATTTTCAGCTACTGTTAAGATAAGATAAGATAAGATAGAACTTTATTAATCCCTCGGGTGGGTTCCTCTGGGAAATTCGACTTCCAAAAAAAGCACAGCAACGACCGAAGTTACAGTTACAGAACTGTTATATATATATATACACACACACACACACACACACACACACACACACACACACACACACACACACACACACACATATATAAATACAGAGACAAATATAAATAAAATATACAAAGGGGATAAATAGAATAAATAGGAATAAAAAATAAAAATACAAGTGAATTGCACATTTCAAGTATTGAGTCTATTGCACTGTTGACTATTTACAAAAAGTATTGCACAAGGTATTGTACAGTGAGGTGCAGAGGCACTGCAGCTTAGTTGTTCCCCCCTCCTTTGTCCTCCTGTTTCCCCTCCCTCTCCCCTCCAGAGAGGAGTTAAACAGTCTGATGGCGTGTGGGACAAAGGAGTTTTTAAGTCTGTTAGTTCTTGTCTTGGGGAGAAGCAACCTGTCACTGAACAGACTCTTCTGATTGTTTATGGCCGTGTGCAGAGGATGCCCAGCATTGTCCATAATGTCCATCAGTTTCTTTAATGTCCTTTTCTCTGCCACTGTCACCAGAGTGTCCAGCTTCATGCCGACCACAGAGCTAGCCCTCCTGATCAGTTTCTCCAGCCTGGATGAGTCCCTCTTTGCTGTGCTGCTCCCCCAGCACACCACAGCATAGAAAAGTACTCCAGCAACCACTGACTGGTAAAACATCCTCAGGAGCTTCCTGCAGATGTTAAAAGACCTCAGCCTCCTGAGGAAGTACAGTCGGCTTTGGGCTTTTTTATACAGGTGCTCTGTGTTGCATGACCAGTCCAGTTTATTGTCCACCCACAGCCCGAGGTACTTGTACTTGTTGACCACCTCCACCTCCTCCCCCTCTATCTGAACTGGCAGTGGACCTTCTCTGGACCTCCCGAAGTCCACAACCAGTTCCTTAGTCTTTGAGGTGTTGAGTTGCAGGTGGTTTGTGTGACTCCATGCGACAAAGTTCCTCACCAGACTTCTGTACTCCTCTTCCTGATCATCCCAGATACACCCCATGATGGCCGTGTCATCTGCAAACTTCTGAATGTGGCATAATTCAGAGTTGTAGCAGAAGTCAGAGGTGTACAGGGTGAAGAGAAGAGGGGACAGCACAGTTCCCTGTGGTGCTCCTGTGCTGCTGACCACTGTGTCAGACGTGATGTCCTTCAGCCTGACGTACTGTGGTCTGTCGGTGAGGTAGTCGGAGATCCAAGCCACCAGGCAGGGGTCCACCTCCATCCTGTTCAGTTTTTCCTGAAGCATACAGGGCCGGATGGTATTAAAGGCACTGGAAAAGTCAAGAAACAGGATCCTGACCGTGCCTTTTCCCCCATCCAGGTGTGAGTGGGCTCTGTGTAGGAGGTACAGGATGGCATCCTCCACTCCGACACCCACCTTGTATGCAAACTGTAGTGGGTCCTGGGCATGTTGTACCTGTGGTCGGAGGAGGTTGAGGAAGAGCCGCTCTAGAGTCTTCATAAGATGTGACGTCAGTGCCACCGGTCGGAAGTCATTCAGCTCATTGGGCCGGTTCTTTTTGGGGACCGGGACGATGCAGGATGTCTTCCATAGGGCGGGCACTCTCCCCAGTCGCAGACTGAGGTTGAAGACTCGTTGTAGCGGCTCCCCAAGTTCAGCAGCACACGCCTTAAGCATCCTAGGACACACCTTGTCTGGGCCTGCTGCCTTTCTGGGGCGAAGCTTCCTCAGTTGCCTCCTGACCTGATCCACTGTGACACTGGGAGATGTTTGGGAGGAGGGGAGGGGGGGAGATGTCTTGCTGCTGAGAGAGGGATTGGAGGAGGGGGGTGTCATGGTGTCAGGAAGGGGGGGAAGCGAGGGAGGCAGGAGAGTGGGGAGAGGACTCTGTAGTGAAGGTGAGGGTGAGGGTGGGGGGGTTGTGGGCTGGTCAAACCTGTTGAAGAAGTTGTTGAGTTCGTTTGTCTTCTCCACAGTCCCCCCCACTGTGCTTTTCTTGGTGTTGTGGCCTGTGATGGTTTTCACACCATTCCAGACCTCCCTCATATTGTTCCTCTCCAACTTCTGCTCCACCTTCCTCCTGTAGGTGTCCTTTGCTTCCCTCAGGCAGCGTTTCACCTCCCGCTGTGCTGCTTTCATCTCCTCCTTCACTTTGCTCCTGAAAGCCTTCTTCTTCATGTTGAGGACAGCTTTGACTTCCTGTGTGTTACCCACGGTTTGTTATTAGGATAACACCGTACCGTCTTAGCAGGGGCGACTGTGTCCACACAAAAGTTGAGGTAGTCTGTAAGACAGTGTGTCGCCCCCTCTATGTCCTCACCATGTGGGCTCAGGAGCACATCCCAGTCTGTGGTGTCATAGCAGTCTCTCAGAGCATCCTCCTTTTCTGGGGTCCATCTCCGGATGGAGCGCGTTGTGACAGGCTGCCTTTGGACGAGGGGTGTGTATTGTGGCTGTAGGTAAACCAGGTTGTGGTCTGACTTCCCTAGTGGGGGGAGGGGGGTGGCTCTGTATGCATCTCTCACATTAGCATACAGTAGGTCAATTGTCCTGTTGCTCCTTGTGGGACAATTCACAAACTGGTGAAAAGCAGCCAGAGTAGAATCCAGTGTGGCATGGTTAAAGTCTCCAGATATAATAATGAAAGCCTCGGGGTTTTGTGTCTGAAGTCTTGCTGTGACTGTGTGTATTTTCGTCTGGTATAAACAGTTATTTATAGTTACTTCTTCTTTTGTCCTCTGTTTGTCCAGCTTCCTCAAAATTATTGAGGGCGCTCGGCAAACCATCCAAAAAACATACAAGTTTTTTAAGTGTACAAGCTTTTTAATAATAATAGGGAATCACCTTTTTGGTGTTAAAATACTATTTTATGCCTGTGAAACATTGTTATTTTTGAGACTGTTAGTAAATTCAGGTAAAAAAGTGGGGGGAAAATAAATGTATGTGATAGGCTGCTAGTTACAAAAGTCCCCAAAGATAGACACAAAACTAGCTCATCCCGTGGAGTTATGTGCTCTGATGTGCTTCAGTGTTAAGTGGCTTAATTTAAAAGACAAACAAAAAAAAACAACCTCACAACATTAAACTGACAATGCTCTGGTAGGAAAGTGAGTAAAAAAGGCTTTTTGAAAGTCTGCAGAACTATTGCTCAAGACCACTTTTTAAAAGAATTTCAAAAGCTTTTGGCTTTTGAAATTCTTTTAAAAAACCAGCTAAGGCTGAATGGCCCAAGACTAGAGCCACAAACAGAGGAGACTGCTTCAGTCAGTCTGCTGCTTTTGGATAAACTCGACACATTTCAGATCTAACACAGAGATCATAAAATCAACTAACCAAAAAAAAAAAATGTATGTGTAAACATTGCAGCAGGTCAATCAAGAGTTTTGAGTATCGACCCCCTCGTCACTTACATGCTTAAATTTTGGGTGGTACCATTTAGCGCCTTTTCTGTTCTGTTAACGAGGAACATTTACGGGCGGCTTAAATTCTTGTTCATCATTACGTAAACGTCTCAAAACACTTGCACAAAATAGTTTACTGAAATGCTGTCTGTCCACATGCTCAGAAAGGTCCGAGCATAAATATTTCCACCTCGTTGTGGTTTTTTTTCTTTCTTTTTTTCTTCCTTTTTTTGAGGTTGTGTAGGTTTGGACTTTTTGTTCCATTTTGGAAGAGAGATTTGCATATTAACTGCATTTGTGGAAATATGCCAAAATGAGCTCGTTAGAGTTTGACTTCAGATCATAAGACTTTTAACTCTGAAAGAATGGGGTGGTGTAATTTCTTCAGTAGTGTTGTGCAGTTTTTGAGTTTTAGTCAGCAGATGGTGACATGGAAGAAATGTCACGTTCGCCAACCTCGACAGATATGTCGTAGCATCCTGGATGAATCATGAGGGCTTAAAGCGACTACAAAGTCAGGACATTCAAGGAGGAGTTTAGATAGTTTGGACAGATTAATAAAGCTCTGGCGTGCTTCTCTCTTTGCTAGCTTTCGTCCCTCTGTCACAGTTTGCTGACAGTCGGAGTATATCCCAGATATTCTTAGCTCTATAGCCAGGACATAGGTCCTCTAAATATTTTCACTTCCTCAGGTCAGGATAGTTTCCAAGTTAGGCTCTGACGGCACGGCCGATCACATGACCGCTCATTTCGCATGCAGGCCTGTCATCTTGGTCATATTTCCGTGTCTTGGAACATGAAAGACTTAAATGAGGATATGATATATTTCAATTGGCATGTTTTGTTTTCACCGCTGTGGCTGAGCTGAAATGTTTTCCCGCTTGGGCGCTCGCCTTTCGGAGGCTCCCTGGAAGAACCGAGAGTCCCGACTGTTTGTATTTATGGGGCTGACTCTAACCAAAGTTGACCTCAGCCTGGGTGGAGCAAACATCTGTTTTTTGTATGTGTCGCTTGCACAGATGGCCTGTTAAGCTCTCAGCTGGAGATGAAGATGTCATCGTCTTGCACAAGCTGTAAATGTTTAATTTAGGCGTTTGGCCTGATGATCAGCGATCTTTTGTGACAGTATAAAACATCTGAGTCACTCTGTTGTTGCAGACTGTGGTAATTAGGGGGAGCGAGAGGTGGAAGTGAAAGTGTGAGCTGCACTGGTTGATGATATCTGAATCCATACATGAATTCATCGTTACTCTCAGCCCATGTTTTAATGCCAACATTTTAGATGCAGCAGCAGCTTGGCTCTTGAACAAGGGCGAACCTTGCTCTTTATTTTTGGCGTGCTAAATGTCACTGATAGGTTAGCTGTCTACTCTGACATATACACACAGAATAAGTCTTGGGCTTAATTTGTTGTGCTTGTAGATGGCTATTAAGGCTTCAACAGTTTAGACTAACACAGTGGAGCTGGAGTAGGGGGGCACTGATGGCATATTCATAAGCTATAATTACCCTTAAGTAATCCTGTCACCTCACTGAGTGTGTTTTTAATTCCTAGGCTTGAAACAGATGCATTGTTTGTCTTTCCTTGCATGTGAGCTTTAAGTTTTCTCGGCTGTTGTCGTCTTATCTTTGAATTTACCGCTTTTTTTTTCTTTAACAGACAGACCTGTTTCCTCCTCACTCGAAAAACGCCTACTTCCTCTACTTCCTCCTTCTGTCTCAGCACTCTGTCGGTTGTTCTTTTGCCTCAGGCGAAGCACTGCACAGACCGTGGTGAACTTTTTGTTTGTGGCTTGTGATGCTGAAGTCACTTTACTTGGAGGCAGATTGTCACACCGAAGTCGCCCTCTCCATCCTGTTATTGTAGTCGCATGCACAAGAAGCAGGTTGATTGGGAAGAAAGCTAAGAGTACTGGTGGATGTCTTGCGGGTGAGTCCTCAAGTCTTCAGTACTTTTCACTCTTTAAAAGGCTACACAGGATGCAGTAGGCCTCAGGGTGTGGCTCCGTGTGCTCCCCTGCCTCCTTTAATCTCCAGTGTGCCACCTCCTTAAGCACGGCCATTGTGCGGTAGGATGTTTGCCGTCTGGAGTGGTAAAAGTCTTGGTATGTCTGTTCCAAGAACAGGGAACTTTCGTGGGTTTTCCTCCAGCAAACCAAAGAAGAATTGCGCTGTCAAAGAACGGACGAGTTTAAAGACAGCTGAGCCTTGTGGCCTCGTAATTTGGTGGGATGGAAATGTGGTGTCAGTAGTTTATGATTTTGGATTGGCTAAAGAAAGTGTATGCTTACACAGCTGATAAATCTGCTGCATTGGAAAGTAATTACTTGGCAATATGAATGTTCCCTCACGATAAACATTAAGGATTAGTTTTGTGCTTTGGGGCCTAATTTTGCCTTAGATTTTTTTTCTATTTCTCTGTCTCTGTTTTTTTTGTCTCCTCATCACTAATAATTTCCGTGTTTTTATTACTTGGTTTTACAGAATATCATCCAAGTACCTCTAATTGTTTCTGATTCACTTGTTTACCTTAATTTGCCAGCTTGCTCTGCTCCGAGCGCTATACTTAGGCTATGTTTGTTCTGTGTTTGGTGGTGCATCATAGCTCCATGCTCATTTCTTTTCTTGTGTGTGTAGATTTATGTTTAAAAAAACACAGAGCCCATATATTGAGTGGCACATGTAAACTCATAAATGCAAAAGTCAGCTTGGTGTTAGCGGCATAACTGCCTTGAAAGAGATTGGCTGGCTGCTGCTGAGAGTTGCTACGAGCAGCTGGTAGCGACCTTTGACAGGATATCCTGCTAGTGTTGTGTGAGCAAAGGCGGTTTGTGACACAGAGGCCCGCTGAGAGGCACATGGGTCGCACAGAGACTTTAGAAATTTTAGAAAATGGTCTATTACATAATAAAAATATTTTTAAAAAATGACTTGGCTAGATTGTTTTCTTTGTCTTGCTGGTATGCGAAGTCCCTCAGAACGTGACGCTTCCTGTTTGTTTGAATCTTGATGCCACATTTCTCAACCCTGTCCCTAGCTTTACCCTTTATGTCTTTGTCCTTTATTTGAAGCCTTTTTCTCAGCCCTTTGTCTTCCAATCAGTGGTTTTTCCTGTCGACTGGGTGTTAGGTATACGTGTGTTGTGGAAGAATGGGAAAACAACTAAATAAGCATGAAGATTTTAAGATTAAGTGTACTCTTGCTGTTATGCCTTTCATGGCTCTTGGGACTGTGCTCTGTTTTGTGTTGACACTCTATTCATCAGTGATTCCCAGCCAGGCGAGTTTTCTTTTTTTTTCCAACCTCCTAAATGGTTGAAGTGTTTAATTTATGCCAGCAGTAATAGTGCAAAGGTAACTGAGCTGTAATAACTACTATTATGCACACTTCTGTATCGTTAATTCAATCATTTCAAGTTAAAGTAACATATTTGGAACATGAAGCGTCAGATGGTGTTCATAGTTGATTTACCTTAACTACAGGGTGTGTTTTGTATGTACGCTCACAATAAGTGTAACGTGAACATCTACTGTGTGTAGATGTCTAAAGGTGTCACCTTTAGAGCGACAATAACTCTAGGTCCTCTGCAGCACGACTGTGGCCTTTTGTCTCAACTCAAATAAAAGATGGTGGTCTATTTGAAGACACGCACACACACACACACACACACGCACACACACACACGCACACATATATACACAGACACTAACCCCTGCAGCTAGGCGGGCCCTTTGTAGAGGCATCAGATGAAGAGCTTGAAGGGGTTCTTTTGAAATCCAGCCAGCACACAGACTAATACAGACACACCCACACAAAGACAAAGTTACTGATCTCTCCATATACAATTCTTGAAGCTCTCATGCGAAAGCAATAAACATGAAACCTCTCCCACACTAATAGTTCACATGATACCGTGAAACCTTGTGGTGCAGACACACTTCAGGCACACAAGAGCTTGGGTGACCAGATGTGTTATGATAGGATTTTTTTACATTTACATTGCGTTTTGCTTGGTCTTTGTGGATATAGGGGGATAAAAAGGTCTTGTTAGTACTTGCACGTTTTGGTTTTCTTGAAGCATAATTAATACTGTTCAGCATGTGCAGGTAAGCCCTGATTCAGACCGCTCCAATCAGTCCCTTTCTGCTCTTTTGTATGATGAAGGTGAGCGCAGTAAAGACCACGATGATATTATATGTCACGTACCAGCTATTTGCTGATAAGTTTAATAAATCGCAATCGGTCAAGCCCCACCCACCTGCTGTTCAAGCCTTCTTTTGACAAGGGTCAGCCAATCAGAATAAATGTGGCTGAAAGGTAGTGGGAATGGCTCTCGAACCAGGAGCTGGTCAGACGATAAGTGATGTGCTGTGCCAAGGCCTAGCGAAAGAAATGGGGACTTCTTTGAACTCTAGTAGAACCACAGAATGATAACAGATCTCCATTATGTAAGTTGTAAGAGGTTGAAGTTATAATGATGAGCAGTTAAGAAACTTGTTACAATCATGACAAGTAAGATGAGTCAAATAGAGAGTTGTCTTGGAGAGTGGAGAAATTTGGCTACATTTTTTACAACTTTAAATTATTTCTTTTTTTAAAAAAGAAAAAGGTAAATGCATTAATTATTAAACTGTGTATTTAACCAGACTTTAATAACCAAATAAAAACTATGTAAAAGTGTTACCCGATCAGACTGTGTAATGCAGGGATGGGGGCTTATTTTCCTAGGGTTCGGCCCTCCACAACAGTCCCAGTTTCTAATGTGCCCAGTCCTGATCCTGGGTGAGGGTGTTTGCACATAACAGCCTCCTCAGGTCGTGCTGCTTTAAATGCCACTTAAATGTCCGAGTTTGAGAGCGACACTGAGGTAAATGTGTTAAAGGCGTCTGACGTTCATCAAGTGCTGCTAGGCGACACATCACGGTGTTTAAAAAGTGCCGTCTCATGGTCTCTGTCACAACATTGACGCTCTCACAGAAAGTTTCTTGGTGGAGCAGCCCAGTCTCACCATACTCTAGCACAAGTCATCCTGCGGTCTGATACGTCCATATAATGCGATAATAACCCTTGTCTTTCTATTTTTAACCCTCTGTTTCTCCTTTTCTTTTGTTCTACTTTCTCAGATGTCTATAATGTGCTGATTTACTTTCTTTTTTGCTTTATTTCTGTTTTTTATTACATTTTCTCTGGCTTTCTATTTATTATCAGTACCCTTCATTTTAACTTTCTCTGACACGCTGTCGGCCCCGCTTTCATTTACGTTGCTTCTCGTAGCCTTCCTACCTCTGTTCCTACTCATGTTCCCTTGCCTTCACCTTCACCCTCCCCTCGTCCCTCCACAGATTGTGGGACCCTCCTATTACACATCATGAATTATTGAGGTGAAACCTAGTATTGCCTAACAAAACACAAGATTTCTCTCCCCTCTGTTTCCTCTGCTGTCATCATCTCTCTTCTCTTTACTGATGGCTTTGTTCCTTAATTTCTACCTCTGGCAGGTGACAGAATCACACAATAATAAACTGTTTAATGGACTATATGATTAAATTAAACTTATAAATGGAAAGATGCATAAATTGTACTTTGATAATTTCACAGTCTCAGTCTTTTTTTTGTATTTGTCATTTATTTGGGTTTAAATAATGTTCAAAAGCAAAACAGTCATAATCCTTTTCTCTGATTTTTTTACTTAAATCAAATAATATTCTCTCTCTAAAGAAAACTGGTACCCTCTCCAAAATTCCAGTATCAACAAGGCTCTAGCTTCTTCTGTTTATATGTAATCATGGGGAAGATAGATACTGTAACCCAGCACTAAATGCCTCCTGGTAACAGCAGGTGGGCGAGTGTATAAGGACAGATTAATTGCACACATGTACTTTCAAAGCTTACAATAACTTTGGGCTTGACTCTGGAACAGTTAGACTGCGGGTTCATTGTATAAGCGTCATGGTGCTGAATACAACGTGTAAATATGAAGATTGCACCAAGAGAATTAAAAAGAGAGCATCCAATAAGGCTTTTCTGGTCCTCGACTTACAGTACCATGTCAAATTCTGACCCTACATTCTGAATGTTGTGACAGAAACCCAGACTCAGACCGGTCAGTATATTTTTTTTCATCTTCTGTTGTCCAATTTTGATGAGCTTGTGCAAATTTCCCAGTTTTTCTTTGTTCTTAAACACTGCTCTCAGCTGACAGCAGGGGCACCCGGTGTGGTTTCTGTCCTGCAGCCCGTCTGCTTCAAGATTTGACGTTGTGCGTTCAGAGATGCTCTTCTGCATACCTTCAGTGGTTATTTGAGCAACTGTAGCTCAAAGATGTCTGGCCACTCTCCTTTGGCAGCAACTATCCAGAAAACTGCGGCTCAGTAGATAACAAAGCCAATCTGAGCCATGAGCTTCCGAAATATAAGCAGTATATTAAGCAGTATATTAAATGCCCGACCAGAGAGGAGAGGACATTAGACCACTGCTACAGCACGATCAGCGGGGCCTATCGCGCGGTGCCCCGCGCTTCACTCGGACTTTCTGACCACGTCATGATCCACCTAATCCCCGCGTACAGACAGAGGCTGAAGCTCTCCAAACCTGTCGTGAGGACAAAAAAACTGTGGAGCAACGAGGCTGTGGAGGAGCTTCGCACGTGTTTGGAGTCTACAGACTGGGACACAATGAAGGCTGCTTCTAACAGCTTGGACGAGTTTACGGACACTGTCACCTCCTATATCCACTTCTGTGAGGACAGCATTGTGCCATCACGCACCAGGGTGAGTTATAACAATGACAAACCCTGGTTTACTCCCAAACTCAAAAAGCTGTGGCTGGAAAAGAGAAAGGCGTTCAGAAGCGGAGACAGGGACTGCTACAGAGAGGCCAAGTACAGGTTCACTAAAGAAGTGGACATTGCTAAACATCAGCACTCTGAGAAGATGCAGCAGCAGATCTCAGAGAATGACTCGGCCTCTGTGTGGAAAGGTTTTAGGAATATCACAAACTACAAGCCTAAAACCCCCCACTCCACTGATGACTTGCTCTTAGCCAACACCCTCAACGACTTTTACTGCCGTTTTGACGAGCCATCAGGCAGCCTTCACACCTCCAACGGCCCCAACAATAGAGGCACTTTAGACACTAATTCCCCCACCTCTCCCCCCTCCATAGAGCCATCACCACCTTCAAACTGTTCACCTACAACACCCCCCTCCTCACCCCACACAAAAGAGGATTTCACACCACCTCCTCCCACCACAACTCTTCATATTCATGAAGCAGATGTGAGGAAGCAGTTTAAGAGTGAATGCTCGGAAAGCTCCCGGCCCAGACGGCGTGTCTCCTGCCACCCTCAGACACTGTGCAAACGAGCTGGCCCCAGTGTTTTCTGGCATTTTCAACTCCTCACTGCAGGCATGTCATGTGCCTGCCTGCTTCAAGTCCTCTACCATAATCCCTGTCCCCAAGAAACCTAGGATCACTGGACTAAATGACTACAGACCCGTGGCTCTGACATCTGTGGTCATGAAGTCATTTGAGCGCCTAGTTCTCTCCCATCTCAAGACCCTCACGGCCCCCCTCCTGGGCCCCCTGCAGTTTGCATACAGAGCCAACAGGTCTGTAGACGACGCCATCAACATGGCTCTACACTTCATCCTGCAGCATCTGGACTCCCCAGGAACCTACGCCAGGATCCTGTTTGTGGACTTCAGCTCTGCCTTCAACACCATCCTTCCAGACCATCTCCGAGGCAAGCTTTCCCAGATGAATGTGCCTGATCCCATCTGCCGGTGGATCACCGACTTCCTGACGGACAGGAAGCAGCATGTGAGGCTGGGAAAGAATGTCTCGGACTCTCGGACCATCAGCACCGGCTCCCCTCAGGGCTGTGTTCTTTCTCCTCTGCTCTTCTCCCTGTACACCAACTGCTGCACCTCCACCCACCAGTCTGTCAAGCTAATCAAGTTTGCAGATGACACCACCGTTATTGGGCTCATCTCGGACGGGGATGAGTCTGCCTACAGGTGGGAGGTTGAACGTCTGGTGTCCTGGTGCAGCCACAACAACCTGGTGCTGAATGCCCAGAAGACAGTGGAGATTATTGTGGACTTCAGGAAGCACACAGCTCCACTCCCCCCCATCATCCTGACTGACACCCCCATCACCTCTGTGGATTCATTCCGCTTCCTGGGTACCACCATCACTCAGGACCTGAAGTGGGAGCCCACCATCACCTCCGTCATTAAGAAAGCCCAGCAGAGGATGTACTTCCTGAGGCAGCTGAAGAAATTCAACCTGCCAACACGGACGATGATGCAATTCTACACCGCAATCATCGAGTCCATCCTCACCTCCTCCATCACCGTGTGGTACGCTGGAGCCACTATCAGGGACAAACAGAGACTGCAGCGTGTTGTGCGCTCTGCTGAGAAGGTGATTGGCTGTAGACTCCCATCTCTGCAGGACCTGTACACCTCCAGGACACTGGGGCGTGCAGCTCGGATCTCAGCTGACCCTTCTCACCCTGGACATAGTCTGTTTGACCTGCTCCCCTCAGGCAGGAGGCTCCGGTCCATTCAGAATCAGAATCATCAGAATCAGAATACTTTATTGATCCCTGGGGGAAATTATTTTTTGTTACAGTGCTCCATTTTAAACCAACATTAAGACAAGACAGACAATACGCTAACTAAGAATAGTACAATATATACATATATATACATACATACATACATAAGTCACTCATAAATAAATAGTTGGAAAAGAAACATGTGTAGCTGTAGCAGCAAACAGTGTGTTAAGTGGATGCGTTGTACAGGGAGATGGCCACAGGCAGGAATGATTTCCTGTGTCGTTCAGTGGTGCTTTTCGGTAATCTCAGTCTCTCACTGAACGTGCTCCTGTGACTGACCAACATGTCATGGAGTGGGTGGGAGGTGTTATCCAACATTGTCTTTATCTTGGACAGCATCCGCCTCTCCGACACCACCTTGAGGGAGTCCAGCTCCATCCCCACAACATTGCTGGCCTTACGGATCAGTTTATTAAGTCTGTTGGCATCTGCGACCCTCAGCCTGCTCCCCCAGCATGCAACAGCATAGAGGATCGCACTGGCCACAACAGACTCATAGAAAATCCTCAGCATTTTCTGGCAGATGTTGAAGGACCTCAGTCGCCTCAAAAAATAGAGACGACTCTGGCCCTTCCTGTAAAGTGCACCAGAACCTCTCGCCATAAGAACAGTTTCTTCCCCTCTGCTGTTGGACACATGAACAATAAACGTACGACTGTTCCCACCACTAACTCATGACCCTATGCTGTGTTCACTGCATCATTCCATGTTTGGCACTGATCACCACCTGCACTCATGTATATATCTTTCTACGTAGCACTTTTAATTCTTATTCTTACTTTTATTTTTTCATGTCTATTTAAGCGCAATTTATGACAGCATGTTTGCACTGAAGCACCGCAGCAATTTCCTAATGTTGTAAACCTGCTCAACATTTGGCAATAAAACCCTTTCTGATTCTGATTCTGATATGTTCAGTTTTTGTACCATTCTCTGTAAACCCACGAGTTGGTTATGAGGGAACATTCCAGTAGATGAGCAGTTTCTGAAAAACTCAGACCACCCTGTCTGGCATCAACAACCATGCCACATTCAAAGGCACTTAGATCACCCTGCTTCCCCATTCTTATTCGCCTTGACCACGTCTACATGCCTGAATCCATTGAGTTGCTGCCATTTGATTGGATGATCAGATATTTGCATTAACAAGCGGTTGAATATATGTACCTAATAAAGTGGCCGGTGAGTGTATATGTATTATTTGGGTCAAATTCTGCAAAATAATATGTTTCTGGAGAGAGAAGCAGAGCACGGAGTGGAAAAAGAGGTCGATGAAAGCAATAAAACATCAGATGCGGTAGAAAAGCAGAGAAGAGAAAAGAAGCGGGGTCAGATCCAGAAGATAAAAAAAGATGGAATGAGCTCTTTATCCCGCTGGCCTGCTTAACCCTCTAGCAGAGTGTAAAATAAACACACTCAGTCACTCAAACTCAGCTAAACCAGGTTGCAGCAAATCACCTGCTCTGACATGATGAGCTGTGACAGCAGCTAGCGCGATAACAAGGTTCCATTTACAGTGTAAAGAGGCTGCAGCGAGATGCCAAAGTGACAGATAAGGGAATTGATACACAGACCACATGGCTCATGTAAATCATGATCTTTTGTAGATATGAAGGCAAACGTATACGGACGCCAGACATAATCCTGGTGTGAAAAGCTTGTTTCTAAGAAGCTGTTTGCAGGAGCGCGGCGTGTCGATCGCTAGAAAAACATGTTGATCGAATGAGTCCTGGACCACTTGTAGCTCTGGTGTGCTATGTGTGTTGAAACGTTGTGTTTCTCAATTAAATTGAAGCTTTAGATAATGTGTGCGTGTGTGTGGCCTGGTACGTGCACATGTGTGTATTTCCAATCAATATGCCTCAAGGCAGTCCATCTTTGAGTCATCTGAAGTTCTTGGAAGATGATGACAAGGTGCTGGGAACACACACATACAGATACAAACGCACAAACACGCACACACTTCTCATCCTTATTGGAAAAACCAAATCCTGTGTCAGGAGAATGAGCTTGTGCTCTGACTTAAGGTACAAACAAGTCTCTCGAATTCTTCACTTAATGGATCTTCCTGTAATTTTTGGTTATTTCTTTGTGTTATCACAGCAGGGTACTCGGTGAACTGAGCCTAAGTCTTGGTGCAAACATATCACAGTAGCTATCTTTGGCATTTATGCACTCCAGTTTCATGTTACTCATCAGATCCTGTTATGTCTGTGATAACATCAACAGAAATATGTCCCAGTGGACTTTATTGTTTGCCTTTAGTTACAACTGGAAGTCCCAGAAATTGCACTGGTAGGTTTAGTTAAAGCAATACGAAACAATTACATTCAAATAAACTGCTTTACTTATTTACTTTTTGTGAGTGTTTTTAAAAGACAAAAAGGGGATTGTTGATTAGAGAAATTATTTAAAAACCCAACGTTGCACTCTGGTATCCAGCCATCCATTTTTTTTATGGTTATCCAATTCATTATTCACATTTCATTTATTAGATGTTATAAATGCCAGTACCATCGAATATCATCAAATAGTTAATATAGGCTTAGAACCTAAAAAACCCCAACTGGGTTCTGTTGGGGGTCCCTGATATTTAGATAATGCTAACATGTTGGTGCAGAAAACAGTGTCAACTTAAAGTCTTAGATTCACTGTGATGGTGTGTTAACCTTAAAGGATAAAGTTTAGCATGTACCCTTCATCTCATGAGGGTCTTTAATGCACTGTGTTGTATGTGTGCTGGAATAATCAGGAAAACTTTGGAAATGGGAGCATCTGAAGAGCATGTGAATGTACAAGCTTTAGCTAATGTTATGGCTCTTCATCCAACAGCTGTTGAGATATTTCACTTAAACGTTGCTGTGATATTTTAACCTGAGGAAACTGACAAATTAAACAGTGGACTAACATTAAAATCACTGGAATATCAGGGCTAAAAATGTTGACGGCAGTCTCAAGAACAGCAGATTTCTAGCTTTCATTTTCTGTCTCTCTGTGACTTCGGGTCAGTTTTGAGAGGGATGATTATCTGTACATAGATGACTAATGCGAGTTTCTTTGTGTAATGCAACTGAATGAATCATACATGTGTTAGTACAGTAAGGCTCCTGTATTTGGGACATGTATTTTTAACATGGAAAAAACAGGATGAGCCTGAAATTAATTTTTTCTTCTTCTTTTCTTAAAAGGCACATTTTTGTGAACAAATAGAAAAGCAGGATTCAAGAATTCAGTTTATCCAGATGTTTACATAGATCTCTTTCAGTGTTGTCTTTCCATTTTGTTTTTCCTCATCTTTTGTGGCATTATCTTTTCTGCGTAAGGTTACAGAGCTGGAAAGCGGAGCAAAACACTAATTTACTGAACATCACTGAAGGCAAAGTGTATCAGAAAGTATTTAACATGCATTAAGAAACCGTTCTAATCTTCAGCAGGCACGCTCGTTCAACGCAGAGGGCTGGAGTGACTCATTTTTGTGAAGTTGTGACAAACGTGACTTGAGTATGGGCATGCAGTTTGGAAAGAAAATGCATCCACATCTCAAGCTATTGATGCAGCAGCTGCCATGGCAACGGGCCCTTGAATAAAGGCTATGTGGATTATTATGGGGTGAATCACACACAACGTCAGGCCGGTGTCCTTAAATTAACACACTCTCTTTAAATGCACACGTGCATAGATTACATGTGGTCAGTGTTTGTAAACACGTCTCCAGTCATCCATCCACAAGTGCTTTTGCCATGTGTATTAACACTATAATAACACCATATTCCGCTCAGCAGTTTTCTCCCAGGAATTAGTCTGAGCCAGCCATTATACAATATGCATTTTCAAATTAAATATGTAATCAGACTTCTTCACCAGGAACTAGGATTATCTGAGTTTTTTTAGACAAGCTGAGAAGGTAAATTATTGATGCCTTCCTCAGTTGATTATGCGGATTTCTATGCTACATTTCCCACTCGAGACTCGTCCACTGGCGGGTTTCATTAGACCCCCTGCAAGGACACAGAAGTGGTTTTGCTCAGCTCTCCCCGCACGGTTCCGGGTGACTCTGATTTGCCTTTCTTTAAGCTGTGGAAGCACAAACTGGCTTATCCACAGCCTTTCAGGTCGATCTGGCTGTCGTCTCCTATGTGAGATATCATGCCGTTTTTGGTGCCCTGAAGGGCTGTGAGGAGGGGTCAGGGAGGAGGATTACAGGTTCAGTGTTAGCGTAGGGGTAATTGCATGAAAGTGGAGTGAGTGTTGACGTCTTTTGCCTTTGCTTTGTTTATGAACAAGAGTTCACATGGTTGCTTGTACAGATTCAAGGTATAATTGTAAAATTCAGTTACGTTGTGACCCATCCCCAAGCCAAGTACTAACATCCATCTTCTTTAATCTGTGCTTCATCGTTTTTCTGCTTTCCTTTTGCAGATCAACTTTTTTTTGTTTTAGCTTTTTTTTAATCTGCAGCTAATCAAGTCTTTTTATCCATCCAAGCTAAGATATCTGGGTCATGTCACTTAAGTAGTTTACTCAGACTTGACAGAGCTCACTCAGAATAACAGAAGACATTGCTCAGATCTTTTTAAGGTTGTTTTATGCGCCCCATGATGAGTAAACTGACCTTTTATATGCTAAATTGAAGGGATACCCCTTGAAGCAAGTGCTACTGCACAGGGCTGTGGAAGAAGCTCTGCGCTACTAACGTGTTTAACCGCTTGCTTTTGACTCTTATGTTCATGCTAATGTGGTTTAATGTGGCAGTTGCATCCTCTCTCCAAAGCAACAGGAACTATTATGTGAAAATGTCCAAAGGGACTTTCAAACTGAACTGTTCCACTGCTTGAGTCACAGGAAGATGCTGCTGAGTGGTTTATGGTTTTTCTGCTGGACAAAAATGTCTGAATTGAGAATAGAACCAAGAGTAGCAGTTGAATTTTGACTCGAACACCAGTGAACAATTTGAATATATCCAGATGTGTGGACTTTTTGTCTTCCCTTTTGGCAGTGGGAGTAAATGCACTTAGTTGCTCTAACGTCCTTCTGAATTCTTGTACAGAAAGTAACTGCAGTAACCACATTTAAAACTCCCGTTTTGCAAAATACAGAGAGATTTACGTGGCTGTGATAGGCTTAATCAGCATTGTATGAGCTTGTTTGGCAAGGGCTCGAATTTATTGGATGGTTATTTATATGTAAATGTACCACACTCCAACTTTAAATTAGTCTACCCCTGGAAAAATTGATCTCAGAGGACAAATAAAAAGTCTGCCTGCCTTAGTTTGCATAAGCGATAGAAGTTTAACTGCATTCACGTATGACTTTCAGTGCCAGTATTTGCAGGAATAAGCATGCAGAGCATAGTTCTTAACTGAAGAGCCTGTCCTAGCTGTGGGCTAATGAACAGCATGCAGTGTATTTGTGGTTTTTAAACTGGTACTGATGCTAAACCCCCCACTGTTGTTGGCCAGCCTTACCTGAGATGATTTCTTGGTACGAAATAAAAAGAGCCAGAGTGTTTACTTTCTTGTGGGTGCACAAATTATAGTAAATTGATGTAAGTAGGTCAGTTGACTAACTTCCTCTAAAAATTTAAATGCTATACGAAAGTGATCTTATTGGTTTTAGCAGTTCACTAGCTTCTCCTGAAGATGAGTTTCATTTGCTTGCGCTCACCCCCCCAGAGCGCTGTGTCTTATTTTTCAGCGCTGTCCTTGTTGGCCTTAAAATAGTCTTTGAATTTCAACAACTCTAACACAAGCAAACATCAGTGACTAATGTGCCTCATTTTCTGCTTCTTTTTGTTCCCCTTCACTCTACCCTACAGGTTTGGATGAGCCATCTTCAGCAGTACTGACAGAGGTGTGAGGCAGTGAGGCTCTCACCCCCACCCTGGGAGCCATGCCGCCGCCGGCAGATATTGTCAAGGTGGCCATTGAGTGGCCGGGGGCATTCCCCAAGCTCATGGAGATAGACCAGGTATGTGCCTCAGTGCAACAAAAGACACCGTCATCTCACCTGCAGACATTACTGTCCTTTAAATCCAGCACAACCAGTAAAAAATGTTTGGGGTCTGTGACGCTCACCGTGCAGATTTAAAAACCATAATCACAGTGCGTGTTTTGTATGAACACATTATTGCGCAGTAATCCGTTGCTGTGTATATAATGAAATCGCTTGGATGTTTGTAGGTGTCTCTCTCTGGAGCGGCTGGGCGGATGTGCTCAGGGCTTGGTGCAGCTTTTGCGTTGTTCCCATCAATTATACTAATTAGCCTCAAGGATGTGGCCTTGATTAAAGATGTTTAACAGTTAGTCACAGCTTTGACATAGCTTTAAAGAAATTTCACTGAATGCAAAGAGGCTGGCTCTGTCATTAAGAAAAGTGACAAAAAATATGGATGTTTGTGGGTAAATACCTGGGCTGTTTAGCTCACTGTCAGAGCAAAAAGTATTCATATGACTGGAGGTGAGATTTGGTATAAAGCACAACACCATGTACAAAACAGGTGAGCAACCTTCTCACTCTTACATTGTCTGCTATGGAAAACAAACTCAGTTAAAGCTTTATGCATCTGTCACATTACAATATCAATGAATCTTAGTGATGCTGTTTTTTAAAATGTAAAACATAATGGTCACAGCTGTGGTCAGAGGCATTATGTGATATCTCTTGAACACCTTCAGGGAAATTTCAGTAGGTTTGGACAAAAGCTCAAAGGAATAATGGATTAACTTTGCCTGTCAAAGGTCAGGGTCTCTGTGACCTCCTGTTCTTTTGACTGTGATGTCTGAGGAACTCCTCGAGCGAGTTTCGCTTCATCTGACACAAATGTTCACTTAAAGTAATGGTCGTGGTCAAGGATCATTGTGATGTCACGCAGTTTGGGCCATTACCCAAGACGTTCAGCATCACAATGTTCTGTTTGTGGCGATTATTGCACTGTAACTCGGTAGCGTGAGGAGATCTTGCGACCCTCTTCGCCTTCTTTCGGTTTCTTCTTTTCACCATCACTCTCTTCCGCTATCTCACCCTACCCCTAGTGTCCTCTTCTTCCAGCCTCTGTATGAACTTTTTTGCTACATCCATGAATCTCCTCTGTGGTCTTCCTCTTTCTTCAATCTGCAGTGTTTTCACTATTAAATTTCTTCCAAGTCTTCACTTGATATATTGCATGCATCTGGACAAACACAGATCTAAACTGCAACTTGATTGGTTGGTGGAGCTCCACGACTGTAAGGAGGGTTTTATCGTTTGTTTTTTAAAAACTGTAACATTAAATAGCTGCAATGCTAAAGCGCTATGAAACCTCATCAGTGCATAGCTATATATTCCACTGATTTACATAATGCAGTTGCTACGTTTATGCTCAACAGTTAACAACACTGGTGTGTGCTTTTTAAAACTGAAACTGCACTTCTGTGTAGATTTGCGTCGCAGCTGCTTTCGCCTGCACGCAGCTCGCATCCATTACGAGCCCACAGATAATGGCCATGCCGTATGTCGGCAGATTGTCGGGGTCTATCCAGCGCTAGATTACATGCTAATAAAATAATTAGCCCAAACAGCAACTACCCCGTGTGTGTGTGGGGGGGACATTTTTGCTGTTACTTTGTTTGATTGCACATACAGTTTTATAAATTGGCCTGTTTGTTGTTTGTGTGACTCACAGATGGGCTAATGATTGTAAAAGCTATGAGTCACCGTGGTAACCGGAGTCACAACTGCCCTTCTCAATGGATGAACTAGTGAATGAAGTATTGAACTGTGAAGTACATGTGCTTCTGGTGCTTTAAACACTTAAGTAGAGATTTAGGGGGTGTGGTTTTTGTATTAAATGCCCCCCCCCCTTATCAGCAGCGCTGTTCCAGTCTGAGTAGATTGCCTTTAGCTTTGCTTAGGTCTGTCTTTACTTCTTTAAGCCACCTCTCCTCCTCCTCCTCCTTTTATCTCTCCCTGTCATCTTCCTCTTGTTCCACCTCTGTGTTGCCTTCCTCCTCTTTGTCCTTCTTTGCTTTCGCTCTTGTTCGCTCCCCCCTCGCACTCCTCCTCCCCGTGTTTTGTTGTGACTGCGAAACTTGCGCGCGCTGTGCCTCTTCCTCTCTTGTCCTCCACCATCAACCCCCACCTCTTCCTCCTCCCTCTGCATCTCCTCTGTACAATAGGCCCTGCAGCAGCATATGGCTGTCTGACTCATGCGACGGGGAGTGGGCTTCTGCAGCTCGAGCTGTTTTGATACCCAGAGAAAGTGTGTGTGTATGTGTGTGTACATGCCTGAAAACTTGTATGTGTAAATTTTGTTTACGCAGGTAAAATTCTGCTTATGTGAAAATGTGCGTGGGTGTGTTTGTGTGGCAACATGGATCGTTGTTACTGTTCATGCGTGTGCATGCTCATTTGCTGTGTGTGTGCATGCATGTGCCTGTATCCATGTGCATGCCGACAAATATGTGTATTTTTATTATTTCTGTCTGTTTGTATATGCGCCTCTGCAGTGCACGCGTGAGTGTGTTTAGGCTACATCTGCTTCGGTGTGTGTCTCTGTGATTTCTGTATCTCTCCAAACATCTTCAGGCACAGAAGTCCAACCTTTATGTAGGAATGCGGGGGAATCGCTACAAGTTTAGACAGTTGTTTTTAAGTGTTTTTAATTGCTTTTTGTTTATCAGAAAGGCAATAGAGAAACTGGGGGAGGATTGGGTGGTGGGGTTTCTGGTGGAGTAGAGGGATGAGAGGAATGTTTGCAGGTGGAAAGGGGCAAGAAACAAACTCTAAGACTAACAGCCCACTTAGTTTTAGGTAATGTGCTAAAATTGGTTTTATATTAGTGTCACTGCTGTGGTTAAAAGATAGAAAACTAAAAATAAAGGCATTTATTTATATTTTGGTGTGTGCTTGTGTGCACGCATCTAAGCACAGTGGTTAACAGAAGAAAAGTCCAGAGGGATGTATTAAACTGTTTCCTTGAGTGAAATAAGACTAAATACCTTCAGTGAATGTGCAAAAATGGCTAGCAGGTTCTAGCGGGTCATGCTTTATTGCATATAAATGATCTCGGAGGGGGGAAAAAAAAAAGAATAACCACCAAATGTGCTAAAGTGGAATAACTCCTTAGATAAACTATTGTGTGGTGTAACAGGAGCTGAAATCTAGTGGGTGGTATAGGATGTTATAGAGAACAGCTTTGCTTTTCACCTTTGTACAAAGTGAATTCCGGTTATGTAGGTGCTACCCTTGAACTGTACTCCCGACTGGGCTTACAGTAAGTTAAACAAAGTGGCTCGTGTGGGTTGAAAGTAATAGTAAAGGAGAGGAAGATGTAGTGGGAGGTTGGACAGGGAAATGGTAGACGGGGAAACAGAGTCAGTTTAAAGCTTGGAGAACTGCTTGTATTTATAGGTACATAATAGGCAACATATAAAGTAGGGTCACTGGAAGCATCTCTGTGTTTCTCTCTTATTTCACATTAGCATGACTGGGTATAAAAAGAGTTTACCAGAGAGGATGATTCACTGAGAAGTTAACATGGGAAGGGTTTTACTACTCTGTCAAGAGCTGCCAAATAATTCAGCAATTTAACAATGAAGTTTTTAATCCTAAAGTTGCATCATCTGCAAAAACCGAATGATTCTGAGAGGCTGAAGAAATCTCTGTAAGCAAGGAAGTAATCAAAATCAGATTTGTTTTTTCTTTTTTAATCATGAATGCTCCATCCTCTGAGCTTCAGTTGCTGTCGTGGGAAAAATAACAAGCCAGCATCCACGATGGCTCCTTAGCGCGCAGCGGCTTGGACGACATGCAAACGTTGCACGTATGCAGGTTTTGGAGCAACATTTTCTAGGAAGGGTTTGCTTATTCCTGAAATGCCAAACCACATTCTGCTCGTGTTACTGCAGCATGATCTGTAATGAAAGAGGGACTCTCTGCAATCCATGTCTGTCAGCGTCACCACTGAAAATATTCACTTTCAGAGCTACAGCATCGGTCCCTTTTAGCTCCCAAATGCCTTCTGAGTGTTTTTTAAAAGAAGTGATGCAACACAGTGGAAAACATGCCTCTGGTTGAAACATGTAACTGGCACTAAATTCTAAGAGCATTTATTTTTCCCAAAAATGATTAAAAATGTCTTTGATGCAACATTTAAAATGTTGTTTTTGTGAAGGGGGGGGGGGTTAAGGTAAATATGGGGTTTAAATAGCTGAAAACTTTTAGAAACGTGGTTGTAGCGTCGAGTACTTTTATGAGTGTTTGTGCTTGCGTGAGTTTGTATAGAGATTATGCATGTAGCCTAGCAGCATACTGTATCTCCCACAGAGCCTGAGGATGATGGCAGTGGCAAGCAAGCAGCGTGTGCATTTCTCGTGCACACGCTGCTTTTATTTATCTCGCTTCCCTCCTCATACACATCTTGCATGCTCCTAATTTTTCATCTTTCTGTGTCCATCTCTGTTTGTTGTCCTCGTTATTAGCTGCATTGCTTTTTATAAGTACACTGAGAGCAGGAAAAAAAAAAGACTCAAACTCCTTTTATGCGTACACTTTTTCTTTTCACATACTTTTTCCTGCTTTTGTTTATTCCCCTTCTCCCTTTTGTTCACAAACAGCCCACCCTCTTTTTCTGTCACCACTCTGCCTTTCTTTCCTTGTCATATATGCCCACCATCCTGCCATCGTTATCTTTTGTCTGTCTGTCTTCATCACCGCAGCTTCTCTCACTGTCTGGGCTAATCCCCAGAAAAGCAATAATGCAATATGCTCGTATATTTTGATATATAGACACTCAAACGAATCCATCTTCATGCGTTTGGGGGGGGAAGAATTTAAAGAAAAGAGTGGTTAGAATTGGCCCAGCAGAAAATGAAGTATCCTGATTCAGAACCTGATATTGTTTTTCTGTACTTTTATTATCTTTGGTTGATCAAAGTCATTTAAAAAAGGTGCTGCCCCAACTACGTAATGAGTAAACATTGTGTAATTGGCTCAGTTTGTTTGTCTGTTCTCAAACTTCACAACAATATACCAGGCCCTGGAGGACCAGAGTACATAGGTTAGCTGAGCATTTGGCTCTGCTACTTTATAGCTAGCACCCAAGGTCAAAGTTAACACTGAAAACTTTTTTAACAAACCATACTGAGTAATATATCATATGAAAGGGCATGGAGAGAGCTGTACAACACACATTTAATTTTTTCAATGACACCATAAAATCTCAAGTTTTACAGCCAGTTTTAATCCAATAATATGGTTAAAGATAATAAAATACTCCATTTTAGTTTGTAATGCTTCAAGATCATAGGTCAAAGGTTAGACATCAGCGTGTTGTTGTGAAAGCAGGCTGACGTCAGCATCATAAAACATCAAAGTTTTAGTGTAACCTTTGCCCCTCGGGGGGGAAGGTTGGCCTCAACATGAGTTGACTTGTAATGCTAAATCTTTCACTGATGGTATACTAAGGCTGTTATTAGATGTCCCCAGATCTAGATTAAGAAACTTGTTTCACTTTAGACAGTATCTTGTTTTAGGCTTCCTGGGGAACTGAGGGGTTTCTGTATATTTCATTGAATCGTCATTCAATTTTTTAGCTGTGAAATTGTAAATGTGGTTCTTGAAAAGATGTACTCTGCACCGCTGTAGAAACACTGAATCACTAATAATGAATGAAGCGGTGCAGCAGCCATGGTCGATGATCCCACATCAGCAGTTGGATAAATACAGGCTCCTGAAGAACAGCCTCTCATTGTGCCAGTCCCGCAAAATAAAATAATTGCAGCCCTCTCTGAATTGCCTGTTGTTTTAGGAACTCAGTACTAGACTGTGAACTAAATGTAGTTTTGCCTTTTTTTTTAATTCCCAGAAAAAGCCTCTCTCAGCCATCATTAAAGAAGTATGCGAGGGGTAAGTCTTCATTTGCTTTTTTTTTTTTTTTTTTAATGTATGCACTAGTTCATGTCTTTTGGATTAGAATTTAACTGTCCCCTACCCCCATACTTGAATTCTATTTGCTGTTTTTAATGCACTTTTAAACCAAGTACACAGTGTATTTTGTCTCTATCCAATGCCTTTTAGGTGGTCCCTGGGGAGCCCTGAAAACTTTGCTCTGCAGATTGCTGACGCGACAAATTTCTACATCACAGAAAAGGTTTGCTCATCTGCAAAGCTGCTGTATCCAAGAGGGGGATATAAAGGCCTGAAGTGCACACTAACTTCTGCTTGTGTCCTTGTAATCCTCCACAGAATCGCAGCGACATTAAGAACGGCTCGATCCTTCGTTTGACCACCTCTCCTGTAAGTGTTTTGCCATTTGAAAAAGCAAATTCTGTGAATACGTATGAAATCGTTCACAATCTGGGACACGTCCTGTTTCCTTTTCCCTTTTGCCCTCCAGTACCAGACGGCAGTGCAGCTTCATGAACGGATCCAGTCATCAAGCATGGACGCCAAGCTGGAGGCTCTTAAGGACCTGGCTAACGCGTCCCGGGATATCACCTTTGCCCAGGAGTTCATCAACCTCGACGGTATCTCGCTGCTCACTCAGATGGTGGAAAGTGGGACTGAGTAAGTGAGAAGAAGACTGTTTCTTTTGCTGTTTGGATTTGCCTTGTTTGCACCGTTTTCCCCTGCAGCATCTTTTTTGTTTGTGCATGTGTGTTATAGGGAGCAGGGAAGAGTACACACTTCCAATGTTTTCCTCTGGATTTTGGATTTATGTGGCAATATTAGACTTTGACTCAAGAATGTGATCCATCAAAACTAGCAAACACAGACTCCAGTTCGATGGGATACCTAATTCAAATCTTACCATATTTAATTTCACATATCGCTGACATTATTTTTCACAGGCCTGATGTAACGAACCACAAATTTGTAACAAGACCCCGGCGTTATTTAAAAGGGCTGCAGGTTTGGATGGTATTCAGGTGGATCTCCGATTTCAGTGAGAATAAAAGGGGATCTTTGGAGTTGCACTGTGCAGTCTGACCGGTTAAGTTCAAAGCATTTACAGCAGCTGACTGGCCGCTCATTCACTGACATTCCTCAGTTCACTCTGTTAAGCTGGATTTATTTTACTGGTGTCTCGTGTCATCGCCATCTTTGTGAAGATGCCTTTGATGTGGAACGCTTTTATTTCAGCGTGCTGCAGAGTTGTGCGGATGTTATTAGGTCATATAGCAAATGTCATTATATGCACTGCATGAAATAATCAGTCATACATTTGCGCTGAATGAAAACCCTAACCTTGTGCATAAGTTTTGCCTCGGGTTCAACAATGCTACCCTGTGCTGCAAAGAGAAGAACAGGTTCACACAGTGCCCAGCAGCTCCTGTTCATCTTTGGTGACCATGATAGTGATATTGCACACAGCTGAGAGGAAATACTCTGCCTTTTGCATGTTCAGCACATCCAAAAACTCACAGTGTGTGTTGAGGTGGGGGGTGGAGGGCAGGCGTAGTGCCCTGGAGACCGTCTCAACTGAAGGTTAAAGCGAGGACTTTTTTCGCTGAGGTGAAACTTCTCAGCCGTGATGCCAGGGGAGGGGAGTGGGCGGGCGAGGGAGATGGGGTTTGTGCCAGTGGCGTGCTGTGGGGAGTGCAAAGAGCTCGCCAGAACCAAGAGTTGAATTACAGTATGAGTGCAAAACGTGCACGCAATCACACAGAAGTAGATGGACGGTGCAAACTGGCAGGGAGGGCAGGAGCGGCCAGCCGTGCGAGACGTGCTCGTTTTCTGCTTCGTGCAATTCCCATTATCCAGCCCTTCTTTTTCCAGGGGGAGAAACGATAGATCGAGGAGTTGTTTTGCACCTAATGCGTGGTTATAAACACACGACATTCAGCGTGTCCCGACAGAAGAGCAGTGAAAACCCAAAGTAAGAACTGCAGTTTTTTTGTGCGGGTGTCGTCTTGTCACGCTCATGATTGCTTTTAAATGAAGGTTCAAATTCTGGTTAGACATGTAATGGCTTTTTCTTAGCAGAAACCACTCAGTGATCTAGTGTTTGTGGGTACAGCTTGACAGGAAATCAGTGAGGCCTCTTCTCCTTTTTGAATATGATGTTCAAATTAGCAAATATTTGATCTTAATGCAAGGAGCTGTCACAGCAGCACCGAGGTTCCTCCTGTTGCTCCTGGCCCTTTGATTAAATATGTTTTTCATCTAAATTCCCATCAAATCCTATTCAGGGCTTGAGAGTTTGAGCGGCGCGTGTAAGCAAAAGAGAGCAGGGCGAGTGGTTCTGCTGCATTTCCATCTCAACAGAAGGAGCTTATGAAACAGGCATGCAGATAGGTATCAGAGGCTAATGCACACACTCTCTCTCTCACACACACACACACACACACACACACACACACACTCATTAGTGTGCCTGCCAACCAACTTGGTGAACTGTAATTATTCAAGAGGCTCTGTGCTCGAGACTACTCATGAGGGCAGAGCAGTTCTGTGATCTGATGCTTCTGCCAAAGATGCTGCACAATATTCATGTGTAGATCAGCTGCCCAGCTAAACTCCAAGTTTAAGGCAGACATTGCCCTCTACTGACAAAAACATGGAGCAACTCATACTGTGGTTTGACACACGTTCAGAATGTACAGTGCAACTTCAAACTGATTAACACCGCCAGACTTACTATCAACTTCGGTCTTCTTTGACCAGGTTTAACATATGCTGCCACCTTGATATTGTCATTCATGTTTTTTCTGTTTTTGTCTTGTTAGCTCCCAGCATAATCTTGGCTGTTAAATTCACAAAACCTGTTCTAAACATTATTCCATTGAATTGTACCTTATTAGCAGTGTCATCCCTTTGAAAACTGGATTTACAGAGTAAAAGGAACACTGATACTGAAATCAAACTCCACTGTTAAAACAGTTTTTTGTTTATTTTATCAGGTGAAATTAAGAAGTTCTGCAACTCCACCCATTAAGAGCAGAAAAAAATGTCCCTTGTTTAAATCCCATGAAGGTTGTCTCTTTCTGGACCTGGCCCTCGTTTCCAGGGCTGCTGCTGTTTGTAGATCGCTTCCAGGAAGTCCCGTTCTGACCAATCCTGTTCTATCAGATTTCTCCAAATTAACAGTCTGACCCTGAGAGATGAATTCATGGTGAATTCACTCCATACCCATGTTTGCCCTCCTGTCTCAGTGCATGCTTATCAAATGTCTTTGAGCTATTCAGCTAGTCTAGTCTGAGACCTGGATCTTCCTAGCAGTGATGATCCACGACATAAAGGTTGAATCAGTTGGACACAGAAGCTGAAGTTTGAGATCCATGCTGAAATCCCAGAGCCCAGATGCATGTGGTCGGAAGCAGACTGCCAGATCTCTGAAGCAATACAGAGGTGCACATGGAGACAACCTCATTCATATTAGCTGATTTTTGCACACATGGGTAGTATCGCTGAACTTCATGAGTGCACCTGTCATCTCGAATCTATTCAGGGAAAGTTAACTCTCTGCAGATGTTGCTTCCTTTTGCTTGTTTAGCGTAAGGCATTTCTCCCACTGCACCTGTCACATATTTACAAGTTGGTCTCTGCTTTTTGAAATGTGCAAAACTCCGTTTCGTTATGCTCCCTGTGGCACATTAGGTCTGCAGCAAGCCGCTTTGTCAGCCGTTTCTGCTTGGCATGCTTTGAGCACCTTAGCGATCCAAAGTGTTTATTTTGAGTCGGTGTATTAAAGTTGTTTATATTGAGACTTGTTTTTGCACAGTAAGGAATCCTTCTTCTGTGTATGAGAGTGGACCTCCTTAGAGTCTGGTCTCTTTGAGGGATGCTTATTGTTAAAAGATTGTGATTTGTGTTGCTCCCTGCTGAGACTTTAAGGTTTTGTTGTGTGTTTCCCACCTGTGACACCTAAGTTTCTCTTTACAGGCGCTATCAGAAACTGCAAAAGATTATGAAGCCATGGTAAGCCCCTCCCATCCCCCCGGGTAACGTCATTGACTCTGTGCTCTTCCTAACCTGCTGCCTGAGTCTGCATGATGAAGACTCTGGCCCCAAAGCCTTATGGGGAATTACTATAATTATGTGTTTAACACAGCCATTTACAGGCTTCTGTTTTGAAATCAGTTTTGCACTTAAATTTTTATTTTTTTTTGCATGTGGTTTTGGGCAAAATAATCTTCTTACGTCTTTGCCTCAGACTGTTGGAAGGCCATGATTTATTTCTAAAAATGTAATGCCGTGAGAAATCTATAAAAACCCGATCAGATATGGCTATGGCCATTTGGGGTTCAGCGGAGCTAATTTATTAGTTTTAGTCGGTGCTTACATTGAATTAAATCTTGGTCTTCTTTCCTAAATAGTGCTCAGGGTGAGGGGGATTGTCTCTGCACTCACTATTAGACTTCAGCTACTTTTACATTATTAGCCAATAGCACATCACACATGAAGACATCACACATTAGGATCATCATCCATCTGTCAAATAAGATTTTCTTCTCTTTCTTTATCTTAAATAATCTATCCTCTAATTTCAGTGTTCCTCGATTTCATTAAGCATTTACTAGTTACAGTAACTACATCAAAATGCCCAGTACCATCTGCAAAGGCCTCTTCATTCTTCAGCTGTGGGTTACTAATGACTGTTACTAATCATGTACCATGCAGCAGTACTGACCCGTGTGCTGAAAGCATTTCTTATCATTTTATCTTCGGTTTCTGGTTTGCTGATTTGACGGTCGATGCCACTCTGTTGTGTTTAAAACGGCGATCTTCACTTTTGTAAAAAGTGTATCTTTTTTTTTTCTTCTCGATAGAAGTTTCAGGAAAGATGCCAACATTTTTTAGTCAAACATTTATTGTATTTGACTATAGCCTCATAGGGGTTTGCTATATTTTCATGTTGCATCTACTAAAGCACCTAACAGTAAATCAGTGTAAGATAAACAATGAGCAACACGTTTAGGCCAGGTCACAGTATTTGCCTGAGCAATGCCAGTTGTAAGCAGTTGTAAGTACTGTAAAAGCTACTGGTGAAACTAATAAAAGGCCAGAAATCCCAAAACTCATGTAAAAGTTAAGTAGAAAGGTAATGAAACTCCAGAAACTCCTACTGCTGTGATTTATGAGGAAGTAAAAGCTTCTATATTTCATCATTTGCGATTTTTTTTTTTTCTCATTAAGTTCATGCAGCAGAAATATGAAGTGGAGGCTGTTTAATGTGGTCCTTGCTTTGGCCCCCTGTGACTCTTGCAGAGCTGATTGATTTCTCTTGATATTTGTGTAACTGCATGACTTCACTCTATAACATAGCTTTCTGGTCCTGATTGAACGCCGCCCTGTGCTGCCCGGCTCCTGCTGATTTTCTGATGGCCCCTGCTGTTTCTCGAAGGCCAGTTTGTCTGCACTGCATCTCAAGCCTCTGTCCCCATTTATTCTTCTCTCCCCCTCCGCCTGTCTTCTGTCTTTCTTCAGCCAGCCTGGTTGCGGCATTGAATTTATTTTCATATGCACCATTTTCTCTGATTCTGCCTACCGCTCGCCCCTTGTTGCCGTCCAAGCCATCAGGGCTTTGCAGATTATACACTGCTCCAAGCCATCTGCTAGAGAGAAGCGTCCTATGGTTTGCGTGTGTCTCTGTGTGTCCTGCCCTTTAGTTTTGGAGACTTGCTGTCCTTCACTTTGACGGCCTTTGTGGAGCTGATGGACCACAGCATCGTCTCCTGGGACACTTTCTCTGTGGCATTCATCAAGAAGGTCAGACCAAGAAAACGTTTCATTAAAGGCAGCCCTGATTTATTAACGGCATTCAGAGTGCTGTTGTTATTCGCTGAATAAAGCTTTGATCGAACATTTACATCATGACATTTACAGCCTCTGCAATGAAGCTTGTCCTATGATAATGTCCCGAAGCTCAATGTCTATAAAAGTGTTTGGCAATGGTTCGATTTTCAGGACATAAACATTAAAGGCAAAAATACTCATTATGAGATGTGTGTTTAATTTTTTCCCTCATCTCAAAGTGTTTCTATTTTTTTTTTTTTTTTTACCTTTGTGACCTCTATGAAATGTGTTTTTGTAAAACATGTTTTCAGAGTTTGTACCTAAGTTTGAATTTAAACTTTTAAAAGTTATGAAATCTTTTCCATCCTATTTTTCCAGGATCCTATTGCCTTAATTTTCAATCAAAAATTGCTATGCAAAATTTAACCGTGTCTGCGACAGATCCTCTAAACGCTTTGCCCTGTTTTTTTCAGATTGCCAGCTTCGTGAACAAGACGGCCATGGACACGGCAGTGCTGCAGCGCTCCCTGGCGATCCTGGAGTCCATGGTGCTCAACAGTCAGGATCTTTACCACAAGGTGGCACAAGAGATCACCATTGGACAGCTTATCCCGCATCTTCAGGGGTATGTGAACGAAATTCTTCTTTTTTAACATTAATCGAGCTCGCTGGTTTCTGAAAAGCTTCATAGTGATAAATGCCTTTAACCTCCTATTTGGACTGTGTTTTAATCACAGGACTGATCAAGACATTCAGACCTACACTATAGCTGTCATCAATGCTTTATTCCTCAAAGCTCCTGAGGAGAAGAGACAGGTGAGGCTGCGGTGCACGCACACACACAAATACACTGCATATACTGTATCGTGCATCATTTCATGTTGCAGTCATCAGCATTTTTCAACTCTAACAGTGTCTAACTGTGTCTTTTGTATGCATCTGTATACGAAACTATAAAACATCTGCAGTGTAGTGCAATAAATAAAACCTGAGTGTAAAGAAGTGCTACCATGCTCCCATTTCTCCAGTCTTTCCCGCACACACACACGCTCTCTCACACATGTCACGCGTTGCCCTGTAGCTCATCACATGATCCCTTGCCCCAGCATCATAGGGTCCAGGGATGCGCTCTGACATTAATAATGAATGATGCTAACACAGAGCCTTTCTCCTGCGCAGCGCACAAAGTTGAAGGCACGCTAGACCGAAACGAGCTTCGCCGCAGTGCTGAAAACAGACTGCGTGTGGCTGTTTATTATCAATTTAACACTTTTTGTCACCGATCTTGCTCAGAGAAGATGTTGTGTTTTATAAGACTCTGTTTAGGGGACAAGCAAGCTGTTTCTCTTTTAGCTCAGGTTACGTGTTTGTGTTATTTCTGCGAACAGGCCGCTTTTAAAACGTGGGGCTGTGGGACCACAAACTAACACTAATCCTGATCGTTTATTTCAGCGTGATGCAGAAGATGTGAGGTGCTGGCTGCACTCTTTTTGTTTTGTTTTTCCTCTAAGGTCAAGAGTGTTTTGTGTGTCTGTGTGCGTGCGTTAAGGACTCGACCATCAGTAGACCTATTATTACAAACCCCCAGACTGTCACCGTTCTGCTGACTCTGTTGCCCCCCACCCCCCTTTCTCCCCTCTCGCCACAGGCTGCTCGGCTGACAGAAAATGTTTTTTTTAACCTCCTCTCACACTTTTTTTTTCTCCTCCACATTCACTCACTCACTCACCCTCTCTGTCTCTCTGTCTCTGACTTTGTTTCTTCACTGCACACGATATGGTAGTATGATGAGCACATTGTGGACATCCTAAATTGTCCCCTGACAGTAAGTGCACCCTTGATTAGCACCCTTTGTAGTTTGCACTGTAGAAGACAACAGTTAGTGCATTTAGTATCCCTTCTTAAGTTCCTTTTTTTCGGATGGCTTTCTTACTTTTTTAATTAATTAATTATGTATTTTTCATTTTTACCCGTCTTAATTCCTCATCGTAGCATGGACAATCCTAAGACGCTTTGTCTTGATATGGCGTTGTGTCTCACTCTCTCTCCCGCTCTTCCCTGTTCCTCCCCACTGTTCTTTCTCCCCCTTTAGGAGATGGCCCATATTCTTGCCCAGAAACAGCTGCGCTCCATCATTCTCAGTGTAAGTCTACCCATACCCTTCTCCTCTTTACCCCTCCAGTGTCTTCCTCTGTCTCCTCCTCTCTGTCTTTGTCTCTCCCTGTTGCTGTTCGAGTTTCAACCTCTTCTCTTCTGTAACAAAAATGACACCTGCCACATCTTTCTCTGTTTCACCCCCTTGGTCGTTATCTCTTGTGGATACTTTTTCCACACCTGTTCCCTTTTGTCTCTTCATCATCTCTCTCCTGTGTGAAATCTCATTCTCCGTCCCCTTTTCCTTCATCTGCCTTCTAATCCTCGCCATTCACATCCAAATCCTCTTATTCCTCTTTGTCATATCTTGTCGTCCTCCGGCATAATCCACTTCTCGCCTTTCTGACCCTAAACCCTTTCCCCTCTCCTTTACTTTTCCCATTTGTCCTCTACGCCATGCAGAATGTGATCCGGAGCAACACGCCCATTAATGATGAGATGGCACATCAGCTGTACGTGCTGCAGGTTCTCAACTTCAACCTGCTCGAGGACCGCATGATGACCAAGATGGATCCTCAGGACCAGGTGTGGAGTGGGACAGTCAATCAAAACGGGTGGTGGTGGGTGTGAAAAGGGAGGGAGGTAGATTATCATCTGCAGCGGCTTCATTTCTCAGCTCAACAAAGATCCCAAACAGACTGCTAATACGTTAAAAGCATCCCTGAATAGAAAAACACTGTAACGACTGGATGGATCATAGACTGACTTTCAGGTTCGTTGGAATTGTACAAACTCTGTTTTTGCCGTATATACTCTGTTACCATGTGTGTTTGTACCTCTCCCCCCATTTTTACAATCATTAATCTTCTGTTCAGTGGCTCGTGGGTTGTTTGGGCTGGAAGCATCCAAAATAATAATAATTTTGGCTCAATATTTAAATCGGGGAATTGGCTACTGTCCAGATTGCCTAGGGAGCTGCGAGACCCCAGACGATGGAGAATGAGGGTGAAAGATTTTAAGACTGTAAAGTGGTAAATGGAAGAAAAGACTGATGGGTTTGTGAGCAGCGCTTTAACATTCCTCTCTGTGTGTGCAGGCTCAGAGAGACATCATCTTTGAGCTTCGGAGAATCGCCTTCGACGTAGAGTTGGAGCCCAACAACAGCGGCAGCATTGAGAAACGCAAGTCGATGTACACCCGCGACTACAAAAAGCTTGGCTTTATTGTAAGTCTTTTTAGAGGGCTTCGTTAATCCGCTTCCTCTCTGATGTTATCCTCCTGGTAAAAAAAGCTTCTTTTAAACATATCGCAGCTAGTGCAATAACAGGCTGTATATCAAAGATAAACAAAGCTGACATGATGTCACCCACTGGTTTGAAAACTTCCTAAAGTTAATGATTTTGGCTCCTGTGGTCTTTGAAAGCCACATATCACAAGTGAAGTGGAGATCTCACTGAGAAACTGAGGATGTTCCACACTTACACAGGATAGTCGTGACCCAAAGGTTACTGATTCATCGTTCTTTGACAATGAAAAGAAGAAAAGGACTATCATGTTGTATTAACCTGTGACTATAAACTCATCATGCTTATGCTTTGGCTTTGCTGTTCATACCCAGTAGCTACGTTTTTTGTACAGCCTTGGATGCAATGTACCAAAATAAGTATAGTATTGTGGAATGTGTGTGTTCATGTGTTGCTTTTGTGTTGTATGCAGCAGTCTAACTATGGCATAAGAACTTAAGCAAAGCCACTGTGGCTTGGTGTAAGCCCAGAGCCGTTTCGGGGCTCTTCCCATTCACACTCCGACTGCAGTGTGCTCAGTAGAGATAAGGCCAAATTGGCCTGTCTTGTCTCCACTGTGTGGAGAAAACCCACCCTAAAAATCCTTAGTCTGCTTTCAGTGCACCTCAGTTTGCACAGACACACACATACATACTCCGCGTGCACACATATAAAACTCATCGTTCTCTAGATCAGCCTTATCACTCCTGAGAAAAGTTGTTTACCTTCTAATATACGCAACTTCTATGCAGTAGATATTGTTGGACATGCTGGGAGATTGTTCACATTTGATTAGATATGCATGTGCCACGTAGTCTATTTCTGGTTTAAGCCTATAAGTCTGCTTGCTGTCAGGCAGAATTACAAAACTGATGAGCCAGGTCTCACTGTCCTCCATTTCTCTTTCATCCTCCGCTTCCTTTACTCGTCTTCCTGTTGCTGTCCTCTTCAGTATTCTGCGTCACATTTAAAAGTCAAGAAGATTCTCGGAGTGACGCGTCTTCGCGTGTATCTGTGCATTTAATTGTTAGTCGTCTGCAATGTCTGGAAATAATTACGTCTGACAGACTTTCAGCACAAACGGTTTCTTCCTGCATGTCTGATGCAATATTTAGATGTTAAAAGTAGTGCCTGTGTTTTTGTTATTTAAAAGTTTTGAGTCTGATTGTTGAATATTGTTGAATATTTTAGTATAAGTTAATATTTCATATTGTTCCTTCCCCATGGCCCTTCGCTTCCAGTTAGAGTTACTTACTATATTTCGAAATTTACTTGAGTTTAGTGTCGTAACTACGATATCCATCTCCAAAATGTCAACTTTTAGCCCAATAATCTTTTGCATTTCACCTACTGTGGAAGATATTTTAAGTGTTTATACACTAGTAGAAGATATTCAGACTCTCAACAGACAGATATATATATAAACACCTAGCAAGGCTTGGAAAACAACCTTTTTAGTAGTTTCCATTGTAGTAGATCTTACAGGGTATCAGCCATGAGTGTGAAGATCATGTATCTGTTTAATAATCAGCGACAAGTGGTGTATTTGTTTTTACTTAACAGATTTCAAGTGGGCAGAGCTCTAGTTTTAAAAATAAAGTCTGCACCAATTATAATTTTGCATTATTTTAACCTAAATCTAATTACAGTGGGTTATTTGAGACTGCCAGCCTGCTGCGAATAAATCAGATCAATCCACACCCACACACTCCTCAGTACTTTTCTACTGTTTGTTTAGTGTTTTTTTTATTAACATTGTCTTTAATGGAATCAAAAGCTTTGAGGGGCTTTAAAAGGATGACTTCCTGCTCCACTAATGCGGCCCTAAAACTCCAAGTTTCCTCCCTGACAGAAGGAGTGTTTATGTTGTGCATGTGATCCCTCAGCTGGGGGGGAAAAGGGGAAATGGGATGTTTAATCGATTATATCAAAGAGATTAAAGGTTAAAAAGAAGATTTGGTGAAATGTGTTTAAAAACATGTCTCACACTGCACCTCTGTTTTTCTCAGAACCATGTGAATCCAGCTGTGGATTTCACCCAGATTCCTCCAGGCATGCTGGCTCTGGATAACATGCTGTACTTTGCCAGGCACCACCAGGACGCTTACATCAGGGTAAGCACGCACGTACAACCCTAACGCACACACAAATGCCGCACAGAGATTCCTGTAGTGTCCTACAAAAGCCTCACTTCCCTCCAGCTCATTCAGTCACTGAAGTTTCTGGCTCGTTCTCAACACATCTTTCAGTAAAACTGCATTTCACGAGGTTTCTCAGCCCTGACGATAAAACTTATTTAATTTCTTTCACCGCCAGTCTCTAAACAATGCTGCACTGACATTAAGTGCTTTTTGTCATCCTTTCATGATAGCCAGCATGATTTTATACAGCTTTCATCATTATGTGTGTGACGGTTTCTAGACACGATTGTGGGAAAAGAGAAGCGTTAGTGGTGCCCGCTCAGCCCTTATCAGACGAACAGTGGGAGAAAACACAGCCTTCAATTCCACAAATGAAACTGTCGCCAGCTAAAATGATTGGGACCTTGATGGCCTCGGTTATGGCGTGCTGCCACCATCCACGTAATTAGAGTGGGGTTTTTTGCTGATGACTTTTATGTGTAGATTTAATTTATGTTAATCCACGAGCTCTAAGGGGTCAGATAAGGTCAAGAAAAAGACTTATAGTTTCTACCTCAGTGTTTATTAGTAAAATACCTTCAGTGTGACATTGAACCCTTTTAAAAGGGTTTAAGGCCCCTGCACCTAATTAGTGTCAAAAATGCAATGCGTGCTAATGCTCACCTGTCACTGCAGCAGGTAGCTCTGAATGTTTGATTTTACACCGGATAGACTTCCTGACACAACTCCAAAGGGCATTTGTTTCCCAGGCTGGAATTAAACCAGCGACTTTTCGCTTTTCCAAGTGAATCTGCTTTAACCAAACCCAGTAAATGCTATTAATTCCTGTCAGTTAACCTGTCAGAGTGGAACACAGCGCAACATTACAAATTATTCTTCACATAGAGCTGGGGTATCAAACATAGGATCTGTGGGCCAGAATCGGCCCAGCAAAGACTCCCATCCGGCCCCTTGGATGGCTTTGGAATATACGAAGGAGGACATAAATTATGGCTTTTCCTACTGATAAAAACACCACTCACTGCTATTCATTCTGCACCAAAGTAATGAAGTAATAGATTAAAAAAAACCCCGAAATTACAGTGAAAAATCATGAACTTTTCTATCAAATATATAGAAGCAAAAATTAAAAGAAACAAAACAAAAAAAAAAAAATTTCTGTAAATTAGGAAACATTCAGTTTTTTAATTAGTCTGAGCAATTTGCTTTTTTTTTTCAGCCTTCGGGCAACACACTCACCAGAAATGTCTTTTTTTGTTTTATAGCCCTGAGGAAATACAGTCCTTATTTCTTGCCTGGCTTATTTTATAACCTCTTGTTTCCAGATTGTCTTGGAGAACAGCAGTCGAGAAGACAAACACGAGTGTCCGTTCGGCCGCAGCAGCATCGAGCTGACCAAGATGCTGTGCGAGATACTGAAAGTGGGCGAGCTCCGTAAGTCTATATCAGCAAACGCACACACACACGCACACACACACACACACACACACACACACACACACACACACACACACACACACACACACACTTTGCACACACTTTGCACACACTTTGCACACACTTTGAATAAAGACATAAAAAAACCCAAGATGCTTTACATGCAGAGATGCATATAGTTGTGTGCAAGAATACAAACATCCAGAGACACAAGTACACACAGCCCCTAACTGTTAAGATGAAAGCAACCATTATGCCCTGTAATTGTGCTGCCAGGAGTTCATTATTTAGTGATGCACCTCGCCCCCACGGAGCCCCTTTTCAGCCTAATATGCCGCCTCTGGACGGCACACTGCGCAGAGAAAGAGACGCTGTGCCTACGTCCACTTCAAATTGATGTGCCCTTTTCATCTGTCTTTACTTGTTTAAATTGCTGAGCTGGTCTCGGTTCCAATCCAGACTGACCCCTGCTGCTGCCTGTGGGGAGGAAGGAGGCATTTTTAGCTCAGTTTTAAACAGATCTGCCCTTTTCTTCTGCTTATATTCTTTTTTTCCAGAGGAGTTGGCTGCAGTGCAGGTTTTTGTTTTTTTATACTCTTGTCGGAAAATTGTCCCGATAAAAGTACCAAGCTAGGTTTCAATACCAGATAAGAAAGTGTGGAAACACTGCTTTTTTTAAACGTATTGTAATTGCCCTGTCTATTTTAAACATGCTCTTATCTCTGCCAGACTGAGCTCTAACGCTACATTTCTATCCCCGACTTTCCTACCTTGGTCACATTCTGCCTGCTCTACTTTTATCCCGCGAATGACCTGTAGACACGTCCTGACCGGGAGAGATGGGCTGGGTGAGTGCAGGGCACCGGTGGTGTGTGAAAACATGCTGAGCTTTTAGTTTTTCATGTTTCAGTGATCACTTTCATTCTACTCTGTGTTTGCCTGATGATTCTTTGCAGCAGATCTCTGGGTTATATTTATATTCCGTGTATGTCAGTGCTCTTTTTTTTCTTTTTTTAAATCCAGTGCTTCACTCCACGTGCCCTTTAGGCCTTTTCTCTTAGCAGACTGAAATTCTTCACTTCAGTCTCTCTTAGAAATATCAGTTTGACCTCATTCGTACCAAAATACAGATGAAACAGCCAGACTTGTCCCTAAATAGGGAAACATGTGTATCTCTAAGGCTTTTTCTAAGCTTCGAATTGAAGGGCTTATGCAACAGAGCTGGATCCCTGGGATGAATGCCAGACTGTCATTATAAATAAAACTTTCTGTTTTTGAGAGACTTTCTCCTTCAAATACAGTCCAAATTTCCCCCCCTCCCAAAACAAGATTTGGGATTCACTTTGAAATGTAAGAGCCGTGATGCCAGCTTTTGAACTGTGCACTCATAACGAGCCGGATGGTCCCTCTCTTCTTTAGCCCGAAGGATGCGACTAAGCTGATGATACTGTTATGTTATGACACAAAAAAATTCCCCTCCAGGACCGGATGCCCTAGTTGAATTATAGCAGTGACCTTGACTCGTACTTTTCAGCCTTTCAGTCCCCAGTGGCTGTATAATGTCCCCTTTACTGAGGGTGTTAGTCTGGGACACTGAACATACCATTAATATTTATGATGCAGCAGACTGTGTTTATGTATTTGTGAAATGGGAGGGCAGATAAGAATTGCAAAGGTGAACCCATAACCTGCAGAGAATGACCGATCTATCTGCGATATTATGCTCTGCTGACATGATAACGGCACATACGCCTGGTTAAAACATGACACGATGGCTTTATACATAAGTAGGCCATCGTTGGGTACAAGGTTTTAAAAAAAATGGATGTAGAGGGAATGAAAGGAAACAAGGCAAACACTGGGGACAGGAGAGAAAAGACAACATTTCGATATATTTTTATTTACTGAGCTCTAAATCTTAATCTTCTCATCCATCTCCGTCAGAGCTCCAGTAAATATTTGCTCAGTCTCACACTCTTTGAACATTGTATGAGTCCAATCCTTATGAGAGGATGCCACTGTGCCCCAGAGTACTCATAAGCTGCATTGCTTTTCTCCTGTAGTGAGCTAAGTGCATTTTCATACACACCCCATTAGCCCTGTGTATATTAACACACACTAATGAACGTACGAGTAGGACAAATGTAACATGGGCCTGGCAGGTGCTTAGAGAGTGACGGCTAGTCATTAATAGAGTGTGCGTGCGTGCGTGTAGCACTTTCCCCAGAGAGATGATGGTGGAGAAATGAGTCTTGGCTCTACACTGACATCATTTGGTTGACCTTTCGTTGGAGAAACAGTGAAATACCTGACACTAATGAGGATGTTAGAACTTTTCTCTTTTTATCAGCTTTGATGGTATTTAAGCCAACATACTGTTGTGCGTTGTTCCACCAGTAACTTAAAATGTAACAGCGACGTTTCTCTTTATTGTAAGCGTTTGTACTGTGGAAAAAACTGTCTGTTTCTTGTTCACTACAAAAAAGTATGAAAACTAAGTCATGGACGAATAAATCTGACTCTTGACAGTTTGGAGGGCGGAGCCCAAAGGCCCTAATGTGATTGGTCACTTTCAAAGTGGTGACACCTCCACCTCTGTAAATGACAGACCACATTGGTGCTAGAGATGGCAACGTTGTTTGGCCAGTTGGTAAACAGTTTTGGATAGGGCATCTAACATAGGTGGAGTTGCCATAGTAACATCACCTATTTAATTTAGGACTTACATTTTAAATTAAGTCTGTGGCTGTGAACATTTTTTTATGTTGTTGTTGATGTTTTGCTACTGTGTATTTTGTACTATGCTATTAACACGACACATTAACGCTAGCAAGTCTGGTTAGTTCTTAGAAGATTAACTGGTAGCTTGAATGTGTTTGCTAAATGTCTGGATAATTAGATGAATGGGTTTCAGATTTTTAGCGCTGACTTGCATCCTGCTGTCAAGATAAACTGTAAAAGCTTTGTAAAAACCTTGTTGAGCTTATAAGTTTTTATGCAGCCCCATCGCTACAGCCCAGTAGTTCAATCAAAGACTGAAAAACATGAAGAAATTTAGTAATGGCTGGTGTTGTTTTTTGCCAGCCATCTACATGGTGATGCTTTTATTATGAGTGTGCTGCTAAGCTATTTCACCACTCATCTCAAAGCACCACTCTGACTCCTGTAAGCACAGTTGCACACGAGCTGCTGGAACGTCTGCATCCATCACTGTAAAACAGTAACTTAAATGTTCTTGTGAATAATGTTCCACCACACAGTCTTAGTGCTGCAGAAGATAAATAAGAAATTGATACACTGAGAAAGCTGTACTCCCTAAAACTTTGATGCTACCGAGCTACACGCTGATGCAAAGCTGCAAAACAGGAAAAAAGTGTTCGCTTTTTTTTTTCTTTTTTCTTTTTTTTAAAAAATCTGCTCTGTATCCCTTTGTGGATAAAGGCAGAAGAAAGAGACCGTGGATTAATGGTGACAGCAGCGACGTCTCTGTGGCTCATTTTCTCTCTCCATCTGTGTGAAATGCAAGTATGGCTCTGGCACGCAGACGCTCTCTTCTTGTTTTCTCACGAGGATGAAACGCGGAGGGATTCTGGATTTGCCGGGGCCTGCTGAAGTTGCCTTTCTTCCCTGCTCGCATCTTCAAGCGCTTTCATTCTAACCACATTTTTCTCACTTTTCTCAATTTTCGTTCTTGCTTTCATGCATCCTCCTTTTTTTATTTGTCCCTCTTGGTGTGTCTGAAGAACATCTGTCCCGCTCAGACTTGTAGTCCTTTCTCCTGCTTTTATGGTCTCGGTTGCTGTCTTTTCCCATGAATTTGACAAAAATGGCACAAGCACACCAGAAAGTAGCATTATACCATTGTCTAAAAGAAATACTATATAATCCACTCATGAATCTGCAGTGATAGTTTTCTTAGTCCTCGCTCAGGTGAACAAACTTTCTTCTATTCTGTTTTTCTATTCCACTCTATCCGTGTTTTGAGACCTTATAGTATTTTGCCTTTGTTGCTGTTGTTCAGATGTCACTGTACATATTTGATCTGCACAAAGGAGGCAAGCTTATATCAGCGCTGATAGAGCCTACATAATTCATAACAGCAGGTGTCACTCTCTGTCCTGCCTCCCAGTCTCTCTTTCTCAATTACTTCCATTAATACATACCTGTCCTGGCTCTATTTCTCCATTTCTGATGCCTCGCTTCGGATCCTAAAAGATTAATTGTCCCAACAGTGTTTCTGCTGGAACACGGGGCCTAATGGAATCTGTGTCTTTGAGACGCCGAGCCATGACTTCTCTCTCCCCGCTTAAGCCGGCCCATGGAATATTTATGAAGTTATTTAGAACAGGCCAGGCATGGTGAGTAATGGCCCTGCTTGGTGATTCACGGTGTGTCGTCTCTGTGCTGAGATGGAGAGCTGGGTGGTGAGGCATGGCGGGTCCAGGTAGGACGCACGCATGCTAGCAGACACGGATGCCAAAATCAAAAGGAGACCAAACCCCATTTCTAAGAACACAGAGAGAGGCAGACTGACGGTCACGTGATGTTCTTCAGGTTTGTTTCTGTGTCTTTCTTTAGAAAGCCATCAGCCAAGGTCAGAACAAAAGGCCGTGTACAGCACTTTGGTCAAATTCACTGTACATTTCAGCACATGAGCAGCATCGCAATAAGGAACATTTACAAAATTCTCTTAATTCAGTTTTGTTGTTTATATCGCCTCATCTGTGTATCTCTTACTTTAAGCAAAAATTTATTATACTGTTCATATATTTGCACCGCCTTCTAATATTCTAATAAACTCTAAGTGACGCTAGTTAGAGAGTAACGGGGCTGTTGTGATACATATGGCTAGTTGAGTCCAGTCACTCAAAGGTTTGTGTGTGGACTTGTGTGTATGTAGTATGTCCAAGCCCAGCAGGTGACTCAGAGTCATCCAAACTCATTAACCTCCCCTGCTGTTACCCAAAAAACAACACACACACTTCCACACATACACGTACAACCCTTGAGAGGTAACACAGTGTGAGATTAAAAGGCTGCTATGTGTTCGGACTGGGCCGCAGTGTGCCAGTGAGATGTAGTTTTTGCACACACTCACAGCCGCGAAATGGATATTCATGTTGGGACATGCAGCCATACACTCATGCAGAAGAGTAAATAGCAGCCACAAATATCATATCTCACATTCTCAGGCTTTTTAATCAGTCCGTTTCAAATGGAAAGAAACAGCTTCACAGCTTTAAAATGTATTTCATTACGACTTTATGGTTTCTGATTGTTTTCTATGGCACGTTAGTGTCTGTAGTCGCTATCTTTGCTATCTGTACCTTAACTAATTTCTATCCGTGAGCACATCTGAGGGACGAACGTGCATTACACACCATGTGGTGCATAAAACAGTAAAACAAGCACAGAGGACGCATTGCTCAGGGATGAAATTCTACCTCCTGCTCGTATGTCACACGCTGCGGGGAGGCCAACGCAGCATAAGAGCAATAAAGCCGTGCCAAATATTCAACAGTGTCACTACTTCAGAAAATCATATCAAACAAGAATAAGCTCAAACTTGCCACCGGTAAATGGTCCTTGAAGTATCCGTGACTCAGCTCGCAAGGTATTTATTTTCATCATAAAATGTTTCTGATATTCTGGAGATTTCCTAATGCTGGGATATTTTTAGTGCCTAGCAGCAGAGTTTGCTCTGCAGGATTGATTTGAGACTTTTGGATTATGTTTTCCAGCCTAAAACTTGTAACCTAGCATGAGTCCAAGCACATCAGAAGTAATCGATTTTGAGTCATTTCACTTTTGATAGCATTATTCACACTTCTGATTTGACGAGGCATTTTCCAAATTCAGCAACTTCTCCAACTACAAGTATTAAAGTGTACAAACATTAAGTTTTAGCTGTGCATTGACGTGGAAGCCGATCGTCAAATCACAGCTGCCACTGCAAGCCACCTCCTTTGTAATTCTCCCTCAGTGAATCAGGAGGAGATGATGGCAGAAGGATGTAAAGGCCAAGCGCAGAATCCCAAGTATCCCTCGAGTCATGACATGAGCATCTATTTGGCAGTCAGCAGCCACTTCTCACAGTTGTCAGTTGCAGGCTTGTGTTAACTGGGGGGAGGATAGCATTCTTCAGGGTTTTCCACTTCATAGCCTCGGGCATACACCAGTAAACGGATTGTAAATTTGAGAGCACAAACAACAACAAACTTGACAGATGGGTGCTTGAGAATCTCAATTTTTGAGCATCATTGGCATTTTCCAGAAACTCCCGTCCCCTGTCAGTTCTCAGCATGTTGTGATATACTAAAGTGGCTCAGTGGATGAAACATAAGCCAGCCTACGCAAGTGCTGCCGATCTAAATTTTGCTTGTATGTGTTTTTTGCTCTTGGAGGTCCTTGGATGTAATTTACCAGCAAACCATGCTCTCAACAATCTGTTTCCCCAAAAGACCTCTTACTGGCAGGCTGTCGAGGGTGAAATCAGACAATACAAAACCGCTGAGGTCTAGCGTCTTTATATAGTTGTAAAAGCACCAAAAGGTAGCTGCTGCGGAAGCTGAGAGTTACAAACGGGACAAAGTTTTCTGTGCTGTTAAAATGAAGGACGATGTGAATATGGTGTAAATGCACGTTTCTTTCCTATCAGATACAAAATGAGATCAAATGCAAAATTCTATCAGTGTAATCAAATATTCAAAAGAGGCCATTTCTGCGCTTGGAGGTTAAATTGTGGTTGCTAGCTAGTTGTAGTTTGCATGGAAGATGCGGCTTGTCTGCAAATATTTGGCATTTATTCCCCGAGCTGTAGTGAAACATGAAAAAGTACAACACGACCTAAACTGAGACAATATGGCTTCAAAGTAAAAGCAAAAGTTCTCTCTTTCCAGTTTGTGACACAGGTTTCACAGGTTTCTACCGCTTGGTGAGCAGTTTGCAAGTGTTTGCAGACCAGTTGATGTCTTTCATACAACCTACTCTAACTGAAGTAATCATGGGGCGATTTTCAGCACAGAGCCTTACCATCACTTTCACAGTAGTGACTGCCAGCAACCAGTTGTCAACCAGATGGGGAATAAAGCTTTTTTCCTTAGTGACCAGTGGGTAAATGGGGCTTTAGCAATCAATGAAACCAATTGGGGAATACATCTTTTTGACCACTGATTGCCAGATGGCCACTGCTGGGTCTCTAGGCCTGCATGCCTGGGGCGTTACGCAGCATTTGTTCCTTTCCAAAAAGTGAGGGCATTCCCAGATTAAAAGGAAAATGCACGTTATCGTTTGCACCTGACGCAGCTACAATCTTATAAGTCTATTATTTTTACTCGATGCACAGTACCTGTGTATGAATATGTTTCGTTCGCTCGTGCAGGCTGTGTTTGTGTGCATACCGCACTAATGCGCGAACACATATGTGCATGTAAGCTGGATCATTTTCTGTTGTTTTGTAATGATTAACAAACAATTCTGGTTTTTTGCATTTGGACCGCCGCAGACAGATTGTGTGTTTGTTTACGTAAGCATGACTCACGCCATCTGAGATATTCCTTCAGAAGAATCTGGCACGAGGCATAATAGAGTGCATGGTTTAGCCCCCATATTTTGCATATTAAGATATAAGTTGTGTTTAGTACCTTTAATAATTGCAACCCAGGCACAGCAGACTCACAAAACTCACAGCTGGATGCAAGCCTCATTGTAGCTGAGAAAGGAAGTCTGTGCGAGCAGATGCTGTGAAATTTGTTGGATTTCTGTCTCAGTCCACAGCGCTGATGGATTCACTCTGTCTCATTTTCCTTTCTCTCCATCTGTTACCCTCCTATCCTTTGCTCTTCCCCTGTCCTCTAATGCTTCTTGACCATTGTGAGCAACACCACATGCTAAAGTGGTTTTGTTATGCAAATGAAAGCCCCCGAATTTCGAGGCTCCGACTTTTCCCTGTTTTTCATCCTTATCTAATCTGCATCCCTCCCTATAATGGCACAGTTGTTGTTGTTAGGAGATTCCAAATAAAACAAATGTAATATTTTGAACAAATGGTTTCCCGTTTATGTCTTGCATCTCTTGCACTGCCTCTTTTTCTTTTCTTTTTTTAATCTTGCATTCCTGAGCAGAGCCTTGGACCAGCGACCCCCTTTCTGCTGGCATCCTTATTTAATGATCATTAGTTTCATGATTGAGATACTTTAATCAGAGCAGAGCCTTGCTGGTCTGGCCCAGATATTGTAAAGTTTTTATTGTTATTTCACATAGATTCCCGCCCCAAAATCTCATTGACCGTGCATTTGAAAGGGACACACTGACCCTATAACATTTGGCAGGGTCTTAATAGGCTCGTAGGATCATTAAAATCCCTGCTGAATTCATGTAGCAGTCTAGCACATAGATGGATCTACAAAAGCTCTCTCCCCTTAGATCCAGTATATTAGTAGAAACGCTACGCTTTGATGCATATAGGTTAGCTTTGATGTGTTTATTTTAAGCCTGATATCCATTACTTATGTGGTTTTAGTGACACTGTGCTGTAGAAATACACAGTCATGCAGCCAGCTGTGGTTTGCATCTCTGTGTACCTGCTGCTTTGGCATCCTGTACACTCACGCAAACAGTGACTGGATCCGAAAGATGATGCTGACGCTGCTTGCTGGACACACACACATACGCATGCACACATTCACACATTCACACACGCTCTCCCCTCATCACAGTTGGACATGAGGCCATGCTGGTATTGTAATTAGAGTGGGGATGACACTTTTTGCTGTGTATTCATGTGGCATAGCTGCAAGGTGACTCTGAGAGTTGTTGTGCTTGCTTTGTGCACGCTCACAGACACGCATGCACACAAACAAATACACAGCAGACCTTGACAGATGTCAGGATGGCATTCAGCCTCTGTCTTCCTCTCACACATGCATAGAGATGTGCGCTCATTCTCTTTGGGCAAATGCTTAGTCACCTCCCTCATGTCCACGACTCATCTGTTTGGTCGCCAGTTGAGTAATTAGCTTTCAGCCGATGTCACCGAGTCCTCGGAGCGATCACGTCGAATGGACTCTAATAACATGACGGGTGATGGCGGCGTACACACGCAAACGCGCACACAAGTCCACTTTAGGAACGTGACAGTGACCCTTGAAAGCAGCCCACGTCCCAGAAGATGGATGAAAGGAGAGGAGAACTGCCCGAGCCCCCTGAGTGGCCTCGTCTTCATGATTAAATTTGTTGATGTCGTGGAACATCACTGTACCGATGTGTCTAATTTAGTCTGCAGCCAATGGCTTTGAACTCCTCTCTGCTGACAGAACTTTAACATCCTATCAGTCAGGCCATGAGCTACTGAAGCAGTGTTAAAAAAAAAAAAAAAGTTCACATACGCCTTCGAGTTGTGATTCTGAATTATACATTTTCCAGTATTTTATAATATTGCTTTCCCTTTGGTGAAAAGAACTATAAAAATATCAACGTTCTTTTAAAAATTCATTCAAAAAGCCTAAACTTGCTCCTACAGCACCAGAAGTCTACTTATTATTTTATTACAATTGGTATAGATGATTTAAAAAGAGCCGATGAAGATGGTGCGTCTACACAGATGGCAAAACAATGTAGCAAAAACGTGTCAGGAACAAGTGGCAGCCTGTGAAGCTGCAGAGTCGATGCAGACGTGTCAAAAAGTGCAGTTCCTCAAAGGGCCAGAGATGTGAAAATGCCAAGGCTTACAGCAGAAATAAATATGCTTTCAGCCTGGTACAGAAAAAAAAACAAAACTTGTCTCAGTAGCCAGACAGCTGCATGGGCATGAATTTCTTTTAATAACTCGCTCGTTTACATTTTTAATGGTTATGCATCTTTTTAGTGGCCGGTGGCTGCAGACGCAGGTATCTGCAGATATTAGCTGTCTGCTAAGTTTCACCTCCGCTAATTGGAGTCGCTGAACTGAACCTCATGACTAAAAAAACGTGTTTAGGGTGCTGGTGAATTTTTCATGCAGTTTTCTAAATAAATGGCTTGCTGTGCATTTACTGGAAATAACGGACTGTCCGAGAAGTGTGTGCTCCAGTTTTTTTACAGTAGGTGAAATTCTATACTTATTTATATTTAGCACTAATTAGCAGGTATGTGTCGGTCCAGTGCACCTACACAACTGTGAGTGCTTTGAGCTTAGCAGGCAGACTGATTTGCTAAAGCGGAGGCTTCCACAAACCAGTCTGTGCAGTCTCTATTTGTATCGTGCTGTTTTGGTTTGCTTCTTTTTTCTATTCTAACTTGAAAGCTAAATTTATACCTTCAGTTCTTTCTTGTATATTTTGTCTGTCAGCTGTCGCTGTCTCTTCATTAATCTGAATGAGATCAAAGCTGTTATAGGGGCCTCATCTTAAGTTGCAGAACTTCTTGTTTTTCCTCTCTGGTTTTTCACAGCAATGGCTTTTTGTTTTGGGTCATTATCTGCATGCCCAGATGTTTCTGTCTTTCAGATTTAATAATAATTTGAAGACCTACGTTTAGCCAGTGATGGGTGTTACTCTCTCTCAGTTCATCAGTCCTTCAGCTAAGCTGGACGTCAGGGTGTCTGTCCGTACCGACGCAGTTCATAGAAATCATTGTTTCTCCTACAGTTTTGGTCAGAATTGAGCTATCATGTCACTGAGCTTCCGGTTCTCTTCGGGATTTCAATGATCTGGAAAAAATAGCTTAACAGGCAGTGATTGAAACAGAGCATAGAATTGTTTGCATAGCCTCAAGCAGGAAGAAACAGGCATCAGTCACTACAAAGGCAACTATCTGTACCACCAAAGATGCTCTTTCATCATTTTCTGTTGAAAAAAGTATTGAACCAATGTTCTGCTGACCAATGTGAGCATATGGTCAAGCATGATTTAAATGAGCCATTATAGTGTCCTGTTACTTACTCTGAGCGATACAGGCACTGAACATCTGTATATGCAGATGGATGAAACACACACAGGACAAAGAATACTCATTAGAGCTGGGTTATAATATCACTCCAAGTGTCTGCTGTGGCCCCATATGCTTGGCCAGAAAGAGTCATAAATTGTGACTTTAACTGAGTATGAGTTCACGGCCGCCCTGCTGTTTCAGACTGTGTTTAGCCAGCTACAAGCAGAGTTCAGTATCTGGGTGTGTGTTCAATGATGTGAGTCTTCATAAAGTCATCAAAATATAAACTCATGGTGTAATTTACTTTCAAAACACGCACACACACACACACACACACACACACACACACACACACACACACACATATATATATATATATATATATATATATATATATATATATATATATATATATATATATATATATATATATATATATATAGAGAGAGAGAGAGAGAGAGAGAGAGTAAAATGTTACTTGAAATATGAAATTTACACTAACTTTCTTAATGGAAAAAGACCAAAAATCAGTTTTTTTTTTGGTAGAATACAGATGAACTCTTAAGTAGGAAGTTGTTGTTGTAATGGTCTGGACTTTATTATGGAAAATGAACGTCTTGCTTTAATAAAAAAGAGCTGAAACCAGCAATTGAGACATTAAACTCAGTAAGAAAATTTTTACTTTACTAACTTTACTTTATTGATTTATATAGCACTCTTCACAGGATAAAAAACAAAAAGTGCTTCACAATAACATAAAACAGTACAATTAAACATACAGCACAAATCTAATTAAAAGCTAGTCTAAATAAGTGAGTCTTAAGATGATGTTTAAAAGAATGAATACAATCCAGGCAACGTAGAGATGGAGGGAGAGAATTCCACCGCTCTAAAAGATCTATCACCTCTGGTTTTAAAACGTGCTCGGGATACTACCAACAGCCTTTGATTGGATGATCTCAGGCTGCGAGGTTCTAAAAGATCAGAAATATAGGCAGGAGCGTCATGATTCAAAGCTTTAAAAGTCAGTACTAAGATTTTAAAATGAATCCTAAAATGTACTGGAAGCCAGTGTAATGAGCGTAAAAATGGTGTAATGTGCTCTCTTGACTGACTGGAGGAGGTGAAGATTCTTTTTGCTCAAACAAAGACAAAGACTGTTACAATAATCTAAGCGAGAAGAAATAAAACATGAATAATCATTTCTAACTCAGATTTAGACAAAAAAGTTTGCAGTTTGGAGATGTTTCTTAGCTCAAAAGACGTCTTAGTGGAGCCGTAATTCAAGTGAGAAATGGGATCGTTTACTTATAAACTTCTATCAATTAGATTGCAACCAGAAGAGTCGCCTCCTTCTGGCCATTTGAATGAATGCAGATTTTGACATTGGCTTCACTTTTCAAACCTGGAGGCTTGATCCAGTCTGTTTGCTGTCAAAAGTCAGACTGAAATAAGCCGTTCGCGTTGATTCCCGGCTCTGATTTCACTTGCAGCTGTTGAGAGTAGTTTTATTTTTTTTTTATCATCTTAGTTGATTTTGCTACTCAGTGCAAGGCAGTATTGTAAGTGATTAAAACGTGGATCTTATATGACATAAAATCACAATTTCGATCTTTACTGTATATTTATTTTTTATATGGATACAACTGATCGTATCACAGCTAAAAACAAGTCTCTCAGTAAATTACCTTGGAGTATTCTCAACATCCATTCTAAATTTTAATTAAAAGTTTATTGCGTGACTCTGCAGGTTTCCCCTTTTAGAAGGACATTTTTAAAAGGTAGCTCCATTCACCAGTACTCCTTAATGTCAGGTCAGTAATGCCAGCCTGTGCACTGAAAGAAGTTTTCTAATGGATTCCTCCTTTCATGCACACAGCGTGATGTCTCTCAGCTTCAAATCGAGGTCGTGTGCATGATTTGAGACGAGCAGTAACAAGAAGCTAAATACTACTGTACATCGATTTCAGCTGCATAGCCCCTTAAGTCAGAATAATGGGCAATACAGTTTTATTGCGCCTCTATTTTCATTTCGTTATTGTGTTCATAGTGTCACTCAGAAAAATGCTAAACCGCCGCTCTGGTTAGGGAAAAAAACACAAAGGTTTGTTAAGGCTAGCAAGGCTTAAAGCTCTAGTTACCTAATCATGGCAACAAGACTTTGCACTCACACAGTTCCAGCTCCATTCAGGTGGATAATTTTAAGTGCCTTTGTGCAGTGTTGAGAATGATTCAGTGGCATTTCAGCTAGCTGAAAAAAGGGAAGTACTAAATTGTTCAGCATTTCCCTCCATATGAACTACAGCACTCTGCAGTCAAAAAATCAAATATCAAAAAGCTGAAAACAGCATCTATATGTAAACGTGATGTATTTAAATTCGAATGAACAGACTAAGGATCGCAGCCATTTCTCTGCTACAGTCGCATGAGAACCATTTAAGGCTCGTTCCTAATGTCGACTAAACGGCATCTTAAAGTGCACGTTTTGGTGTTTTGCTTTTTCCCACTTACCCTAAGCTAAGTGTGTTTGTATTCAACCATCCGCATTCTGTAAGCATTTGGATAACGGCGCTCTTTATAACCATTTGGAGCCATCCGCACAGTGCCATGTTTTACTTTCCCCCCTTAGCATCGGTGCTTCTGGAGGTAATAAAACCACCCTCGACTCAGCACGCTTTACAAAACCCAGAGATGGACAAATCTCTGCAGCATCACACCAGAGAGCTCGCTGTCTGTATCTCCAGAATAAACCTTGACATGTAATTCCCCTCACCTTGGCACCTTGGGGCTCTGTTGGTCCTATCAATAAATAACCCATTTAGCTCAGAGGTCACTTCAAACTTCAGCCTTCCCGACACCTTGTCCTTGCCAGGTTTAAAAAAAAAAAGGGGGGGGGGGGGGGCTGTACTTGATTATTGAGGGAGTTTTTGTAATCTGTCCTTTCTTTTTTTTTTTATCTCTTTCCTCTTTTTTTTTTCCTGTCCCCGAGAGAAAGACTGTAGACTAAGCAGGTAGTCAGCATCTGTTTTGGCTCACCTCTATTAGCTTCCTGATTGACTACTGGCACGGGTAACACATTTCCCCGGATTCCCCTCTCGCCCTCCCCTTAATCTCGCATCTATCGCTTCAAATCAAGGCTCAGGTCGCTGTGCCCGTGGGCTGAGGGCATCACTCATTATACTGTGAAGTTTCAATTGCAGCCTGACCCCTTCCATCCAATTTCATGGCTGCTCCTGGTGGGCGAGTGCTCCCGCTGCTCCATTCTGAAACTCTTTAAATGAACCAACCTTTGGCTCAGGGCCGCCACTCATCTCAGCAAGACGAGAGGGAGACGAATTTAGTTCAAATGAATGTCAAGCCTTGTTATTGTAGCTCTTGGTTAATGCGGTTTGGGCACTCAAGAGCCTCGGCTTTCTCTCTTCCCTCTCGTTCTTATTTCGTACATGCTCTCGCACAAATGGTGAGGATTGAAATGCTTCAGTGGGCCGCTAATAAAAAAAACAAACCACCTCTGGCTTTGGAAAATGGAAAGTCTCGACGTAGTCCACTTGGAGCCGTTTGCAGGTCACAGTTTGCCTCTGAGGGGCATTTTTGTGTTTGAAGTTGATGAGTGGCGAAATTTTCAATAACACGCAGTTTTGCTTCATTGGGAAACTGCATCTGTTTCTCTGTAGTGTTTTTCTTTTTTTTTTCTTAATGAAATAACCTTATAAACACATCAACTTCCTGCCACGTCTGCAACGCTGAAGCAGACAATCCCTATCAGGCTTCTTAGATTTTCTCTAATGAACCGTGTGTCATATTCCATAATATTCTGTCGCTAGTGGAAATTACATTATTTTCAAGGTGCCTCTTTAATATACACAAACCTGATGATTCTGCTTTCACACTTAAGCGTCTCTGTGATCATCAGACACATTTGTCAGTGTAAAGCAGAACCTTTAGTGTATGATTTTATTTGTAATGTTTCTAGCTAAGTGATGTTTATTTGCCGTGGTTGTTTGTGTGGGATGCCCGTCCCAGTGTGCTTCTGTCAGGTGTCTCGACTCGAGCTTCAGGCCACAGTCCTTAATTGAAAGGAGCATTTGGGTTAAAATAAATGCACCTTTGCTTTGCTCAGCAACTGGCTAATCCTTTGGCATTTTGTTGTGCCTGAGGCTATCTGTTAACTAACAAGATCACACTTTTTAAAATATTTATAAATCTAATGATGAGTTCAGTGGTACCAGAAGTCACAGTTACAAACAAAATATCCAGACTAATGTAAGATGATTCGCTCTTGTGGTATTTGCACAAAACAAGCTGTTTGCCAGGCATCATGTCAGGATATCAAAGATGTTGCCTGAGCCGTCTTCTAGTTAGCGTAGCTTAGCATAAAGAGTGGAAACGGGGCCAACGGCTAACAGGGTCAAGCACACATACAGACTGTATATAAAATGTCATGTATGTCATGTTTCTGAGCTTTGTTTTTATTAGTTAAATGCAGCATTATTTGGGTTTAGTCAGATTAGAGCTATCTCCTCTGTACTTAAGAATCTGTATTTTTTGTGTCCACAGCCAGTGAAAACTGCCATGACTTCCACCCCATGTTCTTCACCCACGATCGCGCTTTTGAAGAATTCTTCTGTATCTGCATCCAGCTGCTCAACAAGACCTGGAAGGAGATGAGAGCCACAAGTGAAGATTTCAACAAGGTATGCTGCGTGCGTGTGTGTGTCTGTTCTTTTTCTTTCTTTCTTTTGAGGGAGCAGGAAGGTTGAGATGAAGACAAAACATCACAGTATTCATGAATATTATTGGGCCTAGGTTTTGGTTTTGTACTGAGCTTTCCACATAGATGTGTCACAGCTGGAAAAAGCAAGTAAGTGTGCTTGTATATTTCATCATTACTGCAAAGTTCATGCACAGCTCTATTTATTCATTAAGCATGGAGACCTCTTTAGTTTATTACCCCTCAGGCACAAAAAGGCTGATGGGGGATTGTCGACTAAGTTTGTGAATACAATTAGTCAAAAAAGAGGCGACATAGGAGCTTCAAATTGATACCCTAGATGCCTCTACTAAAAATCTCAGATGAGTTTGAATGTCATTGACCTTGTTTTCTGAAATCCTTGTGAATGCAATTCTCTAGGAGGATTTTGAAACTGATACCACAGGTGTGCCTACTTGGAGGCCGAGGGGTAGCACTGCCTTTCGCCAGTATTTTCCTACTGGGATTAAGAAGTGGATTTTTTCATTTAAATAAGAGGAAATCTGGTGTAAGGAGCATCTTACAAAACTTAGCGCACCACTTAAAAATGACAAACCTAAATGCTGCAGTTTTACAGTTATCCATGCTCTTGTGATACTCATTATTCCAACATTTACCCAGTTGCACTCAGTTCAATATTCTGCAGCAAGGCTGCTCACTAAGACCTCGTATAGCTCTCATATCACGCCAGGTCTGATGTCGTTACACGGGCTTCTGATTAAATTTAGGATTCAATTTCAGTTCCTCCTCATCTATAAGGCCTTGAGTGGTCTGGCTTCAGAGTATATCAGTGAACTATTAATGCCATATATCCTTTTAGACCCCCTGAGGTCCTGTGAAGTGGGGGCTGATGATGGTAGCCAGTGCTAAACTGAGAACACAAGGAGGCTGTGCACCCCACTGCCGGTAAATGTTGCTAAGATGCGTTTATTTCTCGTAATATGTAAAATAAAACTTAGACACAAAGGGCTGAAAGATGTGACGGATGTGAAAGGTGTGATTTCTCAAACAAGATGCCGCAGATTTAGAAAGGAAGCTTGCACACATGTTGGAATATTTTTCCTGCATTGTTCTGCTCTGGTTCTGGTATAAAACATTAGCTTTCTCTGTTGGCAGAGAGAGCCCATATAAAGGCCCTACATCTTCATTTGGGGATCAGTGGAGTTTGGATGAAGATGACATACTTCCTGTTAGCTGGCTAATGTTGAATCGGCTCACACGGGAAATTTATGTAGGTGCATGGCCAGACGGTGTTGGTAATGAGGTGTTTATGATAGATATTGTATGTTGTGAAGTCAATTGGGCATCAGTTGTAGCAGACAGCAGATGCTCTGTGTCTTTTCTCTAATTTATCAAAGAAGTTACGATTACATTACAACGTCAAATGCCAAACCGGTACGAGCTTTACCACTGAAGAAACCAGCCCTTATTTCAGCTCCAAGGGTAGATGCTGTGTGGTTCACTCTACCATAAGCAGACACACACTGTGCTGCATAATGGTGACACTCTAACTGTCAACTCAGACCTCAAGCGGCCCCGAAATATATCTTCAAAGTTTGTTTTTGGTTGAATTTGAATGGAGTTGGTGTGCATGAATAATTGCATCATCTTCAGGTGTTTCGTCGCAGAGTCAAATGATGGAAGACGGCAGTGGGAGTTTCATAAGCCGGTCTCAGTGTCAGCGCAAATGTAACTCGGTGTTCAGATGGAAAATTGATGGAAAACTCTCACGTTCAACTTTCACAGAGGAAATGAGAAGTGATATGGAAAATGTGTCGGTGTTGTTTCCAGACTTGTTTTGATCCAATGCGAGAGGCTTTAGGAAGACACCGTGTTGAGACCGAAACAATAAAAACCTTGTTGACTCCTTTTTAGCATTCGAGCAAATGTCAAAGCCACCTACTGTCGATTGATGTGCTCACCAGCAGCTGTGTTTTTATCTCCAGTTAATTTGACAGCGTGATTGTCCTGCTGTTGTTTTCCATTCACAACCGAATGGAAAATGAGTGATTTTCAGTGTTACACAAGAGATTTGTTATGTCACCTGATTGTCTAATAGACTGAAACTTGGGCTTTATTTAATAATAGACACAGAGTGATGGAATAATCTCCTAATTGACACTTATTGTAACACCACAACTGGCTAGTGATCCTGTTACCCAGTCCCCTTCCCTTCACATCGTTCACTTGAAGCTAGAATCAGTTTCAACTGATAGAGACAGAAGATGCTTACCTCCCCAGCCTCGTCTTTCATTGCGCATGACTTTGAAATTCAGCAGTAGCTGTTGATAGTAAAACCATTTGGTCTCAAGGACTGTGTGTCAGCTAAATGGGGTGTGTGGAGGTCAGTGCTTGCATCCTCTGCTTATTTCCCCTATGACCTTAAAAGGAAGCCTTGAGACATCTACCCCACCTGATGATATTTAAAAGTTGTCATTTCTACCTAATTTGGTAAAAAACGATCTAGTTTTTTGTTTTTATCTGTAGCTGAAGCAAAAGGATAGAGAAGAGGAAAATTCACACTGGGAAAGCTCAGATCCTTTTAAATGCAAAGTCTCAACTTGCTCAGTTTAAAATCAGAACGTGATACTTTGAACAAGAACGAAACAATTTAGTGGAAGCAGTTTATCCAATATATCGCTAAAAGGCAATAAAGAAAATTACAAATCACAAAAAATTAACATTTAAAGTCATAAAAAGTCTTTTGAATGTTTTAAACGTATCTCTCTGACAAACGTCTCAGTACATGAGCCCGCTGATCATTAACACCGAGAGATCTACTGCAGTAATTCAGCCAATTGCAAAGAGGCATGGTATTAGCATTTGGAAAATGTCTTGTTTTTATTATTGCCTGTGTTTTTAAGGAGTAAGAGTAGGAGAATTTCTTTAAATGAAGAGTAAAGGAGCAAGAAAATGTATAGTTTGGAGAAGGCCAGAGACAAATTTTCTAGATATGTCCTGCTTTAATTCAGCTGCTTTCTTGCAGAGAGTGCAGGAGGCAGGAAACATAATGGCCACTGGCTACCTGCGCTATTTTCTCATGGACGTAATGAGGCATTGCGTGAACTTTGTGTACGAGGCAGCTCACGGCGTAAAGACCATTTAATGCCGTGTGAATGAGTCAGACATTTGCTTTCTCACATGCAGCTCTGCCGAGTGATGTGGAGTATATGGATGCAGATTATCAGTCTTTGTTGCCGTTTGTCTTTATCGCCTATGAAGGAATGATTTTCACAAATAAATAAGTAAATAGCAGACATTCAAGCCCAGGTACGCTCTCTTGAACAAGCAGATATGGCTGTGCTATAAAAGGACCAGCCCGTACCTATAGTGTGTAGATGTGTGCCACAGCTCCAAATGTGCACACAGTATATAGGAGGGTATATCCTCTTTGGAGAGGACGCATGGATGTGTGGGTGGATAATTCCATGTGTCAAGTGTAATTCTGAGGGCGTCCACTTTAGATAAGGTTCCCATATGGCTAGATGTTCCTGTAGGTTCTACATTTGCCAGGCAGTCAGCTTTCTGAAGTGCTGAATACTTGTTGGGGGAAAAAAATCCTTGGTCAGGTTTTGTCTACGTTTGGATGTGAAGTGTGTGAGTAAATCTCGATGGTTCTTTCAGTGGCTGCATCTTCACGCTCGATGGAGCATCTGCCCAGTACACACACACACACACACACACACACAAACTGTGGATTTAAGCTCATTTAAGACAAAGGCACAAGGCTTAAAAGAAGCTTAAAACACTATGGCGGTTAAGCCCGTGCACACAGCACCACTGCAGAGCAGCTGTACATTCTGCCTTATTGGTTTTTTGAATGTTCAAAAAAAAAAAAAAAAGACAAAACATGAGAGCATAAAGGCGTGTGTGCTGTGAGTACATGATGTATGTATGTTTAATAGAGGCAAGTCTGATGCTCCCAGGGCACAGCGCCGACCGTCAGCAACCGTTTCCCCTGTTTCCATAGCAACCGCTGTTCAATTACCTCTGCTGTGCTGCACTACTCTGGCTCTGTGTCGGTAAGATGGAGCCACTGTGCTGCATGCGTGCATGTGTGCATGCGTGCACGCTTGCGTTTGTGTGTGCGACAGCATCTATCAGAGACTGTCTTGTACAGCTGCCTGTCGTGCCTTCATCCAAACGTCTGTGCTGTGCGCCGCTCCTCTTCCTCCTCTTCTCCACAGGAGTGGGGAAAAAAACACCTTCATCTCTCTCTCTCTGCTCAGGCTCTTGGGAAAAAAAATCCCTCAGTGATGTAGCGGCTTGCAGCCACTCACAAAACCCCTCCTCCTCCTTCTCCCCATCTCTTATCCTTTCCTCCCTCCCTCTTCGTCCAAACTGCTCTCAGACAAACACACGCACACACTCTTATCATGTGATCCACTTGCTGCACCACGATTGGTGTCTCTGATCGTGGCGTGTGTCCAATCAGGGCATAAGCCCCGAGATCAACCTAAGTGAAGCAGAGCAGCCTGGCTGATGCTCTTAGAGTCACAGAGGGAGGGAGGAAGGCAAATACAGAGGCATGCAAAAATATAGTAGAATTGAGATGGGTAAAGTTTTATGAAGGGGAAGAAGGCAGGGTTTTTTATTTTTAAATTAAAGAGAACATGCTGAAACAGCGAGTGAAGCAGGAAAGCTGATTTAGTAGGATAAACAGATTCGAAAAGGCAAACCGGAGGTGGTACACAAGCTGTGTTGACAGACAAGTCTCCCCTTATTGTGGCTAACGCTAAAGCTAACTGTCCACAGTCAGCTTGACTGCTCTTCCGAGGAGCCATCTGCTCCCTCCGTCCGTCCTTCCGTCCATCCCTCTCTCGCTGAGCTCTAAAAACTCCCGTTTCCTGGCAAAAGCACGAGGATTCGTCAGCCACTGTGGAGAGTATCACACCACGCTTGGAACCATGGAGGTGACATGTAAGTACTAAGAATGGAAATGAGAATGAGAAAGAGAGGCTGGTTTGCAATTAGCCTGCACGGATGGGGCGAGGGGAGGTGGTAGTAAGGGAGGAAGAGGGACTGTTTGTGTTGTTGCCTGGATGCGGAGGAGGCGGCGGAGGATGGAGAGATTGAGGAAAGGAGTAGAAAAGGCAGGCATAGATGGAGAAGATGGGACGGGGCAGAGCGGCAGAGAAAAGGGGAGGGACAGATGGGGTCATGTAGACTCGGCGAGGCGTAAACAGGTTAGACCGGGACCCAGATCGCATCCTTTTCATTAACAGACACACACTCGGTCACACAAATATAATCTGTCTTATAAGCTCACACCCACAGCTACTTACACTGCATGCGCACATTTCCCTGTTCACCTACCCCCCCATTAGACTCCAGGCATCATCTGTATTCCTGTTCGAGTGAGTGTGTGTGTGTGTGTGTGTGTTGGGGGTTGGGTTTTGTTGTTGTGAATGGGATTACTCCACATTACCAACACCCACTGTTTGTCACCAGAGGAATTCAATGCCACTACTACTGCTCTCCTCTACTCCACACTGTCTCTCTCAGCCTTGGATGAGCTTCAACCAGTGTTTTAGCCAGAGGGGTTTGACACAGGATTAGAGCGAGGTCAGCCCCAGACTGTAGAGCAGGCGTCTGTGCAGTACTGCCAGTACCTGATTTTATTTGTTTGGGACACAATGCAGAGAGGATTGCGGTCACATGTTGTGCTGCTCACCCTATTATTGTGATGATGGATAGCATCTTAGCTGTCGGGTGAACTATACGCTGCTGAGGTTAAAGCTGAAATGATTAATCAGTGAAATTAATATGCTGACTAACTGAAGTTAAATCGAGAACTAGATACTTTAGGTAGTTTGTTAAAGTCATCACGCTTTTTGAAGTCTCTTAAATGTTAGGATTTGTTGCCCTTTTTTGGTGCTAATGTACACCAATGCTATATGTAGGATGTAGTTCTCCCTCTTCCTTTCTGCAGCAAATCATCAAACTTTGACATGTTATCCCAACTACCCTCCCCTAACTCCCAATTGGTTCCTGCAGATTGCTGCCCCTCCCATGGGCTGGTTGTGCTGGAGGTTTCTTCCTGTTAAAAGGGAGTTTTTCCTTCCCACTCTCACCAAGTGCTTGCTCATAGGGAATCATCTGCTTGTTCGGGGTTTCTCTGCATTATTGTCGAGTCTTTACCTTACAGTGCCTTGAGTTAACTGTTGTTGTGATTTGGCGCTAGAGAAATAAAATCAGTAGTATTAACATCTTTCAGCTGCTTCTTTATTCACAGGTTTTTGCCATAATGGATAGATCAGCATGTTTGATTTTACACACATGTTTCCGACATGACCCTTTCAGGGAACTGTACCTTTTCCCAGTCGGTTTTTGTTTGTTCATTTAATTAAGAAAAATCTCTGTCTTCTACAACGGTTTCCTGTAACTAGTGAACACGCTGAGATATCAATCTGAATTTTGAGGCATGTGTTTGAAATTTGTCTCGAACAATCAAGGGTCACGACTTAGTCTGCGGCCCAGTTTGGTAATGACTGATTAAAGTAAAAGGGTTTTACCACAACCAATACACATTTCTAAGCACTTCAAAAAAAAATGTCTCCCACACAGCATGAAACAGTCAATTAAAAGTCCATCTATATTTTTGAAAATACGCTCAGTCAGTGTGGGATTCTCCTTAAATCATGCTTGTTTATATGTTTACATTTCAATTTTCTGTCATATTTTTTTTGAGCAATTAAAATAAACATGCAATACTGAGCCACTCTAGATTTACCAGAGTATTTCTTGCCAGGGCCGGGATTTATGCCAGCTGCGTCCTGGATCGAGCTTCATTCTGAAGTCATCAATTCTCAGAACGAAAGCATTGCATGTCTTACTTTAAATCAATACTGGAAATGTTTATTTGCAGTTTCAGCCCTGTTAATGATTGTATTCTCTAAGTGACAAGCCGAGCTCTATCACGAAATCCATGTGTCTGGTTATCGGTGATCAGTAAGCTGAACGAGAGACCTCGAGCGTGGTGAAGGTAGCACTTCAGCTAAAGCCTCTTTTCCTTTTTTTTTTTATTGGTGTTTGACATTTCTGTTCCTGCCTGTGGTGATATAGAGGAGAGTAGATAATCTGCTTTGTTCAGCCATGTTGAAGAGTGACTATCCCAAGTGGGATTATTCACATAGCAATCCCCAAAAGCCCTTGGTACTGTAACTGCAGTTCAGAGAGTCTCTCATCAGCCCAACCCTGATAAATCGCTTGCTTTTTTAGAACATAGAAATGTGGTTTTTAGCTACTATTTCAGCTTTATTTAATGGTGCAGATCAGCTAAGGCCGCTTAATGCAAATCAATGCAAATGATTTCTGACTGTGCTCTTTAGCAAGCGGACACTTCTTTCACTTTGCCAGAAGGTTCCCATAGATGCATGCATACTTGATTAATCGAGTGTGTGCCGGTGCGTCCAGTCAGAAGTGATGTGACAGTAATAATTGTGAGTGCAGGTGACGAAGGCTTTGGGCGAGTGCCATGTTTGGATTCCAGAAAGCGGCTCGGGACAGTTGGTGAAAAGTGCTCGCACACACCACCATCAATATGCCAACAACTGTGACCGCTGCTGTCCGGCTTTGTATGGAAATGATACGTCTGATGGCGAAAGGGCACCTCCCCCACTCCTCTCCCACAGCGAGACCCCTCCTCATTTTGTTATAGCACACTGGCTTTACGTACCTCAGCAACTCTGCAGATGTTTACGTTCCTCTTTCCTTCCCTCGATTTCTTTTTGTCTTTCTCTCTCCTCCTCCTCCTTAGTCGTGTCTCTTGACCCCTCCCCTTTCTCCCCCTACACCACCACCACCACCACCTCTATTGTTGAATTCAGACAGGCTATTTATATCTTTCTGCCTGGCTGCTTCACCTCCCACTCCCTTAACAAGGTTTTCTTTATTGTTTTTGCTTTTTTGGGTGCACGTGAAAGCGAGCGCACACATGTGTGTTTGTAAATGCGCCGCAGCAAAGTGGCGTATTTGTGTCTGAGTCTTTCTACAGAGCACATGAGGTTGCGTTAGCTTGGTGTGTGTGTGTGTGCTTTTGTTGTCCACATGGTTTGAGTTTGTAGCAGGAGGACGGTCCGGATGCTTAGCTGTGTTTCTGCGCTGGGATTTCGTTCTTTTTTTTATGAGTACATTAGTTTTTCATGACTGTGTGTGTTCCTAAGGGGGTATCTCTGATGTCAGGCAACGTTGGCCCACTCACACTGAGAACACCAAAGCTAAGCTCACTAATCAGACCAGAGAGATCATCAGTCATTAGCATCAAACCATCTGAGCTGCACAGGCAGAGATGCAGAGCTAACATTTTTTTGTTGTTGCTGTTTTTGTTGCTTTGTGTCAGGATAGAGATAGTCTTGTCTCATCTTCACAACAACAACACACTGAAAATCAGCAGGGGAAGAGATGAGTAAACTCCAGTTTTCTTGTCTTTTGATGCGGTTATTTATCTATCTCTTCATTTATTTATGTGTGTTTGTGTGTCTCTGTGTGTGTGTGCCCAGCAGTCAGCAGTATATAAAGTCTTCTTTCAAGAAAAGTCTCTACAAAGGTTTTGGTTGTGTGTGGGTGAGACTTATTGTGCATATGTGCTGAAGGCCCTGTAATTAATATTGAATAATTATCAGTGATTAATTTAAAGCACCTCCTCTGTCTGCGGATTGATACTCGTGTGCGGGAAAAGGAGACAAACCCAGAATCTCTCTCTGTCTGGTGTTTTTTTTCAGTACCTCACTTTCCTCTGCCGACAACAAAAAGACAAGATGTATGATTGCAATTACCACTTTGGACTAAATATGCAAGAGCAAATCATGTGCACAAGGATTCATATTGTTCTTTTGTTTTTTTTGGCTCTCTGCTCTCCTCCTTCTATTTGATATTTTCTGCAGCAGGTGAGAATTTCTATTCAAGCCGCATCAGGAGACAGTGGTTGCATACGTAATGGCATAAAGCCTGTTTTGCACAAATCAATTTTTCCACCGCCGTTCTAAATTAAGTGAAGCGCAATAAACTTTACGTCCTGACAATGTCTGGATCCCACTGTGTGTAGAAAATCACTGCTGTTGCATGGCTTCTGCAGCGTCTTCCATATGCTTTTCTGTACAGTGCCAAACTTGCACTTTTAGTGTAAAAGCTCTGTAACTGGCCTAAGTAGGAGCTGGTTGCATTATTAATGGGGAAGCTGTGTGATTTAGTTTTCCAGACAACTTCAGTCTACCCAGCATTCATGCATGAACGAGTGCTCTTAGGCCCTTCCCCCCCCCCCCCCCCCCCCCCCCCCTTATGCATTACTTCATATAATTAAATAATACCTGATTTTATGTCCTTGATGAGATTGTTAATCACCACCAATTTACTCACGCCTGTGGGACAATTAATGCAGAATGTTCATATTTCCAGCAACAACTTTGTCATAATAATACACTCATTAATGCAACGCTGTACACAAGCCAAGGTCAGCGCTCGGCTTTCATCAGCATTTCTTGATAGACTTGCAGTGAGTGGCGATTTCCCAAGCGACTCTCTTCTGCGGTCATCCATATGGGCTGTGCTGCGCCTCACACAGAGCTGGTTGTTGAAAAAGAGCTCCTCTGACAGTTTGTCTCAGCATGCATTGCTAGCCCTCTAAATATGGCAACAACAGCAGCCAACAGCAACAGCCGGTGTCGACCCAGTATCACTCATGTGGAAGGAAGACTAGAACCGATGAAAGGAAGGTCTTCAGATGTGGTTTGCGGGTACGTGGAAATATTAGGAATTTCCATTAATTACTCAACTAATTGTTGTGTGCACTAGTGGTGCTTGCTCCTACTGAGTAATGCTTGGGAGAGGAGGAATACAGCAGCGTATGTGCACTTTAAATGTGCACATTGGGAGTGTGTAGAAGTGTTTTGCCTACAGTACAGTATGTGTGCTTCTCTGTGGTGCAGTAATGCTGTCAAATAGGTCCCCGAGGCATTGACTGAAAGAGAATGGAGCTGCTTTTCCCTGCGCTTTTAAAGTTGCATTTACCCCGTACCACTCTATTTTATTTCATTGAAATACCCAGATATCATGACTCCTTGCATGTCAGCTGTAGGGGGGTTTGGCATATGATTGAAATTTTAATGGATGAGACTAGCGCCTTATCCTCTCAGCAGAGTTAACATAGAGCCGCGACAAAGTTTGTCAGTAGAGTCTAAGAAAAACCAAAGGCTGAAGTGGTGCTGTGACTGCCTCGTTGTTCTGTTGCCGAGCAGTTTGTTTAAGGTAACTCCAGTGATTTTCTTAATATTTTCCTTATATACAGTGCTGTCAAAAGACTTCTGCCACCCCTTATTTCTTTAGATATTGCCAGGAAAATGGCAAATGGCTGCAGCAATTTATTGAAATGTCAGGGGCCATGCTGAAAAATTAACCCACTGCCATTCAAAGGCTTTCCAGGTGGTATTGCATGGTGGAAAATCCAATGGTACTTTTCTGCGTTCATAATTTCATCACTTTTGATGAAAGATCTTCAACACCACTGGCTAAAATGCAGCCCCAAACCATGACGGTGCCTCCACCGTGTTTTACAGATGGCTGTAGACTCTCTCATCACCTCCTCCATACTTAAAGAAATGAGGGGTGACTTGAGACTTTTGCACAAAGGGAACATTACTATCCCAGTTATGATAATTATTACTGATATTTAAAGATATATCCTCTCAAGTTCCTTTCAGTTGTCCCCTCTGTAACCAGCACATGTATGCCACTGACAGCAGCTAGCACGCAGTCGTTGTTTCAGCTCAAGCTTTCAGTGCTCCAGACCAGTGCGAAGCAGTTAAAGCACAACACTATGCCAGTGTGTTTGTGCTGTCTGACTCCTGTCAGACGGAGATCTGTGTTTTGTCGTGCCTCCCCAAACGTCTTCTCACACAGGCTGCAGGGCTGAGTTAGAGCAAGAAACCGCACATTTGGCATTGTTGGCAAAGATTACTGTCACTATGATTTCGGAAACAGAAACCAGAGTGAAACAATGTCTGTATTCACAAAGGAAGCTCGTCTTAATATGGATTTAATAAACTAGGCAGCTTGCATCATCGATACTGATGTTTTTTCCCAGGATGTTTTACAGCTTTGATGTAAGTCGTATCCTACCTATAAATCTTCAACCACATACAGATTTATATTTTTTCTTTATTTTTAAACTCTGCCTTTTTATCAGCTTTTAAATTTAATACAAACCGTACCCACCTCCCCTCTCCAGGCAGCGTGATAAGAAACGGGCATCTTTTAATGTCCATCTCTGTGGCATTGTTTTACTTTCAATGACATCATGGTCAGCTCTCAAGAAGATAATTGTTTACTGAATGTGGGACATCGTTGCAGGGAGGAGAAATGTAATGAATGATCCCCTTTATTAATTTTTTTTCTGCTAGTCACTTAAAAACCCCAAATGTGACAGGAATGAACTTGTATGCGCAGATAATTATTGCACAAACACGTGCTGGCGTACATTCCTTTTGTATGCGAGCAAGCGTGCATGGTTAGTCTTCTTCATTTACGGCCTCATTGGCAACGTGTGAGATCGACTTTTTGATTGCTTTCACTGAGTTATCAGCGAAGTCGTTATTCTGTGATTACTGCGTTGTTACTTTGCCCACCAAAGTCTTACCAGGACAATCTCCAGTTTTTACCACACAGGCGTGAGTGGCGGGTGAGCAGTTGACTGGCAGCTGGTAAATGATGTCATTAGCATCTCTCAGGCAAATGGAACGGCGGTGACAGTCGATTGGTCGTTGAGAGGGGGAAGGTAATTTGTTCCGGCCGATGATGGAGAAGCCGACTAGAAGAAAGGAGAAGGACGAGGAGATGGGAGCGTGGTAGACGCGTCAGTGGCCAGCTCTTCATTACATGGACTTGATGGCTCATGGGATAGCATTTAATTACTTTTGCCAACTCTTGCTCTGCTGTCCAACTTCTCTCTTGCAAAGAGCTACAAGTAAGAATCACTGACTGTTGTCTAGAATAGATTAGTGCATGAGGGGGAAAATGGAGAGAGGCAGAAATAAAGATAGAGGCGACGACCGGGATGAACGATTGGCCACTTAAATCATCTAAAGTGTACTTTAAGATGACGCCATTCCAAAAGCGGAGCCTAAATTTGGTGCTGAGGATTTCTCAGCTCAGGCGGTAAAAAGTTTGTTTCAGCGTTGACGTCATCTCACCTCTGCCAAGGTGCTCTCTGAGCAATCGGTGGATAACAGAGAAGGATGAAGATAAAATATTCATAATGCCCTGTTGTGAAAGGACCATGTGTTCGTATTAAATGTGATGAATATTCGCAGTGTTAATTAGCATCAGAGCAGCCACATGGGCCAACAGAATTGTTTTCCCGGTGAAGACATGACTGCAAACAAGGCATATTAATGAACAATCCCCAGAGACAGCTGGGCTGAAACACCAGAGCTGGATGGCGGTCTGTCCCTGGAGATTGAGATTAGGTGAGAAAGCAGGCTACAGGTGACAAGAAGATTAGAAAACGTCATTTCAGGGGTGGTCTTCAGTGTACTCCAGATTCCAACTGCAACTGTTTTTGTCACGGTTTTATTATTTTCTTTATTTTTAAAAAGATTCTTAGTGACATAATGTTCCTTAATGGCAACCTGACACCTCATTTGTAATCCTAATGGGGAAATAAATTCATTTTAGGCTTAATTATCACTTTTATAGGCGTGTGTGTGCAAAAAATGATGGGGAAGTCGGTGAGGGTGTGATTAAAAGTAGGGGAAAGAAGTGATGAATCTCTGGTAGCGTGATTGCAAGTTGTGGCTTCATCCATTTGCAATTTTCAGCTCAAAGAGGAGGATGAGGAGGAGGCTGGGGTGAGGGGCTGAAGCTCAAAAGGCAGTCTCGGGGTGCTGTAAACCTGTCACAACCTGGACGCCTGTTTCACCTCGTGAAAATATGGCATTCATGTTATGAGGATGCACAGGTGAGGACAGGACATGGAAAAACAGATGGAGAAGTCATCCAACAGTGGGAATATGGATGTGCATGGATTTATGTCAATTTAGTCCCGACTGGTGCAGAGGGAAAACGTCAACACTCGCCCTCTAGTGGACACACTTTTTTTTTGGGGGGGGGCGTTTACGTTTTTTAGCCTGTTCATGTTGCACTACTGCACATCAGTTAGTAAAGAGATTCATATCTCATCACTAGAAGAAGCCACATTGTCCATGCAGTTCTTTTTAAATATAGTAAATCATAACATTTTTACTCAGTGAGCATGTTGGTTTCAAAGAGCCCTCGTGCACAGCTGTCGGGATTGTTATGAAAATGAAATAATGAGGTCAATACGTTGCATAAATGGGCTTTATCTTCATCCAGTATGGAGCTTCTTTGTGACCAACCAAAGATCCTGATTTTGGCTTTTATGCGCTCCGTTAGGGGGGATTTGAAGGATGCACTTTTGTACAGTCGTTGATGTTTTGCATTAGTTATAGTGCCACTTAGATTTGGATTATATTAGAGAAAAACCACAAATCCACTAATGCGAGTCTGTGTCTGGGCTTTGTAAATGAATCACACTGCATATGGTCAAAGTCTCAGCTCTGTAAGTGATTCTTCAGAGGAATCTATTGGCCTGTCATATCTGGTCGCTTAAATGTACTAATTTCAGAGGCCAGCTGTAACATTGCCAGTGTGCTTGCGGCTCTGTGTAACTCCCTCTCTGACCTCCTGACACTCCTTGTCTCCGTGCTTGTCACCTTTTTGCATGTGTTTAGTTCCCAGGATTAATTTGTTGCCCATTAGTTTGGAAGTCAGTCATTACCGCCTCCAAACATATTTTATTCCAAAAGTTAATCCCCAGATTAAAGTTTGTAATCGGTTACAAAAATACTTTTTTGTGGTGAAAGCTTAATACCAGCATTTTACCACGAGACTCCATCAGATCTAGAATTAGACATGGGTTAAGTTCTTTTTCTGGCAATATTGCTGAGCTGCTCCAACTTCCCCACAAGGCCTCCTCTTAATGCTTTTTAACACAGAGTACTGCTGATTCTGATCTAAGAGGATTAACTTCAATCGCCTGCGTCATCTGGAGTGTTTTTGTTTTTTGGTGCCGAGCTGGGGTTTATTCTGTGCCTGCTACACTTTCACCAAGTCCAACCTATTTTTAATGCCCTCACCCCTAGATCTGAGTAGTGTGAGGCCACAGGTTAGCAAGTTGATGAGTAATCGCTTTGCAGTAAAAACAAACAAGAATAATATTACGTAAGACGATGTTTGGGATCTTAGCTGGGTTTTGGCATAGCTGTTAAGAATGGGAAGCTGAAAGATTTCACCGATCACGAATGTAGAAGTATCCATTTGTTCTGTGCACGTGTTAGCACAAAACATGATCTCAAACTCTCATCATCTCCTAATTTAATAAAGTTTGTAAGAAAGCGTCTCCAGAGGCTGGAAACAAGTGTGCTCTTAAGCACTCGATCAAGCCAAATCAAAGAGAACAGAAGGCGGACGTTATTTCTTTGCATCACCTCAGTGTGATTCAATCTAGTGAATCAGCATCTGCAGGCTCAAACGGCGCTTCTGACAAAGTTGATCTGTCATCGTATCTGCCGTCACATCATCTCCAGTTAGTGGAGGAGCAGTGCTTAGCCAGAGAGAAACGGTAAAAAGTGTTTTTGAATGAAAGCTGCTCTCTTTTTGAAAGTTCTGTTTGAAACTTTTCAGGACGTTTTCAGTCAGATTCCTTTTTCGTGTGTTGGGAAAATGCGTTCGCAGATCAAGAAAATTCAGGATCTTTGGATCACACCAGTGTTAACGTTCTAATTATGCAAACTGCACATCACTTGTCAGAGCACAAAGTTAAATGGAAGCAGCTGTCATCGAGTGTTTGAGCACAGGACTCATTTTCTAAAATGCTTCAGTGTGACTAGAGAAGGATGAAGAGCTTTTATATGCATAGCCAGCGTGTTACTGTCATAAACCTGGTTTATTACTCGTCCTAGCTTTTGTGTGATTTTAACCATTCTTTATGGTTTCTGGCACTTTTGTTATGTCATGATAGAAACTTGTGTAAGCTCTTCATTTGTCAGAGAATTTCCTTGCGTGTGTTTTTTTGAGTTTTCTTGCGTGTGCTGCACACCAACACATCAATTACTGCGTTTCATTTTTATTGCACGAGCAGTTAAAAGAGGTCATTTATTGATCTGGCTCTGTTGTCTCTTTTGTCATTGCTCACTTCAGACAGTGTGCAGATGCTCTAAAATAAATAATCCAGAAATGCTTTTGATGACTTTGAAGAGCACTCCTATCACGCTTATGCACCCATTTCCAAAAAACTGGTTTTAGCTGAATTTTAATACTGTGAACAAGTTCTGTCATGTATTTCCCCGATATACGATACTTTTATTCGACTACCCACTGCTAAACTGATCTCCTTTGCTCTTTTTCTACTTGATGCCCAATGAACCAGACTGGATTAGAAGCTCAAGTTCTGGAAAAAATAAAAGGCATAAATCCTTTTGGAGTGAAACGCTCCCCTGAGCCTAAAATTTGGGTGGGGTTAGAGTCAGGGGGGTGATTTTGACTTCCTGTGTCTTTTTAGATGTAGTACACGCTCTCTGTCTTCACCCATTATGTCTCCTGCACCCTCTATAATCTCATCTTGCGCTCTTTTGCTTCTCTGCTCTGCTGTGCAGGTAATGCAGGTGGTGAGGGAGCAGATCATGCGAGCACTCACTGCCAAGCCTAATTCCCTGGACCAGTTCAAGAGCCGCCTGCAGAACCTGAGCTACACAGAGATCCTGAAGATACGTCAGTCAGAAAGGATGAATCAGGAAGACTTCCAGTCCCGCCCCATCCTGTGAGTCATGCAGTCATTTTTTTTGTTTGAGTTTTGTTTTGTTTTTTTGCATAAACTCTAAACTTACAAAAGCATGCATTTGACAGAGGGTTATATTGTTTGAAGTGTTACACCAAAGCTCTCAAAAGCAGCAGCCAAATGCTTTATTTAATATGAATAGTAGCTACTAATGTTTTATTCATTCATGTTGTAGAGCTTTGCAGGAAAAGCCACTCTGAAAACAATGAAAACTACAGCTAGGTGATATTCCTGCTGGTATATGGAAGTGCATGAGAGCATAATATGTGTCTACAAATAGCTGTAGTACTTTTCTCCTGATCTCCAACTTGGCCCACAGCAGGTTGCGTCTGCGCTTTGCTCTTGTAATTGAAAATATACATAAAATTCAAATTGATTGCAAAAGGTATTCCAAATGAATACTCCATTAATGACCCTCCTGCTCACTGCGCTCGGAGAGCTAGCCCGTAATAGATCACTCATTCAATGATGCAGGTCCGGTAATGAAGAGCATTGTTTTGTCCTGCCTGTATTTAATGGAGTAGGTAGCACTATTGAAAAATCGTTGCATCAAGAGAGCTTGTCCCTTTGAAGAGTAAACAATGCCTTAGGCAAGGGCTTATTGAATCAATATTGGAGGGGTAGAGACCAAACTTTAGTAAGCAATTAAACCCGGTGAAAAAAGCAACACAAAATAAAGAAAGTTGCACAAAAGTTGTTATATAATCATATTTAACAGATTGGTTTGAATCACTTTCCTGGTTAATCTAGCACACACCAATTCATTGCTGCGTCCTTCATTAATGAGGAAAAGATGAGATGCACCCAGTCTATGTGAAGTGATTTAAAGCCAAGTGAAAATGAAACGGCACACTTTAAAACTGTATCACAGCTGTGGAGAAGAGCTGAGCATCGCAGAGCCTCTTCTAAAGACTGCCGTCGGAGTTTTCCTCTAATCTTTGCAGCACGATTAAGAATTGTAAACACAATGAGCTGAGCACGTCAGACCAGATATTTAAACGAGCCCTGCTTTACTCGCTGCGACCGCTCGCACTTCTCTACTACAAATTATTGGGGGGAATGAGTTAAATGAAAAGAAGGTGAAGCGACACTTTCACTTCACTTCAAAGCTGCCCGTCTTTGTAGACGTTCTGAGCTTATTATTTTATGTAATTTGAGATGTACAAAATCTACACCTTAATTCAATTGTAATAAGTGGCCAAGTGTACATTACCAGGAGGCCCGTGCCTCATTGCTTTCATCATTTAAACACTTGTTAACAACCACAGTGCCTTTTTTGCGGAGGTCTGTTCGTACAAGACGTTCAATTTTCGGTGAATGGATTCAAATTAAAACTGAGGAGCTGCTTCCCGAAAAGACGAAGCAACAAAGTAATCTGAAACTCTCAGGCAAAAGCAGCCTCGCCCGTGTCGACCTCAGTCATGAGCGCGGCGCATGAAGTGGTAAAGACGAGCTATCGTCATCCATCCTTTCCCAGCCATGCCTTTCTCACTAGCTGTTTCTTTAAAGATGTCAGAGCGAATGTCCTAACACAGATCGGTGTAATGACTGGAATCACCAATGAGGCAAATACATGCCTAGGGAGGGCCAAGCAGGGAGACGGATGAAGGGAGGAATAAGCGAGTGAGCCCGAAGGAAGACGACGATGCGATCAGGAACGCCGAAACATAAAATTCTCACAGTCAGTAATATTTCGACGGTAGAAAACAAATGCATAGTAAATGTGATGAGAAAGGACTCGGCTGTAATAATGATGGAGAGCGGCACTGCTCAGGCAGATGATATACATAATTCATGTTGACCGGTGCTGTGTGCTCTGCATTCGTATGCAACGGAAACAACACACATACATGAAGCTGCATGAATAAACGAGAGGAAATCGAGCAGATGCTTCAGAAACACAGGTTTCCGCTGATCCAACCTCACGAGATGCTGTGACATATTTGCTGTGAAAGTGTATGTCTGTGTGTTTTGGCCCTCTCTGTTTCATTTCCAACAATCTTATTGACTGGGAGGGTCTTGTGACTTCGCTGTCACCGGCTCGCCACACCGGGTGCGGTTAACGGGATTTAAACAATTCTCTTAAAGCAAGGGTGTGTGCTTGTTTTTCGGCAGGGAGCTGAGAGAAAAGATCCAGCCGGAGATCATGGAACTGATCAAGCAGCAGAGGCTCAACAGGCTGTGTGAGGGCACTTGCTTCAGGAAAATCAGCAGTCGCAGGAGGCAAGGTGAGGCGCAGCATTTACACATGTACGCGCACAGGAGCAAACACGAATTTACAACCTTACAAACTTGACTTTTGGTCATACGCATCAGAATCCACTGCCACGCCTCTTGCATCCACAAAAGATCTGCTTCTGTTTCCTCCTTTGTCTTCTTCTGTTCTCTGTTTCCATCGCCTTATTCTCTTTTCCATGTGAAAACACCACGGGAGATATTTTATCTGAGGGGGATCTTTGAAGCTGTGGACTGCTGTGCGTCTGCCGTCATGATCGCTCAGAAGTTTTCTGGCTCTCTGAGCCTTTGAGGCAGACACATAGTGAAACTCTGCCTCTCTCCTCGCTGCATACAGAAAAGCAGGAACACGCGTGTCTGCCTTGAGGTGCACGCGCGGCGTCTTCCGTCTCCTTTTGCTTCTGCACATACAGGGAAAGGGCGCGCTAACAAATGCAAAGGCGCATAAAGCCAAAAGCCCTGTAAACACACTTCTGTTTGCTCTTCTTCAGACACATTTGAGGGGAAAGCTTTGAATGGAAAGAATGAAAGATGACTGTGATAATCCCCAGTTCTACACTACAGAGGATGTGGTGAAAATATCAACCCGGTGTATTGCCTTTAGAGAATAACACGAGTGTGTTGTTCAGGAGATATTAGGACGCTCCCATTTAAAGCAGCACAATGGAGATGAGAGCAAAAGGAATAAAAATTGAAAATCCGGCAGACTGCTTGCATTCAAATCATTCCACCTAATATCGCATTTCACACTCGCTGCCACGAGAGAGAAGGAGCAGAGAGGAATAAGAGAAGCGGGAAAGAGAGGAGTAGCAGGTATAATATACTGCTCTTCACTCACAGAGGATTTAATCTGCCTGAGGCCTCATCCCTTCACTCTTCTGTCCCCCCACCTTTCCATAACCCCTCTCTGCCACTTTTGCCTCTACAAATACATTAAATTAAAAAAAGGAGCCCAGTGACAAGCTTAGGATGTGGTTTGGTTCGCTGTTATTGCATTGCTGTCAGAAGCTACCCTGCAGGAACTGTACTTTTCAATAAGGCAAATCAAACTGACTGACTGAGTTTAGACCTCGTCCTTTTTTTCTTTTTTCTTTTTTTCCCCTCCATGCACCAATTTATTCTGGCATTTTAAAACCTGATCACTGATGCATTCATCTTGGCAGCTGTCATCCAGATGTTGTCATAGCCGGATGACGGAAACGGAGAAGTCGAAAAGAAGCACAGAAGTGAGGGAGAAAAACAATTGAGTTAAAAAGATTATTCAGGACAGACGTTCAGGTGGAAACCGTCAGCCGGATTAAGTGTCTGATCTTCTTCGCTGCTTGTGGCCGACTGATTTACGCTTGTCTAGGTTTTCCGGAGCAGCATGCTGTGATTGAGCTCATATTACCATATCATGGTCATCATTACTTCACAGAGATCCTAGAAAGCTTCTCAGTGGAACTGGGAACACGCAGCCTATGTGGATCCTACACAAAAAGAAAGCACGCTGGACCCTTTTAGAACACGAGTATATGTAAAGCTATTTTGGAGCCCTGCTGGATCTGACACCAGCCTGTGGGGTTCCACCGGCTTTAATCTGCTGCAACAGTGCGCTAACTATAGCCAAGTCATCTGCCTGCTACAAGCTAGCTGTAGCTGATATCGCCTCTGAGGACTCTGAGGAGATTGCCGTTTATCCACAACACTCCTGCACCCCCATTCATCAGCGTCTCTCTGTGGCTTGCTTTGTATCCTTCCTCTGCACGTGTGAATTTATGCATTCTTTATTTACTTCTTCCTTCATTAATACATGTTGCTCCTATCTGTTTTCCCACTCTATCTAAATCTCTAAGGCTTTGTTCTCGTGCCGGTACTGACAGCAAATTCATGCATTGAAAAGTGAGAAGCTCCTCTTCTTGCAAAGCTTAAGAAAGCAATGCCACTACGAGGCGATCATGCTTACCTAGTCAAAATTTTCCTTTATCTTTGGTGCTTTTCTTAGACAGATTTCCCAGTTATTACTTTATTAAGTCTCTGTATGCTGGAAGTGTTTATTTTATACATGCAGTAAGTTAGATGGGCTCTTACTGTCCCCTCACGCAGTCCTCAGCACTCCACGGCTTCTTGTGTGATTATTTCAAAGACTCTCGTTCTGACATAAAATATTAATTAAGCTGACTTCAGTGCATTTGAATCCTCTCTCTACTCCCCATGCTGCCCATTACAGGAAAACACTTTTTAAAAGGTCAGCTTGATGGCACTTTAAAGTTAGAAAGAGTGCTATGTGTGCCGTCTTAAGTGCAGGATACTGCAGGCACTTTGTGTAAATGCAAAAGTAAACTTTAAAATTTGACCTAATTCTGTTAAACGTTATCGCTCACCAATGTTCTGGTTGCTGACTTTGTGAATGTTACAAGTGATACGAGAGATAAGTCTAACATCAAAGACAGCAAGAAGACGAGCATGCACTGCTGCACAGACACACCCTATCAGTTAAGATGAGCAGTTTGAGAGCCTCCCATCCCCTCACAGCCACTGCGCAGATCTCTTCTCAGCTCCCTGTGGACCAGTTCCACTCGAACCAATGGCCTGGCAGCACCGACTGTCTATTTTCAACAATTAGGATTTGGACTGTGCACGCACCGAGCCGAACTCCCCAGTCTGTGCACTCTTTCTGCCAGCTCAGCTCGATGCCCCACCTTGCCAGGAAACGGCCGACAAACACCAGGCTGGAGGCAGAGGCTGCTGATGGAGACAATAACCAGCAGTGTGTACAGACACAACTGGTGCTGAAGCTGCTGGGGGATTGCTCAGGAGAGCGTCCACGAGAAAAACACACCAACACGATTTTGACTTGAAGGGTCCTCTTAACGGTTACAATGATGTGACAACCTATGCACAGTAAAAATTTTTGCTCACCTAATTTTAGGCCACTTTTTAAAAAAAAAAATCAGATAATATTTTGCTGTCGTATATAGCTGATATAATTGATGCTTTATCTTTGACAGCCTTTGTAATGTTGGATGTGAGCTTTGATTGCCTTTTAGAGAGAACCTTAGCTTTTGATATTAAAAGACTGTCATTTTTTACCTCATTTCCACAGTCTTCACAGAAAAGTAGCTTGGATCCCATGTCTCTGCCAAGGACCCGATATACACTTCGTTTAATCAGGTCACAATTAAGGGTTCATGCTCTTTTGAGCCTTTTGAGTGAGAGTTAAAGAAACCTGGATGTCCTTTTGTGATCTTGAATCGACCGTGTTTTCTGCTGTTGAGTCATTGTTCGGTGAAGAAGGCCGCCAGTTTTGTTGTTTCCCCTCCAGATCCCTCCCTCCCTCCCTTAGTGGAGATCATCGTTGCCCATCTGTGGATTTTCCTCAAGGCTGTTTTATTTTTTGACACATATTTTTTGCCATGCTAATTTTCTCTGCTGTTGATGAGTCATGCAAATCCATACCCATGTGATGCCTTTGCCAGCTACTGCTTATTTCATAACACCTCTAAATCTGCTTCTTACTCCCTTCTGTCTTCCTGTCTTTCTCATCATTTGTTCTAGATAAGTTTTGGTACTGCCGTCTGTCTCCGAATCATAAAGTCCTGCACTACGGAGATCTGGAAGAGAGCCCTCAGGGCGAGGTGCCCCATGACTCTTTACAGGACAAACGTGAGTAAAACCTTTAATAGTTTGTTTGATTTTTTACAGTATTTTAGCACAATTTCTATTTAACTGCTTTCCCAATGACTTGCAGAGGAAAATATTTATCAGTATTTTATGTTGATTTCCTGCAAAAATGTGTGTCTTGCTGAATTCAGAGACGAGCAGCAGTCACCGACACTAACAGTTGGCTTTTTACAGACAGTGTTAACATCAGTTTTTCTTGTGGGCCTTGCACAGTGACAGATTTGGGGAAAATTTAAAGTTTTAATCACTTGAAGGAAAAAGGAAAAAAAAAAAAAACAAGAACCCATATGGAATAGCACAGTTGTCAAGAGGATGATGATGATGTTGTTGTTGTTGTCGTTGTTGTAAACTCACTTCTGTCCTCTCTGCAGTGCCTGTGGCTGATATCAAAGCTGTTATCACTGGCAAAGACTGTCCTCACATGAAGGAAAAGGGAGCCCTGAAGCAAAACAAGGTATGTGTTTGTGTGTGAACGTGCGCACACACATGCACGTGCACATGTGCATGTGTGTGGGCGGGTGGGTGTGTATCCAGGCGAGAGAATGAGTTCCTGTGTATGCGAGAGTTGCATAACGAGGACGTCGGTTACATAATTTCGCTTTAGGAAATAACACAATAACTTGCGTCTCAGCGCTCTGCACAGAGGCGTCTCCGTCAGAGGCCTCGCGTAGAAATAAGTCACCGAATAGTCCGTTAGTTACAGACGACAATTACGCCAGAGGCGCTAAAAACGTGCTGGCATCTTTTCTTCGCTGTGAAGGTGTGATAGTAACGTTTGGGCGCGCCCTCTGCGGTGCCTCAACCAGGGTGAAAGAGCCATCATGTCTGCATCTGTGTACACATCAGCTCTTCCTCGTTCGTACTTTTCCTCTGCAAACCCTCGGCCCCCACCCACGGGACTCCGATATATTGGATCTTGGATAAATAGCCTTGAAGACAAAGGAGCACGCCTCCTCTCTGCTTTGTCTCTTTTATTACCTTGTCGATAAGCGCAGGTCCAGGAGAATGACCTGAGGGGGGTCTGTGGGCTGTCTAGCAGGCCTGTCCCAGCCTTGTGAATGAGAACATAAGCACATTTCATTACTCACTGTTAGAAGACCAGCCAAAGTCACCTCTACAGACTTGAGAGCAGAGCAGGCAGTGCACCGTTTGTGGGACACTGGAAGAATAGAGAAGTGTGAAGTGTTTCCATATTATCTCCCAAATTCCTCCAGATATGTTACGTTACAGCATCACACAAATGATTGGAGGATATATGACAAGTGTGGATGATTGCATGCTTTGCTGTATTTCCACAATGTTCCAGCGATTTATAATGGGACCAGTTTATGTGGGGGGGAAAAATCATCATCATCTAAAAAGCAAGTGCACATTTATTATTTAAAAAAATATATATTGTGGGAAAGAGGAAATTAAATTAACCCATTACCAAAAAGACTGCTGCAGCACCAGTAAAAGGTGCATGCACTTAATAAGTTCATAAAAAGAAAAGCAGAGCGGTAACAAATGAACACGATCTGTCTTTTAATTGCACCAAAAAAGAGAGGAATTAGCTTTGAGGTCATAAACCTGGAAAAACTAACAATGTTGTTCATTTAACACTCATTTCCTGCTTACCGCTGAAACGCTCAACAACTGTTTCATGAAATGCACGGACATCCTCAGGAATAACTTGATCTACAGTATCCAACAACCAGTCACTCCATCAGCTGTTCTTTGAGTTAAGTAATTATAACAGGTTCTTTACTGAATCAAGAGGGTAAATATAGTAACGACTGCCCTTTTAGATGCTCACTGTGTGAGTGTGCAGCTTAAACCGGCTGCACAGAGTAGATAGAATTACTCTCAGCACTACTTTGTTTTTCTTTCCCTCTCTGAGTCAAATCTGACCACAGATTCTTTTAAGCTCTCCTCGGCTCCAGGCTCAGCCTCTGACTGAGTAATCCCCTACTGGCTTCGTAAAACCAGACGCTAATTTGACACAGATAAATTACTTGCATACATCTACAAATCTGGCTCTGTCACTACACTGTCCTCCTTCTCCGTCCAGTTAATTTCATAAAAGAGACTGAAGTGAATTTGTCTTTTTTGTCCCCGATCCCCAGCCCCTACTGTTATTTTACAGTAGCTAATATAAAAAGATCCCTACATATATCTCACCGGTACCGGATGAGTTAATGTGCAGCTGATATAACAGATGGTGATGGGACGTGGAGGAGAGCAGCATCGCGCTAGTATGGCAGCATTGTACTGTAAATCTCACCTGGTATTTCTTCTTCTTTTCTTTTTTGCTTCTACCTCTCTCTCCGTCCCACCTCCTCCACTCTCACTCGGTCTTTGCACCATTTTCTCCGCCTCATATTCTCCCTCTGCTTTTCACTCTGTCCTCTCTGCAGGAGGTGTTAGAGCTGGCCTTCTCTGTCCTCTACGAGTCGGACGAATACTTAAATTTTATCGCTCCTGACAAGCATGAGGTAAGCTGACCCTGCAGTTGTTGACAGTGTCACACAGAATGAACGTGTGGGATTACGCATAGAGATCCAATGCATGGTTTATGCAGGTATAGAGCTGACACTTAAATAGTGGAAAGATGCCTTTATGGACAGATATAATTTCATCGAAAAACAAGTATAAAGCTTGTGCAGGTAAAGTGAAAAAAACATGTTTTCTGACGTGTAAAGCATAACTAGAACTGTTTAAACGTTGCATATGAAATGATGAGCGTTCATAGTGCACCAGCCTGTTTGCCGTTGGCTTGGAATGAACTTTATTTGGACTTCTGACTTAACAATGACTCGACCCAGTTTGCCTGACTTCATTTTAGTTTGCCCCAAAAGGCTTTAAGACAGCTCTACTTATAAATATCTGATAGTCCTTGGGGAATGTGGCAAATAGAATTGCAATGTTGGTGGTTTTTTATAGATTGGGGCCAAATATAACTCACTGTAAACAAAGGTGTAATGCCTGAAAGCTTTCGCTGAGGAATGTAGAAACTTTTTGCCTTTTTTTTAAGGTGTTTTCTCTGTTTCGCAGAGTAGATTTTAGAGGTTTTGTTCTTTGTGCCGTACCTTTTTTTTTAACCATTCTTATGAATATTCTAATTAACGTGCCTCTGCCCGTCTCTCCGCAGTATTGTGTGTGGACAGATGGTCTGAATGCCCTCCTGGGTAAGGAGATGACCAGCGAATACACCAAATCTGACATGGACACCCTGCTCTCTATGGAGATGAAGCTTCGCCTCTTGGATCTAGAGAACATCCAGATTCCAGAGGCCCCGCCCCCGATTCCCAAAGAGCCTAGCAACTATGACTTCGTTTACGACTGTAACTAGGTGTACGACCCCACAAGCCCGAACCCGAAACAAACCCCAAACCCACTGTATTCACTGGACCGGTCCCCTTTTCTTATAAACTGGAACAAGAATAAAAAAAACAAAAACAAAACATATAATATAAAAAAATGAACTGTGATTGAAAGAAAAAAAAGGATTTCTTGAACTATTTTCCTCTTGCTTCTTGCTAGATGTTTATAAGGGAGAAAATGGTGCGTATTAACGATAACTGTTTGCACTTGAGGGACTTGGGGGTCGATGCAGAGTCATCACGTTGCCATGGAGAAGAGAAACCAGGAAGTGTTTGTTTGGCCTGTCGTTGGTCGTCCCACGTCTCCTCCTCCTCCTTCTTCACTCTCCTCCAGTGTCTGGTGTTTGAAGACATTCACCCTTTTCTTCTTCTTGGCTGCGGCGCTTACTGTCATTTTGCTTCAAGAATATTGTGGACAAAAAAAGCTTAGAAATTCCATTGGATTGTCCTTCCTTTATGTTCATGTTATTATTGTTCCTCAGGGCTTTTGTCACTAGGGGGTGAAGGCTATAGGGATCAAGATGGTGGTTGTGGGATTCAAGAGCAGGGAAGGACGATTGGGCGTCAACGGGGAGGGGGGCGTCAACTTCCCAGTAGTATTTCCTGTCACATTCCCACTTACAGTAGGACAATTGTTGCAGCTAAGTGTTTCCCAAGAGGCTGAATTACCTTTTAAGATGAATACTTTTTAAAAACAGAAAGAGAAAAACTAGTGTCGTCTGTCTACTCTGCCCTGCTTCACATGTAATAGAGACTGTTAGAAAAAGTCAATCCTTGAAATCCAGGCACTGTACCACAGTAAAAAGCCTCTTTTTGAAATATAAATGTAATTATCCCACCACTGCTTATTGCTTATTGTACACACCTACACAGTGGCTTTGCCATAGAACAACTGTAAAAGCGCCACCATTGTGCAACACGCGCTCAAACACACACTTGTCTCCCGCTCGTTTGGGTCTCTCGTTGTAAAGACTGCTGTACACAACATTCCTAAGCAATATTTTAGCTTTTTTTCCTTTTGTTTCGTTTATCATTTGTAAAATGACTACGATTTAGTGATTTTGCTTTAGAAAAACGAAAAAGAACAAAAATTGTGAACGTGCCGGGTAGTTAGTATTGCAAAATGTAAGTTAGTATTTGATCAAGGGAAGTTGACATTTTTTGTGTATGTTCAGGACCATATGGCCACAAAATTGAGAGTTTATGTATTTTTTTAATTTAAAAGCAGATCGTGGTTGTTATTTCTAAGTATGATTTATATATTCCCCCCTCCCCCTTCCTATTTAATGCCTTCAGATTGTTTTGTTTTTTTCTTTAGGATTTTTTTCAAAGCCCCTCAAAACTGCTGTTTACATTAAAGGTTTAAGAACTGTAACCACTCTACACTGTGCCTCTCTTCATTCACAAAGCACAACCGCAAGGGTCCACGACATGACTCGTGATGAAAAGCAGTAATAGTAATTTCACTCTGTACTGAGACATTTATTCTGATTTGTCACTCAGGCCGAATCCTTTTAACAATGAAAGACACATCGCTATAATTAATAGGTAACGGTCCTGGAGGCAATCTGTTTTTAATGGAACAGATAAAACAAGATTAACTATAACACAAATGAAAGCACTTCGATATTATCTGACCAAATCGCATGTTGGCGCAGGATTCAATTCACAGGCATATGAAGGAGTTTTGTGTCAGTCTGCATCTGGACACAGACTTTAAGATCATCAGTGTCAAACAGCTACACTAACGCAAAACCATTTTAAGAGAAGTTACCAGACTTTGATGAAGTATCACAATATGGTCCTAAATTATTCTTGGCTTTAAACTTTAAAGTTTGCTTGATAAACCCAGATCCAGCACCAGGGTTCTTCTGGGCTCTTGATATGTGATACAAGATTTCGCCAAACCAACTTGTCTGGACCAGACATATTGCAACTAAGTTAAGTGGGTGTTTTCCAGTCTGTTCACCTCAGTCCTTTTCTTGGTTCTTGAGTTAACCAGGTTTTTTCTCCAGTGCATCTCAGTCTGCAGATGTCTTGGTTAAATCCTCAGTTTCCAAAAACAGTCAGACTCACATCTTGATATCTTTACGAACCTTTCGTTGACCATGACAAGCTTTCGGCAGTATAGATCGAGTCCTTCACTTCAAACACCACCGAACTTTTCACGATTTTTGTCAGACTGTCTAGCAATTCTTTAAAGTGGTCTTGAGCAAACGTTTAAAGACCTTCTTTGGTCATTGTCTACTTTTTCACTCCTTTTCAATGCAGTCCTTGTACCTGAAAATTTTGAAAGTGATGTTTTGGTTTGTTTTTGAAGCCGTTTTATTGTAACTTATCACTCAAGCATTAGAAAAAAGCACCTAACTCAACCAGTGTTGTGTCGACACAGACAACTTAACTCATTCACTGCCACTGACGTCTATAGCCGTCAATTGCAGTGAATGAGTTAAACCCATTGACTCATGGCTGGCAGTGAATGAGTTAACAAAGAACATATTTAAGACTAAATTTCTCTATGCATTTTATTAGAAGTAGAATATTTTTTCCCCATTTCTTTAGTTGAGTCTAACCAAAGATCATGCATAAAATTGTATTTTTGCACAATTAGCTACAAACTTGGGATCTCCTGCCATGGTGTGCAGTGAGTCCTTTAAAATGTGAGGAAACTGAACAAGTCAAGGACAAAAGAAGAACTGTCAGGTCTTAAAAAAATATCTGGGGCATATGAATAGAATCTGAAAGTCGTGTCCTTAAGAAATAGGGAAAAGCCCTGACACAGGACCCAAGAGATGCATCTGTCCCTTCAGTTGATCCATCAGCGGTTCACTGAGGCCCCAACCTGAAATGGTCTCAATGGAAAGGTGGCTGTCAAGGAATCATTCTTAAGGAAGGAAACTGGGAGGAAAAGGCTGAGATATGCCAAATTATAGAACAACTGGACTGTAAATCAGTGGCACTTGTATTTTTTGGTTCAAATCATGGTCAATAAGTACACAGCTGTATGTCAGCCAATAGTGTTGCTGATTCTGTCAAAACTGATGGAATGGACACAGAAAAGTACCATCAGATTTAGATCCGCCATTCAGTACCAGCTCTAAAATACCTGCTTTGTTTTTTAACATAAGAATCACTCTGGCAATGCAGTAAAAGCAAATTTGGATAAAAACAGAATGGAAATATATCAGTCATGGATTGGTCTCCCCATTGTTAGTGAAGCATTGTAGGATCATCTTGACTAAGGATAAAAACTCAGCTAAAAATAACCAAATAATGCAAGCTAAATAAAAACGTTCAGCATCTGAACAGTAAATCATAAACAGCACACACCTTGCATTCAGGTGGGTGAGAATTGTCTTGGTGAGTAATAGTTTCTCCACCATCCCACCTCACAGACCTCCTGCAGAGACCGCAGGTTCATCTCCGTCTGTCCAGAAGCTGTTACAGCTCCATTCAAAGCAACCACAAATGTGGCATTTTATGTTGTGCCACTTTCAGAGCAGGCATTTCTCTCACAGAGAATGTCGCCTTTAGTAAAGCAATATTTCATCTTTATGAATCTGCCCTTTTACTTTGAAATAGAGTTCTGTGTGGAAGTCGGCAGAAAATGCAATTTTCAAAGTTTATATTATATTTCACAGCTAAATAGTTCAACTTTTGTTAGTGACACATTACATGAATCTCAAACTTATAATATTGCTACTTTCAGAGCAGTCACTGGAAAATCCTTAAAAGATTTATGAAAAAAAAAAACATCAGTGAAACTCGTGAACTACTAAGCACCAGCTTTTGTTTTTAAACTCAATATTTAATCTCAGTTTGCCTTTTGTGTATACATCCCTGGTTTTGGTGCTTGGGTTTCCCATTACATGCCTGGCTGTGTCACAGGATGTTTATTTCCCAACACGCAGGTCATAGCGGCTCCCTACTCCTTAGTGTGTGACACCATTTCCTGCTTGACGGCACTATCTGCTACCCGGCCCAGGAACCTCCACCGAGCTCCGTCTTTAGGCGAAGATTGTTCTCACACTAATGGATACTGATGCCCTGTGCTCATTAGAAATGTAAGTCAGTGCCTAACAGCATCTGTCTCTCACTCTCTTAAGCGAGGAAGAAAATATTCTACCTCTTGCCTCCCACCCAGCCTTCGTTTCAGTCACAGTGTCTCTCACTCACGCGCAGCGTGCAGTTATTTGAACTGTCACAGTTAAATGGCTCCATTCCTGCGAGGGGAAGCTGTGCTGTGTATGTGAGAACAGCCAGTCTGGTAGAGTGGATTACTCAGTAGACCTGATGTTCTTTGTGAATATCTAGTAGCTACTCATTAGAGGAATACCAAAACCCTAAACTTAAAATCAGTTCATGTTAAGTGTGACATACGGTTCACATATCAAAGCTTAACACTGACAAACCTCACGCCGTCCTACAGTCCCAAATATTCATAATGGTGGCAACTCGATGGGCTCGGATTTTGTGCATGCCCACCTTGTAATATGTCTCCCTGTATAAATTTTAACTGGGTTAGTTCAGTCTTTTCTATTTTCCATGTTCAAGAAATCAAACATTCCACTTTCCAGTGCCAGAGGGCAGGTGATTTACTAATCATGTCTTCCTGAGGTGCAACAGATGAGGAATGAATATGAGCTAAATCCAAATTTGGTTGTATAGAAAATTACAGTCAGCTAAATGAGAGAATCAGATTAAAATACTGACAGTAACTGTATCATTTAGGCTACTGAAGTAAAAGGGGCCTGGTGTTGTGTCAGGATCACTTGAGTCAAAAGTGGGATTGCTACTTTATCTGCAGTAACAGAAGTTGGTGGTATGTCTCTGTTCTAGGACCTCCCCGCCCTTCCACACATGTACTTGGGGAGCTTAAGGAGGCAAGAGCACACATTCCCATTCTTCCATGTCTACACAGGGCAGGCAGCAGCAGAGCAGATGTTAGTGGCTATGGGTTTGACACTGACTAAGTTAAAAGGTTATGAACTGTAGGTGCTTGGGTGGGTGTGGGTTGCACTAACGGTAAAGCAGTTCGCGTAGCATGCCATCAGAAGGGCATCAGCAATTGCTCTGATGTGTCAGAACTAATGCTATGCAACATTTCTGTGAAGACCAATGCATTGCATTACAGTGTTTCATACTGAGGCACTTGTATTATTTGCTTGTTTTACAGCTATATCGATCAATATATTCTGAATGCATCCTCAGCTGCAGATCAGTGGGGATTTTATTTCTATATACCACAAATCCATATCTGTTTTTATTATATAAGGTGCACTCTGTGCTTCGGTGTTTGTGTACGCAAGAGTGCTGTCTGTGTTTATTTTTCCACGCACGCTCATCTGCGACAAGCAAGAGAAAAAGGACTTGGCTGGCCTCATTACGAGTTCTTGGAGACTTCATGCAGAGAGCGAGACAGCAGCCCGAGGGCCGGAGCCAGCAGGGCGCATCTCGTCTCCTCATCCAGGAGGACACACTAATCAAATCAGATTAAGGCTGGGACTGATTACATGGGCATGCACACTTCCACAGCAGGTTATCAGACAAGCTAGCATGGCAAACTCATCGCTCCTTCTGCACTCACCAGCATCCACTTGATAGCATTTAAGGGTCAGCCCAGACAAACTCACAAACAACATGGTTGCATCTGATACTATGGCGGCGAGGTCTGCAGATCCGCAGCTATTTTCTCTGCCAGTTTTTTTTTTTTTTTTTTTTTTATTGCAGTAAAATTCCTTTTATCTTCAGAGCAGCAGATTTGCCAGCTAGAGATATTTCAAAATCCCACTAAACTTCTCTTTGGGAAATGTTTTTGTGTGTGATATGGTTGAACTAATCCTTTTAAACTCTGAGTTAGAATTGGTCTTGTGCTGTTTGTTGCTGTTGTCCCGCTTCTATTTCCATTGCATTGAAGACTTGGGGGGTCAGGAAGCTTTGTGCCTTTTTAGAGATTTCTTACCACACCAGCAAAGCATCTTCAAAGCAGGATTAAGGGTGAAGCCAATACAAACAATGAAACTATACTTTTATTATCGAATGCGCTGCCATAGTTCAGTTTCTCCCTAAGGGTGTTATTGACAAAACGTCGTCTTACTCGAGTAAATCACAAATCTAATGGTGCCAAAATAGCAGCTAACAGGCAGAGGAGAAAAAATACATCGGAGAGTGGTTCCAAGTTCTCTTGCTCATCATTTGTATTGACTTGTTTTCTCCGCTTGCATTCACTTTCTCATTTCTTTAGACTTTAGTCCAATCTGGCACGTATCAGAAACAACACTGATGCTATTGATGAGTGCAGGGACAGATCCATTTCCCTTGTGTGTTATTATTCACCTGACCCAAGGGCAACAATTTTCAGTCCATATGGAGCCGAATGAAAAGAGCTGGAAGCTGCAGTCTAATAGCTTTTCTTAAAATCCAAGTGTTTGTTTTTTTTTACATATATAAGTTAAAATACACTTTATAAAAATCTCCATATACTGTGGTAGGAAGAAGGCTTTGTTTTCTCTATATTCACAATGAGACATAAGCAGTTTGGAATTACTTGTACAAGGAGTTGGTGTAGGAAGAAAAAAGGAAAAGCGTGCTCACCAAAGGGATTGCGATCCATCTCGAGGGGAAAATGAAAGTGTATAGCCACAAATAAATTACACCACACATGCATAAAACATCAGCTCCATCCGAACAATAAAGACAGAAACTGTAAGTAAATTACTTCTGAACAGACGCATGTGCACTGACTCTTACTTTTCCTCCTGCTGCTGCAGCACCCGGAGCCCTGACCCAGGATTATCAGGGCGAAATGATTGCATCAACCCAGACAAAGATCATCCCGCTGAAAGTGGGGAAACTGTGATTTAGATGAATGAGTACAAGTCTGGAAGTGATTTCCATTCCCGCCCCAACAGTTGCTTAATCTCAGCAATCTGAAAGTCTTATCGTCGTTGGTGCTGTTGCTGTGGTGATTGATTGAAGAGCTCTTCACAGAGTGCTGCAGTCACTCAGCAATTGCAAGTGTTTTACAGGCACAACGGGACTAATGCGCATCTAATAGAGCCAGAGGTGCAGTCTGCCAAGACGTGCCCGCCCTGAATCACTGGGAAACTGCTGTAAATTTAGAAGAGGCCAAGTTCATGTGTATCGCTAATTGCAACACCTGAAATGGTTTATGACCACAGCCAAGCAGAGACGGATGAGAAAGCAATATTACCACAAAATCTAGAGGATATGTTGAGGAATCTACTAATTCGTGTTTCACTGAATTAGTAGATTTCAAAATTTCCTGTTTGTTTTTTTTCCAGGGTTCATTTAATTCCTGACATCAAAAACCAAACCGCCTTAGAAAATTCACAAATATTTGGGATGCTAAATTAGTTTTCCCTCAGTTTCAAACTGAACTTGTCTTCAAATTACTGACACTTTAATAACTACAGAACAATGGTGTCTGTATTCATAAAAAAAGAAAAGAAAATGCCCTACTTTTTCTTGTACCTTGCAGTCATATCCCTGCCAGGAAATGTACCTGTCAAGAAGAAACAAAACCTAACAGAGCTAAAACAGTCCCACACTCATCTCTCATCTCCGCCTCTCACTTATTCCATTATATGCATTTTAGTCAATTCCCATCACAGCATCCCTTATTATTTTTTCTATTTCTCATATATCATCTCTTTTCTGTTTCATCTAAATCTGTCACAAGCAAGGCCTGTTCTCCTTTGCATTGATCAGCATCTAATTTTAGTGAAGGCTGACGCCTCTTGATGTTGTAAAATGAACGAGTGCTTTGTTGTATACCAGAGCCCTTGAATCAGTTGCATTGACTTTGAAGAGCTGGAGCACCAGTGATGAGGAGGTGGTGGTGGAGGAGGGGCTGATGATATGACAGTTAATGAGGTAAACATTGCCCCGGGTGCCTGTTTTTGGGATTGGAAATTTAGCTCCTATAATTTCCACCCAAATTCACCAAAAGTCACCATATGTTCAGCTGCGTGGCGCTTTGATGAAGAAGAGCCGTGGGAGAATGAAAGATGGATGACGATGAACTCACAACCACAGGGAGCGTTTGTCTGATGCACCAATAAATCTTCTGGATTTCCCCACCGCCAGCCCTCTAACCTGCCAAAGCTGCTTCAGATAAAACAAATGTCTTATCCCTCAACCAGGTGTAAGATATGTTCAACCTTCATTGCACGTTTGTTTGGTTTTTTTGAGACACAATAGGTGTGGCTCCTAAGCCGACTCTGCCGTGCTGCTTCTGCACAACTGGCAGACAGAGAATTTCCTGCCCCGTGATCAATAAGGCAACAGTAATTTTTCCTTAAGTCCCATGAGACGGAAATGAAATGCTTCTAGTCAAAGTCCTATTTGTGCCGCCTCCTCCTTTGTGTAATTTTAAAAGTGCTTTCTTCATGAATTTATGACTTTGCCTCATTACAGGTGAGACAGATTGATTATGAAGCGGAGAGACTCCCACAGGGCCATTTTTTCATGCTGCATTGTGTGGGACTGACACAAGACTAAAGGAAGCCAAAATCAGCGCTGAGTGTCTATATTTACCAGTGCAGAACCTGCCAGTGCCTGTGTGTGTGTAGGCTGAGAGCAGGAATATCGCTTCAGTAGGAAAATATTGCGAAGGCTGTTTATTGCAACGGCTGATGAACAGGGTGAAGAATCAGGAAAGACTCCGTTTGAGGTGTTGTGGGAACCTTTGGTCAAAAGTTACCGAGATACAGGACCTGCAGATATTTTAGGCACTGATCGGTTAAAACCAGTAAGAAAAGGACGATTGGAGCCAAACAGAGGCCATGGACACTTTGGAAGGGTTGTTTGATCCTACTGTTTCTAAAGCTTTTTATTACAACTGCTAGAACACAAGAGTGCATTTTCCTAGTATTGGTAGATGTTTTCATGGTGTTTTAAAACCTTGAAAAGCTTCTGATTTTGAAAAAAAAAGATCTTCAAACAGACTGCTGCTGCTAGACTGATAGATTTTGGTGATATCCCTGTGTGCTGATTATAGTGCAGAAAGGTTACAGCCATAGACTCCATTTTCAGATTTTTCTTTTTCTAATTTGTCTTGACTTCAATCTTTCTCAGTGCGGTTTTATATTTCTAGCCATTAACATAAATCACTAATCTGTGGCATCTGTGTGACCCAGCAGCTGGGTGGTTGGGACCTACTCTCTCATTTGATTCGTAGCCGAGTAACGAGTAAAGTAAGGGATTACTATTGCAAAAACGGTAATTAGATTACCGTTACTTTCCCGTAGGAACGCTGCGTTACTGCGTTACTAAAACTGTGATTTTTTGCGAGAATGTCTCATGACAGTGACGTAAGCGAGTGCGACGTTCGTGGCAACAGCTGTGTGCAGATCAACAATGGATCACATATCGATTGTGGGAGAGAGTATGAGCGTGCAGCGTTTAAAGCGCGGAAGTACTGACCTTACTTTGAGTTTGATTCCATAAAAAGTGACAAAAACATTAGTGTCCATTGTGCGTGGGAAGAAAACTTCTTTTTACAGTGAAAAAAAACCCCCTAAACTTCCAAGCAAGCACAGAGTAGCTATGACGTAATGGGAAACTCACAGAGAAACTCGCGGATTCTTCCACTGACCGCTGCGGCACACCTGCACCAGGGTAAACCTCTGCCTGCCCTACTCCTGCAATACAGGTGAAAATAGAGCAACAGGACCGCTGAGTCTTTGACTTTATTTATTTTCTGCTGTGTTTTACTTGCATCTATTTCATAGGTGTCAAACTCTGGCCCGTGGGCCAAATTTGGCCCGCAGCCTAATTACATTTGGCCCGCGAAGCCAAACCAAATTACTATTAGAGCTGGCCTACTGGTATTATACAGCTAATATATATATATGTTGTTTAGTATTAAGCTTTGCTTGTTCCATATTCAGTTTGAGTCCATAAGAAAAGATTCATTCTTATATCTGGAGGATTAAATATATTTCAATAAATATTAACGCTAGCCCGCGACTTTGTTCCAGTTTTGAGTTTTGGCCCACTGTGTATTTGAGTTTGACACCCCTGATCTATTTGAAAGACTGAGTGTAAACACAAAAAAATATATTTTATGTGCTGGAATGTGCAGAAAATAGGTTTAAATATTAAACAAATTTCTTCCAGTCAGAGAATGTTGCATATAATTACATTTTTTCTTGATGCATAGAGTTAAAAGATTAAAACTAATAAAACAAGTTTTAAAAAGAGACTTTTCCATTTGATTACATTTTGTATGATGGATTATGCAGAAAAAGTAGAATTGGGCTGAAAGATCTATCGCTTTATCACCTATTCAGGTTGTAAATCGTGTTTTTAAAAAGTAACTAAGTAACTAAGTAATTAATTACTTTTGAAAATAAGTAATCAGTAAAGTAATGGTATTACTTTTTGGGGAAGTAATCAGTAATTAGTTACTGATTACTTTTTTCAAGTAACTTGACCAACACTGTTTGTAGCCCACAGTTTTCTTTCTTCATTGGACTCAAAAATAAAGGCGAAAAATGTACAGAGAAAAATCAACAAGAAAAATGAACCATAACTTCTTCACACATTTCTATACCATTATATAAAACTTCAAAATATCGGGGTTTTTTTAGAATGAAATGTTAGTGCATTCAGACCTGCATGCTACCACAGATTCAACAAGGTGCTGGAAAATTCCTCTGAGATTTTGCTCCATATTGAGATGATAGCTTCCAATATTTGTTGCAAATTTGTCAGATGAATGTCCAAGGCATCTCCCACATGCTTTATTGGACTGAGATCTGGTGACTGTGGAGGCCATTTGAGTTTCTTGAACATGACAATGTTAAAAAAAAACATTACCTAAGCTATATGACCACAGGGTAGCTGTCAAAAGAGGGGTACAATGTAGTCATAAAGGTTTCACAATGGGTTCACCCAAAACCTTGGCTGATTGTGACCTACACCAGTTTTCACACCTTAGCTCGTGGGATTAGGTAGAGGATCATTAGAGGGTCCTTTTGTCCCTCTTGGAAGGACACTCCCACATTTTTAAATTAAGTCACCTCGTTTCTCCCTTTGCACACGTTTTGAATTTCAGCAGGTCGTTTCAAACATGCAGATACTGCACATCAGTCTGCCATGTGACTGATTAGAAACTTTGCATTAAAAAGCAATTGAACAATTGTACCTAATAAAGTGGTAGGTAAACCGTTCTGTGACATATTTGAAAGTGTTTCAAAACACATTTTGTCTCAATTCACATACAGGTGTTTTCCTTTGTGTGGAGTGTGAACCATCTCTTCACAGTAACTTGCACCTTGACCGTTCTCGTTAGTTTTATAAACTTCTAAGAGCAGTGGACGTGTTGACACACTAATGGAGCGAAAGCAGAGAAATGCTCCTACATTTGTTCTTGCTGGTTCACTGTCATGGCTTATTAGGTAGTTTAATGGAACTGAGTCATCATTAATGTTATTAATTACTCGTGCTTTTTGTGTTGTGAAGTCAAAGTGTCTGTCACGACAAAAGTTTCAACCCTGCTTTAGCTTTTAAATACTTCCCACAATAATATTCAGTGTTTTGTTAGAAAATCAACTGTGTTTAAAGAAACCCATTCAAGCTAAAATGATCCAAGATGCTTACAGAAAACAAGTCGGAGAAAATGATCATTTTTAATTAAAACATGTTCATAATTTATACTTCATTATAATGTGCGTCTGTGCATTAATTACATTCAAGGCCTTTCCAGTCTAATTCACAACCAACTGAGTAAAGAACTTTATATACACACAATGTAATCATTTACAATGTCAAAATTAGGCTGAAATGGTTAAACTGTTAATGTTTGATCACGCTAAAGTCACACGTTGTCCAGGTTTAAATTTGACAGATTTTCTGTCTCCAGAGACGCCAAAGCCTTCATACCTAAAGAAAGTTTTAAAAAGATTTATATTAAAACACTGAATCAAATCAGAATGCAAAGTTACGTTTTTGAGTAGTAAAACAGCAACTACTACGTGTGCAGTTTCTCTACTCTCATTTAGTTGTTCAAGTTATTTCCCAAATTACACAGTACTGCAACTAAGATTTGTTTTTTTCACATTGTTTGTTTGGTTTTTTTAGTCCTCCATTGACGCAACCTGTCAGGAACCAGTTTTTCATGTTTTTAATTTCCTGCTGTTGATGACACTAAGTATCTTATGATGTCCTTGATAAATTGAGCATACTAAAGTCAATATTAAACAAATAACTGCTATAAAATCCTATTATTTCATTTGTACTGCTCACTTACAGTTTTGTGTATCTCTTCCAGTCGGCTTGGCTGAGGGAGGGTTTGGTCACGGCCAAGGCGGCGTTCACATGTGCTTGGCGCAGCAGCAGGCCTGGTTGTTTGGCAGCTGGATGCACATAAGCACACTCTTCCTACACAAACAATCACAAAGTAATTTTATACATAGTAGCTCATATAGGAAGATCTGGCTCTACAGGATGGAAAAGACTAGTGAAGCCAACTACAATGAAAAAAAGTCCTAATTAGAATAACAGCACATTCAGATGCTCAAATATATTCATTGGAGTCACTCACATTGGCTTTCCTGTAGTTGTTCTTGATGTTATTAATCTCTTGTTGTAGTCGCTCCAGTTGCTCTTGGCCAAGCTCTTCATATCCCCTCTGGAGTGAGGGCATGTACGCAGGATTGACTGAGCTAGCGTGGTCACGAACTGATCCTCCAGTAAAGTCAGTGTTTATGGAACTGGGTCCAGAGATGCACTGGGAGTTCTGTTAAAGCAGGAGGATCGGAGGAAGAAAAAAAACACACAAAAATTATGAGTGATAACATTTTTTTAATCCTATACTTAGTACTACACTTGTACTATGTGGTAGTAGTGCTCACTGGTTTTGAATTCTCCAACTCGGACTCAGAACTCTCAAAGTACAGTCTCCAGACATTGCCGTAGTGGTGTTTGTTTTCTGCATGAAGCTCACTGGGCTCCACGACCACCATAGACTGGTCCAGCCCCATGCCTGACTCTCCCTCTCCCGCCGAGTCGTCTGACCCACTGCCCTGGTTGTTCGGGAAGATCATGGAGGAAAGGCTCATGTCGCTTTCTGAGCCAGAGTTCAGCTCCTGATTGCCACATAGGAAGAGAGGGTTTAGACGTTCATATATATGGATTCACGAGGATTTGTAGTGTCCAACATGGGTCTTAACTGTGATACTACAGCTCAGTTTGAAATTAGTTTAAGCCTACTGTGCCTCAGGTAAGTTATTCCATTACATTTCTTGTCACTAAGGTTGGAGATAATTTAAATTAAGCTGAAAACTGATAATGGATTCAGAACTGGAGCAATTCACATGCTGAGACACATACAAAATACATTATTTAATTTGCCTGAGGGGCTAAAAAAAATGCTTGGCTGCAACAAAATGAACTATAAATAATGGAATGGACAACAGTTCCCTGACTTCCTGTTTTATTAACCTAAGGTAATACATAATAACACAGTCATCAGACAATACTTTAAGTACAATACACTTACATGTGGTGCGCTGGTGCCTATGCTGTTGTGGACAGCCTCCAGCTGTGCATTGTAGAGTAAGGCTTTCAGATCTGCCCCGGTAAACTGCTCTGTCGCTGCTGCCAGCTGCTCCAGGTCAACATCGGGAGCCAGGGGGACGCCTGCAGTCAGAGCTTTCAGGATCTCCACACGAGCCTCCTGGAAATGTGACACAATAGCTCGATTTAAAACCCAAGAATCTTTCATGTAACATGACTCAACATTACTTTTTGTCTTTTAAGGACTGATACATATATAATGAGTTTAGAAGTGAAGTGATGTTAATTAATAATTATTAATATTCTTTTAAACCAACAAACCAGGTCAGGGGGAGGGCAGTAAAGGGATTTGTCCAGCCGTCCAGGTCTCAGCAGGGCCGGGTCAATCAAATCTGGTCGGCTGGTGGCTGCAAGCACGTACACATCTATGAAGACAAACACGAAGAATTCAAATTTATTTATTTTAAATTGAATTGAAGATCCCTCCAAGTATGTTTCAAGACAGATTAAAATGCTACTAATTCGTCCACAAAAAGGTTTAACCACATCTCTATAACCTTTCATAGCCAACTATATTGTTCAAATGTACTGGCCCAAGGTTTAGAGCATATTCATATTAGTCATAAGTATCACAATGAAGCACGTTTGATATATTGTAACCGAGCATAACATGCTTGGTCATGATTTAGTGAACCTTCACTTGAAGAGGCAGTAGCTGAGCCCAAGCATAGAACTTCAGTGTTTTTTTCCGATGAGAAGCTCATCTGAAGTAACTAATTGAGCAATCTATAAGGCATTCAAGAGGAACGTTTACTGCTCTGAAAACAGCATAGTTCAAACCCCAAAATGCATAAAATCATCACTGTACTTTGGAAAAGTGTTTTTCGAAACCATGTGAGTGCAAGAGTGAAGAGCACTCGGGTCTACACAGTTAAGTGCAGTGTGAGTGGAAGCCAGCCAGGAGAGGCAGGACAATTGTGCAAGGGTATGGTACAAGGTAACCCTGCCAAGTGTAGATTCACCCTTATTTTATTAATGTATTGACTAAACAGTGGCCATAAGCACATTTAATTAAAAAAAAACAACATCCATTATACGTATATTGTTTTTCCCCATCAATCCCAAAATTGTTAACATTAAATTATCAAAGTCATGCTTAGATGCTCTGTCATTACCCAAAGGTCCATTTGAGCCAGGAGGGAAAAAAACTGAATGGACTTCATGAGACTTAACCCCCACTTAACTTTAAATGGCTTCAAACACTTCTGATCTCATCCCAACAGAGTCAGTCAGGAGTTAAAGCAGATTACTACAAAGCACTCGTGATGATGACTGTGTGTATAGTTTAAAGATGTATGACGTTACCCTGCAGTCCCTCCACTCCATCCAGCTGGGTGAGGAGCTGGTTGACCACGCGGTCGGTTACACCTGTGCTGTCGTGGCCCCTTCTGGGAGCCAGAGCGTCAAACTCGTCAAAGAACAGGATGCAGGGCTTGGCGGCTTGTGCCCTGAAAGAGGCAGAAGAAGAAGTGATTGAAGGAAATAAAAAGAAAACATTTCATTTATGTGAAACGCCAATACTTTACCATTACTTCAAATGTTTTATGTTAATAATTATAACTTGCAACAAAAGGTAATAACACAGCAACAGCGATGCCGGGAGGAGTTTAAAAGTTCACTAACCTCTGGAAGACATCACGGACTCCCTTCTCACTGGCTCCAATGTACTTACTTAGAAGTTCAGGTCCCTGGAGGGAGAGTTTAAAAAAATCTCTTGTTGCTGTAGAAACTTTGCTCTCATACAGAAGGGCAGTCTTATTTTAATGACGAAGCTGAAGCAGAGCCTACCTTGATGCTGATAAAGTTCATACCACTGTCTTTGGAGATAGCTCTGGCCAGCAGCGTTTTTCCTGTACCAGGAGCGCCATACAGCAGAGCTCCTGAGCGATGGCGGATAGGAAGATTGGCGAAAAGGACCGGATACTGCAACACACCAAGGACCCACAGTCAGTGACTGTGCAATAAATTATGCTGAATTCTAGCCTTGTCTGCTGATATAAGGGAGACCTCCCTTCATTTTTAAGAAGTAGTGTTAAAAAGGAAGAAGCTCAAACATTAACAGCCATGTCTTTTCCCTAAAACCACCGTGATGAGTTGATGACAACACGGCACAGAGCAGTCGGAGGGCTCACAGGATCAAAGATTACATGATAAAAATAGATCAAAGTTACCCACCGCTCCGAAAACACCCTCATTATGTACTGAAACTGGAAGCGTCAAAACAGTCATATTTGAGGTAAATATATCAAAATAATTGTCAAAAAAGGGTCAACTGGGGGACCTTTAGATGATGCAACTATACTGCAACTCAAAGACTGGGCTGTAAGCAAGGGATCTGAAGAATCCTAAGGTAAATTAAATGAGCATTTTCATTAGTTATAAGACCTTTCACTGGATTTTCTCTACTACTATAAGACTCATGCAAGCTGAATAAACGGGTTTTCCACCTCTCCAGAAAGAAAAGACGCTTTATCGGCTCGAATAAAAGAGGTTTTAATATATTAGTGGTCTAGGCAATTACATAATTTGGGAGTCTTATTATTACTTTGCTTGTAGTTTTTGTTTGTTTCTAAATCAGCTGATTCAAATATTTTATTTTCATTTTGTCTGTACTGAGCCCCTCATCACCACTCATGCCGATGCTTTCCAAAGCTCATCTGTACAACAATCAATAGTAATTATGGTGTTTAAAATACCTAGATAGTAGCTCATTATACCACACTGCAGCTAAAACACATTTTGAAAAAAGCAACAGCCATCTGACCTTAGCAGGAAGCAGTATGGTGTCCATAAGCTGCTGTCGCACTTCTTTTAGCCCTCCTACCCTGTCCAACCCAAATCCACTGGGGGTGTGGAGGTCTACACCCCACAAAGAGGGGGGGGTGAAGCCTTTGAGAGCCTGCGCAAAGTCCCTCCAGGACAGACACACTCCTGCAAAATACAGGGCACAATGAATACATCTGGACAATAACTCTACATTAGCATCAGTGGTCACATGATGCAGGAAGAATCTGAAGACCTGAAATTGATCTATTGGGAATTTCATCAGTCTTTGATACCTTGTTCACTGTGTCCTCTTAGCATAGTGTTAGCATGAACAGCCCGCTCTAACAGCAGTACTAGATCTTGAGGTGTGTATCCCTCTGTCTCCTTAGCAACAGCCCCGATATCAAGACTCTGTAAAGTCTCAACAGACAGGCAGGACTTCCTCAGGATCAGATGGCGCAGAATCTCAACCCTCTGGGCCTGCAAACAATAAAATGATCGGTGTTTTTTTTTTTCTTTTCTACTTTGTGTGTACTTGTGCTTGTGTGTGTACAGGGTGGGCCATTTATATGGATACACCGTAATATAATGGGAATGGTTGGTGATATTAAAGTCCTGTTTGTGGCACATTAGTATATGCGAGGGGGCAAACTCCTCAAGATGGGTGGTGACCATGGTGGCCATTTAGAAGTCGGCCATCTTGGATACAACTTTTGTTTTTTCAATAGGAAGAGGGCCATGTGACACATCAAACTTATTGGTAATGTCACAAGAAAAACAATGGTGTGCTTGGTTTTAACGTAACTTTATTCTTTCATGAGTTATTTACAAGTTTCTCTTTGTTCACAGCCATTGACATGTCGAAGAGGTTAACACGTGTGGAGCGGATCGAAATTGTGTTGATATCTGGTGAACGCAGTAACCGGGTCATTGCAGCAGATTTCAATGCAAGACACCCTACGAGTCCACCCATCGCCCATGCTACAGTCAGCAAACTGCTTGCCAAGTTTCGTGAAACTGGTTCAGTGTTGGATTTGCCAAAATGTGGACGCAAGAAAACTGTTACTGTTGAAGAAACATCAGTGGCTGTCCTGGCTTCATTCAGCAAGAGCCCACAGCGTAGCACTCGCCGCATGTCACTGGAGAGTGGCATTAGTCAAACATCCCTTCGGCGGATATTAGCTACTCACAAATGGCACCCTTACAAACTCCAGCTGCTGCAGCGTGTCAACGAGGATGACCCAGATCAGCGCACAGAATTTGCAGAATGGGCAAAACAAAAATTGCAACAGGACCCTCAGTTCACGCAGAAGATTTTGTTCAGTGATGAGGCAAACTTTTATTTGAATGGTGAAGTTAACAAACAAAACCACCACTATTGTTCTGACACTAACCCACATTGGATGGATCCCTCCAAGACTGTTGGAACGACAAAGTGATGGTTTGGTGTGGTATATAGGGTACAACCATAGTGGGTCCATTCTTCATCAATGGAAACCTCAAGGCCACTGGATATTTGAAATTGCTACATGATGATGTGTTTCCCTCTTTATGCACTGAAGCTGGCACGTTCCCTGAGTTTTTCCAGCAAGATGGTGCGCCACCACATTATTAGTGCCAGGACCGAGCATTCCTAGATGAACAGTTTCCTGGAAAGTGGATTGGTCATCGTGGGCCAGTTGAATGGCCTCCAAGGTCTCCCAATCTGACCCCCTTAGACTTTTATCTGTGGGGTCATCTGAAGGCAATTGTCTATGGTGTGAAGATACGAGATGTGCAGCACCTGAAACTACGGATACTGGATGCCTGTGCTGGCATTTCTCCTGCGGTGTTGCTATCAGTGTGTGAAGAGTGGGAGAAGAGGGTTGCATTGACAATCCAACAGTTTGCCCCCCTGACATATACTAATGTGCCACAAACAGGACTTTAATATCACCAACCATTCCCATGTTATTACGGTGTATCCATATAAATGACCCACCCTGTACATATGGATGTGGATGAGTGCCGACCTGATCAGGTGGCTGGATGTTTACAAATCCCTGGATGAAGTGGGAACCGTGTACCTCAGTCAGAGAGGGATGGAGGGAGTGTTCACTCTGGCTGGTAATGATCAGACACACCAGGCTAGAGTGAAGCATCACCTCATCCACCACATCCTGCAGGCCTGCAGCCACAGTGAGATAACATTACTCATCAAAGTAGGAAATGATTATCGATCCTGTCTGTCAAAAGGCATTCCCACAGGTAAGAAAATATTTTACTTTGAGCAATGTGCTGCTGAAGGAGTGCCTCCGGGCCGTGTTCATGTTCAGGTGAGGCTGGTGACCACGTCAAACGATCCAGGTCATCAAGTAGAACAACAGAGGGCTGCCTCCATTCTGCCTGTTCAAAAATGTCCATCAGATTCTGTCTCACAGTTTCTACTCTTTTGCCTAAAAGGAAAACAAAACATCTTTTTAATTAAGTAAAATTTTATCCTTCTTTTCCATTCAGACAGCAAATATTCATGAAGTCTTTCTTGACCTTGTAGCTTTTTGCAGTCTACCACCTCAATGTGTGCATCCAGCTCTTCTCTAGCTTTCCTGCAAAGGGCTTGGGATAGAGTGCTCTTCCCACTCCCCTGAAGAGAGAAGTTACAGCACAACATGTTGTAGACTTAAGAAAACAATACTGGTTAATATGTGTTCTCCAGTGAGCTTAAGCTGCAAAAAAAACAACAACAAACAAACATCAATGCTATGAAGTAGCAATTTATCTTATGTTAATGAATTATATTGACAGCCGTTGTGTTAGCAATAGTAGTTAACTTAAATGTTAAGTAAAGAGATACCTTGGCACCAGTGATGAGAAGAGCTCCACCTTGAAGTCCCCGACCAGTGGTACCCAGCTCTCTCGAGAGGGGACTACCCAGAAGGCTATGGGAGATAAACTCAAACCCAGTTCTACAAAGCTCATCCATCCCCCTGGGGAAAAAAACCCAAACATGACGGAGACTGATGGAGAAAAACAATCTCCTGCTTAAATCACGCATAGGTACTGAATTAGCAAAAGACGTACCCAAGAATACTAAGAGAGGGAAGTTCTGAGTGGGGTGTTTCAACTTCAGGCTTCACAGCTGGGGTGGTTACTGGCTCTCTGTCTACCTGAAGATGAGAGAAAGAGATAACTGAACAACTTCAAAGACTTTTTTTTCTTAAAAACGTGTTGAATTTTTTAATAAAAACTGCATGAAGCAATCTGTTTTCATTTAAATGTTTAAAGACACAGATATATAATTCTCCACTTGCATGGCGATACCTGTATGTCTTTCTTCTCGATAACTGTGGGTGCTAGCAGAAACAGCTGATCTGAAGCTTCAGTCTGTGGTTCTGGTTTCAGCACAGTTAAAGCAAACTCTAACTTTGCTATGGAAAAGAATAAAAAGTGAAGGGCCATTATTTAAAAAAAAAATAAGAAGCTAATTTAAGATATTTATTATTACCCCCTTTTTTAAATTTACATAGCCATATGCAAATCTGTCTGTGCATGATTTATAAATACACTTCTTTGGCTTGTAACGGAAGTGCAGGAATGAATCACCATCAGTTCCATGTAGGAGGATGGTGCCAGACCGTGCTGTCAGACAGGCTAAAGGTTCGTGACTCTGTGTGTGCAGCCAACCAAGGAATGCTGTCTGGATCTCCTCATCATCCTCCTCAGGCTGAAGAGAAAAATGTCAAAAAAAATTAAAAATCAGATGGACAGAAAGGAAAGAAGCTGAACAAATTTTCTGCAATTCTGAACAAATTATATGTCCTTGTACTTCATTTACATCCGACACTGTAACACAGATGTACACTCCAGCACTCACCAGTGGATTTAGGGGTTGTAGGCAAATAGTAGAAGCTACTTTGATAGCTGATTTCACTGGCTTAATTCTTACTGTTGAATGGGCAGGGATATTAAGCCTGCTGGCCAGAGGCTCTGGAATCTAAAAAATGAAAGATACAAAAATTTTAACAGAAACAGAAAGAAGTAGGGCACTGCAGTATTGTTAAAATACTGTTTATAAACTATAGATATTCTTCTCTTCAGACACCATACTCACCCATACTCTTCCACTGTGAATCTCTCCCTTGCTTCTTTCCTTGCATCCAAGCAGCTTGGTACAATGGCACACTGCCCTAACCACCATGGCCTCCTCTTCCTTCACCTCCTCTCCTTCAGGCGTAGCAGTCTCCTTAGTAACTCTTGCCTTTTTCTTTTTCTCCATTGCCTGCTTGGTTCTGTCCCTCGTTTCTTTGGGGGATGGGACTTTGGAGAGAAGGCCATATGTAATTGAGGAGTGACCTTCACTCAGCCTAGCATTGAAACTGTGGCTCCAAGGAAAGATGTGAATAGCATTAGTTGCAACGTGGCTTATGGTGCTGAGAGAGTGGGGAGGTGCACCGCACACTCTGTACAGAGAGTCCGTAAGGAGAGCGGGGATTTCAGGTAAAGGCGGTTGTTCCTTAACTGGGTCATAAGCGCCCTTTATCATATGATGAAAGAGGCTTTTCAGGTCGGCTATGCCACCCCACTGGTGGCTGTTAGAAGTAGAGGAGGCAGTTTCTGATGATGGTCCTGAAGGGGAGGAGAAATCCATGTTTGGCTGTCTGTGAAAACTTTCTGAGTTTGGGTTGGCTTTTAGATGAGAATGTGTGTGGGTGCCAGTTTCAGCGCGGATCTTCGGGGACACAACAAGTTCTGTGAATTGCTCCAGGCGACCGTAGGGCACACGTGGAGAAAGTGAAGCTGTGCAGAATTTTTTTTAAATTAAACTGTAGTCATAGAAGTCAAACATTTAAAACTCAAGTTGAGCAGGCAAACCATTATAACTGCAATATTTTTGTGTCACATGTTATTTGATAAACAACATAGAATAATTGTATCAAAACTGACCTATTCGGATAAAGATTACCGTGTGGTTGTCCACCCACACAGGAAACACGGCATCTTGGAAAACTACTCTGATCTGATCCAGTAGTTGCAGCTCCAGCGCAGAACTGTGGAGCTCCTGGCGATATCAGTCACACAAAAGTGATATATTAATAGTTGTTAAGTGTGCTTTAAAAAGGAGAAGTCACCTTGTAATTATTAGAATGTGTAAAATAGTGCAAACTTGTATGAAGACAAGTTTCACATATTGTATGTCACTAAATTACCCACCAGGATTTCCCAGTCATCAGCTGATACAGGCTCCACAAACACCCGATCCAATGATGAGACCTGATGACATGGCCTTAAGAAGCCCTGAGGAAAAACAAACCAGTAAACTAAACAACTAGTAAGTCCAGACAGAAACTGACAATCACTGTAAACTGTCACAAGATGGAGAAAATTAGCTTCTTCTGAAAATACAGCGAAGAACAGATTCCTCACGGAGGGGCTCTACCTGCTCTCCATCTGTCAGGCCCTGCTTCTCTCCTAGCTGCCGACACAGCTCCACTTTGTGGCTGCCCAGGCTGGAGCTGGCTCTGTTTTGAGTCCAGGTGAGGAACACTGGAGGCCCATGACCACAGGACAACTCCAGAGGCTGGTTCTGAAAAAGACCTTAAATGGGTTGACTGTGAATGTCACTGTATACAAAAGTATTCTACAGTCATTGCCAAGTTGCATGGGATCATGCAACTTGGCAAAGACCCCAAACTAGAGCAGCAAATCTCCAACAGAGTGGCTGTAAAGGAAAGGAATCAGTGTGTTGCAATAGCCCAGTCAAAGTCCAGACCTCAGCCTGATTGAAATGCGGAACCTAAAGAGAGCTGTGCATCAAAAAATTCCTGCAAACACTGTAGAGTGGGACAAAGTTTCTCCACAACGCAGTCAGACACTAATAACAACATAAATAAAATGGTTACTTCAATTTAGTGCAGCTAAAGGTGGTTCAACAAGCTTTACTGAATCAAGGGGTGTACTTTGTTTTTCACATGACTGCATGTTTGCTGAAGCACCTTTTGTTTACCCTAGACTACACCATGACCACCATCCTTGCTTGCAACCATGCTTGAGCAAACAAATCGTCCTCATTCAATCCATTTTACACTGTTTAGACTAATAATGACAGGGTTAACCCAGTTCTGAATCCTTTGTAAGTAAAGGTCAAACTTAAGGAGAGGAAGCCACGAACCAGGAATTCCTGTTAGCCAAAAAAGTGCAAATATAAACAGAAAGCCTTCATCAGAAAAACACTGTTCATTCATAACAGCGAACAGGATACAAGCTAGAAAAGTCATTTTAAAAGATACACTAGACCCCGGATTTATTTCTAACCTAGTCCTTTGTCTCCACCAAGTGAAACCGTAAAGGAACTGCTACGAAAACAGCTCCACCGAGAAGGAAACAAATACTGAAATACTAATTGCTAACTACCCTCTCTCTCCATATGCTGTAGTATTGTGTTTGACTCAGCTCCTCTTCTATCTATATTCAGAGCACGTTTCCAGCCGGGCCGAAGTGGAGTGAATGGAGTCATGAAAAACTGATCTTTCCAATTCATTTGATCTAGAGAGCAGCCTGACGCGAGGTCTAAACTGCAGAAGTCACATTTTATTTTGTAATGTGAATAACTGTCAAAGGGTCTCGGAAATTAATTTACAGCAGCATTAATTTTGTTAAAAAAAAATACAAGAATAGAACAACATACAGAACGGGCCAACATTTTAGCTAAAAATTGTTTAAGTCAACAAAGCTTCTACTAATTTTACCTAAACGATAGTGCTAGGTGGTTAGCTAGGCTATCTTACCTCGTTCAGGGAAAGCTGTGATATTAGCTTCAAGGGAAGGTGTAAAAAGCAGTTTTTTGCGTTGCTAAAAGTGACAGTTACGGGTTGAATGCCCTGATTGCTAAACATGATTTTCACAAAGTTTTCTATTTCGCGTTCAACGCGTCAAGGAAGCTGCACCGCTAACATCAAGTGTATGACAAACTCATAGTGGATCGATGTGCTCTGTGTGTGCCAGACCAGAGTAGCCGATATTCGGTTGAACGCATTTCAGAATAAGACGTCCAACTACGACATGCTTTGAATGAATCCTATTCAACACGAGAATGAACCTTTATTTTGAAATGCATCAAGTGAAAAGTTAATTTCCACAAACATGGCGGCTCCCGTCAACAACAGCTCTGGCTGCTGGAGAGTCCCGGAGGTTTACAAACATCACGAACAGCAGAGAGTGTGCATTTCTCGACCAAAATATAGGGAAGGAAGAAAAGCCAAAGCAGTTAAGGTAAGAGGACCCTTTTGTTTAGAAAAGAGCGTATCTTAAGGTGTGAGACACTCCCTGCTACATGGGAACGTCACTTACAGTGTTTTTAAAAAAAAACATTTGCTCTCTTCCGGATTTTATGGACTCCACTGAACCACAGTGAGAGCCTTAACCACATCTGGATGATAAATATAACCACTGTTCGCAGTTTTCACATGAGCATTTTCCCATCAGTGTATCGCAGTCAAGTGTTGCATTATTTGCAGGTTTACACCATAAATTTAGAGAGTCGTTACCTGATGGTCCAAGGGGTCCCAGCGATTGGGGTTATGACTGAGTTGATTCAGCTGTGTGCCCTCTATGGAGCTGTGGAGGAGTACAGGCCCCTGGACGAGTATCCTGCCGAGGAGTTCACAGAGGTGTACCTCGTAAAGTTCCAAAAACTCACAAGTGCCAGGTACAAGATGTCACTAGACTGTTCATTATGCCTAACTGGCAACGTCTGAAGGACCTTCTGAATAATTTGGTTTCATTTCAGAGCAGCAAAGCGACACATGGATGAGAAAGGTTTCTATGGTGGTGTGCTGCATGTGTGCTACGTCCCCGAATACGAGACTGTGGAAGACACCAGGCTCAAGCTGCAGGACCGGAGGAGCTATGTCATCCGGGCTGCTCAGAAAAGAGGTATAATTTTATGTCTATAGGTTATATTTTGCCTCACAAAATCCACCACTCAAATGAGTAGCTTCTTAGTTCCTCATTAGTCCAAGCAAACTTCAGTTAACATAAATAAGGATAAGCTTTATTTGTCAGTTGCAGTTGCCTGCAGCTGAGATGACAGACCTACAGTAGATGACCATACAGACAATACATAAAATATACAAACTTACATTGGGGAGACAGGTCAGACTAGGCAGCAGAAAAAAAAGGGTAGACAGTGAAATATGTAACATATAGGGGCAAGGTCAGGAGAAAAAAAAGGTTTCTGCCCATGGTGACTCTGACAAATGAGTCATCATGAGGAGAAAACACAAAAACACTCCATAGCACATAAAGAGCAAAGATATCATCACACTATACTCCATGAAACACAGACAAGCAACATAAGGGCGGGGGTGCACCAATGTGCACAGACGCTGCGATTCTTCGTGCCTCCAGCTGAGCCGCTGTCTCTGTAGACGGGGAGGTAAGCATGACAGGAGGCGTTGGATCCGGGGAGGGATATCTGCATGCACTTTTATTTTCATTTGACTCGGATCTTTTTGAATGATGTGGATTTTTGACACTTTTTTCTGTCTCATTTTATTATTGCAAAGTGAGAGAAAGGGAACAGAAAGAGGACACACAAGAGGAGCCTACTTCATCGGAAACAACTACCACGTCAGACGACAACATCCTCACACACAAACAGACCTCTGGAAATGACAATACAAGGGAGACTCCAAACATCAGCCACTATTTAGGCTTTCCTCTACTGCCATTACCTCCCCAAGAACATCATTACCATAGGCCTAAAAGTCAACATTTACCAACAGAGGATAAAATGGGGACTTTGCACAATACCTGTGCTGACACATTAGAGCAGCGAGAAGGGAGTTCAAGGAGCAAACAGACCTTATCGAGCAGACCGTCAGCACGTCAGGCTGCGGCAGTCAGATTTCTTCCTCGGACCACACACTTGGAGAAACGGAAACGCAAAATGGAAGAGGCTGAGGAGGCCTCCAGTACTGTTTCTGGGCAGAACGAGCCTTTGATTGGACCAAAACTACCAGAACCATCCAAACTGGACATGGAGGATGAGTCACTGAACACAACTGTCAGCCTGATCAGGAACACAATGAAGCAGGTACATGTGATTATATTGTTTTGGTTGTAATTAAGGACAAAATAATATTTTCACTATGCTCTAAATCACTTTTTACAGTTAATCCAGTTTCGTCGTCTCTCCTAGGTGACATCGAGTCCAGACATCAAACCAGTGGAGAAGAAGGTCAAACCACGCCGTCGGATTTGATAGAGCAGGATTTATTTATTTTTTCTTAATTAAACAAATCTTGCATCACAGCACCGTTCCATTGAGGTTAATATTAAAGATGTTTTGGCTAGGTATGCAGTTATGTGATTTGGTTATTGTTCGAATTGTTCCTGAAATACGTGTCCCTCAAACATCTCGATTCTCTGAAAAAAAAGAAAGAAAAGCAGACTGTAAGATTGAGAATTTTTGATGGGGAAATTTAAAGAGCTTAACAAATTCTCATTACAGATTACCCTGAAGTCAGGAAGGCAGGTTCCAAACGCTTCCAGCAATAGGTTCTCATCTTTCACAGTCTTTTCAAAATCTTCAAAAGACAATTTGCCATCATGGTCATAGTCCTGTGGGAGGAAGCACCATTGGCAGAGCTGCTAAACTATTTACAGACCTGAGAATTTTTTTAAATAGTGTTTTGGTTTGTTTTAATCATGTGTAAACAGTTATATCTGTGCAGCAAACAGCTCACCATCTTCTTCAGTATGATCTCCACCAGGTCTTTGATTCCTTCGTCAGGGTCCTCCTCATTGGGCTGTCTGATGAGCCTGCCCTTCAGCATATGAAGCATCTCCTCTCTAGAGATGGCATTGTCACCATTCAGGTCGTAGACAGTGAAGCAGTCTGAGCCATGCCAAACACAGGGATTTTTTTTAGGTAGATAAAGCTACATGTGTGAAGGTGTGAGAGTGAGGTAAAGCAAAAAAAAGTAAGATTGAGAAGTTACATTTTATTTTTTCATCCAAGGTCCCCCGAAGAAAGACGGACAGTCCCTCGATCCACTCTTTCATGCTGACAACGCTGTCGTTGTCTTTGTCAAATGTCCTGAAGACTGAATGACAGACAGTTACACACAACATGTCTTGGATTTAATTATAGATTTCAATTGTTTGTACTGAAGAAACTGCTCATTCCCAACTGTACTCCTGGACAAGCGTACTGAAAGATTTAATTTAATCATTCTGAAAAAGGTGGTGGAGGTGAGAATTCTGGGTTGTACTTACAGGGTGATAGTGATGATTTGGAGATTTTGCTTACTTTCCACCATTTTATTGACATTTTACTATTTCAAAAAACAATATTGGCTCTGTTTAAATTTGATGGCACCAACATATCTCAAGACAGCTGAGAGGGCAACAGTAGGGTGCAAAACTAAGTGGTACTAAAAAAAGAAACGATGCAACTTTAGGTTAATTGGCAGCAGGTCACCGACATGAATGGATATTTTATTTTATTTTTTAAAAACATCTTGGAGAAGCAGAGTTCCTCAAAAGTAAAGATGGGCCGAGGTTTGCCAGTCTACAAAAAACTGCCTCTACAGTTTATGCAAATTCGAAATGATCAAATTTACATTTTACAGAGCGTCCCACCTTTTTTTGGAACTGGGTTTGTAAATAATATAAGTTTAAATAACTGTAAACTGAATACCTCTACCCGTCATCCTGTCATCAGTAAGTCCAAAGATGCTGTGGAGTGTGCTTATGAACTTTCCTCGGTCCAGACCGTGCACAGCTCTGCCAGAGTTGTTCTGCTCCGCCACAAGGACGTTAAACTCTCGGATAAGGCACTCAACCTCTTTTTTACTGACTATAAACAGAAACATAAAAAAAATGGCGTACACTTCATCTGCTCTAACAATACCTAGACGGCAGTGTGTATTTTCATACCTGCTAAGTAAAACAATGAACCGTAAAGCTTAGCATGGACTGAACTACCGCTATAACAAAGCTGGCTTAGTTTATTGATTTGAGAAGTTTAACCGTCATACTCACAGTGCTCCACTTGTTTCGAAATGTTCTCAGCGAGCGTCTGTGTCGCCCGTTTGTTCACAGCAGATATTTTTGACATTTTCGATGAGGCCAGGCTCAGCTACAGTCCACTCACAGGGAAGTTGGTGTACTGTTGCCATGGCTACCGCGAAACGTTTACGGTAGTGTGTGTTCAAGAACCTCGACGGTTTACTACCGGTGGAAACACCGTAACTACACATCATTTTCTACTTGAATTTTTAGCGCAGTAACACAAACGAAAATATGCCTCAACACTGACTGTCCTGTATCTGTTCCACTAGAATGACAATGAACCGCTGGCTGACCAAAAACCCATTGTTTTTCTGTCTTTCCTTAGGGCTATTTATTCTCCTTCAGAATACACGTTCATTTATATACTGAACAGGTACACATGAAACATGTTAAAATGGTTTTTTAACCCATCATCAGACCAAAATCACACATCAGGAAGAGGGCGGCTATATACTGTTTATGTTTATAATGCAGATTTGGGAAATGTTTACTGTTAGTCGCTTCAGGAACCTAATAAAAGCTTTGCTAAAATTTATATTTACCATCTAAAGTATCTTGGTGTTTGAGAAAAAGAAAAGAAAATGTGGGTGTTATGGAAGAATAGTGCAGCATTCCTTTAGTCAGATTCATCAAAGCCATGGAAATAGCTCCAACTTCTCCAAAAATATATATTTCATATATGCAATCCGCGTTAAGTACAAATTAAATGCGTATATCTCAAAATATTAATCATTCATTTAATGTATTATAGCCCAATATTATTTATTTTAAAAATGACTTTCTCATATAAAATGTACTTGTTTTTCCAGATTGTAGCATGCTTGCAAGGCATTTTCCAATATACAGTGCCCCATTCCTGATGAGTTTTTGGGGTTTTTTTGCTCCCATTTAAGTTTATGAGACAAAGCAGCAAGGCAGCTAGAAATGATTGTTTGATGGTCATTGGATCAGTCGTTAATCTGCTCTTGGAGTTACTTGGGAGGGCCGGCCACTCCTGACAAGATTCAACATTGTTTTCTGTTTGTTGATAATGGCTGGAGTCCCAAAGCACTAGAAATGGCTTTGTTGCCCTTTCCAGTCTGACAGATGTCAGCGACTTTGTTTCCCAGCAGTTTCTTTAGAGGCATGATGTGTTACTTTTTGAAAACTTTTAATCCACTTCACTTTGTCGCATAGGTTCTATTACCATGTCATTTTTTGATTCAACAGGTCTGTGATGTGGTTAAAGTGAATTCATGATTTAACAAGGAGAACTTTTTCCCTTGAATAGATTAAATCATTTAAAAACTGCATTTTTTAAATTTACTCAAGTTATCTTTGTCTAATATTAAAATTTGTTCTGAAACATGCAAGTGTAAAGCATGTATATCTGATGATTTAAAGGGCAATTTTGAGGGTCTAATGCAAATAGATACACAACAGATATGTAAGGAGAGTACGTCCACCATCAGCCCCCCACAAAATAAAAGTGCACAGTCACTTTAATTTAGTTTTTCAAGGATGATTCAACACCGTGGACCTGCTAGAGTCAGAAGTAATTTTCAACTGATGTCTCTCGGCTAGATATCATATTAGACATGAAAAATGAGTCAAGGAGAAAACAAGGACAACCTGTAATTTCTCATGACAAAAAGCTTACAGGAGTAGAAGATTAATACATTATTTTAAGCAGACAGTGTTGTGAAGCAGATATCAAAACAGACCGCAGTTCTCAGAAAGAAACCTCAATGGTGAATATCTGCAGGGCACACAAAATTAGAATTACATAACTATCCAAGGCAATAATAAAAAGTAATAAAATAGTAAACCTAATTATATAAAGACAGAATGACCGACATTTAAAAATTCACCACAAGAGCTTAGTGTTTCAGGGGAAACTATGAAACCAATAACATTTAATTCTTACAGTGTCTTGCAGATGTTTTTTCAACAATTAATATTGCCTTCAAACAGCCTCTTTATACCAATAATACTGGACTTCCAGTATCTGGTGTCAACAAGAAAGGTGCAACTTAAGGAAAACCTGCGATGAGATGCAGAAATCACAAACGTTAAGACACAACACACAGACACTTACTGTTATTCCAGCTTGAAAAAGTATTGTAAATATTGCCATCTGCTGGACACAAGTTATGAATCATGATTCATGTAGTAAATTCTTACTTGGTGAGAAATATAAAGAAGAATAGCTGATGTGAAAAATAAAATTTATTTTTAGGGAAACACGGAAACAGGCCCTTTTCTTCTCACTTCTTTGCCTGTGACCGTCACTGCGCCCCCTGTCATTTGCTCAGTGTGTCGAGAATTTGTATACAGTCTGACCACAAGGTGGTAGTCAGCTATTCAGTCAAAAGAGATTAGCTGAGTGAATTCAGCTGCAAGGACTTTCCAAATTACTTACAATAGAGATACCTAAAAAAGATACAATTATCTGAATGAGGAGAATTTCTCACAGTGAAAGTCATCAGGCCTGCCTTTCTTAAATTGTCTGAAAGGGCTGAGACTGCGTTTGAAATAAAAGGAAAGACCTCCCACCCCCTTCTTACTTCATGTAATATCACAGAGAAGTCACTAAGCCAGGGCACTAATGACTCAACACTTAGATTTGTACTTCATAAACTACACTGAATAACAAAAAAGTGCCTCTTTGCCAGATTAGAGCCAGACTGAACCGATCCAATCCACTCCGTTAAGGCAAAATATTATACCACTGCTTACACCTCCCTGTGTGTTTCTGTGCCATGTACAGTATATAGTATGGACATATGAAAAACACCTGTGTGTTTAAGTGTGCATCACTGTGACAGAGAGGTAAATGTGAAGATGTGAAGATGGCTTCCCTTCAGTCCGACCATAATAGCAACGTGCATACGAATGATTCCGCTTGAGTGCAGGATACGTCTGAGTCACTCAGACCGCCGGGTGAGGTTAGTTCTGATCGGTAGCGTTGCGTCAATCCAGTGGTTTGGATTCTCAATCATGGACATCCACACAGTGACTTCCTCTTCTGTGGAATCCATCCAGCTGACGACCTCGCCGTAACTCTGACCTGGCATTACAGAAAACCCACATGTGTGGTCATTATTTATGTTGTGGACTTTACCGCAGCTGTTTTTCTCAAAGAGATGTAAACACTCCCTGCATGTCCATGCACATACACTCCATTTGAAGAAGGAAAAAGGTTTAACCAACAGACTAAAATTCTGCATACAGCCATTGAGAAATCGTGACTACAACCTCCAAGCTAAAATTGACAGCAACAAACAGCCTCAGCAGGCAACAGCTCTGCCTGTGAAGAACACAACTTTGCTCAAAATCTGTCTGTAACAAAACAAATCCTTCAAAGCTGTTACTTCCCACCACTTCTCTGACATCATCTTCCTCGCAGTGAGACATAATGGAGCTGATGCTCTGCCTGCAATTTGATCTTGAGTGCTTCCCACTCCATATAAAGCACAGTAACACAATCTACGAGCAAAAAAAAAACAAAAAAAACACCATCAGTATTAAGGATAAGTACTTGAGGGAAACTAAACTGTTTTCTGTATGTCACTAGACACACCTGCTAAATCTATCTTGCAGTCTATGTGGTAGATTTCAAAAGCAACCAAGCAGACGAGGACAGACAGAGACGCTGCATTACTAGCGACGTGACTTCGCTCCGATGACACGACCATATGAAATGCCTGACATGCCAGCAGGCATTAGTTCAGTATGAAGCATTTCACTCTAAGGTTGTCTCAACTATCAGCACTATAGAAAAAAATTAGACAGGTTTTCAAGACACAATCGACAAAGCCTACTATTGAAATATGAGACAAGTGCAACAATTGCATTAATGTTCCAGCCCTGAACACAGGAAGTGCTTTCCTCCTGCAAACCTGTGAAGTATCACAGCACCCACGAGACACCATTTGAAAAGCTTAGCACAAAGACAAGGAGATCCTGTCAGAGCCTCCAGTCAACTACAGAGACAAACAACAGACAGGGAGACAAGAGGAAACAATGCAGTCCCTAATCACTTGGGGCTCTTAGATAGTATTGCAGGTAAGGATGTATCATGCAGCGATATCTTACCACTTTTCACTGTTTTTCACTAGTTATAAAAAAAAAATAGCCAGCACAACACGCTGACAAACTATTTACAAAAACTGTTAGAATCACCTTCGTTTATAGTCACTCTCTAGTCAGATTTATGTGTAACAGTAACCACAATCTATTCAAAAAACACAAATTATATAAATATGTGACCTTATTACGATGCTGCATTACTTCTTTGTACTTCTCAAGGTCAAGTTTTCTTTCTATATCACCTCTTCCTCTGTAACCCTAAATAGTTAGGGTCTTTTTTGATGTGATTTTCAGTTAAACTATTAAAATGTGCAATATAGATGATCTAACCAGTTCCACAGCTCAGACGGACGCCCCCGAGGACATGAGTCTTTAACCCTTCGCGTTGCCACACCGTCAGCTCAGCACAAGCCTCCCTCAAGTCGCTGGTATGGAAGCCGTCGTAGACCATGGTGTGGTTGTAGGTAGGACTGATGGAGTGCTTCACCACCCGGGTCTTCTGACCACTTTGACGACTTGCATCTGGGAGTATGTAGCTTGTGGGGTGTGGAGCAAGTAAATTAGTGGGATTATTTAAAGACTCAAATTACAGGCATATGGAAATAATTCAATATTCATGAAATGCTATCACAAAGTTTTGCCCATTAGGAAGAAAAAAATAAAAAATCCAAAAAACATACATGATTTCAATTTGGCCAACCTCCCTTTCAAGGCTATCTCCTTATGCACCACTTCCACTGTGACTGCTAGTTTCCAAACTGCTCCACGGGAGTCCCATTCTGACCACCTGACCATGTGAATCTGCTATTTTTCCTTAGGTTACTTTACCATAACGTGCTTTTGATAGAAACCACCTTGTTACCATGCTTGTCTGAACATTTTTGGCCATGCCAACAAATCCTTGCTCACCACCAGCCTCATTTGCAACTTGCACATCTATCCAGTTCTCCAAAATGAAAGTTTGCCACTTAGTTTTGGAGGATATGCAGTGTATAATCACAAGTTCAGAGTGCATCTATGAAAAGTAGAGTGAAAAAATATATAGTTTTTAGGAAATGTTTTGTAGTCATGTTGGAAGCACTGCAGAGGTGCACAACGACATGACCCTGAAGGGGAGATTGACCACATTTGAATCATGTATTGCGAAAATCCCCATGAAAATACGGGGAACTCTGTAATTACTGATAAGAATGCAACATGACATGTAATGTGCTGCTTATACGTAATGACAGAGTAGATAACTGATGACAAAATATCAGGAAATGTGGTGCAGAGCTGACGCACCTTCTAACAAAGGAGTCTACAGCACCTCCTTTGTTGGACAGGAGACCCTGAGCCTCCCGAAGCCAGATGTGAACCTCTCCGGTCAGAGGCAAACCGCCACCTTAACACACACACACACACACACACACACACACACAGAATGCATGAGATTCGGGTGATTGTGGTACACAGATATAACGTGCATCCGTGTTGTATTAAGGTATTTTCCTCACCTTCATATCCTTCTGGGATGTATTTAATAGAGAACATGATGTTCCCACGACTTCTAATGGAGTCTGGGCTCAGATAAACCTGTGACAGAGCGTACATAAAATAAAAAAAGATGAAGTCAGAGGAAATGACAGTATGAAAAAGAAGGAAAAAAGGAAGCAGGAGAAGTGTGGAAGCAGGGAAAGATTAAAGTTACATAAAACCTAGTTGAAATTCACAGCATGTCTTCCTCTCCCTTCAGCTCTCCCAGACACAAGAGACACCTCCCCACATTCTGTCTCCAACAAAGCTGCTGTAACTGCTGTTACAAAGACACTCAGATACTAAACAAATGTAGATGCAGGCACCACAGTGGGCTGGTAAATATTTATCTGGCACCATTCAAACACAAACACACACACTAATTTATGCAACTACAAGAGTGTGTGTTTGCATGCCACTCGTTGATGCCAGGTCCTTCCTACCCGTGGCTGCAAGTCCTGCCACAGAGGCTGTGTGCAGGTCCAATCCCAGAGCGCCAGAGTCACCTCCACCTCCCCGAGAAATACGTTCCTCCCCAGGGGCTCGGCATGCCACACAGAGAGGTTCAGGGTCCGACTCCGCAGCTCCCCGATCCGCACCTTATACTGAAAGAACATACATCATGAGTGTGTTTTTGTTATTTAGGTAACTTTAGTTAAATGCTGGTGGGGGATTTCTGTGATTGACACTTTATGTAACATGTAAATGACAGAGAGTCTCACTCTGAGTGTCTGATCATAAACTGGGTTTAGGGTCTTCTTCTTCACTGAAGTCTTCTTCTTACTGTGATTTGACTTGTCCGGCAGGAGGTAGGTTTTAACATATCTGTGAAAAACACACATCCATTGCTAGACTGGCTCCATATGGGCCCGGATCACATCACATGCATGCAAACATGCAGTCACTTACGGGTCAGACCGGTTCTTGCGTGCTGCAGCAATGTCCTCACAACGATACACTTTGACCTGCAGCTCCTCCCTCTGGCTGTTGTAAGCCAATGAGTACTGGATACGGCCCCTCACCTCAACCACTCCGAAATCCCCCGAGCTGAACAGACTCATCATGCTACCGCTGAGCTATAACACATACGCAAAGGAAAGATCAGCTCCTACGTCATTGTCCTGAGCTGAGTCATCTTGCGTCGCCAAATAGGCAATTAATCAAATGTGTGTGCGTGCATGCAAGTATGCTGTGCGTGTGTATGTGCATGTACCACGTAGCCCGAATGAAGACTGTTGGTGGAGCTGCTAGTTCTCAGAGAAGAAGGATCCGTCTCTGTCAGGCTGCTCAGCGAGTCAGTGTCCCCATTATAGTTGTCAATCAAGTCTTCCTAAACACACACACACACTCACAGTTCTTATGCAGCGTTATAATTAGACACAAAACATCTGTCATAAACTTTTAGTATACTTTGAAGGAGTTTTTAATGGGTAAAAGTGGCATCCCAACCACCCACACACACACGAACATGCACACACACTCAATACACCATAATAATGCCTCATTTACAAAAGTACCCAGAGCCATAATTTACCACTCAGTAGAAGCCCCTCTGGCTGCAATAACAGATTTCAGTCTTCTTGGATAACTCTGTACTGGCTTCACACATCTAGATTATTTCTGATATTATTTTTTAGAAGATTCCTTCAAACTCATCAGACCGGATCGAGAAAGCATCCATCAACCCGTTTGCTGCCTTCTCCGTGCAGATCTCATTTTACTTTGGACAATCCAGACTGCCAGAAAACACTCCTGAGTAATACTGATTCACTGATATGCTGAAAGGTGATGTGTTTATCCCCATGTCAGGTTGCTTCTTATAGTGTCCTCTGTCTTTGATTGTATTCAGCCTTCCCTCAGCTTTGTCCAGCTGACAAATAACCCAAAGAGTTTTCCATCTTCAGATTTTATCCTTTACTCCGTGCTCCATGGATAGTAGCTAAATTCTGGTCTCATCAGAGAATCTTTTTCCTCCTGCTCTCGAAGACTTGAAGTTTCTGCTTGTATAAGCCAGGTAAGTTCAGAACATCCACTCTGTTACTCTACAGGTAATCAGAGGGGGAGTGGGGCTGTTTTAAGTCTCATCTATAGTATTTGTATAGCGCTTCACTTAGTCCCTATGGACCCCAAAGAACTTTACACTACATTCAGTCATCCATTCATTCACACACTGGTGATGGTAACATTGTAGCCACAGCTGCCCTGGGGCGCACTGACAGAGGCAAGGACACTGGCGCCACCAGGCCCTCTGACCACCACCAGTAGGCAACCAGTAGGCAACGGGTGAACTGTCTTGCCCAAGGACACAACGACCGAGACAGTCGGAGCCGGGGCTCGAACCGGCAACCTTCCGGTTACAAGACAAACTGCCAACTCTTGTGCCACGATCGCCCACATGATGGGCAACCCATCATTCGGACTATCCTCCACACATCATCAATCTGAACCGTGGTCTGAGTAACCCTCGTCACTCAGGCTACTCACATATGGACTCTATACTCAGACCAAGTCTTTTGCACTACTAAGCAAGCACTTCTCCTGTTTTGCATATATCTTGATTGATAATGTCTCCTCATTTCTTGTTTGTTGCTAGAAAAAAATGGAAATAGGTGCAGGAACTAAATGAAACATACAAACATGTTTGGAAAAAAGTATAGAAGGGAAAAACAGTGTTAATACAATACTAATAACGTTAGAAGTCAGCATTTCGTACGATCACCTTTATTCTAGCGCAGTCTGAACTCTCTCAGACAAGCTTCTTTTGTCTTATCAAGTAATCTTGTGGAATAGTTCTCTAGGCTTCCTAAAGGACGTCCAGGGCTCTTCTTTGGATCTTGGCTGCCTTTTGTTCTGTTCTCCGTCAAGATGATCTCACAATACTTCAATAACGTTGAAGTCCCTGTCTGGGGAGGCCACTCCATGACTGATAGCTTCCCATTGTTTGTTTTTCTATCCATGTATGCTTTTACTGCATTAGCAGCATGTTTGAGGTCATTATTATGCTGAAAAATGAAACTGTTACCAATCAGTTGCTTTAAAGAAGGTATTAAATGGTGGATCCAAATCTAATGGTACTTTTATTTGCTCATAATTCAATGATTCAAATCTCCAACACCACTGGCTGCCATACAGTCCCAACTAAGACAAATGCTCCACTGTTTTTTTACAGATTTAAATGACAAATTTCCACTGATTTTCAGTTCAGCACTTGAGCTTTTTCTCCCCGTTTCCCTTCCTTAAGAATGGCTACTTGACAGCCACCTCTCTACTGAGACCATTTGTGATGAGGCTTCAGTAAACAGATCAACTGAAGGGCCAGTTTGTTTAGTTATTTATTGCTAAATAGTCTGTAAGTATTCATGTAGATTAATCACTTGTTCATCCATTGAATTAGGTGCAGTTATTTATCCAAAAACTAACCAAGAAAACAATCCTCTGAAAATGGTCAGACTGATAAAAAATGACTGAAAAAGCACCCAAAGAAAAACTTTGAAAGACCTTCAGAAAGCCTTGAGAACTGGTGCTCAAAACAACTAAAAAAAAAAAAACTACAAGAAAGTCCGACTTCTTGGAAGCAAAATATAAAGAAATGAAAGGTGGTTCAAGACTTTTGCAGAGTACTGCAGTTTTTCTAAATTTGCTGATAAAACTGATTCTCTATATGCTGCACGAGTCTAGCTGAGTCCCTCTTTTCCTTTGCTTGCAACTGTAACACAGCCTCCTGAGAACCATTGCAATGAGTCTGAAATTTTAACAAATGAGACATTTTGATTTATCGAGTAAAAACTGATTGTAAGTGATGACTGATTTGATCAATATATAATTAAATACACAACAAAAACTGCGCAACTTTCTGGAGCCACTGTATGAAAATGATCGTTGAAGTACTGCATTGGCTGTTTTTTGGATTTATACACTGAAAAAATGACAAATATTGACTCAGTGTCTTTGAATAGGAGGTACAATAAAGACCAATTCAACAGTGTTTGCCAGAACCATTAGTCATGGTAATCTGTGGGTGTGTGGTATAATCACCTCAGGTTCCTCCGATTGGCCGTTACTTCTGGTTTCACATTCTGTGAGCACAACATTGAGTTAATAACATTACTGAGGGATGGCTAGAGAGGCACAGACACAGCGGGGGAGGAATTTCATACCTTTGGATGATGAGGAGCTGTTACTGTGCTGGAGACCCTGTAAATTATTCGTATTTACATGGTTATAAGGACAAGAATGGAAAAAGGGGAAGAAGAATGCACGCACAAACCTGTGACACGGGTCCGTTTACTGTGGATGTGGGTACCGGTTTCAAACTCTGAGTCCTGAAAACAAATATTGGGAGATGTAGCAGCAGATAAATGTTACAATCAGTCCGTTTGTCTCACAGTCATCCCCACAAACCCTTCAGTTTCTTCCTGGTTGCTGTCCTTCACACGTCCTTCAGTCTCGAGTAAAGTGTTGTTGTTGTCCTCTCGCTCCATGTTGAAAAGTCCATTCAGGGACACATCTGTCAGCAATCACAGACAGTAAACACAGACAGACAGAAAACAGTCCTGCTGATCGCTGACAGTTGTACTACATGAACTGAAAACTGACCTCTGCTCTTTGTCTTCCTGTGGCGGATGGTGGCGTGGACCAGGTCGCAGCCCGAAGTCCAGTTGAGATGGCGTTTGCTACACTCCTCGCTGAACCACGCCCCTGACAGGAAGCGCAGACGGGTTGAGTTCGTCTCTCTCCGCTCGAGGGTTCTGCATCATCAACAGAGAGACACTCTTTGTAACACCTGATATTCAAAGCAGCTTAATTAAAAGTTATGGCAAAAAAAAATTGATAAAAACATGTGACGAAGGGTAAGGAAATAATTATAATTGATCACCAACTGTGTCTTACTTGACCTGAACACTAAAGGGAGATTTTGCACCAACACCAAAGAAAGTAATATATGCCTGAGGACCAATCCCACCCATACGGTTACAAACATCCGAAGAGATTAGCACACATATCAGTCAGACTTGAATAAATAGTCACCTCTGACCTTACACGTCCTTCATCACGGCGACGTAACTCCAAGTCACGCTGTACAACCTGCAGGATGGAGGTCTGCTCCTCCTCCGTCAGGTGGCTCAAGTCAAGTGAGGAGTCTCCCTGCTTTCCTTCCATCCCTAAGACAAAAGTGTGTTTGACTATCATTACACAACACAAATAGTGCAGTACAGTACAGTCAACAGTAAAGAAAAAAGAAAATTCGGCAAACTAGCCTTCCAGATTTTTTTCCCTCTTAACAGTAATGAAGGTTTGTCTGGTTAAAGTCATTTGAAAAAGAAAGTTCACATTCCTATAAAACACTAAGTACATCTTGCTGTTCCCATTGGAATTAAGAAGGTAATCAGCAGCCAGGTCCTGCTAATCAAATGCACTTCATTTATGATTATCAGTAAGTGTGAGTGCCTCTTTAAAAGCACAAGTTTGGGAAGTTTGCTGCTCTTTACTTCTATGCTAACACAATGCCACGTTCTTCACTGGAGTGGATGTCCCATCAAATGAAGTTCAAGGTCAGGCCATGTAATGCTCAGAGAAACTGCAGAAAACCCAAGAGCTACAGCCACAGTTAGCATGTTAAATGTTAAATTCATGACGGTGTTAAACAGGACATATCTTCTTATCTCTAAGAAGAACGTGGCAGCACAGATTAGGTTTGCAAAGTTCTAAATAAACCACAAGACCTCTGAAACAATGTCCTTTAAAGAGACAACGCCAAAGTGTTTAGCCACGATGCACAGCACGCCCTAGCAAACTTTGCGTGTGTGTCCTGTTTTCCTTTCCTTCTGACTTCAGCTGCCACCCATTTCTTCTGAGGAGCTGGTGCACAGCTGGCTCCACTCAGCAATTAACCACCCACCTGCATAAAAGCTGGTGACGGCCCACTTAGTCACTCAGAGTGAGTGCTGTGGTGAGCTTAGGTGTGGGGTTTGAGGTACCAGTGAGTAGCTGCTGACAGCAGCGGTGTTTTTCTTTGGTTTGTTAATGATTTCCTTTCTTTTCAGTGTGTTTTAGTTTGTTGACATATTTGTTTGATTGTTATAGTGTAGCCATCTCTTTAAGTCCTTTTTAATAAAGGTTTTTTGTCTTTTCTTTTTCCTCCTGGACTTACTATTGTTACTCCTCATCCCCTTGGCCCTTTTGGGGGACATGACAACCAAACACCTCATACTAGCTGTCAGCAGGTGGTGAAGTGGGGGGATGTTTTGGGCGTGGTTCTCAGCCACAGGACCTGGGCACCTCACAGTCATTGAGCTGACCATGAGCCCCTTTGTATAACCAAAATATTCATGTCAAATATAGCAAATCTACAGCAGAACAACTGAAAAGAAAATGAATCGAGGTGATGCAATGGCCCAGTCAAAGTCTAGACCTTAACCTGATTGAAATGTTGTGGCGACATAGCTGTGCATCAAAGAGAGCCTGCAAACCACAATAAGTTGAAGCAATGCTGATGATGTTGTGTAAGAAGAGTGGACCGAATTCATCCACATATGTTGACCCTTTGTGGGGGAATAAGTCACACAGAAATAATCACCTCAAGTTAATACTGCTAAAGGTATTTCTACAAGTGATTTAATCATAGGGTGTACTTTTTGTTTTTAAAGGACTGAGCCGAGTCCTGTAAACTTTTTTTCCCCCACATGTAAAATTTGGTTAATGGTTCACAATTTCCACCGTAATGTGAAGTGTGCTACCAGAGGAGATAGAACGTTGGACCAGGTGTACACCAACATGGCGAATGCGTACAGAGCCCAGGCTTATCCCCACCTGGGTCTGTCAGACCATCTCTCCCTTCTGCTACACCCAATATACACACAAAAGATCAAGAGCACTGGGATTACAACCAAAACCGTGAGAACATGGCCGCAGGACGCTATTCCGATGCTTCAGGACTGTTTCCACTGCACAGACTGGGATGTATTCAAGGTGCAGGACACTGACAATCGTGTCGCATTGGACAGTTACACCTCCACTGTCTTGGACTACATCTGTTTCTGTGTGGACAATGTAACAACTTGGAAACGATTCCGTGTGTTCCCTAATAATCCACCCTGGATGACACACGGAGTTCAACAACTTATTCGAACAAGGAACAACGCTTTCAAATCCGGGGACCAGGAGGCATACAGTGCTGCCAGGGCCAACCTGAGAAGAGGCATCAAGACTGCCAAGCAGCAGCACAGGAGGCGTATCGAGGCCAGGTTTGAGAACAACACAAACCCAAGGCAGGTCTGGGAGGGCATCAGGGCTATCACGGACTACAAAAGAAGAACACCATCACCCTCAGCCGACAGTTCTACTCTGGCTGAGGATCTAAATCTCTTTTATGCCCGTTTTGACAGGGAGAACACCGACCCTGTCCTGTCCCCTCTCCCCTCAACCGACCCTGTCCTGTCCCCTCTCCCCTCAACCGACCCTGCTCCGGTCCTGAGCACTCATGAGCTGAGGCGTGTGTTCCGGAGCATTAACACCAGGAAGGCGGCCGGGCCGGATGGAGTGCTGGGCCGGGTGCTAAAAGACTGTGCTGCGGACCTGGCGGACGTCTTCACCTCTATATATAACACCTCGTTGTCCTGTTCACTGGTACCATCCTGTTTCAAAGCAGCAACCATCGTTCCCATCCCAAAACAGTCAAATGTCACATGTCTGAACGATTTCAGACCTGTGGCACTCACCCCCATTCCCGCCAAATGCCTGGAGAGACTGGTCATTAAACACATCAGAGCTGCTTTTCCACCATCCCTGGACTCGCACCAGTTTGCATACAGGGAGAACCGGTCAACCGAGGATGCGATCGCCACAGTGCTGCACACATTACTGAAGCACTTGGAACACAGGAACACCTATGCACGGCTCCTCTTTGTAGACTACAGCTCGGCTTTTAATACCATCCGGCCATACAAACTCCGTCCCAAACTCCACCAACTGGGACTTAACTCCTCTCTGTGCAACTGGATTGTGGACTTCCTCACTAACCGTAGACAGAGTGTCAGAGTGGGTAAGAACACCTCTTCCACCCTTGTGGTCAACACCGGTGCCCCTCAGGGGTGTGTTCTGAGCCCTCTGCTATACACTCTCTTCACCCATGACTGTATTTCCTCCTGCGCGTCCAATCTCATTGTTAAGTTTGCAGATGACACTACAGTGCTCGGACTTATATCCAACAATGATGAGACAAACTATAGGACAGAGGTGCAACAACTAGAGTCATGGTGCCACGACAATAACTTGGTCTTAAACACCAAAAAGACCAAGGAGATCATTGTAGATTTCCGGAAGAGGGGTCATAACAACCATCTGCCTCTCTTCATTGGCAGTGAGGCGGTGGAGAGGGTGAGCAGTTTTAAATTCTTGGGGGTAACTGTGACCGAGGACCTGTCCTGGGGCAACCATATCACCTCAGTTGTACGGAAGGCCCAACAGCGCCTCTACTACCTGAGGAGACTGCGGAGCGCACACATTCCCAGATCTCTGATGTTGAACTTCTACAACTGTGCCATCAGCAGCGTTCTGACGTATGGATTTCTAGTGTGGTTCCCCAGCTGCACCAAGGCCGATCAGCAAGCACTCCAGCGGGTGGTGAAAGAAGCTGGCAGAATTATTGGAACAAGTCTGCCAGAGATCAGTAATATCTTCCCCACTCGCTGTCTGAGGAGGGTGCACAGTATCCTGCGGGACCAACATCACCCTGCGCGCCACCTTTTCCATCTGCTGCCCTCAGGGAGAAGGTACAGGTCTATACAGGCCAGAACATCCAGACTGGCCAACAGCCTGTATCCACAGGCTGTGAGGCTCCTGAACTCTCTGCCCCCCTCTCACGGACAATAACCATATCCAACTTCTTAATAGCAATGAACTGGTCTGCATTGGTGCATCATATCTTTATTCTCTTCCCCCTCCTGCCCCCCCCCCCTCTTTCTTAAATAGATAACTATCATATCTGATATCATATCTCACAGTACAATAATATTGAATGGGTTGCATTGTTGTATTTTGTCATGTTTCTCAGGTCTTTGTCTGAATTTCTACGAACATTATTGCTAAGGATTGTCTTATTGCATTGGAGTCACACTGGGTTAAATATGTACACTTGGGTTTTAAGGGGTATTTATTATTTTCTTCTTTTTTTTTTTTTTTGTTTTTTTTTTTGGGTTGTATGGAAGCCCCAAACGCAATTTCATTGTTCTTGACAATGACAATAAATAAATAAATACTAATACTAAATACTAATGATGACATTACTTTGCTCAGAGAGGTCTGAAGGTTACAAACTGCACAAATTGTCATTTACATGAAACATAGTAGAGAAATGCTTAAGAGGAAACCTATAATAAAGCTGTTTCTTTTTTTCTTTAAATCACCTGAAGCGAGCTCCCTGGTATCTTTCAGGATGCAGTACTCTTTGAAGCTTTGATACATGCTGTTCCAGGTGAGCCTTTCCTGTCTTCAATGACTTTCACTCCCTCCTACTCTTAAGTACTCTACTGTAGACAGCCTAAAAAACTACATTCAAAAAGATTAATAACAACCTACTACTGAATTCACTTTCAGCTAATGTGAGGCTGAGATGGATGATCTAACCTTCTGCACCACCATGTAATAACTGTTAATGAGTTTTCATGTCCCCAACGCCTAAGGCTAGTTACTTTTGAGAAGTTAACGCATGCGCGTCAGGAACGTGTTCGCCTGTCAACGGGTAGGTTAGAAAACGCCACGCACAAAGTGCTCCAGTTTTCACAAAACACGCCGAGTAATATTAATAACAACGTTGTTGTTCTTATCAATAGTTCCTCCATAAAGCACTCCTTTGGTGTTTTTTTTATTGTTATATAGGTTTAAACCTCTAAAAGTGACTGAACACTTGTTTTTAAGACTGTTAATGGGTTTAATTATTTAGGCTTATTTATTTACGCGAAGTGCCCTTTAGGGGGAAAAGAAATAGGTCAGTGCACTTCTTCTCATTACGGATCTACCGCGAGAGAGGAAACACCTGTCGCAACTTTTCCCTTTAAAGATTAAAGATTAAACTCTCTCCTCTCCCTTCTGTTAGAAACACAGAAAGAAACACACGAAAGAAAAACCGGGTTACCTTATTTGACAGCTTCCACTGGTTCCATCGGGGGGAAAAGTTCTCAGGAAAAGTTTTCCTCAGTGCGATGTGTTTGTCTGTGTACGTCGACGCTTGTGTGCTGAGTAAACGGAGTGAACACGCCCTCCAGAATTAGTCCGCACAGGAGCTGCTCTCAGCTGTGAAGGTGTGTGTGTGTGTGTGTGTGTGTGTGTGTGTGTGTGTGTGTGTGTGTGTGTGTGTGTGCGCGCGCGCGCGCGCTGATACTGTGTATTTGTCTGACTGTGTGATATGACTCACGCGGATGTTTTACCAAACTGCAGGGTGGAGGTGGGATGTATCTTGTAGCTGTCCACACCTGCTAAGCACACACACTCTTGCCTACCTGGCCTTACTGTGCACAAACAAGCACGCAGATATCGAGCCTTCTGCCTGTTTTGAAGAGGAACACAGACCCATACTTGTAACCAGCCTCGGTTTAAATTTGGTAAGGTGTTGGACTTCCCTTTCCCTCAGTGGAACTGCATTGTGTGAGTGTGTGCAAGGCAGAGGGGGGAGGGTAGGAGAGGATGAAAGAAAGAAAAAGGCCCAGTTCTGTCCTTTGTCACCAAACTTGGATGACAGCCACAGTCTCCTCAGATGGGGAAAGCTTTTTTGTGTGGACTTATTCAAGCCTGTATAGGTCCTGGCTCAGACAGAGACCAAAGCATCCAACCAGCCCTCGCTCTGCTCCCCTAAAGAGTCCCATCAGTGCTCTGTTAGTGCCAAATACTGGGGTCCATACTGACACCCAGATATGGTACATGGACAGGTCATTTTTATTAACAGGTCCTTGGTCTTAAGCAGATCATAGTTCAGTTCTTCTGCCGAGTTCTATTTTATTTATATAGTGCTAAATCACACCTCGGACGCCTCAAGCTGCTTCATATTTAAGGTGAAAACCCAAACAATCACATGACCCTTGTGAGAACATGGTAACAGTGGGAAGGCAAGAAATCCCTTTTAACAGGAAGAAACCTCCAGGGGAACCAGGCTCAGGGAGGGGCAGACATCTGCAGTGACCAGTTGGGGGTTATGAGGGGAGGAAATGGAGAAAATAATGATTAATAACTAATGATTAAATGCAAAGTGGTGTTAAGGTGAGTGAATAATAGGAAGTCCTCAGCAGCCTAGACCTAACTAGGGGAGGTTTCAGGGTCACCCGATCCAACCCTGATTAAATGCTTTATCAAAAAGGGTCGTTTTAAGCCTGATTTAAAAACTATGGGGGCTGTCTGTGCCCTGAATCCAAACTATGAGCTGGTTCTACAGAAGAGGGGCATGAAGCTGCAGACTCTGCCTCCTGTTCTACCTTTAAGTACTCAGGAACCACGAGTTGTGTTTGCGTATTTAAATGCAAGAAAGCAAAGACATACCAAACATACTGAGAGACACCTCTTCTTATTCCTAGTTTATTCAGGAAATCCAGTGTCATCACAAAAAAATCAAACAGCTCATATTAATGAGTTTAACCAACATTAGTATTATTTAAACAGGATCACGTCTATGTCACCTGTTTTATAACAGCAATCAAATGGTTCAAACTTTATTATAAATCTGAGAAATCAAGTCAGAGTTCTTCTCCATGACTACCACGTTGGGTTTGTCTGAACTACTGACAGTAAGAGCATCAAAATAAAAGTAATGCACCACTAGAGTCATTACTGGAGGTTTTTATAAAGATTGAAATCCTGACTCTGCTATTAGGGCTCAGGTTTTAGGTTATGGTGTGTCTTTCTCAGTGGTTCACAGGTTGTTATCACAGTTGTTATCTTATTAACACTTCCTTTCCATCAGTGAGGTGCAGGTGTCCGAGCTGTAGCTTATTTTTTTCCCCACTAAAATAAGACTGGCAGTAGCAGGCCACCATAAAACAGCCGACCCCAAAGCTGGAAGCAGTGATGTCAGTGGCTATACAAGGACCTGCTGAAAATGTTTAAACAATAACTGGTGAATGAAGCAGCCTGCATGATTTTCTTCTCATGGAAATAGAAGAAGCATCACTGCTAGTAAAGTTATGTAATCACTCCTCAAACCATTTAAAATGTAGGATTACTTTTTTTTTTTTTTCAAAAGGCACCAAAGGAAGGCGTCTCCCTGCATCCGCAGCAGCACAAACACTCACTGCAACTTGACGGAAAGAGGTATAACAGCCTGTGAGTGGACTTTAGGACCTTAGTTACTATATTTATATTATATTAATCAATAATTTCATACATTACAGGTTAACATTTGGTTATTTTTGTTTCAAAAAAACTCTAGAAAGTTATCAAAATGCACATGAACAGAAATGTACTCAAAGACGATGGATAAAATGTTTGTTGTGACCTTGTCTGAACTACAGCCTAAATTTAATAATATAACTGCACCACACTATTTATAACAGTATAAACACCTAAATTACTGTAATTTAAGGTGAATTGTATGATCACAAAGCAGTTGCATAAAATTCTGCAGAAATCAAAGTCTTGCTTGATCGTGCATCTAACACACTGATCGTGAACTGTAAATACTGCAGTGAGCTCATGCACAGACACTTGTTACACAATGCAGTATTTTGGGAATATGTCCTCGTACAAACACACCCATCCCCCAGGGGGTACACACAGGGACCAGACCAAAAAAACGACAGGGGGAAAAAAGGAGAGGGAAAAAAATTCTTGTCGTCATAACCAGATGAGTCACCGTTCTGCTGTCCTTCTCTGCACCGTCTGCTTGTCCGTCATTTATCTTGTCTTCACTGTGGCTGCTCTCTGCATGAAGACAGACAGAAGAGTGTGTATAGACTGATGGAAAGTGTGTGTGATCAGAATCAAAACAAGACCGGCAGAGATGCTGAAGGTGAACCGTTTGCGCTGTGCATCGTGTGTTGTTGACGATTCCTGCCACCAGAGGCTGCTGTTGCACTTAACACGTTTCGCACAAACGCGTGAGATTCTGTGTTCTCCAACACCTCCGCGCATAAACTCACATGGGGTCGTAGCTGCTCTGCTCTTTGGATTTGAGGAAGCGCATGGCGAAGAATCCGCCTGCCTGCAGACACAGCACGAGTATGATGCCGCCTATGAAGCTGGACATGTCGAACTTGGCCTGGGAGAACTCGGGGGAGGAGTTGGTGTTGCTGTCATCACCTTGAGGGAAAGGACACAGAATTCACTGGTTGTTTTATATATATATATATATTTATAAAGTGCTGTCAGGGTTTTTAGCGGGTGGAGATGACTGGATTGCCTTTAGGGAATCTTTTAGTCAGCTGTTATGGGACTAGGAGATGACGTCTGAAGCAGAGTTGATTCAGTTTACCTGAAACGGTTTTACCACCTCCCGCAGCGACAGACTCTACAACTGGGGAATGAATTATGTAACAGGGTTATGAAGATGGCAGAAAAACACTTGATATCATCCCCCCCAAAATTATGTTCATTTTTTTAATACCTGTGCACAATTCAGACACTCTGGTCCAGCTGCAGTTCATGCCGTTGTCTGCCGAATCCCCTTCATCGGTCACACACATGCCTGTATCATTGCCTGAGGGAGACAGACCCCGGCATCACTCAATAATTCAGTGATCTTCTACAAACCAGGGGAGCTAGTGTTACAGCAGCATTGGTGATTGAATTACTATCAGAGGTCACGTGTGTGTGTGTGTGTGTGTGTGTGTGTGTGTGTGTGTGTGTGTGTGTGTGTGTGTGTGTGTGTCACCATTTGGACAAAGCCTCCAGACACAGCCTGTCAGGTTGAGCATGGAATCGCCGACACACAGGTCACATGACTCGGCTTGAGAACAATCTGTAGGAGGGACAACACTGGCAGTTAATTAGCAGTGTCAATCAAAACCCAGCTGGCTGGCCAGTGCCCATTTATTCTACAGCAGCTTCATTATTATATGATATCCTGTTAGTTTGGACAGTATCTGAGAATGCAGAAGTTTATGATGATAAGAAAAAGATAATTGCTTCCTGTTAAACTCTCTTATTTGTGCTGCTTCGTGGTGTGTTAGTAATAATAGACAAAAAGCCATCTTACCAGTAAATAAGAAGTGAGACATTAATGAGGAAAGACAACAGATTAAAGCACGAAAATAGACAGCAGATGGCAAGCTTAGGAAGACACACAAGCAGGTTCAGAGCAAAATATACTGAAATGGACACGCTGTAAGAAAATAAAACATACGGATAGACCCATACCTGGCTGTAGATACACAGAATGGATCACTGCTAGAAGCAGCAGAGTGGAGGAGAGAACAGTAAATGCCACCAGCTGCATCCTGACTGCAACAGACACCTGCGAGCAACACCTGGAAACGTTGGCACTTAAAAGGGAGTTGATTTTAAAAACTAAAAAAAGGCTTTGAATTGAAGTCTCCTCAGCTTGTCCTCGAAAGGGTTTCTGGAGGTGATGATAACCAGGACACAATGACAGATAAGAGTGAGGAGATCTGTGTAACATGAGCGCCACTAAACTTGGTTCCCTGGCAACCAACTGGCCCACCTCAAGCCACCTGAAATGCATGCCAGTTGGAACGGACTGACACCTGTTTACCTAAGCAGGCGGTGAATGTATACACACACCTTCATTCACATATATGTCCTTATGAAGCCTATAAATTAAAGAAGGACTAATGGGAATAAACTGAGCTAAATTAGTGTTCATTTTGATGTTACCTGCACTTAAACGCATGACAAGGTTCTTTGTTTTCCCTGTTGGAACTCTGGATTTAGTGATGTGGTTGCCTGCTTTGTTAAATTTTCTAAAATCCATGTTGTGGGGACCTTGAATGTCTACGCTTCCGTTAAACAGATGTTGATATTTCAACATCATGAAAAGGGTGATCATCAAAGTCACTTGCAGTCAGCTTCATCGGCACCAAATGTCATGTGATGCCCATGAAGATATCAAGAATAAAATAGCTGAAAAATGCTGCTGACCTTTTAAACCTGAGGTTTATGTTGCTATTGTAGCTAAAATTCATTCCTTCAATGTCTTTTGTGACTTATTGAGATTCTTTTATCTACCCAGATCCCCCAAAACATTCAAAAAATGAACAGCTTCAAAAAGGAATTCATGCTAATTCATGTTATTCATACTTACAGCAATACAAGTCAAGTAGAGGAAGGTTTAATAGACCTTGATCTAGATATAACAAGAGCTAATAAGGTCTTCATATCCCTTTAAAGATTTCCAACAGGCTTCTGCTAAAAAAGTACATTGGCTTTTCATCTATTCTGTACTCACATTTTTACCTCGGTGATGAAATTAAGATTTTTTTTAAACTTTTTTACTGTATACCTTTTAAGCATCACCACCCACCTATTGATAGAATATGTTTCTTGTACTTTATCTGTGCAAATAAATATAAAATATCCCAGATAAATGTAAAGAAAGAGACAAAGAAAACCATTGTAACACTCTGTGACACTAGCCTAGATCGGGATGTTTGTAGTAATGTTACTCTTAATGTGTGATTAGTTGTAAAAGCTGAAGAGGTTACAGTTAAATCGCACATTCCTATTGGTAAAGCTGGATCTGGATGTAAAGGACCAGACGTGAGTATTGAGCATTACTGTTTGAAACTACAGTGAAGTCCATATGGAATTTTGGACAATGACACATTTTCTGTTTGTCTACAAATCACGGCAGTATGTTTTGTTTTTTAATCCAACAATCCAGATGTAAATGAGGGGCAGACTTTGAGCTTTACTTCAAGTGGTTTAACAAAAGTATTACATGATATAAGCAGTTTCAACAGCAATTAAGCAATGTTTCCTGGTTATTCCATGACAAATCAGGCTGGTGAGAGACCTGGAGTTGATTCCAAGTGTTGAGCTCTGTAGATTTTCAGCAGAACTCTCAACATGATGTCCAAAGAGACATAGATGTAGGTGATGGAGGTAAGGCTGAAAAACCAAATAGTCTTGTTAGAGAAATAGCAAAATCCTTATAGGACAGGACAAATCAACAACTGACCTTCTCGGCTACACAAAAAGGCCTGAAAAGCAAAAAAACCCCCTCATCTGATTAAGAAAAACCCTTCATATCATCTAAAGACAGAGAATCTGTCCATGATGCCCAGGTGTTCTAGACTTCAGACTGTTTCATGTTCGTTAAACCATTTGATGTAAAGCTCAGACTCTGCATCTGAATCACATCCTGGTTATTTGATTTTAAAGCGACTGTGATGTACAGAAAGGCAACATTACAAAAAATTGCGTCATTTCCAAAAACCTGTGGCGCATGGGGTTAGCTCAGAGTACAAAGGTGCTCAGGTTTTGCTTTTTATAAGAGGCTCCACAACGTGCAGCTGGGCAAATGCATCAGCACAAACTGCACAAGTGCTTCCGACCTTTTAAGTTGTCGCTTTGTGATGCAGATGCACTGAGTCACAGCCCCCAATCAGGCCGCAGGGGAAAAAAACGTGCAGGATCATGACAAAACTTTGCAGCTTTATGCAATGATCGCCACCTCCTCCACTCACACCGACGTGGCTCCTTTAACTCCCACATCTCATATGCTCTGGCACCCATTGTCTGGGTAGATCTTTCTTCAGAGTGGCTCGTGTGTGTTAGGAAGCAAAGAAAACACACACACAAAGGGATATTCCGCAATCCTGTTCCACACGATTTCCTCCTCCGCTGTGGGCAAGCAATCTACAACACCGGCCACAGACTAGTTTACACTCCACGGAGCACTGCTAGTATTAGAAAAGATATACATGACATAATAACATAAAGGACAGGGTGGCACACGCACACACAAATAATCTATAATTATTAAGTGTTTTACATTAATGTAAAGCACAGTTAATATTTTAACAAAATAGTTTAATGCTGTTTAAAAAGAAGTGGGTAACATGAGCAGAGCAGCCGTGATTCTGCAGAAATTTGTAGAAGCTGCTTAATACCGGCGACATTTACGAAGGTGACAAGTGTTGCGCCTCAACTCTGCTCGGTGACGTAGGAGGGGTGTATCGACAGGAAGCGTGTCCTAATATGGCTCGAACAAGACGAGATTCCCCCAGTTAGCTCAGCGCCGTGCGCCACCACGCAGACAGCTGTTGAGCCCAGCCTGTAGCGTCCTACGCTTCGTGTCAAACCGGGGGAAGCCACGAATCCCCTGCTGCTGTATTACTGTAGGGGAGGTGGGGGCGTGTATTTCTGTGAAACGATACTAAAAATCAAAAAAAGACGAGACAAATACGGTGGATAACAAGCAAAATGTACGACTGATTCCTGTCTTTGCTGGATTGTAGGAAAACTCTCACCACCCACGGCCTAAACACAAATGCTCAATCCTCTTAGAAGATTTCTAAATGATTATGAGGCTGTGCGAGGCTCATAAAGACAAGTTATATCTATATATCTATTTATCTTTCTACATATATAATATGTATGTATGCTGATGTTATTTTGAAAACAGTTTTAGTGTATAATACTTCTTGAATTTTACCCAGCACTCCATATTAGTATACCCATATCTCTGTTAGTGCAACCATGCACGCACAGGCCAGTTTTTCACCACTTCAACCTCAAGAATATTTCACCTATGTGCTTTACATAAATTTAAATTGTGTTTAAAAAGAGTTCAGTGTGTGCTAAAGCTGCTCCCCATCATTCGTTCATTCAGCAGGCTCTCTGTCTCCCTGTACGACATCTCCCCATGAGTCATACTCTGAGATTCAGCACCGTGGACAGCGCCAGCGCTTTGCGTTGTGCGCTCACAGCTGCCAAGTTCCAGCCCTGCCCAACACAAACTCGTATCCTCACCTTCAGCAAGGGGTCTGGGTCTTATTGAGAAAACGTGTGTGTCCGTCGATGGTCGTTATTTATAAGAAATGAAAGCATTAGCGAGCCGCAGTGGGAGGGGCGACGGGGCTCTGCCGCATTTTTCTGAATGAAATTACTCCATGGACGTCCCCTCCCACTTCTCCCCGCATCCCTGGCGCCGTCCCTTGATTGGTCGAGGCTCCCAGTCACTGACGTCAGACAGACTCTTGTGGATGAGCCCGCGCGCAAGAACATTCATTCTGCCTCCAGTGAGCGATTCGGCGAGCTTGAAGAAGGAGAGATGCAAGCGACGCCAGGTGAGAGTTTGGCGCAACTTTGGTGAAGACGGGAACGCGGAGCTGTGTCTACACGGGAACCGTCGGTATTTAAACCTGCTGTCGAGCCTTACCGCGAACAGCCTCACCTCGGCTCCATCACCTGTGCTGGATCTTACAGGAGAAAGAGAGAAAAAAATCAGTGTGACTCCCTCAGAGGACTGACTCGTTTAAATAAGGTGAGAGGAATTTAGTACATGCTCGTAAACGTGTCTCGGTACGTGCATGTGTTGGGGGGCACGCTCTACGGTGCAGTGAACCTGCATTTGTATGATACTTAAGGGTCCCCTGCGTCAGGAGGTGGGATATACCTCCTCACTGTGGGAACGGAGAAAGAGCGCGGGGTAGGGGGGGACTCAGTGCCCGAGGAGCGCAGAAATAATGCGCTTATAACGTTCCTGCAGGACGTCCAGTTTGTTTTCATGTGTGCGAGCAGATAACTGATAAGATCCTTACCGCGCAGATTTTCTCGTGCATGCATGTTGCACGTAGAATTTATTCGAGGTTCTGCGCCTCTGCTGTGCGGCATCACGAGGAAAACCCAGACTGTGGCTTACATAATAAATCGAGTTTACATATAGCCACGCGCACATATGCCTTAAACTGTAATCCTATTTTAAAATGATGCCGTTCATTCATTCTTTTCAGTGGGCAGCAAATGAGAGCCCACCTTTTACAGTCACGTGTTAGCCTGGTGATTAATTAAATATTATATATCTATCCCAAATCATTCAAAATACATAGCCTGTTGGTTGACTGGAAGTTTCGCTCCTTCCCACAAGACTTCCAGTCACGAGATGAATCTCGTGACGTCCCAAAATACAAACACATAGATTTGGGTAACTGTTAAAAAAAAATTGAAAAAAAGTGATAATTTTTAAAGAAATAAAACCTTATATGGGCTTTCAAAACTACCTTTTTTCTACATAGCTATTGGAAAGTAGTTTTTTGTGTTGTTTTCCCAAAATGGAGCAGGTAATGATATCACAAAGAGCAGGAGAACACAACATCTGAAGGTCTTATAGTGGTAGGATGGTTTCTCAATAGCTCAGCCGTGTTGGATTACAAGATTATAGCATTTGAAGCAGCGCATTAGCACATCAAGTGCTCTTCTGCTCTGTGTGATGCTACAGCCTGCATCCTGTGGCTCAAACCACACCAGCTTCTGTTTCTGGAAATGCTGTTCGATGGACATGTGGGAGCTGTGGTAGTGACTCATCTTTCTGATAGTAACGTATTTCTCAATTTTTTCTCTCTCCTTTAGGTTTTATTGGTGTGACTGCTGAACCAAACAATGATCCTGAACGCCACAGACTTGGGCTGGGATTCTGAATCCTCAGGTGCAGAGCCCATCATCCCATCAGACCAACTGGGAAAGTCATCTGCTTATGAACTCCCACCTCTCACAGCGTGGGGCGTGGCCCTCTGTGTTTCAGGGACTCTCATTGCGACTGAGAATGCCATCGTAGTCATCACCATCCTGGCCACCTCATCTCTTCGTGCCCCTGTCTTCCTGCTGCTTGCCAGCCTTGGTATGGCTGATCTTCTGGCTGGTGTGGCGCTGATTCTGCACTTCCTCTTCATGTTCTGTGTGGAGCCCAGTGATTGGTCAGAACTGCTGACCTCAGGACTACTGGTGACATCACTGACTGCCTCCCTCTGTAGCCTAATGGGTGTTGCCCTGGACAGGTATCTGTCTCTGAGCCACGCCCTCACCTACGGCTCAGGCCAGTCACGGCGGAGAGCCGCCATCCTCCTGCTGCTGGTCTGGTTGGGTGCATGCATGATTGGGGCGGGGCCAGCAATGGGATGGCACTGTCTTGAAGACCCAAATTCCTGTTCTGTAGCACGACCTCTGACCCGGACATATCTATCGCTGCTGTGTGGGGGCTTCCTAGTGGTTGTAATGGTAACCCTGCAATTGTACGCTGGGATCTGCCGTGTTGCTAGGCGGCATGCCCATGCCATCGCTACCCAAAGGCATTTCCTCCCTTCCAATCAGTCATATGCAAGCAAGCACGGCAGCGGGAGAGGTTTCTCTAGGTTGCTCCTGGTCCTCAGTGTGTTTGTGGGCTGCTGGATGCCCTTCTCCCTCTGGGGGCTGCTGGGAGATGCGTCCAGCCCTCCTCTGTACACCTATGCCACCTTGGTGCCAGCTGCAGGCAGCTCCCTACTAAACCCCATTCTCTACAGCCTGAGACACAAAGACATTCGCAAGGTGCTGCTCCACGCCTGCTGCCCACACAGATACTCGCACAGCACACACATACACTACCCTGTTGATGTGTAAACTGCCAAACCTCAGCAGACTCAACCCAACATAAGATCTATGCCAGACATATCACCGTTTGTGTGCCAAAATACACTCATTGCTGCACTGACTGTCACTTGGACTCTGACACATGTATACTCCCACACACACAGGCAGCACTTTTCAGAGATAAAAGTGTTTCTACAAATCAGAATGTACTGAGCTGTCCTGGCTGGTGGCCATCTTGGGACAAAAGATACTGTTTGTGCTGTGTACCTCATTCTCAGTCAACTGTAGCTTCACTGGATTCCCAGAAGAAAACAATCACAGAAATACTATATGTGTATTATACATATATAAATATATATATATATAAAACAGACTTGATGAGTATCGGCACTTTACAACAGGATTGGAGAGATTATAAATAGAAGCCTTTCACAGTGTAATGACATGTGATCCAAAGCCTGAGTTCATTTACTTGAATGTCTGCAAAGCAACATGTTCTATAATGTTGAGAGTATATTTTGCACATGTTGTTAAAGGCACTTTGAAACATACTGACAGTATGTTCGAGTTGCACAACCATTTTTAAAAAAAAATTTTTTTTTAAAAATGAATATTTTATACTGGTGAATAATAAATGATTTTTTTCTACCAAGTGACGTCATCCTTCTTCACTGCTAGCAGGGCTTTTAGTGCTTGTCTCTTTCCATCTCTCACTCTTTAACTCGGACCGCTGCTGCTGTTCCTGTATCTTAAATTATTTCGTGTTCGAAGCAATGGGCGATGTTATTACCGTCCTGGAGCACCCACTGCATCCTTGAAGCAGCCGTGGCATGAGAATGCGGCGATTATGCAAGAGGTTTCTCTCTCCTCCTACCAGTTTTCTGAAAATTTCTGCAGTCAGTTCGTTTTCACACTCTCTACGCACGCGGCACCGAGGGCTATGAAAGGTGTCCAGCAAAGACATAAAGAGGATGAGTCACTGGAAGCCTGAGCAGAGCTTTTTTTTCCCCTCCTTCAAGGTTTAACCTCTCACTTAAGACATCATAGCACACACACCAAACACTGAACAGTCAGTGAAATTCACTCTCTTTATTGAACGAACTAATCATTTGGAAATTTAAGGCAGGAGAAGCAGATCTTTGGCTAAGCATGCCGTGTCATGGTGCATTAACACAGACAGACTTAAAAGAAAAGGCACTTAAAAAAAAAAAAAGTGGTCCACATTAAACAGTCAGTTCATTGGACTCATCATCATAGTTTTGGAGAAAGCTGACAGGAACCTGTATTGCTAACCAAATTAAGGCACAGACACTGAAATTCAGTATAAAAAGGCACTGTGATTAAAGCAACAAATTCTAGTTGATCCCCAGAAAATCTCAGAATACAATTGCAGGAAGAAAAACATAAGAAAAGTAAAATACATTAGCTAAAAAAATAACATTAAAAATAAAAATCAAGTTATTAATGTTAATTTCTGCATATGTTAAGTATGGCAAACTTATCCAACACTCCTGGTGTCTGACATCAGCCAATACCTCTCTCCTTATCTCACTGAATAATTAATTACTGAGTTTGTTTATGAGCTACAACCACAAGACAAAGGTTCTCATGAAACCACTTAAAAAACAAAGAAAAAGTGAGAAGACAAAATACAAAATGTAATAAAAACTGTGCTTTGGGATTTAAAGTGATTGAATTAATAATCCATAGATATAAACTTTACATCCGTATCACATAATCTATGAAGAAGCTTGTCTTTCCATCGATACATATAACTACTGTGAACTGAAGCTGTTGCACGTGTGTGTGTGCTTGTGTTCGATTTTACTCTCTATTATCTGTTGCCATAATGCACCACAGCCACTAAAAACCAGGCTTTAAGCCCTCAGCAAAGGATACCTGACTGTAACAGACACGCAGAGAGAGGCGGAGGTGATGCATTTAGGCACGCGCTCAGGAGAGACGTGCCTCACATCACATAGCGCTCTTGCATCAATAACAGCCGTGTGTCATCCAATGAGAATTAATGGCAAACTAGGACAAAACCAGACACGCTCGCTCCATTTATAATTCTGACATAAATTATTTTGAATATATACGTGACCGGATCGAGGAATGTGATTTGAAATTGGTCACAAGCAAATACAACATGCACACGTCCTCTCAAAGTGACCAGCTTTCACACAAAAAATACACACACCTCTGTGCTGTTTGTACTTGAAGGCTGGAATCTGAATGGGAATGCACAGGTGTTTTCTAAGACTGAGGAAGAAAACAAACAAACAACCACACACACAGACAGACACAAACACGCACACGGTAGTGAGAGGAAAAAGGATGGCGATCAATCGGACCAGTCATCGTCCTCTCCGAACTCGGAGGAGTCGTCCTCGCTGTCGCTGCACTCCACGGCGATACGGCGCGACAGGATGGCGGCCACATCGTTGCCGAAGTGATCCCTCTTCTCCTGCTCCCGCTGTTCCTCCACCTTCCGCAGGTTGAAACCTGAAAGCGTGTTAAACGGTTTAAAGGCGTGTTCAACATCTGAGTAATCTTTATCCAGCTTAACTCTGTCATTATTTAGGTCATTCATAGAAAAACGCTGTCATCACTGACTATCAGGGTAATCAGGGAGCTGGCAGATAGTAGTCACAAATCATGTATGGCACTTGAAGGAAAGAGTCCACATACTCAATACTTAAAATGCAGTTTTTAAGTATTTAATATCATTCGAGACCAGCACACATTGTCTTTTTAAAAGCTGAACGTGTTACCTAAGGTCCTTGACTTAATTAATTACAGCTCAGTGGCATAATTCATTTCCTCCTCTGCCCTCTTCCCTGCTGTGCTGATACAGAGACATACTGTTTCCAGATAATGGTTTGAGGCGAGTGGGAGTTGACTGCAGCGTTAAAGTCTACAACAAATCAACTAGTTTAAGATAAACCGCTCATAAAGCTCAACAATAACACATGATTAGCATATCATTTTGTATGTATCACAGGATGATGAGAACCGTATGGTTGTGAAGAGGGAGTATCAGTTTGACTGCAGAGCTGGAGGAGTCAAGGACATCACACTTATTTATGTAAGCCGCAACATGTTGTGGAGAAAATACTCACTGCCGAGTGGAGAAAACAAAAAACAAACTCAAAAAAAACCAAACAAACCATTCAGGGTTTTGAAGGACTTTTCTTGTCAGCAGCCTTGATTCAAATTAATGGTTAAAACGCTCAAAATAGCCACTTTATTCACCTGCTGTTAATGTAAATGTCTCATTAGCCAATCACATGACCGTAACCAAAAAACATTTACGTGGCACAGCTGTTGATGCCAGAGTACTTCAGAAACTGCTGATCTACTGGGATTTCCCCAAACAACCATCTCTAGGGCTTAAAACACTGAAGAAATGTTTCCTGGTCTGAGTTTTGATTTCCGACTTTGGGCCCGTAATTACCAGCCGATCGTTATTCAGCACAGTCTAGCCAAGTACTGTTGCTGACCATGTCCATGTTCATGACCAGAGTGTAACACATCATGTCACAAAGCTCAAATCATCTCAAACTGGCTTCTTGAACATGAGTTCACGGTTTGTAGGTCCCCGTTTTTTTTTTTTTTTTAATGCATACCACTTTGTTTATACTCCTGCTCAAACGTATCACACTGTTTCACTCACTGACAGCTGGGAGTAAAAATGTGTCAAAAAACAGCGGCAGGCAGCAGGGACCAAATTAAGTAGTAAACATTGCAGGATTCAATTTATTTTTTTCTCCAATCTGCTTTGTAAATGTTTCGCAAGTAAGGGAATGCACAGACAAAGTAAATGGTGACATGTCAGTGTGCACAAACGCAGAGCATATATCTTCTTTACTCTTTGGTAGTTCAAGTATTGTGTTAGTGCTTAAATCTTTATCTGAGAAACTAGCACTGATAATCACGTTTTAGAACAATAGTGGTGTTAAAAGAAAAGGGTGTGCATATCTCACTGCTAGATGTCAGTGGATTGCAGTCAACTGATATCTATTTTCTCACATTTCCCAATTCAAGTGCATGAATTAAGCTACGGTGGCTGTTGTAGGACAAAAACAACAACTCTGGAGTGTTTTGTTCAGAGGGAAAGTGTGCTTTTTAAGACTCTTTAACCATGTCAGCTGTTTGAAGATGAGAGGGCTGCATGTCTAATCTCCTGCCAAGAAGTAATTTTGAAAATACCAGGAATAAATAAGCATGTTTTTGCACTTTTTCCTGATTTACAGCCCTGACTTCAATTTAGGAGATGAGGCCTGATGTGAGGAGGAACAGATGATGCTTTACTTAGATGCCACTGCTGTTGTCTCTTCATGTTTTCATTACTTTGGTGAAGGGGCCCGGTTCTCCCGTGATAAAAGATAAGTCTGATCTTTTATATCTTGATTCTGACACAAATTAAAGTTTGCGACACAAGAACGCCTACAAGTTAATTCTTCATGGTTCGTTATATATGTATGTTTGCTATGTGTTGCATGTTTTATTTGTTTCCCATGTTTGACACTTTGGTCCGGCCCATGAGGCCCGAGGTGTTCCTGCGGTGCTTTACCTTGTCGGATGGCCTGCAGCAGGTCACTGCGAGCGTCACTGACGGGCTCTGGCTGAGGTTTGGGAGCAGAACAGGCTGTTACCCCGCCAGAAGGTGGCGGACGAGGAGCAGAACTTTCGAAAGGTGGTGGAGGAGGACCGGGGGGAGGCGGTGGAGGAGGTGGTGGCGGTGGACCCCCGCCTGCAGGCATAGGTGGTGGAGGAGGGATGGCGGACATAGATGGGGGAGGAGGGGGAGCAGGTGGAGCGGAAGAGGAGAAGAAGGGAGGGGGAGAAGGTGGGGTGTCAAAGCCAGAGGGAGGTGGGGGAATCCCAAAACCAGAAGGTGGAGGAGGGGGAGGAGGTGCAGGGGGAGGAGAGAGACTTGGGCGGGAGTTGTTCGGGGAAGAAGCATTGGGGGGAGCTGGGGGTGGGTGGCTTGGACTCAGCATGCTGACACGCTTCTGGGTGGGTGCTCCATCGTTACCATACCTGTAAGTGATGGAGAGGAAGTTGGAGGTATAAAGGATAATATAAACGGCATAATGGAGCCTTCACTTCCCTCCATTAACCTGCAATTTGTGTGCAGCTGCTTCCAGAGCAGCTCCTATTCATTAAAGAATCACAAAGTCAAAGACTATAATCCGTTTAGCTTCAGCTCAGAAGGCGCGTATAGGATTTCAGTGTAGCTGTACGTGTGGCTGTACTTTCACTACATGTTTGCACGGGTGGTGGTGCAATGTGTGGAGCATGTGTGGGCCGGTATGTATGATGTTACAGTACTTACGCCATGTCCGGAGGCGGAGGAGGCAATTCATCGGGACCGGGAGGAGGAGGAGGCGAGCCAGGATCATAAGCATAGGAGTTTGTGCTAAGCTCAAGGCTTTCAGAGTTGAAGCCCTCCCCAGATCCAATACTTCCATTCAGGCCCTCACAAGAATTCCTTATAAGAAATGAGACATCGCTGTGAGCCCAAAAATAAACCAGACCACAAGTAACAAATAATAAGAAACACGGACGTGACTAGCATTTTGTGCTCAGGCCGCATCTGTTTATGCGCATTTATAACAATTTCATAGACGTGCCAAACGCATTTTAAAGCAGCAGAAACAGATTGTTACACAAAGTGTTGAGAGAGAATAGCTTGTTCTTCACCTATACAGCTTGTCAGGAAATCGGACTTTTTCTCCTTATCAGGCCTGCTGTCAGGCTGATGAAACACTGCAGGAGCTGAATCAGCAAAACTTCCCATTTTGGTAAAAAGAATATAATCCAAAACGAGGAATTTAGGACTCTTTGATGTTATTATAATGGGTACTATTAACTAATTTGTGCACATATATCTGTTGTATTCATTCTTTTAATTATAATATATATTAAAATTAAAAAAACATATACACACACACACACACACACACACACACACACACACACACACACACACACATATAAAAGTATGCAACAGTATTAGTACCATCAAGAACAGGGCCCAGTGTGACTCACACATTTGTTTACTGCAATTTTCCAATGACGGCCAGCTCTACACCCAACCCCCCGAGAACATTTTCTGACAGGACATACCATCCAAACCACTGTGTACAGATCCAGTGATAAAAGGGGAAAGAATGAGCAAAATAATGTCTCATCTGTTATTTTACTTTGTAAAGAGAAACAATAGATTTTTATTGTATTAATTAAATGATTTATAAGATGCTTGAAATCCACATTAAAGCCTACTGGGTATGTCAGGGCTCAGAGCCACTGCAGCCTTGTGGATGACGCTGGATGAAAATGATTGATGTTTTGTGATGGACTATTGTGAAGATATTATTTTACTATAATTCGACTTTGATGGTTTTTGTTCTTTTGATTCCTGGTCAGTGTTAATGACTGATAAACAAAAAGGAGGCATCTCAGAAAACTTACATCAAGTCAGACTTTGGTACAACAAACTCCTCTCCCATCTTACGCCGTTCCCATTCATCCTTTCTGGTCTTGATCTTTCGAGGATTGAGGGTCCGTTGGTTCAGATGGTCTTTCTTTTCCTTCTGCTCATTAAGGAGACGGTTTAAAAAGTGCAAGATTAGCACTGGATTCGAACATTTTCATGTGATGTGACTAATTGTAGATTGCTTTTACTTGTGTAATGACTCATGTCTTTGTGCGTATGAGGGTGTTTAGGAGTCTCACTCTGTGCTTGCGTTTCTCCTTCATGATGTCCTTGGTGTCCTGCAGCATCTTCTCCTTCCACAGGTCAAAGAAGTAGGAGGAATCGGTGTAAAACTTTAGGGCCTCCTTCCCGTCGTCTCTGTAGACAACAATTTACAGACATTAATAATTATTTCTAGGTATCAGTTGCACAATGTGCCATCTTACAAGTATGAAAAAAAAAAACAGTGTTAGTTAAAAGATGGTTATCTGGCATGTGTGTTAGTCTTAAGACGCCAGTAAACTTCCCTTTTTAAAAGAAAACTTCACTAAAAATACATTAATGTCTTTAGTCACATCCAGATCACACCGCACGGATAAATCATTGTCCGTAAAGAATGATCCGAGTCAAATTATCACCACATTTACATTCAAACCAGGAACAGCTCTACACATTACATTTAACATTGCCTTCTGATTATTCACACTTCAGATGACATATCGTGCCTTGTAAATGATCTACACTCACAGATATCTTAGCTTGTGACTAAAGACGCTTTACATGCATCCATCCGTCCCTTTTTTCCCCCACTTATCTAGGCTGGAGCCTATCCCAACTACTACACAGCAAAAGGCAGTGTACACCCTGGACAGGTTGCCAATCAGGGCTCCCGCAGAGAGACAACGATTCACAGTCACATTCACACCCACAGTTGATTCATAATCAACAATTAACATGAAATGCATGTCTTTTGACTGTGGGAGGAAGCCGGAGCAGCTGGAGAGAACCCAGGCAATGGTGCTAACCACGACACCGCCATACTGCCCTCTGGGGTTATTTCCCACAGAATATCTTTCCACAATCAATTGATTGGTGGGTTATTTAACAGCAAAAGCAACAAGTGTGGCTTGTCAAACAGCTGCCAGAATTAAAACCCCAAAACTGCCTGGACTTAAAGAGGTTACACACTAAAAACAAAACAACAGGGAAAACTATGGCGTCGACACCATAATTCTCTAGGATTTTGTAACGGCGTACTATGCGTTTTCTAGTGTAAAACTGCCATTCGTGTTAGACTGAGCCTCCTTAAATCAAACCTAATACTGCCCAGACACCTCCGAGACCCTCTCCTTGATAAGAAGCACATGTAACAGGGGTAAGCTTAAATAATGCACATTACAAGAATCTCCCATGCATGTGTGTTTCCATATGGGCACATGTGCTTGCACGTGTTCTTGTTATTCACTGCTGGAGCTGCTGCAGTGGGTAAATATGAGCTTGGCCTGTGCAGCATCTTACCGGTATACGCTGAGCTGGTTGAGCGGTGGAGGTGGATCGCAGTACGTGTAAGTGTCTTGTACAGGCATTGGCAGAGATGGCCTGGTGAAGAGCTGCTGGTCCTGGGTCAGACTGCTTTTAAAAGCCTTCTTTGCAGTGATTCCATGCAAAGAAACTGAGAGAAACAGACCGGCAATGTTTTAAACATGTATTGTGTTCATTAGATTCTCTGCAAAGGAGGTTTCAAACCAATACTCTACACTGATACCAGTATAAGTAGTAACGTTAACAGTAAAATGTGCAAGTACATACCCTCCTCTTCTTTGGGGTCCAGCTGGGTGACTTTAACCTGCAGGCGATCCACTCTTTCTCCAAGCGAGCTCACCCTGCCGGCAAATTCTCCAGCCTGAACAAACAGCTCCCCGAACACGTCCTCTGCATATTTGCCTGCACGCGTGCACACACACACACACACACACACACACACACATACACACAAGTTTCTCACTTGCACCAATTAAAGGATTTATCTCACGCATGCATAGCCAATGAAAATTCACATCTACATAAAAATGCATTAACTTTTTTTTTAAAACAATAAAGATCCATGTAATACATATTCATAACTGCTCATTAACCATTCATACACACACTGACACCCGAGCATAACAGAAGCTTACTGAGGCTGCCGAGCTGGCGGATGATGTTGGCCAGGCTTATGTTGGTGACACATTCCAGCTCACTGCGGATGTTAGAAGGAATGGGATGGCGACAAATATGCCGCGGCTCTATATTCCTCGTCACCAGAGGCATGGTGGGGTGTGCTGGGGGTAGGGCAGCCCAACCCTGTTGGAAAAGGAGAGGTAGGTCAGGGGAGTGAAAAACATATAAATGTAATCAAATTAATATTCAATTTTACTATACTTTTGCACCCAATGAGCACCTATTTTCATTATGACACGACTGTGAACTGGTCCTAAATAAGTCACATGAGACAGACGCCTACAAAAATACACTGACCCAGACAGAGCTAAAGCAGAAGCAAAACTATGCCTTCGCTCCACCCATCGAGCATGCACCACCCACCCGGTTTAGAGTGGACAAATCTAAAATGTCCAAAATAGCAAAGAGCAGAACTAGGTGGATTTGTGATTTCCGCACTGCTTAGAGCAGTGGAAACACATCACGTTATTTTAAACAGATTAGTCAGGGCAGCCGTGTGAGCTCACGCAGTGCAGTAACTCCACAGTGTCCAGACTGAATAAGATAAGCAAACGACAGTTCCTATTAAGGGGTCAGAGATTTGCAGTGACTGCAGACTCTCCCTGCTTTCAACACAGTGCGGCCTTGATTTTGGTTTACTCTCTAAGTACACCCTGTTTTGACTGCTGTTGCCCATTGCAGCTGCCTAATTACAAGTTTTTTCCTGTTGGTGGTGAATCATGGCATAAATGTTACTGTGTGTAGAAAAGGAAAGAAAAAGAAAGCGGGAAAAATGGAGGGTCGCTACCTTCGTACCTCGGGATGTGTATATTATTACCAAGCTACCTGGAGGATTTAGTGATTAATCATGAATGAAGGAATGCGTCCATTTCAGGCTTAGAGGCTTGTTCGTCACTGACAGGTCGCCCACTCTGCCTTTGACAAAGTGCTATTAGCTAGCTTTACTGCACTTTTCCCCCCAACTTTACACCGAGCTCCTAACTTTCTCTGACGTGAGTAAATACGTGGTAAAAAAAAAAAAAAAAGACGGGTTACACTTTTTTTGCGCCACTAACTTAACTTAAATGGAATAAATGTAACTTGGGATCTCGGCCTTCTCAGAGCAGGAAGTAACTTCTAGGCGTCTCTTATATCGAAGGAAAAGCCAAACAAACGTACATTTACGCCACTCGCTTAAACAAAACAACACACAACAAAGACATTTCACTTACCGTCAAACCTGGTAACCTTAGACGTCTCTTTATACAGCCCTACAATTGTTATTGTCTCAAGATTTTTCTTAAGAAATGTTGTTCGGTACTGTATGCGGGACCGAGCTAAACAGATCGCCCAAGTCCCGGGGTTGCGAACTTCTGATTGGTCGAGCGGCGGAGTTCTTTGAAGCTGATTGGCTGCTGGGCCTGTCACCTGCTATAACCGAGAACAGGATGTGGAAATTGCAACGTAAAAAGCGCAACTCCACCCAAACTAGTGGCAAACATCTGTCCGCAATTTACGTAAGAGAGGGTGGAGGCAGCGGCACATTCCAACGTGCGCTCAAGCGAGTTGGAACGCGTCCGAGGAATGACTGGCATTAGCTTCCATGGATAAAATGTGCTGTGGAGAAAAGCTCATACCGACAAGCAGGTTGTCCAGTAAGCCTCGGTGAGTGTTAAGTGCCTGCTTAACCTCAGCTCAGCCCGAGCAAACTGCAGAGCTGCAAGTTAGCGTGCATCCAGGGAAGACTCAATCACATAGAAGTTGGCGTCACGCCTGTGAATATGTGGTGAATACATTTGAGACAATGTGGTTATTTTAATGTTGCGATGGGCTTCATCTTGCGGTACAGTGCTCACATTTGTTTTGGCATATAAAGTTAACACTGTTACACCCAGCTTCTTTTGTTTTCCTTCATAGATCAAGTGTCCATACAATGTGGTTGGAGGAAATAGACTATCAAAGTAATTTAATTGTTGCACGCTTGTAGACTTTTTTTTCTTTTTACTTTTTTGTGCTGTTTCCCACTATCAAGTCCATGTAAATACCGCACGTAGGTTGATGTGTGCTTCTCTCAAATTATTAAACACAACCTTAGAATACACTCATAAAGACATTAAACCTTGTCATTTGTAAACAACCACAGATTCCAAGATCATCAGTACAAACAATTATATGTGAGTACAAGTTATTGAGATGTGTCACCACTTTGCCAAGGCCTGGAAGAAGCCCCGAACTGTCACCCTCAGTGACAGGACACTGGTTAGGATGTTCAGGAATAATCCAAGAACCACCGAGGCTCAAGCCTACTGCGATCTGGAAACTGCAGAAACACCAGTGTCACTGTCCACAGTGAAGCATCACCATGGACTGAGAAGGTGCTTACCAAGAAAGAAGCCCCTGCTCCAAAATCTTCAAGCTCAACTTAAATTTCCAACTGCCCACATGGACAAACCAAATACCTTCAGAAGAAAGGTTTGATGGTTAAGATGGTCAATGGACAAGATGAAGTTTAAGCTATTTGGTAAAGTTGTAAAGAGTAAAGTTGAGGCTCTCAAACCAAACAACACTGTACTTGTACCAGCGGTTACGGATGATGGTGGCAGCGTCGTGCTTCGGGCTGTTTGTTGCCAGTGGTACCATCAAATTCTTCAACTTCACCTCAAATCAACAGCTAAACGGTTGAAACGTGGACAATATTGGATGTCTCAACAGGAAAAATCATATCAAACACATAACGGTTTTTGGAATGGATAAAGCTATAATAAATATAGGAAAATATGGGTGAATATATAAAACAAATTGTGAGATAATTCTTTTTAATTCAATTCAGTTTTATTTATATTGTGCAACATTGAAACAACAGTTGCCTCAAGGTGTTTATCTTCCACAGGACACAAATTATAGGTGCTCTGACACACCTGACCCATTGCATTACAACCAGTCACTAACAGAGTAACCCTTATTTGGAATTTAATGTGGTGTAAATTCAGGTTTTAAACTGCAACTTGATTGTTTTCCTCTAATACATCATCACAGTATACACACCCAGTTTACGATAAAAGCTCTTCTTCGATGTAAAATTTTATTGCACGTATAAGTAATTAAGGCTTACAGTGATGTACTCAAAGAAGTTAACCTGTTGGATCAGACTCGGGTCAAAGGGTTGCATTTTGGGATTCATTGGTAAAAACAAAACAAAACACAGCTTTATGGTACAACTGTAAAATAAAGAATAGCCTGTCAGACAGTTGTTTTGCATTCAGAAATAGTTGGAACATATATACGTCCTTTGTGACACAGTACAGTCTATATGAGTTGAAAATAGTTGTTATTATTTGGCCTCTAACTTGGTTAAAACAACAAGCCCTTCTTCTTCTCAGTATTTGGATACAAGAAAATGCTGTTTTAAACATAAATACAGTTTCTATTTCAGAGTTGGCTGTACCCTTTAGCTGCAGATTTCTTCATGTCCACTAGAGGGAGTTGTCATGTGAAGAACTGTGTATGCCTGAAATCCCAGGAAAAACAGGAAACTTCACTAGCTGCTTCCCCCTCTTTGGATAATGTGTGCGCAGCTTCATCCAGCAGTGTGTGAGTCTCAGTGTCGTGTGTTTACCCAGCTGAGTGTGTAGGAGCTGTGAGCATTTGCTACTGTCTGTTTAAGGACACTGTGACCCTCTCCTGCAGAGCTGTGAACCAGCTTGAGTCCACAAGCTTGAAGACCTTGAAGGACACTGAACCAATAGCGGAGCACTTCCTCATCCCTTCCGCCCACCTCAAACCCTGCCCACTGCAGGTGCACCTTAGCAACAAGATGGTGGACATTCTGTAGAGTTCCTGCCTCGATCCAATTCTGAAAAACGCGCCACTCGCCGCTTAGCAGGTCAGCATACAGGAAGTGAACCTAAGGAGAAGAAAGAACAGAGGAAAGTACGGCTCTGGTCTAGCACCTCCCCACCCTCCCAAGCACATAGGAAGCCTAAGTTAGCAAAACACCAGATACAGAACAAAGCAGGCTTTTAGCAACAACAGAAAAGACACTGATTAAGTCAGGAACAGAATTTCCTGTCAGCATGCAAAAGCACTGTAAAAAAAAACGGCTTTATCAGCTGATCTGAATTGGGATGGTACTGAAATCAGCTCAGCTTTACTAAGAACAATTCCCAGCACCGTCTATATGTTTAATGATAGTTTATTAGGATATATTCATGCTATGAGGGGGGCTGTGGCTCAGCAGATAGAACAGGTCTTCTGCCAATCCCTGCATCCCCTAGTCTGTATGTCAAACTGAACCCAGAGTTTCGCCCAATGCATCCGTTGGAGTGTGAACATATATGTGAATGGGTGACCAGGCTTGTAATGAGAAAGTGTTCTGAATGTTCAAAATATCAGTTCATTTACCATATTACTACTTTCCATAGTGGCCCTGCTGCTTTGTAATCATACAATCATATACAGTCAAATATTGATTAATAGAATTATTAGCTGCAGTTCTTGGAGAAATCGCTTGCAGCTCACTTGCAACTGTTGAGTCTGTTGCCCTCCCCGTTTAGCATGCAGCAGAAATTAGTACTAGGAATTTTAGCCCACTCTTCTTTGAAGAGTAGTTTTAATTCAGTCACATTGGAGGGGTTTGTAGTTCTTAAGATGCTGTTCCGGGTTCTTTTGTGACCTCCTGGATGAGTCGTTGATGCGCTCTTGGGGTAATTTTGGTAGACCGGCCAATCCTAGGAAGGTTCACCACTGCTCCAAGTTTTCTCCATTTGTGAATAATGACTCTCATCATGGTTCACTGGAGACCCAAAACTTTAGAAATGGCTTTGATATGCGTCAATGACTTTGTTTCACAGTTGCTTCCTTAGATTGTGAAGTGAACGTGTCATGTTCACTTCACTTTGTTAGACAGGCCGTATTTAAGTGATTTTTTTGATTCAACGGGTCTGAGTGTAATCAGAACTGAGTGTGACGAGTAAAATTGAACTCAGCTTTCACAAAAAATCTGGTTAATCACAGTAGATTTAATTAACAGCACTGTCGGTCATAAATGTCGGAACAACTGAGCCACACAGGTTTAAAAGCTGGCAATGGCAGCCACTTGTGTAGTCTGCGTCATGGGCTCTACATACTTGAACCAAATTTGGATCAAACTGGAGGCAATCAGGCACTGAAGCAGTCAGAATTGATTTGCTTGTCCAATCAGAGGGAAACAATACATGAAACCTCTAATTAAACACATGAGCAGTGTCCTGAGTTGTCCAAACATCTTGTGCACCACGTTTGGTTATTTTTGGATGAAATCTGAATAACAGAAAGTCAAAAGTGTTAACAAATGCAACAAATGTGCACGGTCTGTATCAATCTCCTCTGCGTCATCCACTGAATCCAGACAGCTGTGTTCGAATTTTCCTTGTCCATCTAACAGCGAGAAAGTTTAGCCCCCCCCCGCAAAATTTAACCCACTCATTTGATCATTTCTCCACCTATGGTGGCGCTATTGCTTACATGAAGCTATTGTATATTTTAATTCCATGCTGTGGCACTAAGTAGTTATAGATGAACGTATTGGACTGCTTGCTATTCTGTCACCCCGCATATAATCAAACTCCAGGTATGCAGTTCCCTCTTGTGGCTGCAGGAAGCAATTGGGTGATTCATTCACTTAAACTGTTGCCATGGTAGCCAGAGATGGCGCAGAGCCCTGTTGCTATGGGAACATCTGAGTAAAAGAGCTTTCAGGGTATGTTGGGGTGAAAAGACTCTAAGGTATGTTTGTTTGGCACTGTTTCTCTACATTTCAGTGTGTGTGCATGCGTGCGTGTCTTACTGTGTGATGTCCCAGAGCTGCCATGATGTCTGCCAGTGTCTGAGAAACACCACCCGGGTTTCCTCTCCTCTTGTGCGCGCGCTTCTTTGGAGCTCGCCACTCAAGCCACATCTTGTGCTGGCTGACCACGCCTCCATTGCCATGGTTACTAGCCAAACTGTTGCCAAGGTGACCACCAGATGCATTAGAGTTGCTGGGATCAAAACAGTGTATTTCACATCCCAGCCCCGACACAGTCTTCAGAAAGTCTGCATCTCCCCCATCCATGCTACAGAGACAAAGACAGACATACAAAGACAGGAAGGAAGGCAAAGGCCGTTTGAACATTATTGCATGCATGATTAAATATGCATTGCATTGTTTATTCCAACTGAACCGGTGATAAGAATGCATAGCAGCATGTGCATTGACATAAGGCTCAGACAAGTGGCACACCTGAAGGAATATGCGACACACGTTTTGTGTGTAGCTGGAAGGAGCCAGTCCTCAGCACACAGCAGCCAATGGGCTGGCGCTGCAGGGCTCTGTGCTGGCTGAGCCTGCCCTGGAGATAAAACCTTGGAGCAGTTCATCTGGGGACAGACAAGAGGAAAGAGTCACATAAGACGGGCTGGATGGAGGTCTGGAAACAGCGCGACACAGAATTAGCATTCAAATGAGAAGAGGGGAAGCTAAGGAAGGAGAAGTTGTTCAGAAAAGTGGCCAGAATTGTGTAATTTGTGAGAACATTGCAGAGTCATGGCTCGAAATAACTTTGAATAAAACAGAATTGTTTAACGATAAACTCATAATTTGATAGCGGCTGTTTAAAAAGGCCACACGTGAGATGCTTTAATTTGTTGCCCTGAATAATTAACGGGGACTGTTTCTGCTTTTGTCTTGTTTTCTGTCACATATGCTGCTCCTGCTTTGTGCTCACATTAAGCACGGTGAAAGTTTCAAGTCATGCAGTCAGGGAAAGTTTAAGGTTTCAAACAGCTCTGTTGTAATGTCACCGACTGGCTATCCTTATACAGTCATCTCAAACACTGATGCCCCACCCACCTGCAATTCAAAACACTTTGTGAGGGGCAGCCAATCACAAGAAAGCTGGCTCTAAGTGAGACACAGAAGGTGAACTAACATGCTTCCCTGAGGTATAGTATGAAATACATAAGAATTCATTTAAGTCTGAGAATAAAAACATGGAGCATTATCAAGCCCCTTTAAATAATACCAAACTAAATCAGCACACTAGGAGCAGTTTTTTAAATTCTTCCATATATAACTTTCCTTCCCAGTTCTCCAGCACTTGGTGTTGCGTAAGTTTTGTCTCTTGTTTGGGAGTTTCCTGTCTGGAACAAAAAGTCCTTACTGGCTCCAGATATGGTAGATTTCTGCTGGCAGCATATTGACAGTGCCTGACTGATCATATTACTGCTATGTTAACCCCCCACACTCGACTGCAGTCAAAGAAGTGTAGTAGTCAAAAAAGTGAAGTTGCTTTTCTTTATTGATTTCTGTTAAGGCTTGGCAAGGTCTAACTCCTGGCTACAAAAATGTGAAGCCCCCACTGAGCTGGAGTGCAGCCTTCAGGGAGTGCGTTATTTATTGGACCAGTGGTTTCCAACCTAAGGGCTGGGACCTCTCCAAGGGGTCAGAAGATAACCCTGGGGGGGGGGGGGGGGGGGGGGGGGTGTCATGAGACCAGATTTTTAAACAGACAGGAAAGATGAAGAAAGCCGTCTGCAAATAAAAACCTGATTTTTCTTCCTTGACTTTTCTCGTGAAATATAGCAGACACTTTTTAAAGGGTCACAAGCCAAAAGTTTGTGCATTCGACATTCGATGTGTATTACTGCACATACAAGTCCTTTATAACTTCAAGTTGTATTCATCCTGTTATTTCTCATTGCTTATCTGTAATCTTGTGAAATGTGTGTTATGCTGTAGGCTTACTATAGTCTCATTGTTCTACAGTCCCGTAAACGGTTAAAAAATTACCAGACTTCAGGTTGCGTTACATAAAGTAAATGATGTTAGGGAGTTTTGAAATCACTCTCAGACATTTCAAACCCTCTGATTATTTTTGCTCTTTCAGTTTCGGATAACTTTGTGAAGGAAACATTTTTCACTGCAGCATTTTGGATGGTGCTCTGCGCAGCCTACCTGTGGCCTTGTGATATATGAGATGATTCGATTGAGCTCTGCTGTGAAAGATGGCTCGCCTGCTGCCCACAGCTGCACTTCCAATGCTCTGGGTCCCACCTGGGAACATGCATGACATGTATATTTATATATACTCCAGCGCAAGGAATACCAACACATCCAAGAGAATTCTGAATGTGGTTAAATAATGTATAGGAATAGCAGTAAAGTGTGCGAGTGCCCAGGTAGGAGTGCAGAGGAGCCAGGTCACAGGCACTGACCTCCGTCCTGCTGGTATTTGCCTAAGGCGGTGTAACATACAAACACACGTTTGCACACACAACCCCACCATCACCATCAATCTGCACCCCACCTAACTCAGAATGAACCTTTTGGTCACCATGGCAACCTCTGTGGGGAGCGTGTGTGTGTGTGGGGGGGGGGGGAGGTGATGATTCACTAGAATGAGTCAGAGTTTAGCCTTGGGCAGATAAAGAGACAGTGAGAGAAGAGCAGAGTGAAAGCGAGAGGGCGAGAGGAGTGAGAGGTGAAGAGGGGACAGATGCACCTACACACAAACACAGATGGAGGCTGTAGCACTCTGCAGCTGAAGGGCAAAGACAGAAAGACGGGAACAGCTGTCATCTCTCTCTGATGTGGGGTCAGCGCTGAGCTGCGCCCCCTGCCCTCACCTGTCCCATCATGCCTGTAATCATGCAGGGAGTCGTGCACAAACTGGCCCAGCATAATAAATGAACTGGATGAGGACGCCACAGCAGCAGCAGCAGGGTGGCAGTCCTGTTGAATCCCAGTGATCCCAGTATCTGTCTCCCACTTAGTTCATTTTTTAAATTATTTCTAAACTTCATTCATAAATTTAATATATTGGTAATTTAAGTTAAAATTAAAAATGCAAGTCATCCCAAAACATTTACACGTGTACTATAATAAAACATTCCACGCATAAACTTATTTCCCTACTTCTTTACGAACCTGGCGCGAGTGCATCTCGTTCTCGTCCTCGTACGCTCTTGCCCCCTCCCCCCTCCTCTGCCCGTCGTCCACCTCTGCCTCCTCCTCAGCCACACCGGGCGTCCCCCGATGCCGTGAGCTCCGCTTCGGTTGAATGCTGATAACGGAAAAGGCGACCCCTCCGTCCCGCTCCTCTAACCCCATCCACACCCGCGCGACTCCAGGTAAAAGTGACCCGACGACAAGGAGCTGGAGCGCGAGGAGAAACGGTGGGATTAAGAGGAGTAGTACTCCCGAGCGGAGGGAGACACCGCAGCGGCCCCTCCACGGCGCACAGGTCCGCATACCTCCACTTCCGCGACGGCTCCGGCGAACATCTCCGGCGCTATGCCCTGTGATTTAACTTTTTTTTTTTTTTTACCCTTTTTTTCGGTTTTCCTGGAGGGCAGAGGAAAGTCCCAGCTGAGAACTCCCCTCCTCCACTTTCCTCCGCGACCTCCTCCTTCTCGTTATCCCCAGGGGAAAGTTGCTGATGACGAAGCGCATTCCTCGGTCAGCGGTGGCCTTATTGACACAGTGACCCCCGCTTTATTTAACCTATAAGTAACTAGGTTATAATTAACAGGCATGTAGGATTAAAGAAAAACACCATTTCGTTTTTATAATGGGCAAACAGGCCACCTCTACCGTAAAAATAAATGCTTTATTTATCAAAAAGATGACCAACTACTGATATTCTTCCACCATACCAGTGTGAGTCATATAAATTTATTATTAGGGTATTAAAAAATATTGAATAAATAAATAAAACTCCAGGCTGTCATATTTAAGATGCACAATCACTGCCTGTGGTCTGTACTTTTATTGAAGTTTGGAAAGTTTATACTAGAACTCTAAATGCTCATTTTGCTCCACATTAATGTCCTAGGCTACTTGGCATCAGAAATCTTCATATTCTATACATCTATTTATCACAAACCATACTTATCGATGTGTTAACCCAGTTTTAAGTAATTTTAGGTTCTTTCTTGTATGCTGGAGTATAAATACAAAATGAATGGCATCTGAGTAAAATGATGCAATTATATAAATGTGTTTCCATGATATAGTTTAGGACATTTTCATTAATAAACCCCTAAAATGTCCACAAATATGCTAAATAATAGAAATGGATGGCTTCTAGTGTTACCTCTGCTTAACTTGAGAAATTATTGTACCGATAATGACAGATTATTGTTATTAGATTTGCTTCTGGTGTGGGATGAAATTGGCTGCGATTTTCCCTAAATTAAACACACACAAAAACGAAGCAGTTGCATATAAATGAAATTGCAGTGTTTTATAGAAATGCCACACAAAAGAAAAGTCTGAAAGAGAGCTGTCGCTCTGCACCATCCCCCTCTCGGTCTGTCATGTAATGTTGTTGACAGTTCGTGCACCCTTCCACCATACAGTGGAATGTCACAGCAAACACATTTCCTCCGGCCATGTCTGAGTCTATTTAGTCAGTCTGTTGACAAACTGTACACAAAATGCAGCCAGTAAACTTAGCCCATCTGCTTTCTTTCTCTCTAATTCTCTGTCTGGCATGCACATGCATATACACAAGCTGCAGATGTACAGTATTTGCCGTATAGTAGCAAGTTTCCCTGCGAGGGCATGAAATAGGCATGGGTTCCTTTCCTGTCAGCTCTCTCCTGTACCAGCAGTCTTTGGTTGCTTGCTTTAAAACATTTCCTTATTTGGATGAATTGTGAAACTACAATTTTGCGCATTTTTTTTGTTTTGTTTTAATGGCTTTAAGAACCAGTTCAACACCTTTTTCTGATTTCCTCAGTCTGGTTTCTTTCTTTTCCCTCCAACGTATCCTCCCCTGCTCTCTCCCCACCATCTATTCCTCTCCTCCCCTCCCTTTCACTCCCTGTCGAATTGTGTCCTTGAGTGAACTCGCTCGCTCGCACACTCGCTCACAGTCCCAGACAGCCTGGGCAAAGCCCAATACTCAGGGAGGCTCTAAAACACAGCCACACACAAACACACTCACACCTCCCCCCTTAATCCGGCAAAGAAGCTCAATGCTATAGACGAGATTACCAATGGCAAGAACAGAATGTGTATTTAAATATTTTGCACCTCAGATACATACATGATATGTAACAGACAGATATACAATTTATTTATTTTTTTTCATCACAAAAACCACCAAACAACACAAGACCACAGAAAAAAGAAGGGAGAGAGTGAAAGAAAGAATTAGGCCCCGCCAAGACTTTGGTGTCTGGGAAGCTTCACTCCTTTTGACCCCACAGGCACACACACGCACACGCCCATACACGCACATGTAGGCACACGTACACACAAAAACATGCATGTCACACGAACGCAGCCGCTCCGTCTCAAACTCACACAGAGAAAACAAGAGTCTCTTTGGGGCCGTTGTGTAATTTCAATGTCTCTTTCCCTTGTAGTTAAAACAGCAAAACACAGGATGTTAAGTCTCCATGCTGCAGTATCCCCAACCCCCCACCCCTCCCTCCCACCCACCCCACAGAGCAGAGAAACCATGGCAGAACGCAGAGGAGGGCAAGTTGATGATGGGCCTTCACAGCGAAAGAGAGGCCCCCTGGCTTGGAGCTGGAGTCATATGTACAGATGCTGGTATTTCAAGAGCAGAAACTGATTGAGTCCACTTTTTCTCTTATGGGACACAACACAAGGAGTGCACAGAGAGGGACATTTGCTAGGCTTATGGCATTTCAGAAGTTGATTCGGGCTCAGATGCGGTTCGAGTTTGGGCACAAGACAGAAATGCAGAGCTGAGAGCAGAACACAGTTGCTGGTTTAGCAGAGGAGGAGAGAAAACAGGGGAAATAAACACAGAGAGAAAGAGCGAGTAGTGTGATCTTAGTTTGCCCACATTGCAGATACAGGGAAAAAATAAAATAAATAACGCAAAGATTTGGTGAGTTAGACTTCTAAGGGAAACAGAGTCCTCCATGTATCACAGCAGGACTCCAAGGGATGAGGAGATAGGTTTGTCTTTGTCCGTCAGCGTCTGGTATTCATCTGTCAGCTCCTCCTGGCCGTTCCCTCATTCCAGCGTGTGAGTGCACACACGTACGACTTCATGTGGTCATGTTTAGGTAGTGAACAAATCCGCGCAAGCGTGTCTCGCGTTTGCGCGTGCGTGTGCATTTGTGTATGTGCATGCTCGAGTACGTGAGTTGATCTTGATTGTCAGTGCTGGAGAATTAAAGCTTTAACTGTCCAAAAGCTGGCAGCTAAATTCTCACCCTTCATTTCGCAGTCCCTCACAAAGAAGTCCCCTTAAAAAAAGGAAAAGAAAGAAAAGAAAAAGAAAAAATGTTTGCAAATCTGTAAAAGCTTGAATCGAATGCACCTGAAAGGAAAACGGAGAGAGGGAGAGACAACAAGAGATCAGAAGAGACAATAAAAGTAATATGAGACACTTTCTATTAAAAAAACAAAGATTTTTAGGATATTTTAGTCAGAGCGATGTGTCCATTTTGATGAAAATTGCACTTTTGCATTTCAGCCTAAAGATAAATATATGGGGTTTAACAAGCTAGAGAGGTTTTGAAATACAAACTGCAGCAAAACACATTCAAATTCACCTGTAACCTCCATTAAATTGGCAAAAAGAATGTGCAAATGTGGTTCTAGAGAGTGTGCAGAGCAGGGCTCAAACATGCAACTTTGAACCCATGTCTTTAGCATTGTTTGGTTTGGTTTGAGACCATCCTACACCCTTTTTAAAGTATTTTGTATCTTAGATCTAAAAAAAAGAAAAGAAACAATTTTATTATTGATGTCCTTTCCCCCCATTAGCTCAAAAACAGATTAAAGGTAGCGTCTTTTACTGTAAAAGTTGCTTGGCACAAAATTGCTCATGCACACAGATATAAGCTTCGCACGACGAGGCTTAAATTGTTTTTGATGGGTTATTACTAAAAGGTGACCTGTTCCATTTATCATTCGACAAAAATACTGTTGTTAGTGTTGCTCTGCAAATAAGTGCTATCAGCACACATCGTCTTTTAAGCTGCCTTTACTGTTGGTGTTCTAGATACACTGAAGATATGAATTGGCCTTTTATGATCATGTTTATGGGGTAAGTCTAATAATAACAAAACAGTAATAAAAAAAAAGATTTTGCTTCTACATCCAGTTGAATATTATGTAACATTCATTGCTTAACAGTTTATGGATCTATTTATGCATTTCCACCCTTTTCCATACCTACGTTGTCCTCGACAGTCACTCACCTGCCGTTACAGGCTTGTGACGCTGAAGCTGTCATCACCGGCTGGGTCCAGGAGCTGGCACAGCACCCCGCCACCCTGAGCCGCCTGGGAGGGGTAGCGGTGTCCCATGCCTTGGTAGGATTGCTGGGGCACAGAGTAGCCACTAGTGTCCTCCTGATGGGGCGAGGAGTCCAGGGGAGGTTTGGGGTACGGGGAGTGAGGCAAGGGCCCCTGCCGATGGCCCGTGCTCATGGCGTGGGAGGTCATATCCCGCTTGTGTGGGGTAATGGCGGCGGGAGGGCTGCGCTCCTCATAAAGCATAGGTGTTGCATGGCAATGGAGGCCGGGGCTGGGGTTGGAGTGTGTATGCGAAGGGAGGTGGGTGTTGAGGTTGGTGTGTGCATTGAGGTGGGGTTGATTGTTGGAGTGCGAGAGAGGGCTGCTCTGTAGGTGCGATGTTGGATGCGTGTTTGTGTGTGAGCTCAGGTGGGGCTGTGTGCTGGGATGATGTGCGTCGTGCGGAGTTGGAGTCAGATGTGTGTGCGTGTTTGCATTTGGGCTAGAGAGCGAATTAGCCGGTGTGCTCCCATGTGGACTTGCGTGCGGGTTGCTGTGTGCGTGCACAGCTGTATTTGAGTGAGCGTGTGGGCTTGGGCTGCCGCTGTGCGATGTCTGTCCGTACCAGTAGGGGGAGCTGCAGTAGCTGGGCGAGTCGTACTGCGAAAACTGGGGGTCTTTCAGAGGGGGGCGGTGCGAGGGACTGAGTGCAGTGCCGCAGTGGGGTGTTAGCCGTGGTGAGGGGGAGCAAGAGGGGGAGAAGGTCCTGGAGGGGACAAGGTGGTAGGACTGGTGTGGAGGAGGGGTGGGCTTGGGTGGATAAGGGGGAGAGGAAACACTGGGTGAGAGGGAAGAGGAGGATTCTCCAGGGTATAAGGCCGGATATCGCTCCTCAGAGGATGGTGTGGAGGGGTGGGCAGAATAGGGGGAGGGGTACTCACAGGGGTCCTGGAGGTAGCTGGAAGGTGGCGCAGGATTAGGAGTGGCCAAAGGAGAAAGGCTGCTACTGTCTCCACTGTAATAATCCAGCCCTTCCTGAAACAGCCCGGACCCCTCTGGACCTACAGCAGACACCGCTGGTCCCACCGCTGACGTAGACGCAGCCTTGCCCCTCCCTTTGGATCCCGCTGGCCTCTCCCTCTGACAGGGAGACAGACCTCCTCTGCCTCCTCTCGACCCCCTGCCCCGTCCTCCGACCCCTCCGCGCTTAGGTCCAGGAGCAGGTGTTGGTGAGGGACTGGATGGGGAATCAGAGTGCAAAGCAGAAACTCCTTCTTTTTCTAAATGTGGCTCAGTCCGTTTCCTGCGACCACGGCCGGGTTTGTTGGTCCCCCCGCCCTGGAAGAGGACATTCTGGCTCCAGTTATAAGAAGGTCCCGAGGCACTCTCATGCCAGTCCATCATCAGCTTCTCCAGGCTGGACAGACTTGACTGGCCCCCTTCTCCACTAACAGAAACAACCTCATTCTGTTTGTACGTGCCACATGTGGAACTAGGGCCACTATTAGTGGCTGTGGAGCCAAGATGTGAAGAGTCAGAAGAAGATTCTGACAAACTTTCAGGGAAAGGTTGTCGCTTGGCCTTCTGGGGGGTGTAGTTTGAGATATCCAAGATGTCTTTGGACTCATTGGATCCATATTCACTATAGCCATGGTACTGAGGTCCAAAGCTGTCTGTTGACCAGCCACTGTAACCTTGTCTGAAAAAAATAAATAATAAGAATACCAACATGTATTATACAATAAATAAAAACACTTAAGCAGTATTTGTGCAAAAGAGTTTTCACTGCTCTTTGTTGCAGTTTCACAAATCAGTAACAGGAGAAATCTCAGTGGCAGGCTATGACAGTGCACTTGTAAGCTGGGTAAGGATGAGGAATATTTAGCCAAAATTTTAATTTTCACAAGGCGGGCATGGTGATATTGAAAATTGCATGCTGGAGTGAAACATTCATCCTGAGAAATATAATCATCAGACGTGATCGGGTTTTTCAGATATCTAAAAGCCTGATTTGCACCTTTTTTTTGTTTATTGTCAAATAAAATATTTAATTACCTACATTTACATTTAAGTTTCATTAAAACCAAGTCAAATGTTTGTGTGATAATTTAAGATTTACTTCCATTAGTTAATGTAGGATTTCTTTTAATGACACCTGAGTGGTAGAAGTGATTTACCTGAAGTTCCACTGATTGGGGTTGTATTGTTTGTAACCCTCTAGGGAGAAGGAGCTGAAGGGGCTACTTTTGGCCACAGACATGTATCCTCCTCCAGGTGACGTCGGCCCTGTTGAGTCCCCCCGCATTGCAGAGGAATGACTTGCACTTGGATATCCACCGTAGCCCCGCTTGGCTGTGGCTTGATAGCTAGAATAACCCATTGGACCGACAGGGTTGGCCTTGCCAATGTTGTTACCAGACCAGCTGCAGTCTGAGGATCTCTGTGGCACCACAGGAGAGGAGCAGGAGTAGCCAGAAGAGTAGTGGCCATAAGAGGCGGGATGGGGGGAGCTAGGAGAGTGTGAGAGAGATGGAGGAGTGGATTTAGGATAGGTAGAAGTGGTGGGGGATGTTTGGGCAAGGCTGGCATAGCTATATGGAGGCCTGCTTGAGGAGCCAGGTGTCTGGCCTGAACCCTCCGCCCCAGAACTTGCACCCTTAGTGCTCCACTTAGAGAATGCGGTAGACCAGTTGTGACTGGTAGCTGGGCTGGATGGCTCGTATCCAGGGGTAGATGAAGCTTTGCGGGGGTCAGACTGTGCGGAGGAGATGTCCAGCAGGTCCGAGGAATCATCAGAGTCGAGCAGTGATCGGAAATAACCAGCGAAGAGGCCTTGTGAGTCCTCCCCAGCTGGCCCAACCCCTCTGCTCCCACCTGGGCTGCTGTAGGCACCTCCCCGTCCAAGCTCACAGGAGGAGAAGCCCCCCCTTGGAGTTCCACAGAGCTGATACCCACCCAAGCCTTTCTGTTTATCCATAGGTCCCTCTTCACCCCAGCCACCTGCCCCATTGGGCCAGTCTTGCCCCATGGACACCCCACTCCCTTTGAATGCACCATTTTTTTTCATACGTCTCCTCCTGACTATTTTCTCACCCCCAGGCACTGTTCCTACTACACCGCCTCCTCTGCCCACCCCACCTCCACCCACACCCTTCCCTCTTTTCCTAGGTAATCCATGCTCAGACAGGGGGCTCAGTTTCCGCTTTTTTCCGATAGATTCAAAGAAGTCACTGAAGGTGCTCTTATTACACTCTCTGCCTCTGATCCCCCCTGCTGCTCCTCCTCCCCGTCCAACACCTCCTCCTCTGCCACCCCGTGGGCGTCTAAACCCAGTGAGCCGGTGGAGCAGGGTGGATATTCCAGGGTTTTCTGAGGGGGTATGAAAACTTTCTGGCTCACTAGGTGTCCAGCAACGAGGGGGGGAGCAGCGGCCAGTCACAGGAGGCTGGCGGTTTAAAAAGGCCAGTTTGGAGAGAACATCCCCATATTCGGTTTTCACATCATTCGTGTCATTAACATAGGATGGATAAGGATAAGGGAGTTTAGTCCGTCGCCGCCTTCGGGGCTTCTTGGGCTGGTCTCCATTACCACCAGGGTTCCCAGCATTTGGAGGCTCCCCCTGTATTCCTGGCAGGGGCTGTTTAGGCGGTCGTCCCCGCCTGCGTTTGAGGATAACAGGGAGCTCTCCGGGAGGGAACATCACCATCACACTCTTTCCGTTGTTTTTCATTCGGAGGAGCGCAGTTGGCTCTCGGGCTGCCTCTGAGCCCTCCACGTTGCCATCATTACTCTTTTCCGTCCCCGTGATCGTTTCCAGATTAGAAATTTTGTAGCTCTTCTGTCGCCGGCTAAGGCTGACTGGAATGCGTGCCACTTTGACAACAATCCTCCTCACCTGTAAAGCAGACACAAAGGTAAAACAGCTGCGACAGCAAATTGACTCAATGTTCATTAGTGAATAATATGACGTTATATGTAATGTCAAAAAGAAGTGGTGATGCAGCGATATGTGACTAAAAAATAAACTTACACCAACAAAACGCCCACGTCTGCCATTACTGGGAGGACATACCCTCAACTCCGCAACGGGTTCCTCCTTCATCGTTAGCAGAGATCCAGGGATTGTGGGCGTGTTCCCAAATGAGAGATGAGGAGTAGCGTGATCGTGGATAGCCTGGGCTGCCTGACGCTGTTTCATTACACTTTTAGGGCCTGCTTTATGAACAGGTTTCGTTGAGGGCCTGGACCTGGATTTAGGTCCAGGTCTATAGCCGAGTCTGGGACCAGGTTTAGGTATAGCTTTAGGAACAGGTTTAGGTACAGTTAGAGCAAGAGCAGTGTCTGTGTGACTGGTAACTGCAGGGAGAACAGCCTCCACAGATGAATGCTCTTCTTTATCACCAACTGCCACCTCCTCCTCTTTTACCCTCCAGATCTTTTCCTCTAATACTTCCTCATCCTCCTCTCCTCCCTTTTCCCTCCCTGCTTTTTTTTCCCCATCCTCAATGCTTCTGCGGAGGCGTGAGGATTTGCGCAGGTGACAGGGAAAGCGGGGACGTCCAGAGCTACGGAGTGCATACTTTTTTTCTGTCTCTATGGGAAGTGGGGAGGAGTCAGTGTTTGAGTTTGGACCAGCAGGGACTGGACAAAATGTTGAGGGCACGTCTGTCTCTGCAGTTCGGACCGGGGCTGCCAGCTGATTGGTGGAGGCAGGATGATTGCCTAGCGCCAAAGACAAGGGCTGCGGTGAGTGTATGGCCTCTGGTGTAAGAGATTTGGAGAGTTCTGGCCCTACAGAAGCTGCGTGTGAGTTCACATCCGTGAGTCCACAGTTCTCCATATTTGCATGAGAAAAAGCCTGTGCATGCACATCTGGGTCTATGTGTGTTTGCATGTTTCGAAACGTCTCTGCAAACGTATGTGTCTCAGCAGTCGTGTGAGTCTCTGTCTGCCGCCGCCGGCAACTGCTGTGCCCCAGCCTCCTCTGAAGATGGAGGCCGTTGGCCAGGGCAGACGGAGAGGAGGAGGGAATGTGGTCGGATGTTACCAGTGTCAGTCCATCATGAGAAGGATCCTGGAACCCCCCCTGGAGCGTGAGCTCCCTGGTCCAGAACTCCGCTCCTTCGAGCGCTTCAAGCTCCTCGAGCCCCGGCACACACCCCTTTTCTTCAGCCCGAGCCTCACCACAGCCCACTGGAGCCCCAGTTTGGCCTGAATGCAGGTGATCTGATAAGCTACTCATTCAGGACACAGTTTTGCTGGCACTGAGGCAGGGAAAAGATGGATGTTTTCAGATTTATGTAAATGGGTATTTCTTCTTTGTAGCTGTCGTCCTCTAACAGCTGGCAAGAAGACTCAAAAACCTAAAGACAGATACGAAAACAATATTACCAACTGAAAAGTAAGCCCATAAATATGTTAAAACCTCCTCCTTGAATTTAAGACATTTAATCCAAACCCCATGAGTCTCCCCACCCCCAAAAATGGCTTTTGCTAAGCATAAATTATGGAACACGTAGAAAAATTTGCAGAGATGTAATTGCGATTGTGAAATCGAATCGTCAACATTTTTGGCAATGGGCCATAAACCTAATCCATGATGCACTCTCCTCTATTAACTGTGCCACCCACACAGCAGCATTACAACATTAGATTACATTTACCATTCATATCCTGTTCAATTTGTTGCTTTTACCAAACGATCATGGCACTGATTCTGATTTTGATTCTGAGTTGAGCCTCACTCTGTCTGCCTGACTGGCTCTGTTCTGCAGGGGATCATTGGGTCATCAATACTGCAGTGGAGAGCTCACATACTTCTCCCTCTCCCCTCTGCTCCTGTCTTTTGCCCATGGTTGCTGGAGTGAGAGAAAGAAAGATAGAGATACAGACAGGGGGAAGGGACAAAGAGTTGAAGAAGGTGGAGGAAAATGCGGAGTGGGGGGAAATGAAAGGAGAAAAAAGAAAGGAGGAGGGTGGAGCAGAAAGAACAAGAGAAAAAGAGATTAGTACATGATGTCACAGCATGCATCAGGCCAGACTAGAATCAGTATTTTGGTGCGGGCTGCACTATCTCATGCAATTATTTTGGAGGATGACTTGCAGTATAAATTTTTAAAGTCTAATTGTAGTTAGTGTTTCATTCTGATGTGTTCCAGCATAGTGTGGGTACAAGCGTATGCTGGTATAAATACTCAGAGGATCATCAATACGCGACAGTAATGTTTTTGCCGCATGTGCGATATTTGAGTGAGAGGACGTATATGTTGTTGAAAAATGCAAAGAAATTCAACTGTTGAATCATGTCGCACAGCAGACATGGGTGCGTGCGCCCACACACACATACACACACACTGTCACTGCTCGTGCCACGTTTCACCAAAACTATTCCAAATGCATTACAAAGCTCTAGACTCTGAGGGTGCAACAAGAATGAGAATGTGTGAATAATCACATCCACCAGGGGGAAGCAGAGAGGTGGTGAATGGAGAGGTGTTAAGAGGATGGAGAGATGAAGGTGACAGAAAGACAGGAGCGATGGAGGGATTATAGAAACCCAAAGCATGGGGAGAAGTGCAGGCAGAAGTGCTGTGAAATCTCAGCCCCGTGTGGTGTGAGACTCACATGTGACTGCATCCAATCACAAGTAAACGCAACATTTGCAAACTTAATTTATACATACGCACACGGCTGACTCCCAACACTGTACCGCACGGTCTACATTCAACACAATTATGTCCATCGTCAGATCTCCCTACCTCCCTCTCCAACATATGGCTCTGATTAGGAGGGAGGGTGAAGGACAGGGAGAGAGAGAGAAAGGCGGGGATGGAGAAAGGGGGAGTGTGAGACATGAGAGAATGGGAGAGTGAATGGGTGAGAACATATGAAAAGAGTGAGAGAAAAAAGAAGAAGAAGAACAGGAAGGTGAAAGATATGATTAAGTCGGTAGCGGGGCAGAGACAGGCAGACAGATTTTTGGCAAAATGAGGGAGCAAAAGTTGGTGAAGAGGAGGCGAGAGGAAGACAAAAGAGTAGAGGGAGTAGAGGAGAAGAAGTGGGAGAGTTTCGCTGTAGCAGAGTTTTGCGGCTGCACACATGGAGCAGAGCAAACCTCGGTGCTCTGCTGCTCTGAGGAATGACACAACTAGGACAGACGAACATGGAGATGAACACAAACACGCTAAACATACTTTCTTTAACCCCCCTCTCACCCACACAGCCCCCCCATTCCCAGCGCTACCTCAGATTCCCCCACCCCTCCTCCACCTCTCCCACTTTCATTCTCACTTTCTCTCTCGTCTAATTAACAGCGCTCATTAATTAAGGCTTCATCTGACCAGTTTGTGAGAGAACAAGAAGAGCACATGCTTTAATTAAGCATTGCGTCACATGCGCTCGCTGCGCTCACGCACACACATGCGTGCACGCGCTGTCACTCAGAGGCGCACACGCACCAGCGACACATGCCAGCACGCAAACGCGCATGCAAAACATGCCCCCACAGCTCCATCCTCCCACACACTCGCACATCGATTTACACATAAAGACAGACATATCACGCACACATGTGAACCCATGCACGATCACACGCCAAACAAAGACAAACATGCAAATATCCCTCTACTGTGCTCTGCGGGGGGTTTTCTGACAGGGTTTTAGATGCCAGCCAATCAAATGCTCCCACTGTGATTCATTGTTTTAAGCAAACACTCCTGGCATCCATCAGCCGCCATTCCAATGTAATCACCGTCATACGTAGCGAATGCGTTTTGGTGCATTTTTTGCTGTGAATGGCTCTGGGGCTTTGGAACACACAGTCGCGTAGTATTGTCTCTGTGAAAACAGCCGAGGGTGCGCGCTGCTCCCACATGATGATCTGTTGAATCTGTTTCACAAAGAGCAGCTCTCGTATGAATGATACTGTTTGAACAGTTTTCATCTTGCACATTTTCTTTTTTTTTCTCGGAAAACTTTTAGGTCTAATTGTGCAAGCGCGGGGGAAAGGAAACAGAGGGAGCGACACAGAAAGAGAGAGACTCGAACCTCTCAATTTCCAGTTTGGGCCACTGGCCTGTTGGTGCGTAGTCTAAGAGGCGCAATGACTCTGTACATGGTAGCTGTAAAGCATATCTATTCTGTTCCCATCTATCTCACTGCCACAAAGGCTTGCAGACTCACAGGCCTGCCAGCAGAAACCCTCAATGAGGAACTAGAACCAGTGTGTATGGTTGTGTTTGTGCGCGCACGCACCAGTGTGCTCGTGTATAAGTGTGTCTTCCTGGGTGTGTTTGTAAAAGCACTCACTGAGCTCTAACGGGTGTGCAGTTGTTGCTAAGAGACAGGCAGCAGCACCGAAACAGCATGGGGGGGTGTAAGGGAGGGGGGGGGACATAGAGAAGAGAGTGAGTGAGAGAGAGAGAGAGAGAGAGAGGTGGTGAGGGGAGGAGGGGGCTCCACCGAGAGGTTTAGACAGATAAGAAGAAGAAGGGGGGATGAAACAGAGGGAGCAAGATGGAAAAAGTGTATGTGAGGCCAGCAGAGAAGCATGAGAGGTGGGGAGGGGGAAGTGGGTCAAGGGGTCCGCAGAGGCTGAGTGACACCGCGCAGCGGCTCGACTACACCGTCAGGCTCTCGTCGCTCCATCACCTCAACCCTGACGCAACCCCAACCTTCGGCTCCAACAAACATACACGCAACAATAAAATCCTTCCACGGAAATCATCGGTGAACGGAAACATGAGAAAAACACAGCAACAGTGTGTGTACTTTCTAAAAATGTAGCAGACACGCGTGCAGGCAGAGGTTTTGGGGTGTTTACCCCTTTTCCATAGGTGAATGCAAGGCTGATATTGCTCACATTTGGCTATTTGATCATAATTTTAAGTCTTTGTAGATGCGAGGCTTTATTGTTTGCTTGTTTGCGATTGGTTTGATATCCAGAATATAACGTTCGGTTATCCAACACTTCTCAATGAGACACTGTGACCAAGCAACTTGTTGAGTCGTTGACTGGCGCTGTCGCTCCAGCTTCACACATTACACATTACGTAGTGTCAGTACCATATAGGAGCATTACTTGATGTTGCACTTTAACACTTTGGCCCATAAATGCAACATTTGACGATCTACCCTGTATGATGAGTTTTGACACCTTAGTATATATCAGTGAAGACGTGGTTAGTAAGAAAAGCGAAGTCCACCCTCATAAATTCAGATCCAGTCATTTTGTTGGGCCTGAAATATGACAGAAACTGCTCAGTTCAGAAAAGACCTTCAAGGGTTACTCCTAGTAGGTTTTCAAGGGTTAAGGAAAGACAATACAGGTAAATCGATATGCCACACTTGATTACTTACATGAAGGTGTTTTTGTACGTACTGGAAGTTCTGCTGAGGTTTCAGGTTTACGTATGCAAATAAGGTATTATCTATCTAAATATGAACTAATCTGCCTACTTTTCCAGAAGGGAAAACTGAACACCAGATAAAGCCAGGATCACAATTCTTGTTACATTATAATATTTATCTGCAGAGTCAAAGGGAATGTCGTTTGGCACTTTATAAATTGGAAAATGCTGTTCACAACCAGAAAAGGAAAACATTTTTATGATTAAATCATACTATAAATCAACCTCTGAACAATATAGGGACAAATCTCTCTTCAGAATATAGACGGGAATAAAACTGAAGAGTCTGGTGTATGTAAAGTGGAGAGCTCCAGCTCAGAGTGTGAGAGACTCTAAAGCTACGAATTGTAAAAATGTCAACACATTTTTATTGGAAAGTAGTATTTACAGGCAAAAAGTTGGAGCATTAGTAGTAAGTCACCGTGACTTATCAGTCAATTCCTTGTAGTGAGACAATACAAGTTTATGAAATTTTATGTTAACTTATGTTAATGAGGTATTATCCTGTTAAATATGCGCTAATTTGCATAAATGCCCAGAAGAGAAAGTCTGGAAGAGTAAAAGTACTAAATGTGAGCAGTTTCTTTCCATTAGTCTGAAGGAAGACTTAACTTTGTTCATTCTGAGCTGCATTACAATACACAAGAATATCCTCATTTAACATGAGCTAAACCTAAACAGAACTTAGACATCAGCTTTAAAATAGCTGTCTGACATTTGGATAATAGGTATTTTTTCCCTTCCAAAAAAAGTTTTCAGTATTGAATCTTTATTAGTTTAGCCAATTTCTCAAAAGTTTTAATTTAACTCAATAAACAAAGAGTAAAACTCAAGTTATAAGGTCCTGTCTCAACTGCAGTGCACTGCAGCCCAACAGGCAAAAACAGTGAGCAGCTAAGCTTTAACCATATGCAAACTCTTCTGATCAGCAGACCTGGGTTGTCTGAGAGCTCGAGGCGCTGGTAAGTGTGCCAAAG